>NC_057343.1:201422500-202047500 GCF_016509475.1 Prionailurus bengalensis
TTCCATCCTGATCTTCTCCTTGAAGGACTTTGTAATCCATTGGCCAGGAATAGGAAAGGAGTTTCCTGCTATCTTTATTCATATGCCACGTTGATCACTTTGGTGCTATAAATCCCTCACATTAGGTAATCAGGAACATATAGAATGATAATTTAGAATAAAATAAATTGCCTCCATTTGAGTCTTTTCTTTAGGTTAAGGTTATAGGAAGATATTGTTAAAATACACATATCTTGCCAGAGATAGATAAGCCAGAGACATATTTTGACCCACTGTGAAGATGGTTTAGATAATTTTCTGATCGTTATCATGAAAAACAGAAAGGAGGATCTACAGAGACTTGAAAAAAATTCACATTTTGTCAAGAGATGGGAAAAGGAAGGGAGAAAAAAAAGCCACATCATTGAAAGAGACTTTTTGGGTTTATCTGAGAGAGATCTGGAGGCCCTAGACATCCCGAGGATAATCTGAAGAGTTGGGGGAGAAGAGGAGTGCTGAGTTCAGCTTACCTAACTATGGGATTTTGTGTAGAGCTAGCAGAGCCTAAGGACAGGAAACTCTCTATGCAGTTAGCAACTCTAGATGTGTTAATGGAAAGAACTTGGTTTATTACTATGTAAGTAACAACAAAATGCCTTCTATTATCTAAGTTTATCTAGGTAGATATCTATATAGATCTACTATAAATGCGAATTTATAAGGTGGTCTCAAAATACTCTCAATTGAGTCTAGCAATGACTCTGGAAGGTGTTATTATACCTCTTATTGGGGGACAGAATGAGGAATAAAGAAAATTTAGCTATTCAAGTTTTTATAGCTAAGGAAAAATAAGACTTCTTAATTTAAAATGTTCTTATACATTAAATGTTTGATACTTGATGAAACTAGTAGAAAAGAAGAAAAAAATAAAGAATTTCACCGTGGAAAGGAAATTACTATTAACATGTTAGTTGTTTCTTTCCAACCCTTAAAAAAATTTTTTTAGGAGCACCTGGGTGGCTCAGTCAGTTAAGTGTTTGATTTCGGCTCAGGTCATGATCTCGAGGTTCATGAGTTCAAGCCCTACATCGGGCTCCGTGCTGACAGTTTGGAGCCTGGAGCTTGCTTCAAATTCTGTGTCCCCTCTCTCTCTGCCCCTCCCCCACTCATGTGTGCGTGCTTGCATGCACTCTCTCTCTCTCTCCCAAGAATAAACATTAAACATTTTTTTGGTCTTGCATACCCATGTATTATTATAATTTGTCATTTTCCCCATCTAACTACAAATTCTTTGTGTATGTAATTTTTTTTTGTTTTAATTCCCTCCTGTTTGCCCCACTAGTAAGGGAAAGATTCCCACCCTAGGGTTATGGGGATGGATAACACATGATCCTCAATACTGAACAAATGAGATTGACAGTGTTTCTTTTAATTTTTTAATTTTAATTTTTTTTAATCTTAGAGAGAGAGAGTGCAAGCAGGGAGAGGGGCAGAGGGAGAGACAGAGAGAGAGAGAGAGACAGAGAGAGAGAGAGAGAGGGAGGGAGAGAGAATCTTAAGAAGGTTCGATTGTCATCGAGGAGCCCAATGTGGGGCTAGATACTTCGACCCTGGGATCATGACCTGAGCTGAAATCAAGAGTAGGAAGCTCAACAGACTGAACCACACAAAAGTCCAGAGATGGACAGTGTTTCTTAGTCACTTAAACTCACAGCCTGATGGAGGAGGACACTGCATCACACAAGGCCATATAAGGGATTCAGTCAAGAATAGAACGAACAACAGGAGGTATGGAAGATTGGCTTTGTAGTATTAAGGCAGGGTTCCTTTTGGTTTCTGAGGATGATGTGGCTGGCTTGTTTGAGTAATGCTGCGGGCTGGCAGGGACCTAACTGAAACCCAGTGCTCAGGGCTAAGCAGGAACTACACCTGGTCCCCTTGGTGAAGAAGACTGTTTGGCTAGGACACCTTATGCGTGGGAGCAGAACAGGAAGGGGAACTTGTTGTTAGGCCATTTGAGGCCCTCCTGGTTTCACCAGATGTCAAGGCAGTACATAATATTGGGCTTTAATTTTAGGCCTTACACCACATTTTAGGACAACACAATATTCTATCGTATCGGTTGAATTTTTACAGATATTTGCAATGTAAATAATACCTCAGTGGCTAGCTTTGTGCAAAAAGCTTAGTTTTAATATTACCTGATATTTTAATAGTTAAAAATAGGGCCCTAAGAGAAAAATACTAAGTCAAAGGATATGAATAGTTTGGTTATACTTGATACTTACTCCCAAATTTCTTTGAAACAAAACATTTGACTCTAACTTTAAAACTTTCTACTCTACCACATTGCTTCTGCCAATGATTGTGACAATGAAAAAATCTAAAAGAATTATCTTATTATTAAATCACTGTCCATGAGGGCTGCCTGGGTGGCTCAGTCGGTTAGGTGTCCGACTTTGGCTCGGGTCATGATCTCATGGCTCATGGGTTGGAGTCCTGCATCGGGCTCTGTGTTGACAGGTCAGAGCCTGGAGCCGGCTTCAGATTCTGTGTTTCCTTCTCTCTCTGCCCTGCCCCCCTCTTCTGCTCTGTCAAAAAAATATATAAATATTAAAACAATAAAATTAAAAAAATATCGCTGTCCATGAAATTTATGTAACAGCTTAGTTTGTCATCTTCCTGGAATGTAGGTGCCTTGATCTACCAGGTTTGGGTTTGCAGAGTGAAAACTAAGGCCAATTCTGTTCAACAATAAAAACATTTTAGTGAAAGACTAATGTAATTCTTAAAAGAAATCAAAAGTTGTAGTCAAATCTCAACTATGAATATTAGCCAAAGCTCTTAAAAAAAAAGATTCTTACTTATCTAGAACTAATCTCTTCACTAATATTAATGACCAATAGTTTTTATTTTAATTTGTGTCCTGTTGGAATTGTACATATTGAATTTTGAAAGAGAAGAACAAATACGGTCTCAAACTCCCAAGCGTGCAAAGGCATACTATATCTTAACATACATTTGAATATTAGTTTAGAAATATTGTGTACACAAAATACAATTTAGGGCTTAGTTTCACAAATCATAATAAAAATCTATTAAAATCACTTTAAAAATATTAGTAAAATCATGAGTCAGCTTAGTAGAAATGAAATGAAGATTGAAAATACATAAAATGGCATTACTGTAATGAGAAAGCTGAGTTAAATTTTTGTGACTGTACAAAAAACATTTGTTTATATTTAGCTTAATTATTTAAATATGTAGAGTCTATGAGAAAAGGAAGTACATACATTAAAAATAGTACTTAGGCTAATCCCAATGGAACAGAGGAATATGTACATGGTTATATTTCAATAGTAATCATCATGGCCATATAATGTTTCCCATTCATTTCTTTAATGCTAAGTTAATCCAAATTTATACTTATAAATTACAGTACATTTGCTGAAAAGCCTGAATTGTAGAAAATTTAAATTAAATGCAGATTTATTACTTTAAAATAATGAATTTACATATCACTGGACTTTTAGTAACTTTGATCCTTGAGATAAATTAAACACACATGCACACACCCACACAAACACACATAAATAAATAAAGGGATACACAGTGACAAACTTAAAAGTTACAAAGTTCACACTCTTCCCAGGGATGAAACTTCAAGTCCTTAGGCCACATTCAATTAATTCAGAATTGGATATTAAGAGGAGATTTTGCAATTTAATATACTAGATTATCCAATAAAGAACACAGTAAAGCAGTACAATAGAAGATCTGTTATCAGGAATATCTGGAATTATGCTTTTCTGGGTTTGTTTTACTTTTAGTATGGAGATGTTAAATCTGGGTCTCTTAATACTACAGGAAAAAGTTTTGCACACTTTATACTCCTCACTAATAGAGTATAAAACTTGATCTTCCAAATGATGACCTTGCATTATAAAGAAAATATTTTAAAATTATTTTTAAAATATTCTGTCTATAAGAGGGAGACTTTTGAACATGCTCTGGAAAATCTAGAAAATTTGTATGTATTAAATAATTTATTACCATATGATGTTTGAAAAATGGCTTTTCTGTATTGTACATATTTTAAATATATATGTAATATGGATTTCAGTATAATTATTTAATAAACACAATATTTTATAATATATGCTATAAATATCAAAAGCCCATGTTAGGATATTCATTTCATATTATATATTAAATGAGAATCATACGTGCTATGGTTTGAATTGTGTTTCTCCCAAATTCTTATGTTGAATTCCTAATGCCCCATGCAGCAATATTTGGTTACAGGGCCTTCACAGAAGTAATGAACGTTAAATGGGTTCATAAGGATGGGGCCCTTATCCAACATGTCCCTGTAAGAAGAGACACCAGAGAGCACTCTCCCTTGCTCTCTCTCTCTCTCCTTCTCTGCCACATGAGGATGTAGCAAGAGTGAGTGTCTGCAAAGCCAAGAAGAGAGATTTCACCTAAACCTCATCATGCTGGCATACTGATATTGGACTTACAGTCTCAGAACTGTGAGAAAATACATTTTTGTTTAAACCACACAGTCAATGGTATTTTATTACAGCAGCACAAGCTATGAAAATGCATATTGATTAGAAGTATGATAAGTTTTGAATTCAATGGGTTCAGACTAATTATTCTTTTAATCATTATAAATGACACATAAGAGTTTTCATAGACTTTTATAAATGGGATTTGTCCCACTTATGTCTTCCTGAAGCTTTGTGGTAATACCTCACTCCCAAGAAAGAAGCAGTTTACAGAAATTTTGTTTATTGGCTGACTCCTTCACTGGCTAAGTTATAGCTACAGGGCAGTGATCAGTATAGAATATATCTGAACATATTACTCAAACTTATTGGACCTTGCCTAAATATCAGTACAGTTGAATGGTTCCATAACAAGTGTTTATATAATCCTATCCTTGCCATTGTACCTACAGTCATAGTTTCCCATACATATATGAAACCACAGAGTTCTCAGCTAGAAGCTGCTGCCCAGCCGATTTGTTAATTATAATGTCAAAATGTAAGTGCAAGAGTATAGAAAGCACAAGACATACACAGCTACAATGATGGGCCTTGTCTACTTTTGGGATGTACAGTTCACAATTTTAGCAGAATCTGGAGATGTTTCACTATTGCCACTTCTGTGGTCAAAGTATGATTTTTAAAATGGACCTCTTTTAAGGAAAAGACATTGTGACAAGCTGTAGAGCCCTCTGGGCCAGAAATTGGGAGACTTTAGTTCTTATTTATGCTGTATTAAAAATGAGTTCTGTGTACTTAGGTAAGGTATTTTAGCTCATTTAGGCTTTAGTGTCCACACTTAAACACATTGAACAGGGTGCCTGGGTGGCTCAGTCAGTTAAAGCGTCCAACTTTGGCTCAGGTCATGATCTCGCAGTTCGTGAGTTTAAGCCCCATGTCGGGCTCTGTGCTGACAGCTCAGAGCCTGGACCCTGCTTCAGATTCTGTGTCTCCTTCTCCCTCTGCCCCTCCCAGCTTGTGTTCTCTCTCTCTCAAAAATAAGTAAATAAGCATTAAAAAAATAAACATATTAAACTAGATCAGAAATTTTCAAACAAGTCTCCACAGGGATGGGTAGGATAGGGTGACTTAGAGAGTGGGACTCTGTTGTCTCCCACCCCATTCTTCCACCTGGAAACTATTTTTATCTTGTAAGAAGTTTTTTAAAGCAAGGACTCTCTTGTTTTGTTGATTAAAGTTTTAAATGACTGAGCTTGATGACCTCAGATGTCTCTTTTTTAATTTGTAAGCAACTCTATGATTCTGTAGTAAGATCACAACTTAACTGATTAGACACTGACCTTCTCATAAATGTCCGTTTTGCCTGACATATTGTTGAAATTTAATAAGTTGCTGCTTATTTTTGCATATTCTATTGTGTATCCAGCTCTGTGCTTGACAGCCTAGTATTTGGGGGGGGGGAGTGGCATTTCCCCCCCTACTTTCAACTATGTAAATGCTATGATTTCCTAACTGGAGATTTTTCCTTGAACACCTTGGAATTTCTTATTCAGAGACCTTTTATTGCTGCTCTCTATCACCCACAATTTTGGTGCACATGGATATAAATAATATGTTTAGCAAGAAGGATGTCTTAAGAGTAGCACTTTTTATAAAACCTCTGGAAAGAACTAGTAATCTTGGGAAATTAATTAATCTCTGGATTTCAGAAATTATAGTTTATCAATATTACCTGGACTTTTCTAAGAGTAACTTATTTATTTATTTTTAAAAGTTTTATTTATCTATTTTGAGAGAAAGAGAGAGAGACTACAAGCAGAGGAGGGGCAGAGAGAGCAGGAGGGAGAGAGAATCCCAAGCAGTCTCTGCACTGTCAACACAGAGCCTGATGTGGGGCTTGAACTCAGGAACTGCAAGCTCATGACCTGAGCCAAAACTGACTGAGCCACCCAGGTGCCCCCAAAGAGTAATTTAAATTGCCCTCTAGTGAAGAAATATATTCTTTTAAACAACAACAACAACAACAACAACAACAACAACAACAACATATATCTATTTAAGAGACGGGGGGAGGGGCAGAGAGAGACTCCCAAACAGGATCTGTGCTGTTAGCAGAATCTGATGTGGGGCTTGATTTCATGAATGTGAGATTAGGACTTGAGTGGGAATCAAAACTCAGATGCTTAACCCACTGAGCCACCTAGGCACCACAAGAAATACAATCTTTAAGAGTTTAAAGAACATTGACAGAACTGCTTCCTGTTGGAAAAGCTCATAGCTACCAATGACAATAGGCATTACCTTGAAGAGAGTCTTCTTTTAAGTTCCCGTCCTCCCCTCCATATATATTTGTGTGTATGTTATAGGAAGATAGATAGATAGATAGACAGACAAGATGTACATGTTTCAGTCCTCTAAAGGAAAAGACCAAAAAGCATGGAGCAAAATTCAGATTTTTGAATTTTTAAGTGATAGGATGGGTAAGCCAGAAAGATTTTTTTTAAAATAATCATCTACAAGATGCTAACTCACAGCTTATGATGAAAAGCTGATTTAGCAGAAACACCAATGGATAAGAGGCACAGACATAGTCAGAGAAAGGTTGCAAACTACGTTCAAACACTGAGAAAACAGGAAAAGATGGTTAAATTGGAAATGAGAATATGGATGTGCCAGATGGCATTAGGCAGGCTGATGATGTGGCTTTCTTTAAAATAGCGAATATAAACTCATTGCTATCTGTCTCCCATATCTTACAAATCCATGTTTTGCATAGTGAGTGGTTGGGTTGGCAAAAAGAGGAGGACAACAGGATTAAGTCAAACTTCCCAAATAGGACTCTGTCTGCCCTATGCATTGAAAGAAGGCCATGTGTTATGGGATTTTCCAGCTATTCTTAGGCTAGAATTGTGGGCAAAATAAGAAATGAAAAGAGGCAGATCTGGTGCATAAAATGGGGCCAGGATTGTGATATTTGGAAACCTCTAAGAGGGACACAGTGAATCACTGCTTTCAGTAGATTCCACTGATAAAAGTGAAAGGAAAGTCCTTAGAATAGGGAATAAGTAGTGCTCATTTATTTTAAAAAAGAAAGCCAGTAGAGGTTAGGTGCAAAGAATGATACTAACCAGCACTGAGAAAAGAGATTAAGGAGAGTGAGATAAAAAGAGAACTTGCAAATCTTCTAGAACATTTTGACTCACCAAGCAGTCACAAATTTAGGTTTCTTAATATGTTCTGTCTAGTTATCTTTATTGAGTTTATTTTATTACAGCTTTTTTGCTGGTTATTACATCTACCTCAGCAAATGAAGGATGAGAAGTGTTCTACATGAAATATTCATTGGGTTTATAGCCTTAATCTTAAAAGTAAAAGCTAAAGTAAAAAGCTGGAATAAAGAGTTTTAGTGTCCATTTTATGTATTTGAAAGCATGGTGAGAGGATAAAGTGAGATTCAGCACAGGAGGAAAAAGCTAACAGGAAGGAAGTATATGGAAAGATCTTGAGAGCAAAGACCACTTTTAAAGTGGAAGTCTCAGGATATGAGGAGAAAAAAAAAGAAAGAGACAAAAGAATCTGAAGAATTGAAAACTGTTAGAATGAAGCCAAGATGTGACTTCAGCGGGCCAGTGTGGGAAATTGCTGCTAAAGGAAATGGAGAGAGAGTTTCAAAGATTTTTGTCTGAATGGGGGAGAATAGCCCCTGGGCTTTATCACAGGGCATGACAGTTAGAAAAATCTAGCAAAGAAGGCCTCAACAAGGGTCAGAATTTATTTTAATCAGCAAGATAATTACAGTGGAGTAGAAGATGCCATTCATTGATTACCAACTCAGCACCAGGCACTTTACTCAAGTATATACAGTTCAGCTCTCACAAACAACTTTCACAAAAATCATTATCCCTATTTTACAAAAAGGGAAAGCAAGACTACAGAGACTCCCCCAAGGTCATAATATGGAGAAGAACTGAGATGTAAGGCAAGATGTATCTCCTCTTTAGAGCCCAGGCCTTTTCCCAATATTATGCTGCTTCCCATAGAATCTCTTATAGTCCAAACTATAAAGCACCTAGCAGTGGCCACCCCCATTCCCCAACACCACTCCTCCTGCTGCCCATTTTGAGTTGGAAACATTTACGTGCTCCAGATAAAGGCACTCTAAATGGGTTAAATAAAATACAGGAAAGAAACTACAGCCTATTATCTATGTGTTCAGGAAAGAAAAAGAAAATGTAAAGGTGAGAGAGACTCTGTCACTAAGAGCATTTAGGCTCTGACACAATAGATACCCTAAAGCAGCAGTTCTCAGGGTTCTCAATCTTGGGTTAACACTGGAATCATTAGGGAGCTTTAAAAAATCTTTATGTCTGGATCCTACTTTAGAGATTCTGAATTTACTGGTATGGGTCATTGGACTTTTTCATTGGAACTCCCAAGGTGGTTACAATATGTGGAAAAGATTATGACCCAGTGCTCTACAAGGTGACATTGATAACAAGGCTCATTCATCCCAGCCTCCAAACAAACAGCATTCATCTTTGCATCATCCTATTGGTCTAGTGTCTTATACATAATAGATGCTTAATACATGTTTGGAGAGTTAACTTGATGAGCAGCAGAATAATGATGTATGTACTGCCCTGGTCCTCTATACTTGGGTACCCCATAATGCCTTTCTATCTTTAACATTCCTGGGAATCTTTTATGCTTCTTTCTAGAACAAACAAACCCCAGAAAAGGCAAGCATAAGGGAATTTCTCAATTGAGGGATATTTGTGTTCTCCCATCTGTTGCCAGTATTCTCCTTATGTGAAGGACCTACTTGCTAAAAACACATGGTAATCCCCAGGACTCTCTGAGTCCCTTGGGAAAGTACCACCCCTCAGTAGATTTTGATTTCTTCAGGGAAGCTGCCCTCTGGTGGCCAGATAGGCAGCATACCTAATAGTTGAGAGCATAAACCTGGAATCAAGACTTCCTGAGTTCGAACCCTGCTGTTTACTGCTTTTGTAAGCTGGGGCAAGTTACATGGCCTCTATGTACATTAGTTCTTTCATCTGTAAACATGAGGGTATAATTGTATCTACTTCACAGGGATGTGGTAAGCATGTGAAATATTTAGAACAGCGGCCGGTATGTAGAAAGTGCCAAATAATTTTATACTACCATTACAGAAAGAATATTTTTTTTAAGTTTATAATGTCTGTAAGCTTCTTTCAATACGTTAGAAGAGGAAGACTTTTAACAAATGTTCATAAAACTGCTTGAATTTGTAGGACTAGGCTAAGAGGATTTTCGGTTGGTGAGAATATGTTCAGATGTTGCTCAGAATAGGTGTGGGATTGCAGTGGAGATGGTTTGGTTCTACTACTTGTTCTTTACCTTGTCAATTTTACTTGAGGCCAACCTCACTGGACCCAATATGTGGCCAACATTCATATGAATAAAATACATAATCAGTTATTATGAGTCCAGTAGTAATACGGAAGGTTGGACATATTCATCTTTCAGTCCCTCGTTTTCTTTGTTGTTCTTTTGCTTCCAAATAGAAATAAGGAAATAATGGCAGTTGATTCAGCTTGTGAAGAGAAGTTGGTTGATTGTGCAATGATTTTGAAGAAGTCTACATCTCATTTCCATTTCATCAGGCAAGAGGATGAGAGAGTGGAGTCTTTTTGTTTGTTTGTTACTGTAGGCTCCATACCCAGCCACAAGGGCTTGAGCTCAATTACCTGAGATCAAGACCCGAGGGGAGATCAAGAGTTGGATGCTCAGCCAGCTGAACTGCCCAGGTGCCCCTGAGTGGAGTCTTTTTAAGTAGGGGGAAAAAAGTGAACTGACACATATGTGCTGGGTGTGTAAAGGAGTGAAATTTATAATTCAGGAAAGCATCCAGGTTATACTTCACAAAGGTTTAATTTGACAAGGAGATGATAAAATTCAGGTTGTTGAAAGAGGATATAAATGGATAGGAATCATTTATATTAAATAGTTATAAGTAATATTATACTTTAAAGGTATAAAATAATCTTAATCCAAACAGTAGGGTTACCTCTAATTGGGACCCTGTGGTACAGATCAAAATGCCACTCCTTGCAAAGTTAAGGTCCTACTTTAGCTGTACTCTCCAAGAGATCATAGATCAAATGGTAGAATCTGAAGACTAACGATGGTTTATTTCGGGTTTCCAGCTGTGATTTTTCTGGATTTCAAAATGACTGCCTTTATATTTATTTTTTTCTCCTGGGAAAGAAGAGGAAGAAACCCTTTACTGCATTCCCACTGTCTAGTATATTAGCTGTTACAATTCCTATTGGCTGACCTTATGAAAGAGGACACTACATTTGACCAGCTCAGCTTTTCTTCCCCCTTTCTCACTATAGATGTTACTGTACAACACACACTGAATATTGGATTAGTCTTTGAGAAGCATTGTAACATGATCTGCACAAAGAGACAAGTAACTCTACACCATTTCCTTCCAAGCTCCAATTGGCACAGATAAAAAATTCCATTATAAAATTATAATTACAGTTTGTGACTTTCTGGAAAATGCCTCATTTGGGTTTGGCTTAAAAGTTAATCTGCTGTTTTACTAAAAAAAGTAGAGCTGTTTTAATATTCCATTTTTCATGCAGTTATTAATCTATTGATTAGTTCATAAGACCCCCCAAAATCTAAGAAGATTTGCCATCATAGTTTTATATTCATGAGTGATAAACTGATGCTTGGGATTGCTTAGAACATGATTAAAGGTATGCAGAAGAAACCCAAAGGTTTTCTTTGTTCAAAGAACAGACAATTCTCTACACATATAACTGATTTAAAATCACCAACTCTTTTTCCTATGTTTGTTTTTGTGGACCACATGTGTAATTCAACTAAATTCTTCTAGATG
Organism: Prionailurus bengalensis; assembly: GCF_016509475.1. Classification (NCBI taxonomy): domain Eukaryota; kingdom Metazoa; phylum Chordata; class Mammalia; order Carnivora; family Felidae; genus Prionailurus; species Prionailurus bengalensis. The sequence goes on from NC_057343.1 coordinate 201,433,892, forward strand.
TGAAAAAGAAGGAAGAGGAGGAGGAGGAGGGGGGAGGGGAGGAGAAGCCCTGACACAAAGGGACACAAAATATTTCTATTTGAGGTTATTGCTGTGTCTCAGTTTGCTAACAGAGAATCACAGAGAGGCTATATAAGTTTGAGAGAGTTTGAAATATATTGACTAGGGCACTAATGTGGAATTAATGAGTCTCCAAAAGGAGACTGATAGCTTCCATGTCTTCTCTCTTTAAACCTTGGGCTTGGATGTTTGGAACCCTTCATTATTATGTGAGAAGGTAACCATCCTGGCATTTAGTGAATGGGTGCCAGGGATGCTAGACCTCCTGCAACAATGGGGTGCTCATGCCAAACTGAAAATGGTTGCACATGTCTTTCAAAAGTTCTATAAGGCATTCATGTATGTGAAAAAGCACATTCAAACTTTTCTAAGTTATAGTTCTTAAAGTTTGGCCTCCAGACAAACAGCGGCAGTATCATCTGAGAATTTGTTTTAAATGCGTATTTTGGGCCCCACTTTGGACCTACTGAATAAAACTTTCAGGGGTGGGAACAAGAAGTCTATGTTTTATCAAGCCTTGTGTTGAACGTTAATATTTGAGAACTGCTAATCTAGTTTAGAACTGAAAGTACATACTATTAACTTTGCCAATTTCCCAAGAATGTCAATGCTGTATATGTTGAGAGAAGATTGTCTAATGCCTTGTTCAGGCCTTTACCAAGAAATGTTAATCATTTAAAAATCACACTGCTTATGTTACTAGATAGTATTATGTGAACATATGCAGTTATGTTGGTCTGCATGTGTATCTATTTTATAGCTTAACTAGTTTAAGTAACCAAACACTTCCTTACATCTTCAAGTATAATAATGGCTATGTGTTTACATATTTAAATATGTATTGTTTTATATTAAATTACTTTTATTTATTCTTCAGAGTATAGTTAGGACATTATGTTGATTAAAAAAAACTGCATGAACTGGTGCAGCCACTCTGGAAAACAGTATGGAATTTACTCAAGAAATTAAAAATAGAGCTACCCTATGACCCAGAAATTGCACTACTAGGTATTTATCCAAAGGATACAAAAATGCTGATTCAAAGGGGCACATGCACCCCAATGTTTATAGCAGCACTATCAACAATAGTGAAATTATGGAAAAAGCCCAAATGTCCATCAACTGACAAATGGGTAAAGAAGATGTGATATATATATATATATGTATATATATATATAGATAGATAGATAGATAGATATAGATATAGATATAGATATAGATTCTCAAATATATATATCTATATATATACAGATATATATTCTCAAATATATATCTATATCTATCTATCTATCTATCTATCTATCTATCTATCTATATAATGGAATATTACTTAGCAATCAACAAGAACTAAATCGTGACCTTTGCAACAATGTGGGTGGAACTGGAATGCATTATGCTAAGCGAAATAAGTCAGTCAGAGAAAGACAATTATATGACTTCACTCATATGTGGAATTTAAGAAACAAAACACATGACCATAGGAGAAGGGAAGGAAAAATAAGATAAAAACTGAGAGGGAGGCAAACCATAAGAGACTCTTAAATGCAAAGAACAAACTGAGGGTTGCTGGCAGTGTGTTGGGTAGGGGGATGGGCTAAATGGGTGATGGGCATGAAGGAGAGCACTTGTTGGGATGAGTACTGGGTGTTATATGTAAGTGATGAATCACTAAATTCTACTCCTGAAAACATTATTACACTACATGTTAAGTAACTTGGATTTAAATAAAATTAAAAAAACTCACTGAGTGCAGACTAAAAGCATAGGTTCTGCCGTCAGAACCAAAGCTCCACTGGACTTGGCCACTCACCTTTGGAGTGCTTTAACAAATGATTTAAACTCACTGTGCTTTTGTTTGTTTATCTATAAGATGGGTATTTGTAAATAATAATGCATCAAACATAAAAGAATATAATACAACTGACAGTGTTGAACTTTAACCTGAGTCCTGTGATCCTGGAAAACAGCAAAGATTAAGCTATACCCTTCCCTTTGTATTTGGGAAAACTGCTTTCTGCAAGGAACCTCCCTCACCCATATGGCATAGATAAGACTCACGGAAGCCCCTTTTTTTACCCATAACAAGACGAGACAAAGACCATCAAATTTCTGCCCCCCCTTTTTTCGGCTCATAACTGATTATCTAAACTGCTTTGTCACCACTGATCAATCAAAACATATTAATGCTTGTTCAACAAAGGGGGGTTAAGCTGATCTCCTTCCCCAGGCCTCTGAACTTTGACCTATCCTTGGCCTGAGCCAGTCTACAGCCCCTCTTGGAGATTAGGCCAGCCTCAGGGTAAAAACACTTTCTGATTTGCTATCCAATCATACCACCTTTTCATCATATTTCCCTATACCTGAATCTCCTAGTCTAGCTCACTCCTCTGTATAAAAGAAAATGTATTCTTTCCTAATCCTTGAGACACTTGCAGATTTTAAGGTCACCGCTCTTTCCCTGTTGGAACAGTTTCTTTCCTCTCTTTGCAAAAATCCTTCAAAATAAACTCCTTCCTAATCCCAAATTTGTTTTGTATTTGAAAATTTCCTAGCACATACTTAGCACTATGAAGTTGTTACTTATTATAATTTTTACCATGGGATATTTTTACCAGAAAAATAGAAACTTTGTAAACTAGGTTCATGGACTTTTAACCTAAGCTATTTAAGGTAAAATATGCAAATTTATGGAATATTTAAATTATTCAAAATAACATTACATAAAATTTTAGGTAGAAAATAGTGAGAAAATATACAGGCATATCTTGAAGATATTGCAGATTTGGCTCCAGACCACTGCAATAAACTGAATATTGCAACAAAGTGAGTCAAGTGAATTTTTGGTTTCCCAGTGCATATACAAGTTATGTATACACTGTACCGAAGTCATTGTTGTATACCATAGTATTATGCCTAAAAAACAATGTGCATACCTTAATGAAAACATTTTATTTTTAAAAATAAATAAATAAATGAACAAACAAACAAACAAACTGGATGAAGGAAGCTGTTTTTTTTTAACAGTTTTATTTTAGGCTAGCATATTGCACAATTATTTGTTTAAAAGATGGTGGAGAGTTGGGTCTAATAGAATTGAGAACCACTGTTGTAGGAGATTGATGAGAACCTGTAAAGTTAGTTACGGAAGGAATATTGGAGATACCCAAGATCACCATATTTATCTCAGAAAATATCTGGATTCCAGATTTCTGATATTCCCTTACCAGAAGAGTTGACGGAGAAGCATTTGAATCCTAGGCAGGAAACTTAATGCCTTACAAACTGAGCTACTACCCATAATGTAAAAGAAAAACAACAAAAAGAGGATTGTCCTATTTGCCTCATATTTTTAAAACAAAATAAACAGAACACTATTATTTATAGTGTTCTCTTTTTCCTTCTCTGAAATCCTCTTTTCTTCTCTTTCTCTCTTTCTTTCTACAGGAAAAGTATTATCATGAGTTAGGTGTTTAGACAATCTATGTGGTTATACGTTCATTGCGTATATACACACTCGTAAACAATAGTTTTATATTTTTTATCTTTACTTAATACCATGTCATATATAACATCGCACAATTTGTTCTTTTTGTTATTTTATGAAGATATTCTCATGATATTTACAGATGTCATCCATTTACTGAGTTTTCTGTGTATTACTCCATCCTATCAATATACAATTTATGGAACCTTCTCCTTTTAAAGGATAAATATCCTTAATCCATACAAACACATACAAGGATGTATGTGTGTGTGTGTGTGTGTGTGTGTGTGTGTGTGTCCCATTTCTGGACTAGTCTTTTACATGTTTTTGTAGTTTATTTGTCTTTTCAAAGACCAGCTTTTGTTTTATAATCACTATTACTCTTTTGTTTGGCTTTTTATATTATTAATATCTACTCTCATCTTTATCATTGTCTTCCTCCTCATTTGATTTACTTTTTCTATCTTCTTTAATGTGTAATTCATTGATTTAAATTTTTATATTAAAATGCATTCAAGACAATAAAGTTATTTCTAGTTACATTAGCCCCATTATATAAGTTTCAAAACAGTATTTCTGTTATTAAGTTTAAATATTTCAAAATTTCTATTGCAGTTTTTTCTTTGATGAATTTGTTTTTCTTTTTTTTTAAATTTTTTTTTCAACATTTATTTATTTTTGGGACAGAGAGAGACAGAGCATGAACGGGGGAGGGTCAGAGAGAGGGGGAGACACAGAATCGGAAACAAGCTCCAGGCTCTGAGCCATCAGCCCAGAGCCTGACGTGGGGCTCGAACTCACGGACCGCAAGATCGTGACCTGGCTGAAGTCAGACGCTTAACCGACTGCGCCACCCAGGCGCCCCATGATGAATTTGTTTTTCAAGTGTGACTTCAGTTTACATATACACATTGCATTGGTGCTAATTTAACTGCATATTGGGCAGACAACACTAACAATGTAATATTGACTCTTTGGGACTTGTCAAATAGAGCTTTCCAACCATAAATAGATTAAAGGTATGTGAATGTGTTGATTTCATCAGCTCTTGGCACAGCAAGGTGGGGCTTGGGATGGACAGAGCCAGTCACTGCAGCCACAAGCATCGTCAAGGTTGTAAAGTTGGGAAGGACAGACACTATGGTATAATACAGGAGTGATTTCTGTAAATGTTCCGAGTACACTTAATACTTGATTTTCTGTAAAAATCAAGACTGTTAATTTTCTTGTTCAAATTCTGTCTATCCTTACTATTTCCTCTGATTTATCCATCAGTTTCTCAGAGAAGCATATTAAAAACTCTCAGCAGTATTATGACCCTGGCCATTTTGCTTATACATCTGTCAGGTTTTGCTTTATCTATATTAGGAAAATGTTGTAGAAGGCTTACAGGTTAATGATTGATATCCTTGGTGAATTATTCCTTTTTGGTTTTATTAATGATTATATCTTAAATTTCATTTTTTTATTAATATTTCCATATCAGCATTCTTTTGTAAATATTTGTCTAGTCTACTTTTGTCTATTTTCAACTTACTTGTATAATGTTGGTTTTAGTGTGTCATTTGTCATCTGAACCAGGACTTTAGAGACTAAAGGGCATGTTACTAACATGTTAGCATAATTGGTGAAATTCACAATGGTCTGGAGCAAACTGGGTCATGTGAACTTACTGATAAGTAGCATATAACTGGATTTTATTTGCAATAAAATGTGATATTCTATTTGTATTTTTTTTATTTTTAATGTTTATTTATTTTGAGAGAGAGGGAGTGACTGTGAGCAGGGGAGGGGCAGAGAGAGAGAGAGAGACAGAGAGAGAGAGAAAGAGAGAGAGAGAATCCCAAGCAGGCTCTGTGCAGTCAACGCAGAGACCAATGTGGTGCTTGATTCCACAAACCATGAGATCATGACCTGAGCTGAAATCAAGAGTCAGATGCACAACTGACTAAGCCACCTAGACACCCCTGATATTCTACTTTTAGAGCAGATGTAACCAATTCATAGTCTGCAATTATTGCCTTCTTGGGTATTTATTTGGATATTTTTTTTGTTTGGATATTTTCAATATAATTTATTGAATTGCATAATTATATAATGCTGCTTCCCTCCTTTTTTCTCCTTGGTTTCCTCCCTTTTTTTGTTTTTGATTGACAGAATTTCTCTCTTTTTCTGTTTTCTACCGGTTTTTAGGTTATCTATTTGATTTAACTTTTAAAATAATGGCTTATCTTAAATTTAACTTGTATATTTAACTGAATCTTTATGCCCTTCAATATCTATATAATACAAGGATCTCAGAAATATTTACTTTAATTTATCCCATATTATTGTTGTCTGGTATTTTAATTCTAACATGCTTTAACATTGAGTCGCATTTAATTATTAATATATTTTATAGGCAGTAGTTACATATTTACCAACAAACAAAAAAAGTTAATTCCTTGCATTCTTTCCTTCTGGTTTCAATTTTTTTTCTTGTTGAGTCACCTGTTTTAGTATCTCTTTTAACAAAGGTCTACCAAATCATGAACTGCTTATGTATATTTGAAAATATCTGGATTTCATTTTCTAAAGTAAGCACTATTGTTTTCTACTTTCATTTTATAAATGAGTAATCTGAGTCACTGGTTGGATAAATACATTTCTCAGACTGGGAAATTCTTAAAAGCTACCAACAGTGAAGGCCAAAGGCAATGGAAAATATGATCTGAAGGTAGAATAATTGCTTCTTTAACATTCTATTTTTAGCTGACATTCACGGATGAAAAATATGTTGTCTATTTTGCTCTATTGGATAATTAATCTCTTTTTTTTTGTAAGTTTTTTTAATGTTTATTTTTATTTTTGAGAGAGCACAAGCAGGGGAAGGGCAGAAAGAGGGGAACAGAGGATCCAAAGCAGGCTCTGTGCTGACAGCAGTGAACTTGAACCCACAAACTGTGAGATCATGACCTGAGCTGAAGTCAGATCCTCAACCGACTGAGCCACTCTGGTGTCTCCCTTTTTTTTTTTTTTTTGGTAAGTTGAAAGATTTTTATTTGATAGTCTGCAGGTTCATTTAGATGAGTCCAGGTATGGATTTGATTTTCTTTTCCTGCTGGTGACTTGGTGTGCTCCTGCAAGTTGAGATTCCATATATTTTGAATGAAAGCCTTTAATTCTATTTCTTCCTTCAATAACCCTTCCGAGTGGGCCACAGGACCTTCCCATTCTATCTTTCATGTCTCTACATTTGTCATTTTGTACTAAAATCTGGATGATTTCCTTCAGTCAGGTTTTCAATGTATTCATTTATATTTTCTTTGTGTCTATTCTTGTGTTCAACTCACTGATATTTCTAAAATTTTATAAATGTGTGCGGGGAAGGGTTTTCTCTCCCAGTGTGAGTTGCTTAAACCCTCCACATTTCCAAGAAAGACCTGTTTTCAGAATTGGCCCTTGGACAGCTCCTGGTAGTTGAACTCTGAGTCCTTGGGCTATTCTTCCTGATAAGAGCATTTTTTTGTATGCTTGGAGTGTTAGGCTCCACAATACCAATTTGATCAGGGAGTTCGTGCTAACAAATGTGATTCGTGGTGAACCTCTGTTTTTGCTCTGTGGGGATGGGGTCTAAATAGCTGAAATGAGTCTACAGCATGCCTATGTGATTTGACATCCTAGAAAACCTCTGGAAACAAGGCTCAAGAGTGACATTTCACATGTGTTATTACACATTGTCGTTGGCATAACTAAGTGCATCTTTGTGCACTGGGAGGGGACACCTGGAAGCTTGCATCTGTTTTCTCTTGGATTTCACCCCATCTGCCTTTTCCTTTGCTCATTTTTAGCTACAGCCTTTTGCAATAACAAACTGAAGCCATGAGTATAACTGTTTTTCTGAGTCCTGTGGGTCCTTCAAGTGAATTATTGAGCCTGCAGGAAGCGTTGGGGACTCCCCATATAAAATATATTTCTCTTTCTTACACATTCCACTCCATATAGTCCATTTTCTAACTAGTCTTTTTTCACACCCTTAATACCATGAAAAAAGACTAGTTAGAAAATGTTATTTTCTAACATTTGTTATTTGAAGCTTCTCTCTGATTTAAAAAAATTGTTTTAATGTTTATTTTTGAGAGCTAGAGAGAGAGAGAGAGAGAGAGAGAGAGAGAGAGAGAGCACAAGCGGGGTAGGGGAAGAGAGAGACGGAGTCACAGAATCCGAAGCAGGTTCCAGGCTCTGAGCTGTCAGCACAGAGCCCCAGGTGGGGCTGGAATTCATGAGCTATTGAGATCATGACCTGAGCTGAAGTCGGCTGCTTAATGGACTGAGCCACCCAGGAGCCCCTTCTGATTTTTTTAAACTTACTTTTTCTCATTTGCCTGCAAAATTTTCTGTTGTTGATCCTACTGATCCCCTATCCCTCCCCATGATTGCCTAGAATGCAATCATTAGCAGTCAGCTACATATTCAGTTCCAACTGATTCCTTAGCACTGGTACCCAGGGCTGTAGAAACATCTCTAAAAGGTGGAATTAAATTTACCTACATTAGATATCCAGGAGTTTTTCTTATCATGGACCAGTTTGTATAATACAATTTCTGTCTGATATGAATTAAAATTTAAATTCCTATAGAAAATAGAATTAGAGTTCTGACATCATTTTATAAAAATCTTCCCCTTCTTTACTTCTCTGGGTTTCAGCAGACATTTTGACTACTTTTCCAGGCTAATGGGTGGCATTTAAAGCCTTTTCTAATCTTTGTTTCATTGGTTTAATGAAAGTTGGGAAAGAGTATGGAAGATCTTTTCACCTTCTTCCATGTTTAATTAGACTGTTTCAATGTTTAATGTATTGAGATAACTCTGGTATAAGCCATTTTCTTCTAGGTTCAGCTGTCTTAAACCATAAAAATACTTACATCAAGAGTCCAGTATACTTTTTAAATCAGTTTTTTTACGTTTATTTATTTATTTTGAGAGAGACAGAGAGAGAGACAGAGAAAATGAATGAATGAATCCCTGCACCGTCAATGCAGAGCCTGACGTGGGGCTGAAACTCACGAACCATGAGATCATGACCTGAGTCAAAATCAAGAGTCAGGTGGCCAACTGAGTCACCTAAGTGGCTCTAAATCAGATTTTATGATTTTTTAAATTTTTCCTATGTTATCTGAATGGCATCTTGTTTTAGTATCAACTTCCCCCCCTTTTTATTATATGTTGAAAGTTTAATGTTACACACATAGGTATGATTCTTTTGTGTGTAGGATAAGGAGAGCCAAAATTATTAAGAGATTATCAATTTATTATTATTATTGCTATTATTAGTGAGCTCACTCTTCGAATACCATTTTGTCTATCTTAGTTTCTTCTTTCTTCTTCTTTTTTTAAATATTTATTTCTGAGAGAGAGGAGAAAGAGAGACAGAGCATGAGTGGGGGAAGAGCAGAGAGAGAGGGAGATACAGAATCCAAAGCAGGCTCCAGGCTCAGAGCTGTCAGTATAGAGCTTGATATGGGGCTTGAACTCACAAACCATGAGATCATGACCTGAGCTGAGGTCAGATGCTTAATTGAGCCACCCAGGCGCCCCCCAGATGTCACCACTTTAGATAAGCAGCAGAGTGCCCTCTGGCACAGGTGGCACCACTCTAGACAACTAGTCTATATTAGTTGCTTTTAAACCCAGGGTCCAATCTTATTTTTATAAGAATTCTTTATTCACAGCTCAACAAAGAATATAAAGAGAGCACTATGCACTAGCTTCCAAAGAATTTGTATGTCTAATCTCTCAAAAATGTAAATAGTTAATTATAAATATGGTTGGAGGTCAGAAGTATGAATTGATAGAACTATTTCTAAAAAGGGAAAGAATATTAAAGAAAAAAATGCATAAATGGATAAAATTTTAATAAATTCATTCTATCAGTTGCCATGGAGGATGGTATATGGGCAGAAAGTGGATAGATTTCCCAGGAAGGGATATCAAAATTCTTATACAGCAAGTATGTGAAATTGAAGAGGAAGTCAGAATATCTAAACATTACAAAAACCCTAGGGAATGGCATGGTTTCAGGGTTTTAAGTGGCCAAAAATATAAGCAAAACTTTAGAAATAAATCTGTAGTTTCATAAAGACGAAAAACATAGATCAAAAGAGCAAATGTTTACTTTTGGTAAGATTTAGGGGTTATCACTAGTATTTAGATTCAAAGGTAGTATGGAAACAGGTATATTTTGGAATGTTTTTCTATAAACATAACCCTTTTCCAATTCTTGTAGCCTTTTTATGGGTGATAGCAGTTATTACCTCTGAAGCATGTGAAAATAAAGGACAGAGACATTAATAAGACTTAGTAATCAAAATAGTATGGTACTGGCACAGAAAAATGGAACAGAACAGAAAATCCAGAAATAGACCCACAATTACATGGTCAATTAATCTTCAACAAAGCAGGAAAAAATAGCCAATGGGAAAAAGACAGTATCTTCAACAAATGGTTGTGGGAAAACTGGACAACAACATGCAAAAGAAGGACTGGACCACTTTCTTACACCATACACAATAATAAATTCAAAATGGATTAAAGACCTAAACATGAAATCTGAAGCCAAAAAAATCCTAGAAGAGAATACAGTAACTTCTTGACATTGGCCATAGTAGCATCTTTCCAGATATGTCGACTCTTGAGGCCAGGGAAACAAAAGCAAAAATAAACTATTAAAACCACATCAAAATATAAAGCTTCTGCACAGTGAAAGAAATAATCAATAGAACTAAAAGGCAACCTAAGGAATGGAAGAATATATTTGCAAATGACGTGTCTGATAAAGGGTTAGTATCCAAAATCTATAAAGAACTTATAAAACTCACCCCTCCCAAATAAAATAACCCAATTAAAAAATAGGCAGAAGACATGAACAGACATTTCTTTAAAGAAGACATACAGATGGCTGACAGACACATAAAAAGATGCTTATCATCACTTATCAAGGAAAACTACGATGAGATATCACATCACATCTATCAGACTGGGTAAAATCAACAACATAAGAAACAACAAATGTTGGTGAGGATGTGAAGAAAAAGAAACATTCATGCATTGTTGGTGGGAATCCAAACTGGTATAGCCATTATAGAAAACCGTATGGAGGTACAGAACTACCTTATGATCCAGTGATTGCACTACTGGGTATTTACCCAAAGAATACAAAAACACTAATTCAAAGGGATACATGCATCCTTATGTTTTTGGCAGCATTATTTACAATAGCCAAGGTATGGAATCAGCCCAGATGTCCATCAACTGATGAAAGGTTAAAGAAGATGTGATATATATATAATGTAATATTATTCAGCCATAAAAAAGAAAAAAAATTGCTATTTGCAGTGACATGGAGCTAGAGATTATCATGTTAAGTGAAATAAATCAGAGAAAGACAAATACCATATGATTTCACTCATATGTGGAATTTAAGAAACAAAACAAAGGAAAAATAGTAAGAGACAGAGTGAAAGAAACAGACTCTTAATTGTAGAGAACAATCTGATGGTTACCAGAGGGGAAGGGGAGGGAAGGGATGGGTTAAATAGATGATGGGGATTAAGGAGGGCACCTGTCATAGATGAGCACAGGATGATTAATGGAAGTGTTGAATCACTATATTGTACACCTGAAACTAATATAACACTGTATGCTAACTAACTGGAATTAAAATAAAAACTTAAAAAAAATTCTTAATAATTTTAGGACATTGACATGTTTATTTTTCTACTTATCAGAGTAGATGCCAGTTCCAAATTTGTGTGTGTGTAAGAAAGAATAATTTTTAAAAAAGATAGAACTCATACATTTCATACTTATGAAAGGTTTCTCCAAGTCTTTAATAATGAGTGTGGTGTGAAATTAAGAGAGACTATTGGGATAAGGAAGATGATAACATTGGAAAATATAAATAAAAAAAAATATTCATATGTTTCTTTCATTGCCCTAAAATATTTCCCTTGATATTTTCCCATATTAACTACCATCTGGATGTGTTCCTATCTGTCCCACATTTTCATATTAGATTTTTCAGTGGATTATGTTTTGTATTATGCCCTTTACTCCTTCATGTGACCCTTACTAGCTTTTTTTTCTATGTATGTAATTCCAGGCAGTTATCTTCCTGTTTGTATTTCCCTCAATTTATACTGTTGTAGACAGTCTAGCCCAAGGTTTGCTTGTTTGTTTGTTTGTTTGTTTTTTAATGTCTACTCATATATCTAGATCCTGTAGAAGATCCTCTGATTTCAGTCCTTTTCCTTCCACTTAAGGCCCATTTCACCTACTCTCTGGCAGAAATTTCTTTGAAATAAAATAAAACTGAATTAAAAAAAATAAAATACATCTAAGCATATCACATAAATCTACATATGTGATAAAATTGCATAAAACTAAACACACATACGTATACAAATCAGTGTGTGTTTTTATAAGGGCATATATTTATAAGGCTGTTGGGTTGTATCAGTGTAACTTTCTTGGTTGTGATTTTGTACTATAGCTATATAAGATGTTACCATTGGAGGATGAAGGGTAAAGGGTCCACAGAATCTCTGTGTATTACTTTTTACAACTACTTGTGAGTCTAAAGTTATTTCTAAATTAGAAGTTTTCAAAAAGACATATATGTAAAACATAATTGAGTTTTAGAGTTTTGCTTTGTATCTTCTGCTGAATTGGTTATCTTGGACAAGACTACAAATCATCATCTAGCACCTTCACTGCACCCCCGTCCTGTTTTCAAGTACAGCAAATTAAATGTTATAGGCATCTTGATCCTTCAACTGAATCCATTCATAAATCTTAAGTTACTTTTCAATCACTCACCTATTCACTGTCAGTCAATAAATCTTTATTAAATCCACCTTTATGAACCAGGAACCCTTGTAGGCAGGCACTAGAATTATAAGCAATGAATTTTTTTCCTGGCTTTAATGAAGTTTATTTTCCTGAATGAAAAGTATTTGTGGTATATGAAGATCTACTGAGTTTGTAGTTTCAGTTTGCTCTTATTTGCAGGCTACTTCATTGGCACTGTCTTAATTTATTCTATGATACATCCAAGTGCATCTTTTCAAACACAATCATTGTTTTCAGGTATAGAAATCTCAAGATTAAAAATAAGCATTGGGGAGCTTGAGTGGCTCAGTCAGTTAAGCAGCAGACTCTTGATTTCAGCTCAGGTCTTGGTGTCACGGTTTGTGAGTTTGAGCCCCACATTGGGCTCCACACATAGTGTATGGAGCCTGCTTCTGATTCTCTCTCTCCATCCTTCCCCAGCTCATGCCTACTCTCTCTCAAAAATAAATAAATAAACTTTAAAAAAGAAATAAGCATCAAAACCCATAAAAATATCAGAAATTGAAGGGAAATATAGATCTAACTTGTAGTGGAGACAGAATATTGATGAACCAAGAAAAGTGTTTCATTTGAAAAGCCTGTTTGTGATAAACAAAATGACTCACCTCATCAAATAGAGATCTTTAGGCAAAGCTGCTTCCATAAACCACAACTGATAAGAGATGGAATTTCACTAAATTCTTAAGAGATTAAAGACTGTTTTTAGCCTCAAATATACTCATTATTTCATCCCTGGATATATCCAACAACATTTTAAACTAAAATTGGATTACATGAGATAGGTTTAATTCTATTTTTATTTTGGAGTGTGCGTGGGGGAATAAAAAGGAAGAAAAATGAGAAAACAGCTTCTCTCTAATTGAATACATTTACTTATACTTCCATGTTTATGGATATATATCACTAAGTGAGACACTAAAACTTCAAAATTTGTAGTATGGCTCCAGTTGTGATGATGACTATCTCTGCTCTTTGGTGTTTATATTTTCTTAGGTCAACACAGGGCATTCCTTTCGGGATTTGTTTTCCAGGTGTTTTTCAGCCTCTGTTTTGTAAAGCATTTTTCTTGTGATAAAGAAAACTTATCTGTAAAATACAGTGATAACATTACTAGTCTCGCAAACATTGGCCCATCGAAAATACGGGATTTCATGAAAGCTACTAGGGGCAATAAATGACATATGATAGAATCCGTATGTGTTTCATTCATTGGAATTTTTTTCTTTGATTACTATTATAGACTGTGGGTATGAGACTTAAAGTCAACTTTTATAGTCTCTATCTTTCCCTTTCTACCACAGAAAGACTCTGTAGACTAGCTGCTTGTGCTTAACATGGCTCATGGTAAAAGAACCTGAGCTAACATGCTGTAACTTGCACAGCCACCGCTCTTGGACCTCAAGACTCTTCCCCTTTTCACTCCATTTTATTCCATTTACAAACCTCAGCCTAGCTTATTTTCTATACTGGATTACATGGTCAGTTAGTTGTTTGTTGTTTGTTTTTTCACCAATTCCATCCTAACCCTGACCCTAACCCTAACCCTTTCCCCTTTGTCTTTCAACAAAATTCTTCCTATAGACCAACAACACTGTATCAATCCTTAAATCTGGTGGAGAAAAACATATAAACGATTGTATCATTGGCACCAGAAATTCAGTTTGCAGCCTCAGTGGTTTCTTTAACATCAAAATCTTTCATTTTTACTATTCAAAACTATAGAATTATCTTCCAATCTTTCTAAGGGGATTTGACCATTATTGTGGCTCTCAGGACACATTTTTTGTTGTTGAATGGTATGGAACATTCCCACGTTTTGCTAGAGTGCATCTTGGAAGTTGCTTTGGAAAGCAAATATGGTAGAGATAGTTTAGCTTTTTTTTTTCCCCCAAAAAAGCCACTTTGTAAACTGTGGTCATTCTATTCTATCACCAAACTCTTGACTGCATTTACACCTGGGCTTTGAAGAACCAGCTGCTGAAAGTGATAAATCAGCAGTTGAAAATGATGAATGAGAGACCCATTGGAGTTCCAAGTGAAATATAGGTGCTTTTCAACAATGTTAGATTGGTAACTGGACATGGCAAGGAGTGGTGACTGCTGGTAAAATGTTTAAATAAATATATATTATAGTAGCAATTATACTTACTTATTTGAATTCTATTTGAAGTTCTCTTATTATTATAACATGTGGGGTTTTTATTTTGAGGAGCAGTACTAACAATAAATCAGAACTAACATTTATTGAGTGTCAATTATGTGCCAAGCCCAGTGCTAGGCTGGGGAGCATTAGCTATGAAATGCCTAGTTCATTAGCTATGAAATGCCACTTATGGAAAATTATGATCTGATTTCTATACTATTGTACTATCTTTAGATATAACAGGCATTCTGGATTTTAAAACCTATCTATAATGTTTCCAGTGTGGTTTATGCTTACTCAAATGGAATATTTTTCAGCTTGTTCCTTTCCAACTGCTACTTATACACCTGTCATTCATGGCTCTTTCTACTCTGATTTTGATTTATTCAATTTGCCAGTGTTCCCTGGTTACTAGTCCATGTAATGGTCTGTTCATTTGTACATAAACATTTATACAAGATGGAAAAGTTGAAGTAATTTAAATTTGGACCATTTTTTTTTCCAGTGTGAATTGTGTGTCGCTACAGTACTTCAACGAAAGGTTATTCATTGGTTTACTCTCTGCTTTTTTTATAGCTTCCAGGCATGTTTAATATCTGTGATTGACTGAATTTTTCAGGTTAACATCTGCATTTAATCAGAAGTTATTACCCATTTCCTCGACTGGTCAGCGTAACATTTCAATCACTCCTTCCTTCTTTCTCCACCCGTGTAGTAAAAGATTCAAAGTCAGTTATACTTTCTCTCTTTCACAGCCATGGAGCTGCACTTAAATAATATTTAAGAAAGTTATATTTCTTTTGAAGTGGTCACAGGAAGCATATGCTTAGTGTATATAAACAGAGAGAGAGAGTTGAGGCACTGATTTGGAAGGCTTGGTTGATTTATAGAGCTCTTGTATCTACATAGAAACATTATGCTTCAGCAAGAAATGAAAGGCTCTATTGGGCTCCACTAGCCTCACAGCTCCTGTCCAACACACTGAGATTTAAAGAGCAAGGCTTCTTTCAACTTCTCATTGCCCTTACTTTTTTGGAATGGTTCAGCAAACTTCTGAGAGGTCTCTGTTTTAGCTTAAACACTTCTTGTCTCACTTTCCAAACTTTAATTTTTCAAAGTCATTTGATCATGGAGAACAAAACCTTAAGGATTAGCCATACTTCAGGTAAAAGGAACTCATTCCAGTTCTTTTCCCCACTGAACAGGATCATTCAAACAGATTCTCCCATTTTTCTCTGAGTTCTCCATAAACCTGTCATAAATGATTCAATTTAAGGAAGAAAAATATTAAAGCTGAACAGCTAAACATGTGGTCATGTCTGGCCACTATATTTTTGGCAAAACTTGACCTAATCCAGGAATTTGCATGTCTTCCAAAGTTGAGTATTTTTGTTGGGGAAGGAAAGAAGGGGGTAGGACACGAACAACTATCCTGGGATTTTAATTGATTGAGAAGTAGGGCATGAGCAATATTCTCTCCCCCCCCCCCAAGTATGGAGGATACTGGAGTATGATTAAAAACTATGAAGGGAATATGTGAAATTCATACATTTTATCTAATCAAATACATCTCACAATTATGTTATTCTGACATATTTAATAATGAGCATGGATCACTGTTGTTCTAGGAAGTTTTTAGGCACAATATACATAAAATTGTGCATAATGATCGATATTAACATCCCTTATATATAGTCAAAACCCTCATTATTTTTCCCAATTTACTTAGAAACAAAGGGAAAAATTGTGTGAAAGACCTTAATTGCCTTAATTTCAGGAATGACATCTTGTTCATCATTTTATCACCAAAGTCAAATACATTGGCTGATGATCAGCAGATACTCAAAGTTCATACAAAAATGAATAGGGTATGGGGTATGTAACTGCTCTCTACCCTTCAAGGTTCAAGTGGCTGTGAATAGTATGTGGAAAGAATGTCAACATTCTCCAGGGTGGGGCCAGAGGTACCTGAGGCGGGGGGGCGGGGGGGGGGGGGGACTTGGAGAGCAAATGGAGATAAATTTTACCTTTAGACCATTTAGAAGTCTTGGAGCCCTGGAAAGTTGGGAAATGAGCACCTGGGGAACTTGGTGAAGGAAGGAATAGAGCATGGCCTGCCGGTTACATGGACATGAGATGCTAGAGTACAATTTCCAGAAGCAGAATGTAAGCCCTTCTAGCACATGCATCCCAGGAGCAGGAGACCTTCTGGGGGAGAAAAGCCAAGAACCATTCTTTCTGGCTGTGACCACTGAGTTTCCTGCAATCAAATGTACCAGGTTCACATGTAGAGTTGACTTTCTGGTGACATTTCCGTGTCCATGCAAAAATGCTCTTTATTTATGCACTCTTCCCTAATGAGTTCAGGTACAGCTTCAGAATCTCTTTCAACATAGGACTTCAGGCAGCAACTATCAATGCACTTGGATTTTAGAAATAAAACCAACCCTTGCCCTAATAACAGGGACAATAGGAAATACTTTCTGCTTCTACTTAATTTCCCCTTGCCTGTCCCCAACATAAGTTCCCTTAGTCAGTCTGCTCACTGAAATGTGAGATCACCTTCAACAATTAGAAAGTTAAGTCAATGCTTACACATCATTCCAATTTTCTTCCTGTCTGTTCCCTCTTCCTGCACTCTCTATGTCATCCCTTATGCTCATGCCTCCTCTAGGGCACTTATTTTAAAATAAATCCTCCCAAGTTATTTGCATAATTATTTGCATAATCTGCCTTCCTACTTCTCTGTCTTATTAAGGTCTGGTCTAGGCTTGCTGCATCCACATATGGACCACCTGTATTTTTCATCATTGTCAGCAGTCTGGCTTCTGTCCCTTCTGCACTCTACTCTTCCTGCTGCTGTTGCTATTTCCCCTTTACTGAGGACCAGAAAATTGTGGTCCAGAAATTGTGGCAAAATACATGCATAGTACCATGTAGTCCCTTAGAAAAGAACTCTAGGGGGTAAGTGCTAGTAATTGGGTATAAAGAGATTATGTAATTTACAAGAGGACACAGAGCTAGTAAATGGAATAGGGAGGAATTAACCCCAATCCAACTATAAAGTCAATGCTCTTAAATGCCTTCACAGACCACTTTCTTGTATACTTTTCTTTCAGTCTTTATATTACTCAACCTAACACTATCTAAAAGAACTTTCTGCCATGATGGGTTTGTTCTATATCTGCATTATTATTTTACAAATGCCACTTGCCACATAAGGTGTTAAACACTTGAAATGTGACTAATGCAATAGAGGAACTGCATTTAAATTTAGTTTAATTTCTACTTAAATAGGTATAGGTAGTTAGCGGCTATCCTATTGGATAGCACAACTTCAATAACTCACGGTCATTAGATCCTGTCAATAGCTTCTTTATATGTATGCTTTGCTTTTCCTCCATTTCAATGGTCAAAGTTGTTTTCTTGTTTTCCGTTCTTCTTCTGGGTTCGTTTCTTCTTCCAGTTTCCTATAGGTAAGTCGTCCTCAGGTTTCTTTCTCAACCTCTTCTTTTCCTACATTTTATCCCTTGCATTAGTACTCATTCCTGTGCCTTTAAATATCTTCTTTAGATGAAGGGAGAAATCTTTACTGTCAGTCACAATCTTTCTCTTATTTTTAGACAAACTTCCATTTGCTTACTGAACATCCCTTCTTCGTGTAGCAGTTTCTCCAAGTATGTGACAGAAACAGAAGTAATCTTCCTTTTCAAAGTTCTTCTTCGTGTATTCCCTATTTTTATTAATGATACCACCATGCTTTCAAAATTCCCAGGTTTAAAACTTTTAATTGTTCTTGGGCAAGTATCTCTTTTATTTGGCTCTGTATGAAATCATTTGCTGTTTCATTGATCCTATCTTGCAAATATCCCAAGTTTCTTCCCACTTCTTCACTTTTTCCACCTGCAACTCCATTTCTGAGTTTCAAATATCAGGTCCCTCAGAATAGATTGTCTGGAATATTACTATAACTCTCTAAACGGCTTCTCTGCATCCAACTTTCAGTGATTCAATTTCTCCGACCTATTGCTATCAAATTAATGATTTTTAATCCTTTCTCTAAAAATTCATTTTCATGCTTACAAAACTTTGAGGATCGTGACTCATTCTAATTAAAGCCCATGCACTCTGGTCTGGATTTTGTCTTCATGATCCTCTTTTTTTTTTCTTATATATATATAATTTATTGTCAAGTTAGCTAACATACGGTGTATACAGTGTGCTCTTGGTTTGGGGGGAGATTCCCATGATTCATCACTTGCAGACAACACCTAGTGCTCATTACAACAAGTGCCCTCCTCAACGCCCATCACCCATCCCTCCCCACCCCTATCAACCCTCAGTTTGTTCTCTGTATTTAAGAGTCTTTTATGGTTTGCCTTCCTCTCTGTTTGAAACTATGTTTTCCCCTTCCCTTCCCCCATGTTCATGATTCTCTTAATTTCCATATCCATTTTCTCTTCCCAATGAAGTCTTTCTAGTCTTTTTTTTTTTAGAAAATAATATCTTCTTTCCCTGATTTACCACAGCAATATTGCTTCTTATCTTGCTATATTTTTATTTACATACACATCTCTGACTTCCATTAGATCCTTAAGTGTAGAACATTCTTTATTTGTATTTGCACCCCATAATAATTAGGATGACTTAAAAATGATAGAATTTATATAATTTTAATTCAGTTCTCAACTACTTTTAAATTTAATTTGTAATGCTTATTTCCTACCAAACACTCTCTCAATCTTTGTGAATGCAAGGAAAAAAAGAACATTTTTCTCTGTTTTAAGGATTTCTAAGTCTAGTAGGGAAGGCATTCTAAAGTTTATTTTAAAATAAAATGTTACATATACAGTATTAGAATCATTTTCTAGACAAAGTCTGGCACAAAGGAAAGAATAATCAAGTCTCAGTGGGTGGCTTTAGGAAAATTTAGCAGAGCAAGAAATCTTGAGAAATCTGGGTGTGAAAGTACCTAAAGGAAGAGTTTACCTAAAAGTCTGAGGATGCTAGTATACCTAAAGAACATGTAGAGTTCGAGCAGTGACCTACAGACTTATTGGAACTTATTGGAAAGCTACATGTATTTCTGAATGTCTAGAACACAAGGTGATTAATACATAAAGAAGGTAAGGGAGTGAAAAGAGAAGAGGTTAGACATGAATCCTTAACTTCAAGCATACATGGAAGACCTCGTATGTCATCCTAAGAAGTTTTGCCTTTCTTCTGGAAGGGAATCATTAAGAGTTTTAAGTAGAGTGAGTAACTTACTTAGATTTATTTTTCAGAAAGTTCTTTGGTAGAAAAATGAAAAGATTCAATATTGGAGATAGGAGAGTAATTTAAAAAGTTGTTGCAATATCCTAGACAAGAGAGTTAAAGTCCTAAGTTAAAGCAATGGCAGAGAGGATGAGAAAGAACCCAATGCATGACTGGTCAATGGATGGTAATAGAATTAATGAAGAAAGGTATTCTGAAGAGGAGGTGCTTTAGCAAGAACACACATAAATTCATTCATTCCTTAAAGTTTTGGAGTCTCTAGACCATCCAGGCTGAGGTGTTCATGAGACAGCTGAACACAGACATATAGGTGTCAGGAAAGCAGTCTGACAACAGAGATAAAATCTGAGGTACACCAGCTTTTAGGCCAAGATATAATATGGCTTTGGGACAGGATACAAAGACAAACAGGCCCAACATCTTTTCAGTGATTTGTCATTTTTTTCTACGTTGTGAAGAAAAGGTTTATGCTTAAGGGAAACTAATTTCATCTTTCTTGCTCTAGGCTATAAAGGAAAGAAGGGAGAGTTATGAAGGAAGACAGATGTTGTTACATTTATTGGAGTAACTATGATATCTGTTAATCTTTCCTAAATATGAGTTGAAAATTGAAGACAATTTGTGTCAATATATATCTGAGGAATAATGTATTAAAAATGAAATGCTAATTTTGGGACATTTTTACATTTTACATTTGAAAACAGAATAAGATCTTTTGGTACCTTACTTCCAACTGTGACTCTATAACTCTTCTTGTTTTATTTTTAGGAAATCAACTCTTTTCAGAGATCGAAATAAAAATGAAGATGAGTATAGTCATTCCAGGATTTATTTACTGAATTCCTAATTTGTTACTAATATAGGTGCTGAGATTTACTCATCCTCACAAATAATTTTCAAAAACCTTTAGACTAAGAAAATATATTGCACCATTTCTCATTAAGTTGTACATTTTTTTTCAATGTTTATTTATTTTTGGGACAGAGAGAGACAGAGCATGAACGGGGGAGGGGCAGAGAGAGAGGGAGACACAGAATTGGAAACAGGCTCCAGGCTCTGAGCCATCAGCCCAGAGCCTGACGCGGGGCTCGAACTCACGGACCACGAGATCGTGACCTGGCTGAAGTCAGACGCTTAACCGACTGCGCCACCCAGGCGCCCCAAGTTGTACATTTTTAATACTTATGTCTCCAACTGCGGTATTACACATTCATTCTTACAGGACTATTTACAGTTTAGTATCTCTCTTTCATTAGCATTGACCAAGGCTAAATTTTTTGATTTAATACTTATTTTATTTCATTCCATAATTATAGCATATAGCACCAATATATCTTTTGAAGTATTTGACTTCTGCTAACAAATATGTCCCATAAGTGGTTTGCCACCTTCGCCATATCTATCTTTTCCTTTTCTTCTTTTGTACTGATCCTGGTGGGACACTTAATTTGTTGAGAGGCAACATATCCAATGATGCATGAATTATAGCCTCACTTCCAATTCTGGGTAAAAGGAAGCAGGAAAGTTTTTGAGAAGGGCCCTTGGCCCTGAAACTCTTCCCCTGGCTGGGACTTCTGGCCTCAGGGCCACAGAGGAAGACCCATCTGTTTTCTCAGGCTCTGCCCTTGGGGAGAGATGTGAAGGAAGTTTTGCGAATCTCCAGAGACTGGATAGCATTCTTGAGACATGTTTATAATGCAGCTCTGTGAAGACTCATCCATGACTATTAAGATGAGACATTTTATTCTATTTTAAATATTCTTACAGAATATTTTATTACTAAAGTAGTTAATAAAAAAACCCCTAACACAATATTCTCTTCCTTTCTTAATGCTCATTCTGTAATTAAGCTACAAATTATAGAGACACATTCAAAATAATAAGGGCTGGGAATCATTTAGAAACACACAGATTTACATATATACCTATGTATCATTTTAATCTATAATGGCTTGAAAGTGGGGTTCTAATATTAATGACCATTATTATATTAGTAATTATTTACTTTGTGGTAAAATTTATAAACTTCTATATAATATTCCTTTTTGATGGACTATTAGAAATAATATATTTAAGCATTAAACTATTAAAATTATTAAAAAAATTAATGTTTATTTATTTTTGAGAGAGACAGAGACAGAATGTGAGTGGGTTAGAGCGGAGAGAGAGGGAGGCACAGAATCTGAAGCAGGCTCCAGGCTCTGAGCTGTCAGCACAGAGCCTGACGCGGGGCTCGAACTCACAAGCTGTGAGATCATGACCTGAGCTGAAGTCGGATGCTCAACAGACTGAGCCACCCAGGTGCCCCAAAATTATTTTAAAAATAGTTAATTTTATTTAATTTTATATTGTTCTGTATAACATTATAATCATATTTCTTACATGTTTCCTGTTTTGCTTTAATCAGTTTTGGAATCTATTACCTAATGGGATGGAGCTCAAATTAAGTTATTCTGCTATCTTGTGGTTGCTATTGGAAATAGCAAAGTTGTATTCAAGAGTTATACTTCAAGCTTAGCTGTTGAGATAGGGGGAAAAAATCAGATCACTAAGTACCCTGAGAGAACACTTGATTTTAATAAAAAAAAAAAAATTCAGTAGTTATCAAATCACTTTCCCTCAGTGTCCAGCCAGATTCTGGAAAGAAGTCAGTCACACTGCAAAGCCACTAGAGATGGATCCAGGGCAAAATAGCAGCCTAGCAGTAATAATTTAAATTATCTCTTAGTAGTCCTAAAGAATTAAAGCTCTTACTAATTTTCTCCCAGAAACCTAAACTCTGAAGACTCAAACCATATGATTTTCTAATGAAGAAAATCACTGCAGCTATACTAAATTTTCTTTTCCTTTTCACATTCAAACTAGGGTTAGAGTTGGACACTGTAGGTACAGGCTTATGATGATGGAAGAACCTCAGCCTTTGGGATATTTTCCAGAGCAGTGCTTTATTTTGGGTCTAGCAGTCATTCCTGATAGGAAGAGAGAGGTGAAATAGAAAAAAACAATTTCCAGTGTTTCCAGAGATCTGCAGTTTTGCTTATTCCCTTATCCCCATCCCCAAGCACTGTGAGACCATTCCCAGGGCAGATTGTTAGGTGTGAGAAAGTACGGGGTTTTGTCCCCATGTTGCTGCTCTTTTCCCCCCAAGACAGTGAGCGTTGCAAAAGTTCCTGAGGTCACTCCATGTCACTACTATAAATCCTTAGGGCAGCCTACTTCCCATCTTGTGAAGGAAGGACTGACTTCTGTTTATAGTGTTTATTTTTCCCCTTAATTCAAAAAATTGAAAACTATAAGTCTCATTTTATAGAAACCCTGAAGGCTGTCCTGATGGTTAAGTAACGACTTTTAATTACAGCGTGTCAATTGCAGAGTGGGTACTGGAACCAAGTCTCTCTGAGTTGAATTGAATCCCTTCAAATTTCTTAGATAAATTGTGTTTGACCTATGTTGTTTATGACTGATCTTCAATTATTAAACCTTTATTCACTAAATTTCACTGTTGTGCCATCAGTGAATAGACACACATCTGCTCAGTCCTACTACCACCTTGAAAAAGCATCATGTCCTTTACAAAGCCCTCTATTTCCTCTGGCAGATGCTGAACATATTAATGGTGTCCAAGAGGCTTCTGTCTCTTAACGAGTAGCAGGTGTGGTCAGAACGCCTTATTATTTATCACTTCCTCACCCAGGATATTGTTCTATGCTTGTAAGACATTTATACAGTACTCCATCAATGGTCTCTTTATTTCATACAGAATACCTCTGTGACTAAAATGAGTATTACCCTTCTCAGTAAATCTTGACATTTGCTACCTCAGATACTCCTTCACCTACTGAGGACAGTGGTGGTGGTGGCGGGGTGCGGGGTCAGCTGAAGGAGCTCTACTAATGTTTCCCAGATTTGGGGATTATTTGAGGTCATGAGGTAAAGTAGTAGGTGGATGGACACAGTATGGAGGAAGGAGGCTTCCTTCCTCTTATGAGATGACTATATTTTTTTGATACAGCTTTCATTTCTGATCTTACTTGTACTATTGAAACCTCTCCCATGGTCTGATCACTCCAGGTGGATTGGAATTAGTCCATTGTAGATTGCTGTGTTTGATGTTTTGCTATGAGATTAATCAGGAAAACACCTTTTTGGTTGCATGGCAGTTTTTCGTCTTAAGGTTGAATCCAAATGACTGTAGGTTTTCTAATTCATTAAATTAATGTATGATGAATTCTTTGATTGAGAATAGAGAGATTTAAAAATTTTTTTAATGTTTAATTATTTTTGAGAGAGAGACAGAGTGTGAGAGGGAAAGGGGCAGAGAGAGAGGGAGACACAGATTCCGAAGCAGGCTCCAGGCTCTGAGCTGTCAGCACAGAGCCCGCCTCAGGGGCTCAAACCTACAAACTGCGAGATTATGACCTGAGCCGAAGTTCGATGCTCAACTGACTGAGCCACCCAGGTGCCCCAAGAATAAGAGAGATTTTAGATGTTGCTACTGACCTTTCTGAAATTCTTCTGCCACTATGCTTAGAGGTTCCTAGACTCATGTTTCAGTTTTTTCACTTATTCCGATTTTCTTAGGCCTCTTTGTTTTGGTCAGGATTGATAACAATGCTTGGATTTCCCACAGGCATAATTTCCTGGTTTAATTTTTAAAAGCATCTTGTTGCAGGTTTCAATCTTATTGTGTAAAGGAAAGGTACAAGTCTGGTGTCAGCCTTCTTCCTTAAACCTAGTTGGTTAATTGGTCCAACATGTCTGATTTCATTTGTCTTCTTTTTTACAGAACACTTGTCCATGGAGAGCCCAATAGACCTAGGTAGAAACCACCTATTAGCTGTGAGATATTTAAAGAGTCAACTGAAGAATAGAAGATCAAAGGGTTAATTAAAGGTTTTAATATATTTTCAGCATAGAGTTGTTACCAAACTTTATAAAAAATTACTCCCATATAATGTATGTATAACTGTAATTTAAATGTTTATATGAATCTATGCATATTTTTAACAACTAAAATAATTTTAAGCTTTTAGATGTCTCATGTGATTGCTCTCTGGCTTTCAGGATTCTTTGAGAATGAAGTTCAGGGCTTGCTCACTATGTTTTTCTGGGACTGGCCCACTAAACATCCTCTGTTGGAGGCAAGCCAAGTTTTTATAGCCAACACGGTTTTATGGGAAGGAAGTGGTAATTCAGCTGTAGTTTTGATTTCATGAACACTTCAAGAGAGCTTTCAAATAGGCAAGAGTCGATTAGACTGGTCTCCTGTATTTTGTTCTGACCATTTTAGTTCAACTTTCTAATTATTATATACATATCTAACTTGTATTTAAGAAGGAAGATGTCTGTAGCAACTATTTGATGTGTAGGTGGTCATAAGCCTCCTTAAGCCTTCCTTTCCTAAAAGCAGGAAGACGCCATTTGCCAAATGTAAACAAAAGTGAGCACCAAAGCCTGGGGGGTTGCTTTTGTAACTAGGAACCCACAACTTCAAATATAGCAAATTTAGCATCACACAGCTAAGGTGAGAAGAATTTAATAAATACTTTTTATACTAATTCAAGAAATATTTGTCAACTCACTTTATGTTCAATATATGTTTCTTATTTTCGGATTTATCTTTTGGTAAGAATCTACAAAACACTTTGAGGTGTTCAGTATTTTTTCCCTAATCTGAACAGCTTCCTATTAAAAGTGTTTCAGAAATTTAACATATTGCACCCTATGTGTATCTATGGCCTTCATTATATTTTTAATGTTTATTTATTTTGAGAGAGAGAGATAGTGAGTGGGGGAGAAGCAGAAAGACAGGGAATCCCAAGCAGGCTCCTGTGATGTCAGTGCCGAGCCTGATGTGGGGCTTGAACTCATGAACCATGAGCTGAAATCAAGAGCTGGACACTTGAGCTGGAGCCACCCAGGCGCCCTCTATGGCCTTCATTCTTAAACTAAAGAATACAATCCAGGATTTATCTGCAACAAAAGGGACAGTAAGAAACTGGTTCACTATGTTAAAAATAGAGCAGAAATATTTTAATCTAAAGTGGAAAAGAAACTCCTAAAGTATTTATATATACATATATATATATATATATATATGTATACACACACACACATAATTTTCCTTACTTGCATCAGAATAAGTTTATATGTTAAAATCAATATAGTAGTTTCATGAGAAGAGAGAAACTTGACTCTCAACAGTAAGATAGCAAAAGTGCCAATAGCTAAAGAAGTTTATAATCCAATTAACAAAAACACTTGTTCTTTTTCATATTAAAAGTATTGACTTCACCAATGGTTATTTATACTTTGGGGCTCAAAGAGAGAATTATGGGCCATGATTAGGACTGGTAGATTATCTCCTTGAAATTGGGTGATTGTCAGGCTTTTTCTAGAGGGTACAATATTAAGGGTAGTGAAAATATATTGTCACTGAGGGCTAAGGCAAACGTAGAAGTTGAACCTTGGATACAGGGAATCTACAGTGATGACTTAACTTTTCCTTTCAAGTGCATCTTTCCAGATTGGTATTTATTACTTCAAATGATCTCTTCACACATTTATAGAAGACAGACAAGTTGACCAGAATGCAAACAACTAGGCTATATCTTCTGACATATTAATCCTAGAGAACAAAGATTTACCAGTGCATGAAAATACAAATATTTAAGAAACACTTCTTCATAAAATGGAGGCAAAGCGTCGTATAGTAGAAATTAAGAGATCCAGATCTGTCAGTAACTTCTCCCTTGCTTTTTTTTTAAGTTTTATTTATTTTGAAAGAGAGAGAGGGCACAAGTGGGGAAGGGGCAGAGAGGGAGGGACAGAGATATTCCCAAGCAGGCTCTGCAACACCAGTGCAGAGTCCCATGTGGGACTCAAACACACAAACCTTGAGATAATGACCTGAGCCGAAGTCAGATGCTCAACTGACTTAGCCACTCAGGTACCCACCCACCCTTGCTTTTTGATGTGCTTCCCTTTTATAATAAAAATCTGAGTTATATGATATTCCTGACAACCAGGTTAGTAGAAATCTCAGTGATAGATATCAGAATATAGGTTTTTTCAAATGCAAAACAGATCTTGTGCCTGTGAATTGGGAAAGATGTGAAGTACTCCCCACAGCCTTTGTGTATATTTTGAGAGGCACAAATCATAGCAATTTACTCCGAAATTAGCCATCAAAAACAGGTGTTTTGAATTAGAGCAAGGTGTCTATCAACACTAGGAAAAATTAAATTCTAGACAAAGTGTATTTTTATGAAACTCATGCTTTCTCCATTTGCTATATCTCTCCTGCTAGGTAACCATGAACTATCTGCCCCTTCAAAGTCTTTTCAGCAAAGAGGCAACTAATCCCTACTTAAGTACTTGTTAACTGTGGAGGGGTTTTACCCTGCAGGAGGATATCTGCCTTTTAATAAGAACCTCTGAAGTCAAGAGGTGTGGCTTTTCAATTAAAGGAATGAATCTAGAATTCTGACAATTCAGTGCCTTCAAAGAAAAGCACGGTACTTCTGAGGACACTTGGGTGTTCCTCAAATCAGAACGTAAGTGTGGCCACATACTCCAACCCAGCTATTTTTGTACTATACATGCTGTGATGTCTCTTCCCCCTTTGCCTCCTGCCTACACCAAGCACTGTCAGGATCACAGGGGCTGGATGTGTAGACTGTATATTAAACTAGGAAAAGGAATGTTCTCTCAGGGGCAAGTCCCTGAGTGATGCCTTAAGAGAGCTATCACATCTTTTCTGCCTCTCGTTGTTCTTCCAAGGTGTAGGGAAAGTTGGGAATTAAGGGGCATTCTCTGTCTCCCCTGAGGATGAGCAAGAATCCACAGGTTTTATCGATGGATACATCCTCCATAAGTGTAATC
Organism: Prionailurus bengalensis; assembly: GCF_016509475.1. Classification (NCBI taxonomy): domain Eukaryota; kingdom Metazoa; phylum Chordata; class Mammalia; order Carnivora; family Felidae; genus Prionailurus; species Prionailurus bengalensis. Next base: position 201,461,629 of record NC_057343.1, read on the forward strand.
TGGACTACTCTCCACATAATGTTTTCAAACTATCCATGGGCATCTTATTATTTTAGAGAACTTTATCTACATAGTACTTGCAGATTTGATACCATCTGCTTATGTTTCCATTTTATTCGACTGCTACTCTTAGTGGAAGGAGTTAATGACATAATTCAGGAGAAAGAAAGCCTTGTGGAATTTGACAGTAGCAAGAAGCAGTGGTGCGCTAATTTGGTCATTGTACATATCCCAGCTTGGTATCTCAATTTTAACAGTAGCTCAAGTGCTAAATCATGCATACAGATGTTGAAGATATGACCTCAGGAGCTCCTTCAGGCTGTGAAGACTATTACACCTAGTGTACTTTGTTACTGAGACGCTCCTCCCTCCAGTCAGCAGCTAATTTATATAAAACGCATGATCTTCTGCTTATTGGCCAAGAGTGGCAGAATACACACAATTTCAAAGGCAAGCTTTCAACTTTCAGTGCTAGCCTTGAGATAAAACTTATTTCAGAAGTCATAAATGACAATTTTGGGGGGCTGTAACACAGAAAACTAAATATATATTATATATGGATAGTCTATATATATTTTTTCTGAATAGTTGGAAATTCTATTACACATTCAAAATATAGAAGAATGAAAAATCACTCTAAATTTGGGCGTATTTTAAAAATATGAAGATGATTTAATTATTTATTTTGGTATGGGGTACAATATTGCATACATTTGAGGAATTAAACCATATCTTGCTGAGCTAGAAACTCTGTCCTGATGTTTAAAGTGTTTTTTTATCCCATCCCACCACTCTAAAAGTGTTTTTAATAAAAAGATTAAATTATATTTAAACTAATTTCTTATAATCAAAAAAATTTAAGGTGTATTTTTTAACACTAATTTTACTGAAAAATCAAATCTTATTACATAAGACTTAGTATGCAATGTTAGTATAATTCTTGCCCCCTTTTTTAGTAAGAACATGGAGTCCTGTTAGTTTCCTAATTAGCAATTTATTTTACCTTATTCAAATTAGTTCAAATAAGAAAAGTTATGTATTCCCACTAGTAATATAAAAATAGATCAGAGAGCTCCATCCTTCCTGCCTGTGTCAGCTTATGGAAGAAAGTTCTCTTCAGTTTCCACAAATCTGATAATTTATATTAGAAAACTGTGGGATGGGGTAAGGGGGGAGAGAGCAACTGTTCCCACTCCTTGCACAAAATAAAGTCTGCACATTGTCAACAGGCCGACAATAACCAAACAACAGTGATTATGATAGATGGCTTTATCTGACCAATCTTATCTTTTCCAAGCTTAAGAAAGCTTTTAAAAATGAGAATTCTTATTCAAGCTTGCTTACTGCCATAATCTAAGACAGAGGCCTCCAACCCAGTAACCAGTAAGTAGGATATCAGAAGTGGATAGCTCCTAACTTTGTTTTCAGGACCCTGCATCCACTGGAAACCCTGCAGATTAAATCTAACAAATATTCATCAAGGAACAGTTCAAGAAAATGTCACCTTCTTTTTCAAATAGATGTGGATACAAAGTATCTCTGTCTCTGTCTCTCTCCATTTCTCTTTGTCTCTCTGACTCTGTCTCTCCTTGTCTCTCATTGGTTTTGTTAGAATTAGATGATAATAGTAAAATGGGCTCCCTGTCATGGAGGTTTGATAATTCCTTTTTATAAAATTAGTTTGTTAATAAGATATATATTTTTTATTAAAAAATGTTTTTTAACATTTCTTCACTTTTGAGAGACAGAGAGAGACAGAGTGAAAGCAGAGGAGGGGCAGAGAGAGGGAGACACAGAATCTGAAGCAGGCTCCAGGCTCTGAGCCGTCAGCACAGAGCCCGATGAGGGGCTCAAACCCTCGAACTGGGAGATCATGACCTGAGCCAAGGTCAGACACTTAAGTGACTGAGCCACCCAGGTGCCCCCAAAAGATATACTTCTAGTTATATAATTTTATGTTATGTTCTCACTTCTGTCATTTGTCTGAAGGCTATCTGTACTTATTCTTTGTTCTGAAATTTCTTCAGTGGCCTTTGACTAATCACAAGTAGTATTTTGACCTGATCCAGCATTAGGTCATTAAAAGTCAAATCCTTTTTTCCCCATAGAACATCCACTTAAACTCTATATCCAATTATGAGAAAATAAGAAATTAATACTCTTTAATTTGATAAAAAAGAACTTGAAGATCATGATGATTATGGTTTTAAGTTTGAAATCTGTATTTTCCACTCACATTTGACTGAAAATAACATAAAACAAGAGAGAATGCGGTATTTTAGTACACCACTGTGAACTGGGAGGTCCAAGCTCTGTTAGAATAAATGACTAATCAATGACTATGAATTGTTCTTACCAGTGAAATAAAAGAGTAGAATTATAGGAGCACTAAATAACTTACAAATTATAAAATTACATGATTTATTGCAAAATGTAGATGAAATACTCAATTTTATGCTGCGTGAATATTGAATAGTTTACATAGAGTACCTAATATGGTGCCTGGAACTTAGGAAGGATCAATACATAACAATGATGTTCTGATTTCCTAAATTTCTTAAATGTTCTACAGCAACCAATTGTCATTTAAAACATGTTATTTCAACAGCAGCCACAAGATGGGAGTATTTACCTTTATAGTTAATTTTTTCTTTTTTCGTTCTTAATTACAGTGCTGAAGGAATTGTTTTGTTATAGCTACTTCCCCGCAAAACGAAGTGGTATTTTTTCCACCTAAAACGAAAGCAGTTTTGCCACATACTCATTTAACACACCAGTTTTAACGCTGTTAAGGTCACATATCTTGGTAAATTTATCACCTACCTATATGTTTTTTTCTGAAAATTTCTGAATCTGTTTTGATTCCCTTCTATGTGGACATGATGCTTCTCTATGTAACAGATTTCCCTTCAGCCTTCATATTTATGAGAATAAAGGTGAGACATAAATTATAGTTTAAAATTTGCACTTTGGCTGGTGAAATACTGAACATAGAGTAGTATAATTACATGGTCTAAAAGTGGTGTTGATTTTAATAATAATTTTACTTTTTATGAAATGAAAGCTAACTAGATAATATAATCTTAAAGAGTTGTGAAAGAAGTCTAGTTCAAAATTATTTGAAATCTATAAATGTGAAATCTATAAATGGAGGAAAATGTGCTTTCTTATGATTGTGCATAGGCCAAATACTTGGTTCAGATAAGATTAACATGGGAGTGTCAGTTCTTAGTAAGAAGAATTGAAAATTGCTGATGTATTTAAATAGATTCCTAGTCTATGGGAAGATTCCACTGCATTGGAAAGATCTGCTTTGGTTCAGAGGGAAACATTTGCCAGTGAAATATGTGGGAGTCACGGCATACATAGCGTTATTGGTTAGCAAATGTCAATTTAATGAAAAATAAGCTCAACTTTTGTTTCCTGTGAAAGGTTTTATGTATAAATTGATCTGTTTGGCACTAAAATAATGCAGATATTTTACAATTAAGTTTATTCATAGACAACATTGAAGAAAATGGTTTTCATTTAAAGCAAATATATATAAATGAAGGAACTCTGGATTGACATGTTCCCCTATTGAGAACATAGAAACTCCATTTTGGGAGCTTTTCTCGTATCTATAAAATTCCACAGACTCTACATGCAACTAATGAAGAAAAAATATATGCTTTGTTGGTGTAGTGTAAATATGGGCAAGAATATTATATATTTTATCTACAGTTCCTCTGCTTTCTTTTGATGAAGGTATATTTGCATATTATTTGTTCTAAATTGGCGCAGACAGGTTAACTTTGGAGAAGAAAAACTGCTTCAAAACTCGGATGAAGGTGTACTGATGCAATCATCTATATTACACAATGGAGTGGTAAGTTTTTATTTGAAGAAATTCTATACCTTAAAATACTTGAGAACCACTCATCTGATCTGCATCTTCCCGTCTCTTCATCTTATAGAAGAACAAAGATTCAAAGAGGTTAAGAGATGGACTGAGGTCACACCACGTAAACAGAACTCCAACCAGAGCTCCAGCCAAAACCTAGATCCTTGCCTCCCTGTTGTGGCACTGTGCCTCTCCTACCGTGCATGTCTCTGGTGGAATAGGGCTGATTCCTCTCTGTATTTCAAGTGTGGATCTCCTACTTCTTTATGAGATTGTTCAGCCTATCAAGCCTATCTTTTTTTCCCCCCTCACGGCATTATGGGAAAATAGGAATTAATTATTATATATTAAATAATGAATAGCTTCAAGAAGATTCTGCCAGCTAACTGTTGTAACAGAAAATAGTCCAAGATAATCTGTTTCAAAACCAAAATTGTTGTTTTCAGCAAATATCACCTAATATTTAATAGCTGGAGAGCTACTGAAAAGATCAAATACCATATAGCACATTTTGCAAAGTAAAACTAGAATACAGTGGGGAGTTACATTGTCCAAGTAAGACTTCTACTGGTGCTATATTATTCCATGCTCTCTGGCAAGGTTTTCTTGGGTCTTGATTGCATATTTTCAATTTGTTGGAGCAGACCCAAAACTGTGTTTTAAGGGATTCTCCGCTCTGTCAATAGGGGTTCTTTGACTCACCTGTATGTGTAGAAGGGGTAGCCATCTTTTCAGTAATAAGTCTTGATTAGGCTATTTAATTGCCATAGGAACGTGCTCAGGTGATTGTCAAAGAACACAGATTTGCCCTTAATCAGCAGCACACAATATCACAACATCTACACTATAAGCTCTATCCAAAGAATACAATATTGAACTCTTTGCTGTTCAATCCTTATCAAAATCTTGGTTTTGAGAAATTATAATCAAGGAGACTTGACTGAAAGCTATGAAAACCATCAAATGCTGTAGATAGTTTAAACATTTTTGTATCAAGCCACCAGAATGTTACATATTTTTACCATGTAGTTTTAGCCTCTTCCAAAAATGTTTTCAGTCAATTACATTGGGCATATGCCATTAACTTGCAGGGAAGAAAGGAAACCTACTTGAAGTTCTTAAAGGGACATTGCTGAGTAAGTGGTTAATTACATCTCAGAGTATCCTTTTAATGCAAATTCATGAGAGAAGTTCTTTTTAGGACTTAGTAACAAGAAAGTCATTTGTTCCTGACGACTTGTTGTTGCTGTTGTTTTAATTTTTATGGATATCATGAATTTTTCCAGTTTTATTTCATTCTTTGCTTTTATTTCTAGAAAGCACTGAATCAAATTTGCAGTCCAACTAGTACATGTAGATGTGTTCATTAAATGCATTATTTATTTATTTATTTATTTATTTATTTATATTTATTTATTTTTTAAAAATTTCTAATTATTTAATCTTTATTTTTGAGGGAGAGAGAGAGAGACAGAGAGACAGAGAGAGAGAGACAGAGTGCAAGAAGGGGAGGGACACAGAGAGAGGGAGGCACAGAATCCAAAGCAGGCTCCAGGCTCTGAGCTGTCAGCACAGAGCCCAATACGGGGCTCAAACTCACAAGATGTGAGATCATGACCTGAGCTGAAGTCAGATACACAAACGACTGAGCCACCCAGGAACCCCTTAATGCGTTTTTAAAAATGTACTACTTAGGGTCACCTGGGTGGCTCAGTCGGTTAAGCATCTGACTTTGGCTCAGGTCTTGATCTCATAGTTCGTGGGTTCGAACCCCGACCGCGTTGGGCTCTGTGCTGACAACTCAGAGCCTGGAGCCTGTTTCAGATTCTGTCTCCCTCTCTCTCTCTGCCCCTCCCCTGTTCACACTCTGTCCCTGTCTCAAAAATAAATAAACAGTATAAAAAATTTTAATGTACTAAACTTTTTTCCTTCCTCTTATAGTAACCTTCTGCATATTTTACCTTATTGTTTGTTTTTTGAAAAGCTGTCATGGATTTTTTTTTCCAGAATAATAGATATATGTAAGTAAACATATATAAAATAATCAGATCTTAAGAAAGATTGTATCCTGCTACTCATGCTTATACAATGTATTGTATGTCAAAAAAAATTTAATAATCAGCAATGGAAAGAAAATAGAAAATTTTCCAAAAGGAAATCCTATTTGGAAAGAAAAATCACTAGTAGGAGAATTTTAGGTGGATAATTCTGATAATTATTTAAAAGTGCCTTTAAGAGTAGGACCTGCGTGTTTCTCTGGGTCTTTGTGCTATCTTTTGTCCCACTCATTGCCAAGACATATTACCTCTAATTTTCTGTTCATCTCCCCTATTCTACTGCCTTTACTTCCACTGGCACTAGACCTACAATTAGAGAGAAATGCCTCTGTCTTCTTGTGGTAAGTAGAATAGATGTTAGCAGATTTCAAGACATCATGTAGAAGGTACATAAGACAAAGAGAAAAATGGCTAAATTGACTCTTTGGAAAAAGGAAAATGGTAAAAAACAGGAAAGGGGGAAATAGGAGGAAATGATATGGAAAAATGTGAAATTGGACATTACTCTGGAGGAGGTAAGAAGGAAACTCCTGAAACACTTCCATTAGAAGACAAAAGGCAGGGGCGCCTGGGTGGCGCAGTCGGTTAAGCGTCCCACTTCAGCCAGGTCATGATCTCGCGGTCCGGGAGTTCGAGCCCCGCGTCAGGCTCTGGGCTGATGGCTCAGAGCCTGGAGCCTGTTTCCGATTCTGTGTCTCCCTCTCTCTCTGACCCTCCCCCGTTCATGCTCTGTCTCTCTCTGTCCCAAAAATAAAAATAAAAACGTTGGAAAAAAAAAAAAGACAAAAGGCAGATACACACTTTACAGATCAAACTAGTTTTCTGGGCAATGAGTGTTCCATTCATTGTGGGAGTGGGGTTTTTGTTATTGTTGTTTTGTTTTGTTTTGTTTTTGTGGAATTTGAAGGGGTAAGTTTTCTGACCAAGGGCATGAGGGCAGCCCAGAGAGAGGATGCAAGGTCATGGGAGCCCAGAAATTTGGGCTAATGTAAGACCCTGGAATTTGTCAAAATCTTTAGGAGCAATTTGGGCTTCCAAAGGCCAGGACTCTGTGAGTGAAGGGAGAGGCTTCTAGTCAAATTTACTTAAATGTCTGAGTAACAGAAGATCCCACTAACATCTTGTTAGAATAAGATAGCTATGCAAGTTAGCATTTTGAGGATGAAAATGGGTGCCATCAATAAATATGCTATAATAGCAAGTAAATATCAGTGCTCTCTACGGCTAACTGGGGCAACTGATTGACACAGATATAATAACAGGTTTTGATTATTTGAGTAAAGATCTGAAAATGCACTTTTAGAAAATACCTATTTACATTAACTAGTTACAAAAAGTCTTGAATATATGTGTTGTAAGTATTCAACTTGAATTCGTGCTCATCACAATGTATTTTCTAGTCTCCCTCATTCTTTGCACCCCTTCCTCTCTTTGTTCCTGGACCTGGATGTTCTCTCGACTGGCTTCTTTCTCTGGGACCCCACAGACTGAGCCCACATCTCAATTCTCAGTTACAAACCTAGACACACAGTAGTTTTGTCACCATCCTTCACTAAACTTGATTACTCATGGTTTACATCCCCATTGCATATCACAATATATGGCACAAAAATGTATTTAGCAATGGTCTGTTAGATACATGAATAAGTTGAAATATCTTTTCCAGTCAATGTCACATATGTTTTAGCCCATAATCTCTTGTCTCAACATGCCCTGAGGCAGCAGGCTGAGTCCTATATACTTGTATCATGAACCCTTCAGGCCCTTAGGTTAGATTGCCAGTTTGTAAGGGAGGAAGAAAGCTGAACAGTGTAATAGATAGAAACTGTTGTAAGTCAATTCCTGGGGGCACCTAAGCCTAAGGGTTGATTTGTGAGGGTTGATTGGTGAGATGCCAACCTCTCACTACCTGCAGGGAAATCACTGCAGTTTTCTGATTCAGAGAATTACTGACTTTTGTTAGATTTTCTGATCTTATTAAATATGTTTTCTTCTAATGCACTGCCAACAAACCACAGATTTCTAAACATTTTGAGTCTGTGATTTTTCATATTTTGAATGGCTGTGCAGTGACAAAGATGTGCTATGGGAGGTGCGATAGCTGACATAATAGACTATAACAGCTCGCCCAAAGTAGCATTAAAATCTGCCTCCTACAATAAATTCATATTCCATTTAGAGTGGGTCTGAATGTTTTTTACTCTCATGCTTCCAAGACTAAGAATGTCTACATTATATATTACTATTGGCTTTTTACAAGGTTTGCTGCTATATCAATATATGTTTGAAATGTTTTCTGAAGATCGTATCTTTCTTCCAATTTTTGTAAATTTTAATAAGCGTTCTTTCAAAATTAACTTCAGTAATGATGAGGAAAATGGCATGACACATTTTTCATAGGAATACGCAACTTAGGAAATGAAAGTTTGGATACTTTTCCTGAGGTTATATTTGTTGATGTATGAGGCATATGATTGAACTCTTTCCGGATCCTGTTTTACAGACCTTACAACAACTTCTGGATTTTCTGTACCTTTCATCTCCTCCCCATCTTCCCTCTTCTAAAACATCATGCACAGCAGATATAACAAGCATTTGTGGTGTTATTTCTACTATTATTGCTTGTCTTCCAACCCCCCTCTTACATAATAATAGCCCAGATTTGGTTTGGGATACGGAATGTCTCCTAATAACAGCCACCTGTTTTGAGTAGTGCCCACTCCACTTCAAGTAACAGCCTTAGGTCTAAATGGCAGAACTCACTCAACAAATCCCATCCTTCTGGCCATTTCAAAGACTGGAAACAACCCAATCAGAGTTAATAAGACACAAGGAGATATATACTGATGTTCTGGAATAGGGTGCTTTCCCTCTTCCCATGGTTGATATGGTGTGAGGATGCACGTTTTGTAACTGCTGTGTCACTTGGTATTACCAGAGTAGATCCCCAAACTATTGCAGAATCTGGGGATGAAGTGAATACTACTGATTGCAGAGCAAAGAAAAAAAAAGGATGAAGAACTGAGTTCTTGTGATCTTTTTGGAAATGCTGGATCAAGCCTTTCATGGATTCAGAACTACTTTTGGATTTTCAGTTACATAAGCCAGTTATTACTGATTATAGTTTTAAGCTAGTTTGAGCGGGAATTTCTATACCTAGGAAATAAAAAAAATCTTATATTTAGTGATTTCTGAAAGTATCCTAAATATTTTGATTTCTTATCATTTTCTGATTTGGAGAATGATGGTTGAGATGGGGTGGAAATTGGAATAGGGAGTTAGAATCAACTTATGGGAGGTGGGATGTATGGTCTCAGAGGGAGAACTGACAATACCACCATTTTGTGGAATGGGTAGGAGTTAACCACTTTTAAGCAGACTCCTTTCCTCCTAAAGACCCGTAGAATCAAGGAAAGGTATCTCTCATGGCTATGGTGGGGGTAGGGGGAGTTGAAATATTGATTATAAAATGTAAGATCTATTACTGATCATGACTTATTGTTGAAGAGATATGATATAGTTTATTTTGATGCTTTATAATTTTGAACCCAAAATGACATTTTTCTTAAAATCTTTACTGAAAAACACAGGTAACATATAATCCTTGTTACATTAAATGTTACTTGCTGCAAAACCTTATTCATGTAGCTACCTCTTTACTCCTCCTCACTGTTTGTTTTCTTTTATTTATCTTATGTTTTCCTTCTTTTCTTTTTATTCTGTTTATTTTAATTTACCAGACAATACTGCCCATGGGCGGCAGCTACAGGTATTACCTGGAATTATTACTAGTATTAGTTAAGAAATTTCACTGTATATTAATTCCGTATTTATGGTGGTTTGTGTTCTCCTATCTAGGTTCAATATGAACTTATCTTTCATAAATTTTTAAATAGATTTAAAAATCATAGAGCTCATCGACATTGATATAATTTTACAACATTTACAAATTTTACCATAAAGAGTAAACTGTTAATTAATTAGATGTGAACTCTAGAACACAATTTTTTCCAGGGAATCAACTCAAATGTAAAAAATGAATTACCGTGGAGTATGAAATTAGAGTAAGAACAATTTTCTGACTATCCAACACAGGTTTTTGTGGGGGTTTTTTGTTTGTTTTTCACACAAAAGACACATTTTTGTCATCTTTAGGCAAAATGCCACAAATTGGAAATTGATTAACTAATAGTTACATTATATTTGACTCTTTTCCCAGAGTAGAGTTTAACCTGCATTTTTGACTTAATATCTGGACATATAAATACCCCCTTTTTAATTACATGATAATATTTTTTTCTAAGGAATTTCAACATTTTTAAAAATTTGATCCTAATAACTGTTGTAGTACTAAGGTAGTAAGGTAAGGTAGTACAATAATTGAGGCAGAGAGGGTAAATAACATGTGAAACAACAATTATTATTCCTTTTTCTTTTACGTTATTCTGTATACTTATATTTAGCAAGCTTCTTAGCCTACCTATGGCTCAGGGTCTCCATCTATAAAATCTTCATTATAACATTACCTACTTCATTGATGTATTTGCTATAATATTCATTTGACCATTTATATATGAAAATTTGAAACCATGTAAATGGCCAAAATAGAGGAGTGTGTAAACAAACTTTGTTGCATAAATGTGATGCAGCAGATAGCCCCCATTTATTTATTTATTTTATTTAAATTTGAGTTTTTTAACATACAGTGCAATATTGTTTTCAGGAGTAGAACTCAGGGATTCATCACTTATGTATAATACTCAGCGTTCATCACAAGTGCCTTCCTTAATGCCCATCACCCATTTAGCTCATTTCCCATCCACCTTCCTTCATCAACCCTCGTTTTTTTCTCTGTAGTAAGTCTCTTGTGGTTTGTTTCCCTCTAACACCCTTCCCATATGTTCATCTGTTTTTTTTTTTTAAATTCCACATATGAGTGAAATCATATGGTATTCATCTTTCTCTGATTGACTTATTTTCTTAGCATAATACACTCTAGCTCCATCCATGTCATTGCAAATGGTAAGATTTCATTCTCTTTGATGACTGAGTAATATTCTATTGTATATATTTACCACATCTTCTTTATCCATTCATCAATTGATGGACAAATGGGCAGAAAATATGACTAGACATTTTCCAAAGAAGACATCCGGATGGCTAACAGACACATGAAAAGATGTTCAACATCACTTATCATCAGGGAAATACAAGTAAAAGTCATAATGAGATACCACCTCACACCTGTCAGAATTGCTAAAATTAACAACACAATAAACAACAGGTGTCAGTGCAGATGTGGAGAAAGGGGAACCTTCTTGCACTGTTAGTGGGAATGAAAACTATTGCAGCCAATCTGGAGAACAGTAAGAAGGCTCCTCAAAAAACTAAAAATAGAACTACCCTGCGATCCAGCAATTGCACTATTAGGTATTTACCCAAAGGATACAAAAGTACAGATTCCAAGGGGTACATGCACCCTAATGTTTATAACAGCATTATCAACAACTGCCAAACTACATGATAGACAACCTTTAAAATCATTTTTAAAAAATAACAGATTGAGATAATGTTATGATATAATATTACATGTAATATAAAGCAGGAAACACAATGGAATATACAGCATTAGCTAAACATATATAACATTTTATGTACTTGGAAAAATTTTTCAAAATAAGTAAATATTTCAAGATAGTATCAGAGATTATATTTTCTTAATTTTTTTTCCAAAGTTTGTTTATTTTTGGGAGAGAGAAAGAAACAGAGTGTGATCAGGGGAAGGGCAGAGAGAGAGGGAGACACAGAACGCAAAGTAGGCTCCAGGCTCTGCGCTGTCAGCAGAGAGCCTGACGTGGAGCTCAAATTCACAAACTGCTAGATTATGACCTGAGCTGAAGTCAGCCGCTTAACCAACTGAGCCACCAGGCACCCCCCAGAGTTTATCTTTTTAAGGAGTGATTCATTTCTTAGACAGATCAGGCTGCTAAAACTAAAATACCATAGACTGAGTGACTTAAACGACAGAAATTTGTTTCTCACAGTTCTAGAGGCTGGAAAGGCCAAGATCAAGGTGCCAGTTCATTAGATTCCTGGCAAAAGCTCTCCTCCTTGTTTGCAGAGGATGACTTCTTGCTGCATCCTCATATGTCAGAGAGAGAGCTCCCTCTAGTTTCTTTCTTTCTCATAAGGATACCAATCCCATCATGGAGGGTCTACCTTCATGACCTCATCTAAACTTAATTAGCTTCCAAAGGCCTCATTTCCTAACACCATCTGATCTGGTTTCAACATATGAATTTTGGGGGGAATGTAACTATGTAACCATCAGTTATCATTAGGGGATATTTTTACATACATTTTGCACCTTTGTTTTCTGTACTAAGTCCAGTTACATTTACAGAAAATGTATTGCAGTAGTGTTTTTAATAGCAAAAGAATAGGAAGAGCCTAATCTCCTTCATCAAGAGGGAAATAGCTAATTATAATATGTAGCAGTCTTATGAGAGAATACTGTTCAATTATTATGAAGAATGGAGACATGTCCAAGACTATGTATGAAATTGTTGAATCACTATATTGTATACCTAAAACCAATATAACACTGTATGTTAACTAACTGGAATTAAAATAAAAACTTTAAAAAAAAGGTAGAAAAACAAGAAAGACATCCAAGACATACTTGGCTTAAAAAACAAGCATCATGTGATCCCCATGGTAGGCCAGTCCATAAGGATTGGTCTGATTCTGAATTTGCATATTCACTCACTTAAAATAACTCTCACTTTTACTACCCAAACCACAACTGAGCAGTATGGAGGATGCACTAGAGACTGAGCATATTAGTGGATGAATCTGTTCCTAATTTCCTAATAGAAACTTAAACAGACACTGGAGATACCCAAAATTTATGGGAAATGAGAAATCCCACAGGACAGGAAAAAACAGATGAGGGTGGTGGATAGGAGCATAAGCCCAAAGATCCATCCAATTACTCTACAACCAACGTTTGCTAAGCCTCAGTGTTATTCATATATATATATATATATATATATATATATATATATATACACACACACACACACACATATATATACATATACCTCGATAATCTTTATTATTTTGTTATAGGACTTAATCTAGTTTCAGTGTACCAGGTCTAGCAACAGTTTAGCCAATATCAATTATTTGAGAGAAAAGTTGTATACAAATGCAGAGCAAGATATGTACTCAATTGTTTACAGTTACACATATGGGAGGAAAACCCAATTGGGAGACTGTATGGGGGATTTGATCTTTTCCTTATATACTTTTATATTTACTTTTTTTTTTTTCAAAATTCATCTCCCAGTTGGGTAATGAAAAGAGCAGTAATCCTTATTAGATAATGATCATGTAGGTCTTATCTGTTTTAGCATAAAAGTGAATAAATTACAGCTTAATTTATGATATATCTATATATAATGGAATAATACTGAGTCAAGGAAACTTTGACAAATGAGTTTGTCAGCATGGTCTCCATTGGTTTGATAAGGACAAGTGACCAGCACTATAGCCAATTCAAGGAGTGTTACAGGCCAGTCCACCAGATTCTACCTACCAGTTCTTTGTCTGTTTTCCTATGAATAAGTCTTTGTCCATGACCCTAAATGAAGTATGTTTTAGTCAGAAGTATCAGTGGAGTGTATTGGACAAGATGTAGACTATTTACATGGCATTTATTTGTCATTTTCTAAGCAGCTGTTATATGTCAGTCATTGGGGCTATAGGGATGTGTAATAAGCAGCCTATGCCCTCAGGGAGCTTGCAGCAGGAAAGGCAGGCCATTGCAGGTGGTATTGGCACAGGATTTAAGGGCTAGGCTCTGGACTCAGGCCTGGGTTAGTAGCTGCTGTGTGGTCTAAGGGGAATCATCCTACCTCACCTTTGCTCAGTTTCCTTATCTGTAATGTAGGACAATCATGGTGTCTACTTCTTCAGGTTACTGTATGGATCAATTAAGATAACACATATAAAGGTTAACTTAATAGAGTTATTATCTAAATAAATAATTTTTATATATTGTGATGAGCTACAATAAAGTCAACAAAAATGATGTTATGGTAGCTGTAATACCGTACTCCAGTAAAAATTATCATGTACCACTGGCATCTTCTGTACCCCTGGTTCATAATATAAGCACATGGATCCTGAAATAGGATGCTGGCACTGTCTTTATTGGTTTGAACAGTTCCATTAGTAAGGTCTCTGCCTTTTAGGAGAGGTTTAGCAGACTATGCTTGGTGTTCAGAATAGTCCCTTCACTGTGGGTGTCAGTCTCCTATGCTCACAGAAGGACATTGTTTCATGAGCCAATAAAGGATCTCAGTCTGTGGTTCTGATGTCAACTGTAGAGTGTGTGGGAGATGTGACTCCCTTTCTACTGTATACTTCCATGAAAGGGCACAGTATTCATGAGCAGGAGGCCTGATCTGGTTCCAGTATGCGGAAATGTGTGGACCAACCCACTGCACAAAGCTGACCCTTTTGTTCTTGCTTTGTGTTCAGTTCTCTTATCTCAGAAATGGCTGCAGGCCTCTCTCTTCTGCTGGACAGAGTACTAGAGTCCATTAATACACTGTAGCTGGAGACTTACAAAGGAAGGGGGTGGTGACCAAGCAGGTTCCATTTCCCTGTCACATAGACAGGAGAAAAATGCACTGCAGTGTCTCAAAGGGATTGGAACTTAGAATAAAGGTGGTCCTCTTGACCCTTGCAAGCTGTTTAAGAAGTGGTGAAATTGTTTTTCTGAGAAGTTAATTGTTATGACTCTTGCAGTTAAAAAAATGCTTTTAATGATGCATCAAGGCACTAAATGATTTAAGGGTAGATTTTATGCAAAACCACTTTTTCTGCTCAACTAACTCATAGGTTCTAAATGGCTCATAAGTATCCTTTTAAATCCCTATTATGATAAATGAGACCAAATGGCATGTTTTGCTATACTGTCTAAATTAGTCACATTTTTCTACATATTGCCTGACTCCTCTAATATTGTAAAATAGGTTAGGAGATGAATTATATAAACCAGAACTCACGCTCCAGAATTCAGCCTCTTGTGGTGGATAGCATGCCTCTCTCTTAAAGAAAGAGGAAACTCAGGAAGCAAACAGTTGGATTTGTGATAAACTTTCTTGCCTTCACTATAAAGACTCTTTTTCCTTCTCTTTCCTTCTTATAGACAGAAATGTTCTGGGTTCCTAAATATCTTAAGGCTACAGGTAAAGGGGAGCCTGAAAAGTCAGTGCCTGCCATAAGCACATGTTGCTTAACTAAATTTATCTTGGTGTTAAAAATAGACCCTTGGTTCCTAGGGACTCTCTCTGGAATGTCATCAGAACTAAAAAATATCTCCACATGTTGAAAGAGAGAGAACAGGGGTGGGGGGAAGCCTCTATATTGTTTTTGCGACTCATCACTGTACACTGTAAATATTCAGAGTGTGAAAGTAGGGCAATCAAATTTTGTGAGCCTCAATTTTCTTCTCTGTACAATAGGTCAGATCTGTTACACCAGCTTGTTTGGCTTTCATGTCCTATATCAATGTTAGACTTATTTAATTAGATCAAAATGCTTTACTTAAGAAAGGTCAATACAGGAAGAGGAAACTCATTCATAACCCTTTGTAGTAGGTAGAATACTCTCCCTTGCCAAAGATGTCCAAACACCAATCCCTGCAAATGTGAATACATGCAAACTTGAAAATAGGGCGATTATCCTGGATTATCCAAGTGTGTTCAATTTTATCACATGAACCCTTAAAGGCAGAGAGCTTTCCATGACTAGAAACAGAAGAGGAAGGCAAAAAGATGCAGCATAAGAGGAAGAGAAGCTAAGTGTGAGAGAAACTCACATTGCTGTCGCTGGAGGGAGGTCACGTGGATCACAAGGGAAGGAATGCAGTCAGCGCGTAGAGGCAAAGACCTGTCCCTGTTGACAACCAGCAAGGAAATGGGGACCTCAGTCTTACAATGACAAGAAGCTGAACTTCAATGACCTGAAAGAGCTTAGATTTTTCCCCAGACCATCCTGAAAGAAACCTTGATTTAGTCCTTGTAAGTCTCTAAGCAGAACCCCCAACTGAGCCACACTGTGACCAGACTTCTGACCTATATAACTATGAGATAATTGTTTTAAGCCACTAGGTTTGTGGTAACCTGTTACAGCAGTATAGGAAACTAGTATAACCTGACTGCTGGGAGAAAAAAAAAAATGAAGCGGGCTAATAAATCATATGGCTCCAATACCTGTCCTCCTCACCCTCGCAAGTTCTCAGAGGCTGAAGACTGTAGAAGGGGACATGTGCTGGAAAAGGGAGGCCCACTGGAAGGAGGTCTCTGCACAGGGTATTCTACATACTGGGGTGCCATTGCATTATGTTTTGGTAAAGGCAACTTAGCAGTGTCATTTGCTTAGGAAAGAGGAGGCCTTGAAGTTGAATTTTGCTAAGCAGTGGTTGGTTCCTATGTGCAGAGGTGGAACCAAGGAGTCATTGCAGGCTCTACTGTAGAGTTTGAGGGGCAGATGAAATCCCAGGTGGGGTTCATTAGCACAGGAAATTTTTTGGAGCCCTGAACAAGCAGAGAATAGATTCTGAGCTATCATAGTTGTGGAATTTAGATGTTACTGCAAATAAAGCAGGCAGCATTGCCTTAGAGACTAGAGGGCCAGAGTGCCAGAGGGCAGTGCTCAGAGAGCACACTGGTTTATTCTCTCCACTACTGTGAGGTGGTGGGATACACACACCTCCCTCCCTATGGCATATACATTCAGATGTAAATCTGTAGAGGACCCAGAGAGTCAGAGAGAAGACTGAGAAGTCTGAGATAAAGCATTGTTTGTTTTTTGAAGAAAAAATCTTTACCATCCTAAAGGAACTATTTTAAATAATCAGATCACAGTAAAGTTAAAAACCTGACAAAAGTTGTTTCTATTCTGTTACCAATAACTGGGGACTCAGGAAGAAAGGCAAATTAATTAAATACAAAACAATTTTATTTTCTCATTATGATGGTTACTTTTATGTGTTAACTTGATTTGATTGAAAGGATGCCAAATAGCTGCCAAAATATTGTTTCTGGGTGTGTCCATGATGATGTCTCAGGAAGGGATTAGCATTTGATATCAGTAGACTGAGTAAAGAAGATCGCCTTCAACAACACAGGTGGTTGGGGCACCTGGGTGGCTCAGTGGGTTAAGTGTGGACTCTTGACTTAAGCTCAGTTACGATCTTATGATTCAGGTCATGATCTCACGGTTTGTGGGTTCGAGCCCTGCATTGGGATCTGTGCTGACAGTGAGGAGCTTGCTTGGGATTCTCTCTTTCTCTCTCTCTCTCTCTGCCTCTTCCTCGCTCGCATGTGCGAGCTCTCTCACAAAATAAATAAACTTAAAAAATAAATGCAGGTGGTCATCATCCAATCAGTTGAAAACCTGAGTAGAACAAAAAGATGGAGGAAGGGAGAATTTGTTCTCTCTGAGCTAGGGCATCCATCTTTTCCTGTTCTTTGGTATCAGTGCTTGTGGTTCTTGGCTCTTAGATTCAAGTCAGACTTACCACCATTAACCCCTTGATTCTCAGGCCTTTGGACTTGGGTAAATTATAGCACTGGCTTTCTTGCTTCCTTAGCTTGTAGACAACAGATTGTAGAACTTCTTGGAGTTCACTACCTCATGAGCTAATTTCTATGATAAATTTCCTCATATAAATAGACCTATATATATATCCTGTTGGTTCTGTTTCTCTGGAGAACCCTAATACACTGATGTTACGTTAATTTTATTTTTGACCATGCTACTGTATAAACCTTCATACTTCAAGAAGTGCCAGCTTTCAGACGTCAGGGCCCAGGATATTGTATCTCTTGTATCCCTCAATGTTCCTAGATTTCAGAATAAATAGTATGGGTATTACTGCCCTGTCCCTGACATTTTAAAATGCCTGCATTTGTTCAGATTGGTCAGTCCCCATAATGCTTCAGTTATTAAATATTTTAATATTATGTCTCAAGGGAATTTTCACTTTAACATTTTATTATAATTTTTAAATATACAGAAAGTTGAAAGAATAGTACCTTGTACATCCATAAATTTGCTACCTAGATTCTACAATCAACACTCTGCCACATTTGCTTTATCATACATATATCCATCATTCCTCTAGCTATCCATCAATCCATCTTATTTTTTGATGTTCTTAAAAGTAAGTTTCAAACTTCACCCTTACATACCTCTGCACATACATCATTAACTAGAGCTTAATATTTGTTTAGTATTTTTTTTAAGTAAGACCAGGGCTGAATATATATTTTGTATTTGTAGACATAGAGAGTAATTAAAATTAACAAAATAGTTTGACCAATGGGAGGGTACTGTGAGCAGTTGATATTTGAGTCAGGAATTTATAGACCAAGATGAAATTTTTGATTACAATGCAAATACAGATCGTTTTTATAATCTCTCTTAACAACAAAGTTTATTTCATATTAATAGGAGAGAAAGTCACGTACGTTCCAGGAGTCTGAAGTCTCAAGGTAAAGGCTGATTCTAATGGAAACTCTCTAGATTGTGATGAATCATGCAGCTTTCCCAGCAAAGGTTAAAGGAATATTGATGAAGTCAGAAACCCTTTCAGTGGTTTTAAAACATTCAGTTTTTTTGACCTATGCTGCTATCAGGTTATGAAACTAATATTTTCTCCATCAGTTGAAGAACAAGCTATACAAATCATTAAAAGAATGCATTTAGAGAACTGTCTTACTTCACCGTACACTTTGTGCAAAGTCTTGTGGTTCTAACTATTACTATTACTTGGAAAACTCTGTAACTTATACAATGTGTACACCATTTGAAGTATCATCAAGTGTTCTCACAAAGGGAGGGAAGCATTGTTCCTTTGATGATAACTTGGCAAACGCTTAAAAAACTAATTATAATGTACCCAGTTATCCCAACATGTTGCATTTTCATTGCCCTCCTTCTATCTCCCCCAAACTCTCTTCTCATGTTGGGGAGGAAATGGGCTTCATTTTGAATCATGATTGTGGCACTATTTTTACTTTTCTTCTGCCCTATCATGGAAAAATCTCAAAAGCAACTGAGGGAGCTGAAAGAGTATGAAAAACTTGCTATTAGCAAGATTGGCTAAGGAACAGCTAAAAATTGATTTGATTTGTTTTTCATCTATGAAATTTTATCCTTGGTGAGCTTGAGGTATTGCATTGCAAACAGATCAATCTAGCCTGATCTTTCAAAGTCTGCAAAAGCCTAAATGGGCTCTTGCACAGTTTGCCCAGAGGACACGGATTTTATCTTCTACAACACAGAAGTGATCCAATCTCAAATTAAGATAAAGGTAACTACATACTGCAAGGTATGTTTCCAAAGTGCTTTAGAGACCTTTCTACTCTTGTGGCAGTCTTCAGCAAAATATGGGGAGGTGCTCAAGTTGATGAGGAAGCTGAATGAGGAAAGAAAGGCTAAATTCTTATTGTCACCCATTGTCATTTCCAGAGTACTACTGCAGTCTTCATGGACGGAATTTTGTCGAGTTACATAGTTCCTGGCAGATAGGAAGTAACACACACATGGGCCTAGTGTTTGCTGACTGAAATTCCACAATTTAGTGGCTAGAGCAGTGAGCAGAGGCTCAAAAGTCCCTCCTCACACTAGAAGTCTAGGTTGTAAAGAACCTTTCCTCAGAAAATGTCTGACAACCGATACAGACGTGACTTCATCCAGGGATATGTTAAGATATACCACAGATTGAACATTTCAGGTTTTCAAATTTTTAGGGGACAGGTTTGTGCTGTAAAAAGCTGAAACAGACCTAGTGTGGGGAAAATAGCACAGGTATAGCAACTGATGTTGAACCACAGCCTTAGGGAGACAAGAGGGAGTAGTGGTGACACTGGCAAACTAGAAATCCATGTCTGTCTAAAGTGGGCAGCTGCATTCAGCTCCAGTTGTTTAATAAACATTTCAGAGTTTATTCATTTACTTTTTTTTTTCCATTTCCCCGTGTATGGAGTAACTAAGCTATTTCCATAACTCACAATAGGGACTAGCTTCACTTTCACTTGAGATTACAGTGTGACATATTAAGATACCAAATTGTTGGTAGACGAGACCCCATTCCACCTCACACCCAAATATGTAGAGTTTACAAAGGGAATGGAGAGAGATTCTTTTCCATAACTCTTAGACTCTTAGGGAGATTAAAGGTGTTTTGAAAGGGGAAGGCAGACAGAGGATTCTGTGAAAAGGGAGACTAGTAAGTATATTTCTTGGTGAGAGCACTTGTGGTATTGTGAGATTCCTGATCCATCATTGGGAAGGGTAGGGTGGAGTTATACCCCATCTTAGAGAGAAGGGATTTGAGGGGCCTCCTGAAAAACGCTGGGAGACACAGAGGATAATGTCTTCCTAGAAAATCCAAAAGCAAGGGAAGGGTTGACTTAGGTGCTTTGTTGGAAAGAGCCAGGACAGTTAGTTGGTATAGTGTTGAGAATAGTTCAAGAGTTTGTTGAGCCCAAGAATGCATGAGTGTTCCCCATACAGATATAGGCCACACTACCTAGACAGCCAGAAAGAAATCAGCTTGGATTCTCTTCCACAAAGTCTGCATGAGGCATGGAAGTCTCAGCAAAAGGAGGATTCCAGGATCTGACAAAACATCCATCTTAGTCAAAGGGAACATGAGAAAATTTTCACAGGGAACCTCCAAGAAGACTCAAAAGCTCACCATTAAATTATATTAGCTCTAAACATCTTCAGAATTGGAAAGGAAGAACTTATCAAGCCCAGTAAGACCTGTGCTATCCTTATTTTTCCAAATTTTCCTACTTTATTTACATTTTAGAGGCAGTGCAAAAGTAGTTGGAGGTAGGGGTGAGATAGCAGGGAGGTGAGAAAGGACAATCAGGAACCCCTTTATCTCTTCAATTTTCAACCTTCAGGAAAAGAGAAGGTTCAAATTGAGATAAGTTTTTTTTTTAATTATTGTAGAGAGATGAAAAAATCTAATTTCTGACTTCAGTCTATTTGCAACCTAAATCAACTATAGGATTGTCTATTACCTGGGAGTGAGTAGAAACTTCACAGACTTTCAAGAGTTTTCTTACAGGGACAGAGAAAAGTTTAAAGAAATGATTAGAGAAAGTATTAGAGGCATTTGATCACAGTTCTACAGCATACTTCTTTAACATACTGGTTACACTCATTATTGAAATATTTTTTACAGACAGAATTCTGGGATTTGAATTACAATGTTGTCAATTCATTTTCTTCAATGTTTCTTCTGATATTCAATTAAAAAAAGTTCTGTGAGAGAAAATAAGATAACTAAAAATGCAGTAATTCCATTAAAAAATAAATTGACATGAAACACGTCACAGATTTTCAAACACAGATTTTCAAATGAGTCATAAAATATATGCTAAAATATACAGATTCATACTGAAGTTCTTTCTGTTCTATGTTGTTTATGAGGCCAAAAGAAACATTATCAAAGAGGAACTGCAGCATAATGAGGAGTCCATCATGTTCTTTTGTCTCCTGAGGCACTGTCTTGCTTTTACAAATATAGCCACACCTGTCTAGGAGGTGGTTCTCTCGTTTAGGATATTCCAATTATTTTCATTTTCTGGAATATTTGTAAACCTTTAATTTTTCCTAATGTGAATATTGGTTCCTGAGTGACTCTGCAGGAGTTGTCATTTCTAATTTTTTTAAAAATGAGTTATTCCCATCAAAATATTTTCCTCTTTGTTTTAGTGCAGTGAATTCTCAGCAAAGTTCAGATAATGAAAAGAGAAATATTCATTCAAATTAAAGTATTTTTAACCAGGGGTCTACTCCAGGAGTATGAAACTGCGATATATGACATGCCCTGCCCAACTGAGCAGCACTTGTGACCTGCACACTTCTTCCTTCACTACATTGGTGATCAACATGATAAAGGAATCAGACTTTTGTACTTCAAAGTTAGTGTAAATCTAGGTCTGATCATACTACCTACAATAATTTTTTCCTCTTTTTAGTCTTTTTTTTTTTAAGTTTATTTACTTATTTTGAGAGAGAGTGAACAGGGGAGGGGGGAAGGGACAGAGAGAGAAGGAGAGAGAGAATCCCAAGCAGGCTCTGGGCTGTCAGGGCAGAGCTGGAAGGGGGGCTCAATCCCATGAACCTCGAGATCATGATCTGAGCCAAAAGCAGGAGTCAGATGCTTACCTGACTGAGTGACCCAGGCACCTGTCCTTTTAGTTTTCTCTAGTACATTTTTTTTTTCTTTTTGGCAGAACTGATTATAGAAATTTAATATCAGATGTAAGAGTTGTCTGTAAGGTAAATGAATTTTGTAGAAGTATGAAATTCTCCTTTTTCAAAAATAAGCTATTTTATATTAATGACTTTTATTTACCACTAAACTTGACCTGTAGAGAGTGGGGTGCTTTCAGTTTGTTGCTTATCTATAGGGAAAAGTATCAATTCCAAGATAATTACAGAAGTTTCCAATTTAGGTCCTGTGAATACATTTATAAATTATGTCATATTTATTGAATGAACATAATTTAATATGATAATTCAAAGATAACTAGTTGAAAAGTAACTATTGTAGTAATTAACTGGGAAGCTCATTTTAATAAAAGCAGTTTTAAAAAGTTAATTTATCCTGATTATATGAGAAGGTAATTCCTGTTTTTAAGAGTAGATAATTAATGTAAAAAGGCTTCCTCAAGATTTTACACATATATAAAAGATTGATAAGTACGAGACAAAATTATTTTTTATTGTAGTTGAAGGGAAATTTGGTTCATGCTTCTGGAATAATTTTGCAGATGTAGCTTGCTTCAAAATCATGAGTTCAGCACATACATTTTGAAAACTAGGATTCATTATTGTGTTATAAACTGATGTAGCAAGCTTTTAAAAATAAAACATACAAAACATGCTTTAAAAAATTCTTCCCTCTGGCTTTAAATAGGTTATGTCTGCATGAAGATTTCATTCTTGGTGCCCTAAAATCATCATTATTTCTCATGTATTTTTGTCTCTAATATTATGGATTGTATCTTTAGCATGTTTAGTTAAAATACCTTTATCTTTGTATTTTTTATGACTTGGAAATTTGTTTAATTTTTATTTAATTTATTTTTTAAATGTACATCCAAGTTAGTTATCATATAGTGCAACAATGATTTCAGGAGTAGATTCCTTAATGCCCCTTACCCATTTATCCCATTCCCTCTCCCACAACCTCTCCAGTAACTCTCTGTTCTCCAGATTTAAGAGTCTCTTATGTTTCTGTCCCCCTCCCTGATTTTATATTATTTTTGCTTCCCTTCTCTTATGTTCATTTGTATTGTATCTTAAAGTCCTCACGTGAGTGAAGTCATATGATATTTGTCTTTCTCTGACTAATTTTGCTTAGAATAATACCCTCTAGTTCCATCCATGTAGCTGCAAATGGCAAGATTTCATTCTTTTTGATTGCCAAGTAATACTCCATTGTATATATGTACACCACATCTTCTTTATCCATTGGTCCATCAATGGACATTTGGGCTGTTTCCATACTTTGGCTATTGTTGATAGTACTGCTATAAACATTGGGGTGCATGTGCCCCTTCGAAAGAGCATACCTGTATCCCTTGGATAAATACCTGGTAGTGCATTTGCTGGGTCATAGGTTAATTCTATTTTTAATTTTTTGAGGAACCTCCAGACTGTCTTCCAGAGTGGCTGCATTAGTTTGCATTCCCACCAGAGTGCAAAAGAGATCCTCTTTCTCTGCATCCTCGCCAACATCTATTGTTGCCTGAGTTGTTAATGTTAGCCGTTCTGACAGGTGTGAGGTGGTATCTCACTATGGTTTTGGTTTGTATTTTCCTGATTATGAGTGATGTTGAGCATTTTTGCATGTGTCGGTTGGCCATCTGCATGTCTTCTTTGGAGAAGTGTCTATTCATGTCTTTTGCCCATTTCTTCACTGGATTATTTGTTTTGCGTGTGTTGAGTTTGATAAGTTCTTTATAGATTTTGGATATTAACCCTTTATCTGATATGTCATTTGCAAATATCTTCTCCCATTCCGTCAGTTGCCTTTTAGTTTTGCTGACTGTTCCCTTCGCTATGCAGCAGCTTTTTATTTCGATGAGGTCCCAATATTTCATTTTCGCTTTTGTTTCCCTTGCCTCTGGAGACGTGTTGAGTAAGAAGTTGCTGCAGCCAAGGTCAAAGAGGCTTTTGCCTGATTTCGCCTCGAGGATTTTGATGGCTTCCTGTCTTACATTTCGGTCTGTCATCCATTTTGAGTTAATTTTTGTGTATGGTGTAAGAAAGTGGTCCAGGTTCATTCTTCTGCATGTATGATCTAGAAATTTGTAATTGAACTTGAATATTTAGAATACTTTAGTGAAAAGTAAACTATTCTTGGAGACAATAGTTTAGTGGAAATGGCATGATTCCTTTTCTTGCTATGTGATAGTAACTGCATTCAAACATTTTTAAAACTGTAGATGTGTCTTAATTAAATCATAAAATTAAATATGATCTATGGACTTTACATCATTTCTCTCTTGTTTACATTATAGCTCAATATCTACTTGTTTCATGTTTGGTTTCTCCATTTAGTTATTGATATTCTGCAATTCTCCAAAGTATCCAAATTTAAAATTGTGATATTTTTGTCTAACTGCACTTCCTCATTTCCACACCAGACAAGGATTTCTTAGCCCTATCTTGAACTTTGTGGAGGCTGCATCTATTGCTGTTTATCTTTGCTTCTTCTGCTGCATTTAGCATCAAATTTTGTGTATAGTAGGTTCTCAATAAATATAATTGAATGAGGGGAACTTAAATGCTTAATTTCATAAATTAGGTTTTTGAGCTGGGAATATTATTCAGATCTTCACTGTTGGTTTTGTTAGTAACTATGTTAAAGTGTTGCTTAGCACATACTATTCTTTCTTCCACCTATATAACCAATATTTTACTTAGTGCATACTTCTTATGAGCTGGGAACTGTCCTAGATTCTGAGAATGGTGGTAAGCAAAAAAGAAAAAAAAAGGCACAGTC
Organism: Prionailurus bengalensis; assembly: GCF_016509475.1. Lineage (NCBI taxonomy): Eukaryota > Metazoa > Chordata > Mammalia > Carnivora > Felidae > Prionailurus > Prionailurus bengalensis. The sequence continues at coordinate 201,486,686 of NC_057343.1, forward strand.
ATTGCTGTGAGGAACTTAGTAACCTGGTGGGAAAAGTAGATATCATAAGTTGTAATCATAGGAGAAGATTATTTTTGAGCATTTATGCTGTGCTAGGGACCGTACTAAGTCCTTTGTATACATTATTTTGTTTTACTCTTAAAACGAACATATTAGCCCCATCCATTTATTTAACAAATAATTTCTGATAATACATTTTGTGCTAGGCACTATTTTCTATAGTGTTATAGGAGAAAATGAAGCATAAAGGAGAATGATGGTAAGGAAAAGTGTTCTTTTTTTCTTTTTAATAGAAGAATTGGGGAAGGTGTCTCTGAAGAGGTCATATACTATAGAAGCAAGAGTGACTTGAGTATATTTGGATGCAGAGCATTCCAAAAAAAAAAAAAAAAAAAGGAATGAGGTGGAAATGAGCTTGCTCAAGAAACTGAGAGAAGCAAGAGAATCTCCAGTTGTATCACTGGAGAGCAGGGTTTTGGATTATGAGGTGGAGAGAGTGGAGAGGTATAAGGCATATACAAGCGGTATAAGCAAAAACCAGATAATGTAGGACTTACTACATAATAAGAAGAAATTTGGATTTTATTCTAAATATGCTAGGAAGCCCTTAGAAAATTTTTACCTGGGGAGTATTATGATTACATCTACATTTTCAAAAGCCATTTCTAGATATCCTGAGCTCTTCTTTCCAATATACCACATATGCCCTAGCTTGTACAGACTTAGTTTCTTCACCTCATTATTATTTTTTCTTTTCTCCTCATTTGCATTAAACTGAAGAGATACATAAACCTTTTTTTACACTGTAAAGGAGTCACTGATTTCATGTGGTATTCAATTAAGCCATCTCAGAAGAAACAAAAATATTTTGTTTTGAAAAGTCTCCAGATATGAAATGAAACAATTACCTGCCACTCTGATGCCAAAGATAGATTTTGTTTTTGTATCTTAAGAGACTGTGTCAAAGATCCCTGATTTCAAATGGTATTAGTGTCATTGTTCATAAAAATAAATTGGAAATTCATTCTTGACTTGTTTAGAGAGACCAAACTCTTCCTTTTAAAGTCACCATGACTTTTTAGATTTCCTCCTGCCATGTGGCAGGAACAGTGAACCAGAAACAGTATTCCAAAGCCAGACAGAAGTGGTCAGAGGAGCTAGAGTCTTATTTTGAGAAGAATTTAAGAGAAAGTAGAAAACAAAAAATAATGACAAAGAGTTCAGAGGAAATGAGCAGGTCTCAATTACAGGGAAGCCATAAGCGATAAGACGGCAGAGCCCAAGAGGAGAGCAAAATGAAACAGGAAGCAAGCTAAATGCTGACAGCAAGTATTGCAAAATAAATATGTAGCATAAAGAGGATATTTTCCTGAAAAGATGAAAATCAAAGCCATGAAGCATTTAATAGTTGGTGATGGAAAAACTAAGGTCACGAACAAAAAGAAAGTTTACTGACAAAATATTTCATTATAAACTGTAAGGAACTTAGTGATCAACACAGGTGAATGTATAAGGAAATCATAATAAAACAGGTCAGAATATTTGCAAGAGTAAAACTGAGATTTTGAGGAGGGTTTTATTCAGAAATGGAGACAGTTTCTACTAATTATTTTGATACTTCATCTGTTTTCAGTATTTGTTTCACCATGTATTCTTCAAAGGTGAATTTTATATCCACTTTTGCAATGTAAAATATCCTCATTTGTTTAATGTGTTCTTATCTCTTTGAATCATATAAGCTCTGATTCAATTAGGTAGATGGTGACTCCTGGGTTGCCTTCAGATTTATGGAGACATATTTATCATTTTTAAAACACATCAGATAAGGAAAGGTCTGCTCAATGAAATACAGTAATTTATCATTTTTAGGAGAGGGAAATTTGTTTGCTATTTTATTACTGCTGTGAATCCAAATTATCTTACAGGTGCTTTAGAGATCTGTCTAGATCTGATAAGTCTTTCTATTTGGAATAAATTGGTTCTATCCTCTTAGAGAGGAAAATTGTGCCATATGCCCTGAGTGTTCACAGAAATCAGTAAACCCTGGGAATATGAACATGAAATACAATGGGCTGTTGAAATTAGAGAAAGTAGAAGTGTCCTCAAAAGCAGATACTTTTTAATAAGCAGCTGGTTAGTTATTATTTTAGACCTTTAAGCTAATCATAAAAGGAGGCTATTAGCAGGTAATGGATTAAATAAAGTAGCTCATATTTGTAAAAATTTTTTATTATTAAAGAAAGAAAATAGTCCATGGTACACCGACTTTTGTCAAATCTGTATATTACACATAAAATGCTCTTAAAAGGGTCTGAAGGCCATGAACTTTCTTTTGATTAAATGTGAAAGACTTAGGATTGCTTTCCTCTTAATTGAAAGCATACTCTTAGATCTAAAAATACAAACTTAAAGTTGAAAAGATGTGGCTGATGAAGAAACCAAAGCTCTAGGAGGATAAAGGGCTTATCTGAAGTTTAGTTGGTGTAACTCTGAAAGGAAAACTTGTGTCTTCTGAAACATGTTCTGTTTTTTTTGTGGATTGATCCTTGATGATCTTTTTCTCTTTGCATTCTTACCTTAGAATTCTGAACCTACTATTATCATTGTCTCCTTGCCATGCCAATATGAAAATTAGCTTCCAGTGTTACAGAATAAGAACAATAGCGAGTGCCAGGGAAGAGATGTGTAAGGAAATAAGAAAGCTCTGCAGATTGGTTGATGCTATTGAAATATTTTAAAAGAATGAAGATTGTGGTAGGCATCTAGCAAAAAAAAAACCAAAACAGGTTTGTCCCTTTTCAAATAGAAAAGTATCTCCTCCTCCCCTGAAATATCTGCAATGAGTAGCAATTAAAAAACAATTGACAGGTAATTATTGGCAATATTAATAACTGAACACTTAAGAATCTTCTTTGTATTCATTTTCCAGGATTCTAAATAATCATGCATAGTAATTGACTTTTAAATCAGCCCTGTTCTCTATTTATGTGAACATTGATTTCCAGATTTTAACATTACAGTCGTCTGCCTGTGCTTCCCGGATAAAACTGTGTCATTGAAGGCTCCCTTCAGAAAGCTAAGCTAAGCCAAGCCGTCATGGCCCATCTGGGGAGGGTAAGAAAGAGGACAATTCTACAACACCCCAAAGTTTCTTAAAGAAGCCAGAACAGTAGCAGCTTGAGGGATTTTGCCCAGAGCATAGCATGTGTTCTGTGTTTAGTTTTACAGCTCATTATTGGACAGACACCCCCTGACTGTGAGCAATTTTTGTTCCTTGAGGCCTGCTGATACTGGCTATGGTTTCATCATTGATTTGTACATAATCTGCGTGTTGCATCTTTATTGGATTGCCATGATTCATTTAAAAGGAAATGTTTTTGATCCTTGCTGACTGGCTTTCATGGTGGGGTGAGGTGGGTAGGGGGTTGGTGAGCAGCCTAGAAAAGAAAACACTTTCAATGTTGCTCTTGGGTTTATGGCTGGAAGGGAGAGCAGCTAAAACACATTAGTCCTTTTGCTATTCAGAGGTTTGACCGCTTTAGCTCGGGGGCCCCCAGATTCATGATCCATTTTCTGTTTCCTGTCCAGCATCTATTTGATGCAATATGCTCCATGTCTCTTTTCATTAACTGAGATCTATATGATGTCAATTGAGAAAAACAGTAGCTGATGTTATGAAATACTTGCAGTGGCATGACAAAGATCTGTTATAAAGGCCTTTTACTTTGTTCCATTGTATACTTTACTATTGTGTTTTATGCCTGCAGCTTGGCTGTATTGAAAGAAAATATTTCAGCTGGGTCCTGCTGGGTTTTTTTAACTTGCCTTTGAAATGCTAGATAAGTGAGCTCCAGCTATGGCAAACTCCTGACATTAACAAATATGGGACAAGTAACCTCACCAATGCACGTAACTGCCACACAAAAACTCAAGACCAAATCTACAAACAGAGCCATAAGCTGCTCCAAGGGTAAATGAGATTTGGATTAACGTTAATGTCACAGATAAAGCATCCTTTACATCCTACAGAAAGTGGGAGGTGCCATCAGGTCAGAGGACCCCTAGGACATTTGGTTCTGAAAGGAGAGAAGTAACATGTGCTTAAGAGGAGGAATATGAAACTTTACTGTTAAGTGGACATGTATATGGAAATCAGAAAACAAGTATTCTTTCTCCTGTCTAGAGTACCTTAAGACCAGATAATGCCTTATCTCATAGTCCTTTGAACAGTTTGAGATGAAGTTAGTGCTCTACAGCTATCTCGCATTAATGGAAAAGATATGAAAACCTCACATTTTGCGATAATCTCAACAATGTGAAGCAATGGCAACCCAACAAAATTAGAAACTGGCAAATAGTTTGAAGAAAATTGTAGAGCTAAAAAAAGATCCCGGCTTTAATGAGACACACTAATTGATGGATCTCTGATTTGTGTTGCTCTTAGTGATTGTATTTTAATTACTAAATTAGTAGTGCTATAAATTGATTGTGAATGCATTATCCATGTACAGTCATAACATGCATAAAGAAAATAACTACTAAAAGAATTCCACACATTAAATTTATATTACACATTCAGAAAGTTCTAAGATAGCATACTAAGCAATTATTTGTCAAACATTAACAACTGGCACCACTACTTAATAACATGAATGCACTCTGAAGGTATATAATTAATTTTATTAATTTAGCCTTATTAGCATTTATTTTTCTAATTATTTGAGGGGTTTAGAAAGTCTTACTAAATATCAAAAAAAATTTTTAAGGAAAATCTGGATTTTCCTTAACATTGATAAAAACAATTAAGTTCCTGACTAACTGAAGCCAATAGGCACTAACAAGTCAGGTTTCATGACTGCTCAACAGCTGCTTCCATATTATACAATTCATTCAATGTCCCTTCAGGGAGGTTCACTTAATCCCTTCTTAGTGCTTGATCTACAGATCACTGTATTTTAAATATGTGGGTCTAATATTATTGAAAACTACACAAAAACTTTAAATGTCATTTCGAGGGTTAAATTTATTGGCATCTGTTTCAAGCAATATGTCTTTAGTAAGCAGTCATTCCAAACTCTACATTATTTGTAAAACTAGTCCATGAATGAAGATTTTATAACCGTTAGTTGTCTCGTTTCTATGGAAACCAGCAGTAATTGACACTGATTGCTGAACCCAGGGAAAGTAGAATCAGAAGGTACCATTATGAAGAAGGTACCTCTATAAACTATAAAGGTAAATTAGCTGCCAGAAATAACTGTTTTACGTGAGGTTTATTATCCATGTAAAGTAACTTTCCATACATAAAGCCCAGTTTATGTGCAATGAGGTACTAAAAGGCTACTTTCCCTTTCCCCAGAAAATGCATCTATTAAGGTGTGAGTATGTGTGTCTATTTGTATGAGAAAAATAGTACCAAACTGACAGTTTTTAAAAATTGCAGATACGTAATAGTCTACTATATCACTGAGTCCAGGGGTACAGCATCAATGTGGCTGCTCTTCTGCGATACCTTTGAAACTGGCTTGAAGTTGGGTATAAAATGGGATACTCTTCTGAGTTCACTGACAGTAATAGGCTCAACTGTAGAAAACCTTTATTTATACTCCTTGTCTGTGAGCATGGTGGGAAAACAACAACAAAAACCAAAATACAAAAAAAAAATAACAAACTGAAATCACTAGAAAGTAAGCATCCAGCCATTTCATTTAAGGTCAAGCACATCAAAATTTAAACAATCTTTATAAATAATTTATTTTAGTTTTCTTAATAGGGAAGGCATTAAAGGGACAGAATTAGGAATTTTTATAAACTATATTTTGTCAACTTTGTAGAAAATTCATTATTATTATGATTTTCCTTTTAATTATTTTTTTTTAATTTTTTTTCAACGTTTTTAATTTATTTTTGGGACACAGAGAGACAGAGCATGAACGGGGGAGGGGCAGAGAGAGAGGGAGACACAGAATCAGAAACAGGCTCCAGTCTCCAAGCCATCAGCCCAGAGCCTGACGCGGGGCTCGAACTCATGGACTGCGAGATCGTGACCTGGCTAAAGTCGGACGCTTAACCGACTGCGCCACCCAGGCGCCCCTCAATTATTTATGACATTGTTATAACACACATGATTTCTGAACACTAGACTATATTTGACAATAGGCACTTGTATTTTTAGGGTTCTCAGAGTTCTGTGATAGAAAATTCTACATGGACAACTGATAAAACTCATGGCTGTTAGGGAGGGTTCATTAGCTATACTCTAGTTGTCCATGGGTAGCCTCCTGGCTGTCCATAAATACCTAAGACCATATGCAGTTTTTTGTATATATACATTTGTCTAGAATGAGAGTGAACAAGCTTCAGCAATTCCTCAAGACTCTTGTAACCAGTAAGTAAAAACACACAGCAACTGTTTTTTAAGGCTTGTTCATGAAACCAAGAGAGTCCTTAAGATTCTTGGGGGGGAAGATCCAAAGTTCAAAACCATTTATATAATAATGCTAAGACATTATTTGCCTTTCATGGTGGCATGGTGCTAAGTAGACAGTGAGTAAAATGGCTCCTTAGTTCAAAATCAAACTATATACATAAAATAATATTATTGTCAGCATATTTTTCACTGCCTTGCATTCACAGTTAAAGAAAAAAAAAACATTTCAACTTGCAAATGATGCAGCATAAAAATTAATTTTACTGTATTTTGACCGTTGACTGTGTGTCTTTTTAATAGTCCGCATGCTAAAGTGGGAAGTATGTATAAAACACTTGTGCTGCATATAGAAATATGATTGTTTCAAAGAAGGACACTTGTACAGTTATTGAGGAAGATGCCTCCCCCTATAAAGCACCATTTTTATTCTAAAGAATGAATGACAGACTACGGTTATTTAGATTTAGGTATTTGACACACACTTTCCGAAAAGTGAATTAAATGATCCTGTTACAGGAAAACAACTGATGATATATGTTGCTAATGATAAATGTGAGCATTCAAAAGGAAACAACAATTTTGAGGACCTTGTATTTGCCATAATGAGCTTGCCAATATGTGAAAACTTTTCTGATGACATTGGTAGTGATTTTAATGAATGTGAATTTTTGATATGGTGTAATGAAATGTGTCAACATTTGGAAGATCTGTATGACTCAGGGAACCAATAGCTTCTAAGTGACAAATAATTGATGTAAAAAATCATTTATGCACTTCATCAAAGAAAACAAAGATGTTAAGTAAGCATATGAAAAGATGCTTATGTCACATGTCATTGGAGAATTGCAAATTAAAGCAATGAGATACCTCTACACACATATTATGTTGATGAAAGTCCAAGACACTGATACCACCAAATGCTGGCAAGGATGGGAGCAACAGGAACTCTCATTCATATCTATGAGAATGGTGCAGCCACTTTGGAAGACAGTTCAGCAGTTCCTTACAAAACTAAACTGTGTTTAGTTTCCGTTTGATCTAGCAATGATTCTCCTTGGTATTTACTCAAAAAAGCTGAAACTTTATGTTCACAAAAAGGTTGTATATGGATATTTACAGCAGCTTTATTACTATATGCCAAAACTTGGAGGCAACTAAGATGTCTTTCAGTAGGTGAGTGGATAAATAAACCGTGGTCCATCTAGGCAATGGAATACTATTTAGCGCTAAAAAGAAATGAGCCTTCAAGACACAAAAAGACATGGAGGAACTTAAATGCACATTACTAAGTGAAAGAAATCAATCTGAAAGGTTACATACCATATGGTTGCCACTTTATAGCATTCTGGAAAAGGAAAAACTATGGAGACATTACAAAGATCAGTGGTTATACAGGTTATAGGGAAGGGAGGGATGAATAGGCAGAGCACAGAGGATTTTTAGGACAATAAAACTATTTTCTATAATACCATAATGGTAGATACGTGTCACTGTGCATTTGTCAAAATGTAGAATGATGAACTCCAAGAATAAACCTTAATGTAAATGATGGATTTTGGGTGATGATGATGTGACAATGTGGGTACATTGATTGTAACACATACCACTCTGTGCAACATGTTGACAGTGGGGGACATGATGCTTGTATAGGGGCAGGAGGTACAGTTGATTTGAACAATGTATGGGTTAGGGGTGCTGAAGCTCTGAGTATTTGAAAATCTGTGTATAACTTTTGACTCTTCCAAAACTTAACTACTCCCACTGTTGATGGAATGCTTTACTGATAACATAAACTCTCTACTGACACATATTTTGTATGATTTATGTATCATATACTGTATTCTTACAATAAAGTAAGCTAGAAAAAAGAAACTATTATTAAGAAAATAGGAAGGGGCGCCTGGGTGGCGCAGTCGGTTAAGCGTCCGACTTCAGCCAGGTCACGATCTCACGGTCCGTGAGTTCGAGCCCCGCGTCAGGCTCTGGGCTGATGGCTCTGGGCTGATGGCTCTGGGCTGATGGCTCGGAGCCTGGAGCCTGTTTCGGATTCTGTGTCTCCCTCTCTCTCTGCCCCTCCCCCGTTCATGCTCTGTCTCTCTCTGTCCCAAAAATAAATAAAAACGTTAAAAAAAAAAATTAAAAAAAAAAAAAAAGAAAATAGGAAGAGAAAATAAATTTCTAGTACTGTACTGTATTTATTGAAAAAATCCATGCATAAATGGACCTGGGCAGTTCAAACCCATGTTGTTCAAGGGTCAACTGTATATGGGAACTCAGTACTTTCTGCTTAATTGTGCTGTGAGCCTAAAACTGCTCTAAAAAATAAAGTCTATTAAAAATCACTTGTGGGTAAAGTTTTCATACAAAATGACATAATAAAAATTTTCACACAGATGATAAAGAATTTTAATGGAACAGGGTAAAAAAAAAATTCATTGATATGGTTACAGAGTCCACATAACAATGAATCTTTAGGATACTACCACTTTCTGAGTTTTGCCATGGTACTAAGAAAGAACATCCACAATTATGTGAAAAATCTATTAAAATACTTCTCCCTTTTCCAACTACAAATCCTTGTGAGGTCTGATTTTCTTCATTTACTTCAACCAAAATAACATACTGTTACAGATTAAATGTAAATGCAGATGTGAGAATCCAGCTATCTTCAGTTAGGAAACACATTAAATTTGAAAAAAAGATAAAACAATGCCATTCTTTTCATTATTGTTTTAAAAATATAGTTATTTTTTGTAAAACTATCATTTGTTTTACATGTAAAATGTTTTTTATCATTTAAAATTAATGCATAATTTTTTAAAATGTCTCAGTTTTAATTTTTAATATGGTAAATATCAATTGACAGAATCCACATAAACCAAAGCTCTTTGGACTCCTCAATAATTATTAAGAGTGTAGAAGTGTCCTGAGACCAAAACATTTGGGCAATCCTGAACTGCAGTAAAACAATGCCTTGTATGCTTGTTAAAATTGTGTATTTTATTCACTGTACTTCATATATTTAAATTTCTTGTTTCTAAGTCACTTCAATGACTGAATTTCTAGAAATTTAACAATTAGTATTAGTTTAATTAATTTAGTTATGCTAATGTTTTATGCACTTCTTTCCCAAGTTGCCTGAAATAAGAGCTCCCAAATTATATGGCTGTTTATTCTGCTAATTTGTTTTGTCAAGAAAACACATGTTATTCTTTTTCTAATTATGAAATTCAAGGGTTAGTGCTTTTGGAAAAATAAAACTTTTATCTTTATTTTTCTGGGAGAACAATGTATCTTCCACTTAGCATATAGGGACTCTATGCATATTATGAAGATAAATAAGCATTAATGTAAATTCAATTGACTGGTTTATATTGTAGAGCAAAATATATAAGGAGACAAAATTCTCCAGTTTATACAAAATGAACACAAAATCCAAACAAGTGACTAAAATGTCAGTCAACAGTCAGTATTAATATGTGTGCCTTGGCTAAAAGTAAGAACTATTTTTAGACAAAATACATCATAGACTCTACAAAATCATAACAAAAGATGTTGTACATTTTTCTAGCCAGTTTGATTTAATTTAATCATTTCATATTTAAAGGAAAAGTAAGTATAATGTAAAGACTATCCACTTAAGATTTTCAATAATTCTCTGAATCTTGTCATTGTTGATGAACTACAAAAACACATGACACCCAGGTGAAAGTTTGAGTTCATTTTCCTTCCTCAGAGATCCTAGATGTCTGATGTGTTTTGTTTTTTTTTTTTCTTTATGATTGTGACACCACATGAGCTGTGCCTATTAGGTCATATTTTTAATGAAACTGACTTTCAGTTCAAAAGGCATTCAGCTTTATCGAGTAATCAATCAAATCACTCCATGTGGTCATTTAAGGTTAGTGCAGAGCATCTTTCTATTCATGGCTTTTCTGATTTCATTTTAGCTTAGAGAAAAAGTTACTCCAGTATGTTATTTTTCTTTTAGGTAAACTTTCCTATCAACATATTCCTAAATAAGTTACTGATAAGTATTCAAAAAAAGCATAATAGACTGTGATAGAATGGACCTTAAATTTCTCCTAACACCCATATTTTACTGATAATGAAACTAATGACACATGATCTGTTTGCCATTTTATTACAGACACTGATTATTAGCTTTGTTGTGGAAAATATTCAACATTCATTGAAAAACATTATTGGTGAAGGGAAATTTTAGTTTTAATTTTAATTTTTGTTTTTACGTTTATTATTGAGAGACAGAGAGAGACACAGCACAGGTGGGGGAGGGGTAGAGAGAGAAGGAGACACAGAATCCAAAGCAGGCTCTAGGTTCTGAGCTGTCAGCACAGGGCCCGACATGGGGCTCGAACCCACGAACCGTGAGTTCATGACCTGAGCCGAAGTCGGACGCTTAACTGACTGAGCCATCCAGGTGCCCCACCGTTTTAATTAATTAACAAGTCATGGACACAAACCAAGCTTATCAAACTGTAGGGGAGCCACTGTGCATGGCTTGGTCTTCAAATACAGACAGATAAGGCATAGAGGGCACTGCAACTGATGAATTAAAATGCTGCTTGGTAATGGAGAGAAGCATTTTAAGTAAGACTCTAAGTAGGAATAGCTTTTTCACACTAAAAGAGCTTTAAACCCAACAGGCCAACCACTTAGCAAGCACCATAGCAGGAATGCTCCAGACCAAAGCATCCTTTAGGACCAGAGATGCAGAGAGACAGAGCATTGCACTGTGATACAGCACTGCATGGGAAGAACTACCATCTTAACAGATTAGGAGGTAGCAGAATCTTCTTGGAAGGCAAGCCTTAGTATTCAGTAACCATTCTTAAGTCAAGTGCATAAGCAATAAATAATTAAAAGTAAGAGTTCTGAAGTGAAAAGTGGGCATCCTTACATAGCCCAGCCTAGTGGGACCACATTAGTATTGGAGTCACAGAAGATTTAAGAGGGCTATTCTAGAGACTACTGCCTGAGCCATGCTTGTTAAGGGTTTCATCATCATTTCCTAAGTGAGGAGGAAATGGAACTTTAATAAGAATCTACTGTGCTTTGTCATATTCTCTGTACATAGGTATCAGAGTATATAATTCCCATTGTGAAAGCGGGTTTAGATATTATCAACTGATCATTCTGTTGTTTTTATAACAAACTCTTCTAGTCTTTTAGGTAGATATATAGGTATTTGATTGGAACAGTGGATTTGTCTGAATATTTGAATCAGGATTCTGGTACTCAGAATGGGCAAGAACAGATAGCGCCCCATCTGGACTATTCTGAATCACTGGCCCAAGTTCTCTTTATATGGACCCCTCCCTAAAGAATCTGACTTGTTCAGTGTTACCTCTGTGAAGCTCTGCTGTAGTGTTAATTATCTCAGAGTTCATTGTTTTGATAATTTCACGCTTCAGCAGAATACCATGCATTGCAAGCATGCAGAAAACAGCTTTTCAATTTGCAAAGAAATCCCTCAACAAGATTTTAGCAAAAGCTATTTGCAATAGTCCAAGAAAAAAATTCCTTTTACATAACAAAGCATTATTTCCAAGATTTAATTTTGTCATTACTTTTCGTTTTCTGTAAAGACTGCTTGATACAAAAGGTCAAGGTATCAGCAAAACATAGACAGATTTTTGCTGAATGACACAAACCTGTCAGAATGCTGAGCTTTGATGTTCCATTAAGTGATCGATGCAGATTACTGACTTTTGGCTAAATGCTACTCAACCAGATAAGGTCAATACCTGTTAGTTCATTGGTGGAATAATTAATCAATCAATACAGGATGCTTGAAGTCAGGGAGAATTATTGCTAGGCTTGTATCTCCGGCTTTGGTCACAGAAATTATTTAAAAACATCCTTGCAGCATTAACCCCCTCTGTGCAGGGTTTATTGTAACATTATGTATCCAGGGGAAGGAAAGAAAAAATTCTAGTGAGCAGCACATCTTGCAACCTTGAGCTCCCCAGAAGGAAAAGCCTCTAACAAGCTGAGTGCATCATCATTAGTTCTTCCTTTCACATCATCGCACTCTGCTTGTAAAATAATTACATGCAATTTTTCTATTTTACAGTTGGACCACATGACTCCCTGTTCTTTTTGCACAGTGACTCACCCCTCCCCCAGACTGCTTAGTTGAAGGCTGGAACTGCTCACCTTTAAACATCTCAGCCGGAGGCTTTTATGGTGGCTGGCTACGGTATTTCCTAAGAGCTAAAAAAAAAATAATCCATCTGGTTCACAGAAAAATTCTCTCTCCTCACTATTTCTTATTTCCAATGCAACCCAAACTTCCTTCTTAGAATGCACTATGCAAGGATTTTTTGTATTTTTCTAAGTTGTATAGTTGCAATGTCTTTGAACTGGTGAGTTTGGTACAATTCATAATACTTCTCGCTAAGGTTAATTACTTACTGGTTTTAATTACTTGCTGGCTTTTATTCTATGAGATCAAATGATCTTTTCTGTATAACTTTATAAGCTATTATTATTTTTGCAGAACTAATGACAACACATTTATCCATTTCAACAGTTATTGCATATTTAGTATGACCCAGGCATAGTATTGATCTTTGCTCTCAAGAAATCTAGACATTTAAGGTGTATTCAGGTTTTCACATCATTTCTACTTATCTTACTCCATTTAATTCTCTCATATCCCTGTGAGACAGGTAGTTGAAGGATTAGGAGAAATGTATTACTTAGCAAATGACTTAGAAACAGAACACAGAATTCCTAGATCTTCAGGAATCTAGGGTGAAACTATTGACAATTTTCACTCAAGTGATATAAACAATACCCCCAATATGATACAGCATGAGGCCTCTGCCAGCCATAAAGTCTCTTTGTGTAAAGTCACTTCCCTCATGAAAAAACACAAGTAGAGGCACCTGGGTAGCTCAGTCAGTTAAGTGTCCAACTCTTGATTTTGGCTCAGGTCATGATTCACACACGGTTCATGAGATCGAGCCCTGGGTTGGGTTCTGCTCTGACCTGATTAGGATTCTCTCTCTCCCCCTCTCTCTCTGCCCCTCCTCTGCTTGCACTCTCTCAAAATAAATAAATAAACATTAAACACACACACACACACACACACAGACACACACGTAGTAGAGGGGAAAAAAAAAGAGAAAAATTAAGTTAAAAATATTATTACACATCAGAGGGGTGCCTGGGTGGCTCAGTCGGTTAAGCCTCTGACTTCAGCTCCAGTCATGATTTCACATTGGTGAGTTCAAGCCCCGAGTCAGGCTCTCTGCTGTAAGCTGTCAACACAGAGCCTGCTTCGGGTCCTGTCTCTTCTCTCTCTGTCCCTCCCCCACTCTCAAAAATAAATAAACATTAAAAAATATTATTACACATCCGAAACAATCTAATTCAGCTGAGCTCTGCCAAGACAAGCTCTGAACACCTCTACCTGTACTTTCATCTACTTCCCCACACCTCAGATCGCCCACATCATAGCAATCACAAGCAGAGTCAAAATGAGATGACAAGGTCAGCTGCACAGTTGAGGTAGGAATGAGAATTGAGTTTCTCAAAGCCACCAGTTGGGTAGTAAGAGAAATGACATGAGGATATGCCTGGCCCACGGTTGGGGCATGGTGCTGGCACACTAATGGGTGCACTAGGAAACAGGTGTGTATTCTCTTCTCAAGAGGGTTCGTGTGGGGTTACAAAGTAGTGGGATCTCCCTCACAGAGCAGGACTCCTCTGTGAGGTGTGCAATTTCCACCTCCATGCTTTCCTGCCCACGCGCTTTCAAACAGCATAGAATGTGACTATTGTGTGAATTGTGAACACTGAGATGTGGTACTTAATACAGTGCATAATCCAAAAACACTCATAGTTTAGGTTGTGTTGCCCCAAAAGCTGATTTTGCAATTTTTGTTACTCTTATCATTCTTAGATGGAGTCCATGGCCTGCCCCCTTGAATCAGGGTGTTTTCTGTGTCAACTCAATGTTGCAGATGTAACTCTGTATACATTTCTGGTCCCAAATATTAAAACATTGGCAGCTTCCACCAGCTGAGTCTTAGAGCACTCTCCCTGTGAACCCTATGGTGTCAGGTAAGAAGCATGAATACCCTGAGATCTCATGCTGGAGAGACCAAAAGTTGGCATTTTCACTGGTAGTCCCAGCTAAGTCCAGCCTTTCAGCCATCCCTGCCAATTCATCAAGTATGCAAGTGGAACCATCTCAGATAACACAGACCAACCAATCCACCAGCTGACTACCAACTGGGCTCAGTCAAAACAGAAGAATCACCCAACAGGGTCCAGCTTGAATTTCTGATCAACAAAACTGTGAGCAAAACCAAGTGGTTGTTATTTTAAGCCAGTATGTTTTGAGGTAATTTGTTACACAATGAGAGGTCACTCAAACAGGTGATGATCAAAGCAAGTACTGATAGGAGCACAGGGAAGTGGGACAGGAGAAGGAAGGAAGGCAATATATAGAATCCATTAATCAACAGGTTCTGTGGGTAACTGACCTTCAGTCCCCCAAGTGGAATTCAGCTCAGGGTTGAGGGCTATTGCTGGGGCTGGGTTGGAATTCTTGCTCATTCTGCTTGCCGGCTTGCTCATTCTGCTTGCCGGCTCATTCTGCTTGAGCGCAGAGAAAGTCTTCAGACAGGGTCCAGCGTGTGCAGTTAAGAAGCTGAGGGTATACACATAAAGGTGAGTACCAAGGGAGAAGGGTGGGAGTGACAGAATCTGCTACAACATGTAGGGTCTTTGAAAGCAGTTTTAGGGAGAATACACCATTGTTGCTTGAGAATTTTTTTGTGCCAAACACACAAGTGACTGCAGTATTCTGCTTTTATTTCATACTCTCAGGGACTTAATTACTTAAGGCCCAACTCAAATAGCATCTATCCTTAGATGCCCTCTTTGACCTACTCTAAGTAAAATTAGTCCTTCCTGCATCTGATACTCCATGACGTGCTTCTAAAATTCAGGTCAATAACACTGAGGGTCTTATCATGTTTTGTCATAATTTAGTAGCAGTCCCCTCGATTTCTAAAATTCAGGTCAATAGCACTGAGGGCCTTATCATGTTTTGTCATAATTTAGTGTCAGTCCCTCGATTTCCTGACCCCCTTCAGTGTATCTAAACTCCAGTAAGGAAACATACTGATGGGGCAAGTTTTATGGGTCTTTTTCATTTACTATATTGGGACCTAATGGGAGGCTTGAGAGGTGACACACAGAAGATGCTCAAGCCTTGCTTATTGTATTATTGAAGTAAATGTTTCACTTGCCTTTTGCCTTTTCAAAACTACTTACATCTCATTAAAAATAAAGCAGAAAAGTCCCTATATATTCTAATTTAAACATATTTTCAACAAAAATCTACTGCATCAAGTAAGTCATATTTATTTGACAGATATATTATGGGGAAGTAGACACATAGCAACAACGGTAAAAACAAATATCCTCCAAGATTCTTGGTAGTCTGCCAGTTCTCCTGAGGTCTTTGGTGATATAATAATGACCAAGGGATTGTAGGGACAGGGAAAATGTGGCCTCTGCTTAGGGAGTTATTTTTGGCTTATCTCTTAAATATTTTGAATCATTACACCAGATAATATATGCAGCAAGAAAGTGTTATTTGAAAGACAATTGGTGTATTCACCAAGAGTTTCCAAATCCCTATAAAAAATCTCAACAATAGCCAAATTGTGGAAAGAGCCTAAATGTCCACCAACTGATGAATGGATAAAGAAATTGTGGTTTATATACACAATGGAGTACTATGTGGCAATGAGAAAGAATGAAATATAGCCCTTGGTAGCAATGTGGATGGAACTGGAGAGTGTGATGCTAAGTGAAATAAACCATACAGAGAAAGACAGATACCATATGTCTTCACTCTTATGTGGATTCTGAGAAACTTAACAGAAACCCATGGGGGAGGGGAAGGGGGAAAAAAAAAACAAAACAAAGAGGTTAGAGTGGGAGAGAGCCAAAGCATAAGAGACTCTTAAAAACTGAGAACAAACTGAGGATTGATGGGGGGTGGGAGGGAGGGGGGTAGGTGATGGGTATTGAAGAGGGCATCTTTTGGGATGAGCATTGGGTGTTGTATGGAAACCAATTTGGCAATAAATTTCATATATTAAAAAAATCCCATAATGTAAACATACTGGTATATAAATAAGGCCATTTTGTTTGGGTAGTTCTTGCAACACAGAATATAAAGTCATACAAGCCAAGGATAAGGCCTTAGCTCTTCACTAATTTGTGATTAGGATACCACAAGTATCTTTTGCATTTGTCTTTTTTCACTTAACATCTTTTGTTTTTCACTCATATTGTAGTATATATGAGTATCCAATTCCTTTTTATTGCTGTATAGTATCTCATTGTGTAAGTATGTCATATATTTTTATATGAATTCACCAGATGATGGACATTTGTTTCCATTTTGAGGCTATTGTGAATAATATTATGATCATTTACATACAATGTTTGGGTTAATATGAGTTTTCATTTCTCTTGGGTTCAATTCCCACCTAGGAATTGAATTGTTGGGTTGTATGGTAAGTTTATGTTTAACTTAGTAAGAAACTGTCAAACTGCTTTGCAAAATGGCTGTGTCATTTTACATTTCTATAATCAGTGCATGATGATTCCAGTTTTATGCATCCTTGACATTAGTCTGTCTTTTAATTATCACCCTTTTAGTGGGTGTGAAGTGTATGTCACTGTGGTTTAAGTATGCATTTTCCTAACGGATAATGTTATTGAGCACTAGTTTCATGTTCTTAATTAGTTATTCTTTGGTAATGTATCTGTTTATGCCTTTACTCATTTTTTGAGTTGTCTGTCATCTTATTACAGAGTTCTTTACATGTTCTAAATATAAAGCGTTCATCAGATATAAGATTTGAAATATTTTCTCCTAGTCTGTGGATTATCTTTTCATTTTTTTTTCATGGTGTCTTTGAAGCACTAAAGATTTTAATCACACTGTTTTAAGAAATTGTTTTATAAGTCAATCTTTACTACTAATATCCTTTTTTTAAAAAAAATTTTTTTTTCAACGTTTATTTATTTTTGGGACAGAGAGAGACAGAGCATGAACGGGGGAGGGGCAGAGAGAGAGGGAGACACAGAATCGGAAGCAGGCTCCAGGCTCTGAGCCATCAGCCCAGAGCCCGATGCGGGGCTCGAACTCACGGACCGCGAGATCGTGACCTGGCTGAAGTCAGATGCTTAACCGACTCCGCCACCCAGGCGCCCCTAATATCCTTTTTTAAAAATGTTTATTCATTTCTTTTGAGAGAGGGAGAGAGTGCACATGAGTGGGAGAGAAGCAGAGAGAGAGGAGAGAGAATCCCAAGCAGGCTCTGTGCTGTCAGTGTAGAGCCTGACACGGGGCTTGAACTCCTGAACTGTGAGATCACGACCTGGACTGAAATCAAGAGTCAGATGCTTAACCAGCTGAGCCACCCAGGTGCCCGCCTCCTAATATCTCAGCAGAAAGTTGAGCACACGTATAGATACAACCACCTACTTGCACAATGCTCCTTAAGAATTATTGAGAAACTGCATGGGCTAAGCACTGGTCTAAGTTCTTTGAATGGATTAATCCTTGTAGGAAATCTATGGTACAGGTATTATCAAAACTTAAGTTCAGCATAGTAAGTTATTCTTAAGGTCACAGGGAGGAGGTGGCAAGACTGAGATTCTGACCCTGGAGTTCACACCCTCAATCCCCACACTGCTTTTCTCTTAATTAGTATAAGAGATTATTAAAATCAGGGTATGCAAATATGTGCTTTTCTACTTATTGGCTAATGAATTCATTGGCTAATGAATTTCATATTATCACATAGTCATTGAACTCAAGATAAAAATACTCAAAATACTCAAAAAAAAACCCCTAAAAACTTGTGAACATGAAGTTGAGTTACTACTAAATTCAAGTGATGAGTAATCACAGGGACCTATTTGGTCACCAGGATTTCAGCTCTCAAATTATTTTTCCTTTGATGGAAATAACAATGTGAACTGTTGGTGCAAAGTCCTCTGTTTTGAGAGCAGCGATTGTGGGTAAATGAACTGGATGAATGGCTCTCAGATTCCTCATGAAGTGATTGCACCTGTTTTATAGTATGGTTATGAGAAACAAGTAACAGATGTTATTAAAAAAATGCATCATGCTTTATAAATACAGCTGTAAAATAAGATTACTAGTACCTTAGTCATAGGTAAGAGTCAATGAGATGATTTTCATAAAGGACTTTGCCTAGTGTCTGGGAACTAGTTAGATGCTTGAAAAAGTAGCTATAATAATTTTTGCACTTTTTATGAGCCACAACTTGCTTCTTTTCTGTTCTGCTTTCAACTTTCCTGATTTGATATGCATTTATTCAAATATATTTACTTCTAGTAAATACCTTCACAAAGCTTACATACTGTCTTGTCAAATGACCTGATTTAAATACATGAGCATTTTAGGGAAGTTTATGACATAAAAACTTTTACACACAAAACCATCACCCTGTTCCATAGAATCGACACTTATGTAAAGGAAATACTAATATTCAGTATAACTATTTTTTTTAAATATGGTCTTAGAAAAGTATATGAGAATGAAGTCAATGTTGGCTAAAGTTAGACAAAAGAAAGATTGGTACATTTTAATTTTTTTCCCTCTTTTTTTCATTTTAGTAGCAAACAAAGCAGGATAAATAACTGATTTATTTTTACATCATTAAGAACTTACTTTTCAAAACACAGATGAAACTTCATAAATGTTCATGATACAGAGAGCTTCCTTTATTTCAGTTTAGCTTTTCCAGCTTTGATGTATGATTGACAAATAAAAAGCAGGTATATTTAGATTACACAGCATGATTTTTAATAGGTGTATAATCTGAAGATTTAATATATGTACACATTGTGAAATGATTACCACAATCAAGTTAATTAACATTTCTATTACCTCGCATAGTTAACACTTTTTCTTTCTTTCTTTCTTCCTTCCTTCCTTCCTTCCTTCCTTCCTTCCTTCCTTCCTTCCTTCTTTGCTGTTGATGACACTTGAGATCTACTCTCTTGGAAAATTTTAAGTATATTATACAGTAATATAGTATTATTAACTATAATCACCATGCTCTATATTAGATTCTCACAACTAATTCATCTTATAACTGAAAGATATAGCTTCCTATAATGACATTATTTCTTACATGTCTTTTGTTTATTTTGTTTTGCAAACATTTCTGTGACTGTAAACCATACAGATTTAACAGACTATCAGACAAGTGTTTATAATTTCACACTGCTTTATTCTTACAGATTATACCAATTACTGGAGAAAGTTAAATTTTCCCAGGTGGCATTATATTTCACCTTTAAGATGAGCTACAATTAATCTATAAATATCTGTTTTCCTTTTTCTCTTTGCTATTTATCAAGGAAGCATAGATTTAATCAGAATTATAGGCATTATTAATGCTTATGCTTATAATTATTAAATTAAAGCAGAAACTTAGCACTAAGTATATAATAATTTGTATTTGAAATAATAAAACTCTATGAAATTGAATGCAAATATTTAGGTAGGTATATTTTATTCAATCTATTTATAAAGACATCCTTATGTTTTAATGAAAATTCTGAATTAATAACTTTTAGAATAAAAGTAAGATTTTAGAATATATAAACTTTCATAGTATCTCAGGACATTTTATTATCTTCATATTCCCCAATTCTCTTAAGCAGTGTTAAGACATTTCAGAAGGGCAACTGTACTCTATTTGCTTTCATTTGAAAACAAGAAGAAACAACAAAATAATAAAGCCATCACTGTGAGGGATGGGGAAAAGATATTTCTAAATATTAAAAACCATATATCATAAGTCTGGTAAGGCTAGAAACAGTCCCTGTAAAGTTGCCACACTGGGAATTACATCCTACTAGATCCAGAAATTCATGTGAGTACAGCTCACTATAACACAAGTGCTATTATAATGTTACAGCGGAAAATCGACTTTCTCCTGCCCAAGGCTGTCATAAGTGCTTAAACCTTTGAACAGAGTGACAGTTTTAAACCCCTTAAGGAAACTAGAATTGATAGTAAAATAGCTGATGGCTACCTCCCCACCCTGGCCTTTGATTCTTACCTTCCTATTATGCTAACCCCTTCAGCATGACTGAAGAGAAACCAAGCATATGCTACACAGTGTGATCAAGTGGTAGGCCTTTAGAAACTCTGTGTAGAAAGTTACAGGCTAATGTTAAGTTTTCTTTCACTCTTCCATTGGCACCAAATAGACATACTCCTAGTCCAAACTTGGAATTTGCCCAGATAAAAAAAAACCTGTAATGCTATCCAATATGACAAATGTCACCCTTATTCTGCATTCTCTTCTCTATAAAGGAAATATTTCATCCTTGATAAGAAATGTTACAGAAAATTAAAAATCTGATCATTTTATCCTTTGTTAAATGTTGGCAAAAAATTTTAAATGTTTTGATTGACACACTGTAGAGAGTTATAATGTATATATGAAACTTTCTAAAATCCTATTTTTGAATTAAGTTATATTTTAGAATTTGCATAGCTTCAATTCACTAGTATGTTAACATTGGTGTAGTTCAGCCAAATAAACTTCATATAACTGGAAATGGCCTTCTTGGCCTTCACCCAGTACTGAATGGAATTTATTTGCTTAGAAATTAGTCATTCAGATCATGTTGCACAATTGGCTATTATATCAGAAGAGGCTCTACCATGTTGTTGTCTTAAGACAAGCCCCCGAATCTAAGTTGCTTAACATGGCAGGTGAGTTCTTATTCATGCAAAGTTAGCTATCAGACCAGGTGACCATCCAGAGCAGCTCATTACTCATTCTGAAGGCTCCTTTCTCTGGCTCCCCACACCCACCTTTCCCTAGATATACAAGTGTAGTGAATCACCCTGAATCCATGGTCCTCTTAGTCGATGCATCAGAAGAGTCAGCAGGGTGATCTTGCCTCTGCTTTTCTATGCTTTAGCTTGGAATTCATGTCACTTCCACCCACAGCCTATTGCCCAGACCTAGTCTAGTTACCTTGTTTAACTGCAAGTTGGTTGAGAAATGCCTGTAAAGGCAGGAGAACTGGATAGAGTACTGAATGACACCACGGATGAAAGAAGTGTCCTCAAAGAGGGTGCAAAAGAAACTATCCTTCCAAGATCCAGAGTCATTCTCAAAGTTAGTAAAAAAAAAAAAAAAAAAAAAAAAAAAAGAAAGACTTAAACAGTTTTCCCTGAGAGTTAGCAACAGTCCGTAGGACCCTAGTCACAAACGGAGCGCAACCCCCATTTCTGTCTGGCAATAATTTTGTACCGCCAACCTCACAGTTAAGCTCCCTGGGGAGACAAGAACCGGCAAATTGCATGCCCCAGGCAGGCACAAAGCCAAGGTCTCAGACGCAAAATAAGGCAAATAAGAAGGCAACAGCTGTCTCTAAGAAATTACTGATAACAAATGGGCACCTGAAAGCCAAATTCACAAGAGTCTGGATTTGGAGAGGAAGGGAAAACATGAAATTTTTATCTTATAAATCCCCTACTGGCTGCCACCCATTGTTGACTCCCTATATAACCACACTGGAACATTTCCAGGACCCCAGAACCTTTTTGGGAATTTTAATAAACCCCTGCAACCTTACCGAAACCCCAGAATCTTTCTGGGAACTATGTATATAGGTATCATATCATATATCATATCATATCATATCATATCATATCATATCATATCATATCATATCCATAATATAAAGTCTGCTTATACCAGAGAGCAGCACGCAAGAGCGGAGCCCAAATCCGAGTGACTTACCCACAGCCCTGGGGAAGGACGAGAGGAGCGTGAACACGAAGGATTCAGCAGGTGCCTTGCCTGTGCGTCTGATTGCTTCACAGGTCAAGAAGTCAGCTTTAGAATCCATTAGTCACCAAAAACTGTTAACAGAGGATTTAAAAAATATATAATTTAGGTGGTACAAACAAAGTTTGTTTACCACTTCATGAAGCAGTCTCCTGTGGAGAACCGCAAAATGGGGCAGAAGGTAGACAACTCTTATAGGGTAAAGAATAAAAAAAACGGTGAAGAGATACACCGAAACTGAAACTATCTGATTGGCTGGAGCCTGAGAACCACCTGGTGCGGGTGAGAAGGCCCAGCGTTGGCTTGGTGTTTGGGGATTGGCTAACTGAATAGACCGCATTTCTGGTCAAGCGGAGCATTTACAGGGGCGCGAAGTCACGTAGGTTTCTGTTTCTGACGTGACACCCGTCAGGAGCGGCTCCGACTTGGGGTTAGAAAGTTGCTTTAACAGACGCGTCCATAAACGGGTGCAACCCACATTTCTGTCCGGCCACATCAAGCTGCAAATGGGGTGAAACCCACCTTTCTGTCCGCTGTATTTTTGTGTCCCAGCAGACAGCAGAGCTGCCTGAATTTGCAAAAACGACGACAGAGTGCTTCGGGAGGCAGAAAGGCAAGCCGGAGTCTCAGAGACACATGGAGACAAACAAGAAGGCATTGTGTGTTGGAGGGAGAGAAAAGGATAGATGACCAATAAAGGACAACGAGACATTTTACCTTCCTTTCTCAACCAGGCACTACAGTAATCCGGGGGAACTGACTCAGGTAAGAATTCTCGCCCTCCGCTGGCTTCCGCCAGATTTCCCAGAATCCTGTCTGAAGGGTCCTGAGTGAGTGGGTTTAAAGTGGAGAGTGTAGTGCTGGTATCTACCAGAATTTGGCGACGTATTTAAATTAATTTTAATTTTAGTTTTCCCTGGGCTGTTGAAGGGAATACTGCCTAGCAGTTAAACAGGGAATCCCTGGGAGTCTCCTCAATCTGGTAGGGGCCCTCCTTTGAGGGTAGAAATGGGACCATTACAGTTGGTGTGAAAGATTTTGTACAAAACCGTCAAGGATAATCTTCTCCGACGCACAGGGTGTTGGTTGATTGCAAAGGAGATGTCAGTTTCTGGGCCAGTGTTTTGATGATCTACCTCTGGGAGGGTGCAATGGGGGCGGCCCAGGTGTTTTAGGTTTCTGACCTTGGAGATGGTGCCACTAGTAAGGCCACTAACTTGGTGGACTTTTGTTTATTGTCCTGTGGCCTCTTCAGAGTGGAAAGGCAATTCAAATGGAGAATTAATAGACTTGACTGTGAGTACACGCTCAAGGAGGGTAGAGGGGACTAGTAGGAGTCGTGTCATCCTGACGGTCTTTTGTTGTAGGTACTTCTTGTGTGTCTTGAATTTTTCACTAGGCTTTTGCAATGAATCTTTCAATGAAGCTATTTTGGAATTTCGAAACCTTTTGGAGACTTGTGCATACCAATTAAACTAGGTATCACATTTTGTTTGTTTGATTGGGAACCCTTGTTTTTAGCCTAACAGCCATTGGAAAGGACAGAATGGATTTGGAGTGCCCCTCAAAACTACATACTGAGACAACTATCACTGTTAGACCCATCTGGTAGCAACCTGGAAAAACTCATTTTCTGATACTTTCTTTATTTGAGTGGACTCAGAATATACTCAGTAAGAATTCCTATGCTTTATCCACCCTAGGAGGTAAACTTTCAAACTTTGGGTATGTGTATGTGGGTGAGGGAAGATTAACAAAGAGGGAGGCAGGGAAAATCTCACAGCTGCAGAGGGTTGAAAAATCTGAGATTTTACCTGCTTTTCAGATTTACATATCTAATGCCCATTATTTAGCCTAGCCTTCAACCCTACTTTGCTGACAATTTCTGAGTTTCTGGGGGCTATACAGTACAAAAGGGTTGCCTCTGGGTTCCTCATATTGCTTGCTTAGGCATTAGGTCTTTTAAATCTGTCACAACTCATTTATAGCTTTTCTAACTTCTAAAGTATTTTTTGCTTATACCTTCTTTTATTGTCTCTTGAGAGTTTATGCCTAAAAAAAAAAAGCCCATGGCACTTTTTAGTGTCATTCAACATGAATTAGATTTACTTTCTGAAGTATTTTCCAATGTACCCAAGATAAAATTCACCTTTAAAAAAAACTTTTTTTTTTTAATATCCAGGAACTCCTCCTTTTCTCTGATTGCTTCCTTTCCAGCCAATTGTTCTTTTTTGGAGACATTATCCTTTCACATCTCTTTAAGGATATCAGTTAAACATATTTTTAAAATTATTTTCTCCTTCTTGCACTAAATCTATTTCCTCTGGAGTAAGTGGTTTTGTTTGTTCATTTCTTTCATTTATTGACTTTTCCTCAGACGTGATTTGTATATTTATTGTCCTTTTTTTTCTTTCCTTTTTATGTTCTTTCAACTTATTTTTTGTTTCTTAATTTCAATTTTAAAGAAAATAATGTTGGGAGGTTTGTTAATTAGTCAAGTATTAGTTGGGAGATCTGTTTACCTAAAATATCTTTCTACCAAAGAGGAGGTAGAATCTGTGAAGTGCATGGTTACTGTTGATAGTAAAGCAGAGGCAGGCTAGTTCAAAGTAAAGATGCCTTGTCTTGGGTTAAAGTACCTAACAGACTTCCGCTTCTAATTGGGTATGTTTTCCCTTTTATTCCTCTGGGTACGTTGCAGAAGTCTTAAGTTATCTTAGGCTCTACTTTGTCTCTCTTATCGGCCAAACCCACAGTGAGATCACTGCTTCTTATTTCCTACTAGGAATAAATACTGCAGTCAGTTTCTCTGTTAGCAGAAGAGAATGAGTGCCTAACCTAGCCCTTCTCTAAACATTTCTCTAATTAAATACCATTCATTGATGCCCAACAATGAATTTTTTGCACCATACTTGCCAATTTAAGATGTAAATATTTTCTAGGTCAGTCCAGGTTAGAACCTACTTATGGAGAAGTCTTCTGCCAAGCATGGCCCCTAACATTGTTTCCTTTATTCTGTGTTACTTCTAAACAGAAGTGGAATGATTACTTTCCACCATTCAGAAATACCTAAAAATTTCTGGTCTGCTGGTTTTTAAAAATCATTTTACTTCCATTTGATGAGATATTGGGAGGGAAGTGAAGCAAACTTATACCCTCAAGCCTCCATCATGAACCAGAAATTATCTCTTCTTTTATTTATTTTGAAAATACTATTTATCCTTGAGATTACAGCTCAAATGACATTTCCTCTGTGAACTGTTCCCTGAACTCTTGAAGCAGAATTAGTGGTTCTATCTCTGTTGCTGCACAATTTGGTTTACATTCTGTTAAAGCACTTGCCACTTGGCCTAGTAATTTATCTCCATTTATTTTATTTATTCACTTGAGAATTTTTCAAGGTAGAGACTATGCTGTATTCATTTCTAAATACTCAATGCCTAATACCATGCTAGTGTATTATTTATAAAATGAATCCATGACAAGCAAGTCTCCCAAATCCTGGGCCTTAAACTTCTTCCTAAAATAGACAAAGCTCTATTTTGAAACCTTTTGGAGTATCTAGTATCCTAAATCTAGAAATTCTGTATAGCTTTTGAAAGCTTACTCAGCATATGAATGCCTAGAAAGCTATTTAATAATTCTAACAAAGTGGGAGTGTGTGTGTATACGTGCGTGTGCATGCTTTTACCTTTAAAATACATCTACCATGTGGAAAGTTAAATTTCTTTAAAAAATTTTTTTAATGTTGTTATTCATTTTTGAGAGACAGAGAGACTGTGGGGGAGTTAGTGGGGGAGGGGCAAAGAGAGAAAGGGAGATACAGAATCTGAAGCAAGCTCCAGGCTCTGAGCTGTCAGCACAGAGCCATAGGTGGGTCTCAAACCTACCAACTGTGAGATCATGACCTGAGCTGAAGTCGGACACTTAACCGACTGAGCCACCCAGGCACCCCTGGAAAGTTAAATTTCTAATTGGACAATATATATGTGTGTGTGCGTGTGTGTGTGTGTGTGTGTGTATGGGACATATATATAGTTGGACAATATATATGTTTCAACACAGTTATAGCAGAACAGTAAAATACACAATTTTCATGATTGTGAAAAATAACTCTGAGAAGCTTTTTCTTGTTTACGTGCATATTTTCTAGGCTTTGAATCTATTTTATGCTTTTTTATTAATATTTCAATGATAAAAATGGAATTAAAATTCTAAAGATAATTAAATTAGCCATAAATCAATTATAGCTCTAGTCCTATGCTCAAAAATGCTAATATCAACTCTACATGTTATTTTTGTACATGAATGTACCTGTTATCTAAACTGATTTGTAAAGCTAAAGAGACTTCTTCTACATAAATAACCTAGAAAAGTTTTCATTTTCTTACTATTCATAAAAAGTTTATAACAACCTTGCTCCAATTTTTAACTAGATAGTATATTAAATCACTTTCTCCAGTCCCTCATTTGATAGTATGTTTAAAATGGAATGGCTTTAGATAAATCATATAATTTATGATCAGGCTAGTGAAAGTTTTAAAATTTATTTATAAAAGTTGAATACATTCTGAATAGGTAGGTATTACAAAAAACTTCAGCTTTCAAATTTATGAATACATCCGAACTTTTCTCTCCAAAGCTCTTAATAGACCTTCTGATGCTTTTTAACTTGTACAGGACTTGATGTGCATTTGAATGTCCTCCATTCTGAACTGTAGATAAATGAAACATCTCTTGAATGGTGGATGATATACTGATCACCTTACCACCAACTCCAAGGAATTACCTTGGGTAAGGGCTATGATGTAAATCAGAGCCTGGACACATGATCCCAAAGAGCCCAAATCAGAGCTCAAATCAGAATCTAATGACTCTGTATAGAATCTATACAGAACCCATTATAAGGCACGTTCTGACAATGGGATAATGTTTATTGCCCATTTCCCAGTAGAGGTTTTGTTTTTGTTGTTTGTTTGGGGCATTATCATGCCTCTCCTCATTTATCATCCCATGGATGAATAATCTGAAATCTCATATTTGGTGTTTTTGTAATCTCATCTGTATTTGCTAAACTCTTTTTGTGTAAGTAGGAACAAACCATAACAATGTAGGCTCTTCATCTTTCACACTCAATGATCAGCAACTTCGTTACTAAGGAAACCAAGGAGAGTGTAGGATTGGATAAAATATGTTCTCCTAGTCACTAAGTAATTGCTATTTTACTCACATTTTTTCTAGACTGTCAGTTTTAGGAAGTAAGTAACCATAACTATCCAATGACTATCAATTCCATGGAAGAATGGAGAAATCAGAGGAAATATTTCTTTCTCACATTTTCAGGATACATCATTTGGCATATTTGTAATAATCATTTGGGTTCTAGTTTTCAGTTTGAGTAATATTAGAGGAGGACCACAGTATTATCCACAATATTATCAATAATATTGTGATAACTTTATATGGTGAAAGATGGCAACTAGACCTATAATGTTTTATATTTCATAATGTATACAAATGTCAAACCATTATGTTGTACACCTGAAACTAATATAGTATGTCAACTATAGTTCAATAAAGAAAACCACTGTAAAGTTATAGTAATTAAGTGAGGTATTGATGTAAGGGTAGATGAAGAGACTAATGGAGCAAATATGGAGCATAGAAACACACTCAAAAAATTGGGCACCTAGTTTATGCCAAAGGTGACACTGTGAGCAGAGAGGAAAGAATCGTATTTTTAAGAAATGGTGTTTGGCCACTGAATACAATACTAAATAAATATACCTTGACCTTAAACCATATTCAAAATCCATTCCAAATCTAAATATAAAATACTTTAAAAATAAAATGTCTAAAAGAAAGATAAAATATCTTCATGACCTTGGGAATAGGCAAATATATATTAAAGGAGACTTAAAGTGCTAACTTTACTTATAAAATTAAGAAGGTCTTAGTAATTTATCATCACAAGACACAATCAAGAGAGTGAAAAACAAAGCTACCAAATTGAGGGCATATGTGAAGTATATATTTGATGCAAGATTCATATCCACAACATATAAAGAACTCCTAAAAATCAGTAGGAATAAGACAGAGTGGGGGAAACATGGGCAAAGAATTTGAACAGGTACTTATAAAAGAAAATGATCCATCAATATAATAAAAAAGTACTCAACATCATTAATCACCTGGAAAATATAAACCAAAACCTTAATCAAGATGCTGGTATCTACCAGAATGCCTAACATGTTCAATAAGTTCAATAAATGTTCAATAAGTATTGTTGTATCTGAAGTTAGAATTCCTATAAGCTGTTGGTAGGATTGTAAATTGATACAATAACTTTGGAGAAGTGTTTGGTTATATTTACTAAAGCTAGTATGTACGGACTTTATGATCTAGTAAGTCTACTTTTAGGTATATATATTCCCCCAAAATACGTTAAATGTTCATAAAAAGACACAAGAATTTTCATAGCTTATAATTCATAATTATCCTAAATTTAAAACAATCCAAATCTGTCTCCAGTAAAATGTATTTTAAGTTATATAAAGTTTATAATATGTAAGCTTATATTCAAATACAAATTAAATTATAATAAAATTAAATTAGAATGAGGTAAAACCAATCTAAGGTGTTTACCCTTGAAGGTACAATGAGAGAAAGGAAACATGAGGGGTGTGTTTAGTCCTGGTAATGACCCATTTTGTGTTCCAGGTGCTGTTTATATTAGTATGTTCATTTTGTAAAAATTCATCAATCTATATGAGTTTGTATTTTTGTAATATGAACTTTGTACTCAATTTAAAAAATACTTTAATAAATTTCTGCTACTAAACATCACACCTTTGTCCCCACACAGGGGTCCATGATTTGTCCTTATACATCTAGGATCTGGTACAGTGTCTGATACGTAGAAAGTTTTCAATAAATATTTGTTTAACTTAAAATAAAAGCATTGCTGATTTCTCAATCAGTATCATTACATAAATCCTAGTCAGTTAAAAGTGAGCAATTCAACCAGTGGTGAATAAATGGTTCAAGCCACTGCATAACTTTACAGAGTTAGAAATTGTTATCAAATTCTCCTTTCTCAGTAATTCTGAATCAAAGGAGACTTCAGCCACTCTTTAGGTAGATAAATAGACCAAAACCTAGCACTAACTAATCTTATAAGTAAGCTCAAGATGCACACCACTTACCCTTAATGAAAAGTGACTCACTGATTACTATTTGATGATTAGGAAAATTTTCCCTCAGAATAAAATAATAATTTTATGAAGACATACTATGTGATAAGGAAGCAATTTATGACATAAAGAAATTAATGACCACACTATTGTTCCAGGAAACATTTATCAGCAATTATGTTAAATATATTTCACATTAAGCAGGTAAGAATTATTGGTTATTGGAACTTTTCATACCAATAGTTAATAGTGGGTATGGTAGCCATTAATTGTGTTTCATTTTTTAATTAAAATTAATTACTTATTAGTCAATATTGTTATTTGATGATGAATATGGTTTTTTCTCAGCAACAATAAAACCTTTCCAAAGATATTCCATAGGGAAGAAAATTTATATATTGCAAATATCAAAGATTGTATAATTTTCCAGTACAAATTATC
Organism: Prionailurus bengalensis; assembly: GCF_016509475.1. NCBI lineage: Eukaryota > Metazoa > Chordata > Mammalia > Carnivora > Felidae > Prionailurus > Prionailurus bengalensis. Next base: position 201,516,664 of record NC_057343.1, read on the forward strand.
AGCAATTACATTAAATGCTGTTAGTATTTAATTTAGGTTAATATTAATTATTTATGTTTTTTACACATCAGTTATTTCCCAGTGAAAGGTGTTAGTTGGTTGGTTATAAAAAAGCTACTTATAGGTAGATACTCCCAATAAGTATCTTAGAGTAAACTGAAGCCCCGGTGACGCACATAATAGCACTGACCCCTCTGAAACTGACTTTCAGGCCAGAATTGATGTTAACTCTAGCTGTGGGAACCCATCCAAGCTATCAGGTTATAAGGGGACCACAAAACTTCTAATGTCCATGAGTAGAGGTATGGAACAGGGAAACATTTTCTATCTCTAAGGAATTGGGGCTGGTGGATTCTTGCTTCCAATTTGAGGCTCTAATTTCAAGAATTTCTATGAACAAAACCATGCTCAGTTGACTACAGTGTCCATGTAATGAATGTCCATCATTATGGCAGAGGATATTTCCCACTTAAGACCTCTCTTGGAGACCAGGCCATTTAAGAAACCACCTCCAACCAGGTGGAAGAAAGAAGAATATATCAATAACATGATGTTGTCCAATGTTTAGGCATCCATAACCCAGGTGACTGAGTGTTCAGAATCTCAGAGATTAGACACCTAATACAAACCCAGGAAACCCCACAAAATAGGTGCACTAACTACTTTTACATGTAGAAAATTGTTCATTCCCTGAACATCTTGGAAGCAGCACTATGGACCAGACATCTTAAGGGGATGGGTTTGGGGATTAGGAAGACATGATCTTAAATCTTAGTCTTTCCAGTTACTCTCTGTATGGTCTTGGGCAATTTACTTTCTAAGTCTTAATTTCCTCATCTGTTAAATGGAATTCAAAAAAGTTATACCATTTGTTCATTTGTTCATGTTTACAATGAACTTAAGTTTATTGAAGACCTATTGTATGCCTACTACTCTCCCAGGTGGTGGTTGTTACTAGGATTAATCAAGATAATAATTAGTCTAATGTTCGGCACATACTAGCTGTTTAACAAATAGTAGCAGTAGCTATTGTTTTTGTTCCTATTATTATTAACAAGGTTGAAATCTGAGAAGTCTGTGGAGGCTTCTTCATCTTGGTAACTACTTTGAACTGAGAAAATATATTTCACTGAAACTTGGCCTGGCCAACAACTTGCTGACTTTATTTCCAGATGAATCTGTCAGTAGATAGTGGCAGGTGTTCTTATTAAAGTGGCAGATTTCATCTTATACCTTGGCCTCCTTATGTCCTTTCACTACTAGTTACTTATGCCAGTCTATGTCCACAGGTTGCCCAAACAGTTTCTTATCACAGACTTGATCTTGCATTCTGGTGTTAGAAGGTAATGTTCTAAACTCATTAAGAGTAACGTACCCAATTCTTTCAACTATTAGCTGAGGAGTTTGGCTTGTGACAACCTTGTTCTTTACTCAGCCAGAATACCCCATTCACACCAATTAATTATGCTGCTTTACCTGAACTTCCAGCCCCACTGATATGTAACTGTAAGGATTGAATTTTATTTTAGGTAATAGAATGCCCTAATACCAAAAATTTAGACAATAATGACATTTAATTATTGTAAGTAACTAGAGGTCTGGTGGTACAAGATGGTCACAACAACTCAGTGATGTTACAATGATTCACGTTATTTCTATCTTTCTATTCTTCCCCACTCAGTGGATGAGCATTGTGGTGGTCCATTCATAGTCACAGTAATATCCAGAGCTCTAAGCCTCATACTTTCCTACAGCAGCATTCTAGGTAGGAAACAAAAGAGTGAAGGTAAAAATGGAAAAAAAGAATGTATTCTTCATTACATCTATTATCCTGTATATCTAGCCAACTTTCTCTTTAGTTTACTTGCCTATAATTAGGTTATACACATACCCCTACACAAATTTTTGGGGAAAAGAGAATACAACTATGAAACGTGATTTATCCATGGGCTGATTACATTATTACACAAACTGAACTAGGGTTTTCTTAGCAAGGAAGAAAAGGATAATGCTTTTTGCATAGTGACTGAATGCCTGCCAGCTGCTGGTGATTTGGCATTGCCTAGACAAAATGCGTTTGGTGTAATAAGGCTGCCAGTCCACACTTCTGGGCAACAAGAAGCTTAGAGTGGCCTCATAGGGGCTGGTATTTTTACCCTTTTCTTGAGCCAGAGACACCACTAGCCCATGCTAGGACCAGAGTGTAACTTCTTCACGTTGTGGGCTCCATGAGTTCCTTTTTGCCTTTATTTCCTTCTTTTCTATAGCTGCTGTCCTTTGTGCATTATAACCTCTCTTTTAGACACTTATGTTTGTTACTAAAACCCTACCTTTTAATCATGAAGTCCTGCAATCAATCTGATGCCCCAAGATGGGAAACCCAAGTTCTCAAAGAAATGGAGCTAAATTTTCAAAGCCTCATGTGTGTATCGGTGTGGAAATCACGGTATATAATATTTATCCTATTTCAGCCTTTCACATATTTCCCTTTGGGTGAGAATCTATTTCCTCTGGCACTGTGCATGTGAACTGGTAAGAGACAGCCTTCTCCCACCTTACCTTCAGCCTGGCTTCTGTCCCCTGCGCTTGTCTCTGCACTTCTTCCTCAACACAAGTAGCCAAAGAATCAACTGATCAAGTCACTCTGTACCAAGTCAGAGTTGGTTTTTATGCCAAGCCTTGAAAGATAGATGCATTGCATGTTCGACTTGCCAGTGACAATCAAAATTGATTGTAGGCAGTGGTCAATAACTGAGGAAGAAAACACAAAGACTAAGTAGCTGTAGTAGTGAGGAATGCTGAAATGATGATCACTCACAGACTTTTTTTTTTTAGTTCTTTTGGAAGTAGCAAAACCAACAGAATTTTTTGTTTTAAAATAAAGGGACCTGCATACTTGTATCTTGATAACTATATTTCAGTTTTCATTCTTATTGTACAAACTATGGGACAGTTGAAACTGCCTTACTATTGCTCTAAGAACCTACAATCACTTCATAAACATGATACCTGCTAATCCTTATAACTTGTAAAATTGCAAGACATTTACTTCATCATGTTTCTTTTCAGAACTCCAATAGCCACACTAATTATTGCTTCTCCTTTAAATTATTTGCCATGGCCATTTATTTATTGCTGTGTGTAAATTTTAAAGTAGCCCAAATAATTGTCAGTACTTGAACTTGATTTTTAAGGATGTGATCCTCTCATTGTGACATGAATCAGTGAATATTAGTTATGTAAAAAGATAACATGAGTGGTCCAAATACAAAGTTTACTTTGCTGCCAGCCTACCTCCTCTGGAATTTCTAACTTCTCTTGACAGTTGTGTTATTGACACCTTCAACCAAGCAAAGAAGAGTTTCACTCCTAACGGTAAAGCTCCATCCATATCTTTCCTTCTATCTTCCTTCAATTAAATATTTTATTTCCCCAATATAGCAAACCACAATCAAAAGAACAGCAACAAAAACTAAATTAAGTTTAAAACAAAGCATCATGCATGCACACACTCACACACATAAATGCACCCCATATTAGCAAGAGATAATACAAGCAAATTGGGATTTTCCTTATGTTCTTATTTTTGCCTGTTTTTATTTATTTAACGATCATGTAATATGTCCTAAAATCACCAAATTCAGTCTGCAGGATCCTATAAGACTGCATGGTGATTCACTGATAGTAGTAAATTTAAATAGAAGCCCACACTTCAAAAAAAAAGTAATAAATAAGAGTGTCATGAATTCTGTAACATTTGTTATGTTCATGTCACAGAAATTTTCTACAATTTTTAATGCAGTATTAAATTTACTACTGCCACAGGAGAATTGCTAGGGCTCCAATAGAAAGCAACATATATGCATAGCTAAAGACATTTATTTAATAAAGTAATTTGGAATTTTCATTAGATTCTGGCTTCTGTGGGAGCAAATGTATGCAGTGAGGTCATTCTGTCTAGACAAAGTCTATTTAATTTTCTTACCCCAAATCAAACAAATTACTTATCTATAGATCTAGGCTTACTCTACAATATCCAATATGGTTAGTTGCACCTGGGTGTTTGACTCCTACAACAAGATGACATAATTTAGCTTCATTTTTACCTCATTGCCATGATGATCTTGTAGTCCAAAGGTTATCCAGAGATTTTACTTCTGGTAATGTAATCTTTGTCAATCAGTTAATTTTATTTGTCATCTGTGTTAAAATATCTTGCCACTTTTGAGTAATAACAGAACTCAAATGTTTGTAATTTTAAAATAAGATGGGAGTTTGAATGGTGCTATATATTTATAATTATTATTATAAATTTGTTTAATAAGTGTTTTTATTTAGTCATATAAATATGGAATAATAATAGGATTAAAAATACATAAAAAAGAATGAAGACTACTGATTATCAGATGCCATATATTGCATAGATATTTTATTGATTATCATTTATTTACATCAAACTGTATACTAATACTAAAATATATTAATCTTTGCTATTACCTGATCTTAGCTCTTGATGTCTTATATTGTAGCCAAGAGTTTAAAAATTTTCTTATTGCATGAAATGATTACAGCAAGGGTTTTGTCCACACATGAAACTGCTATCAGTAATTGGTATGCCATAGTGGAAGAATTTAATTTTATGAGTAAATCTTCTAAAACTCTATTTTTATACATTCAAAAACAAGTTTTTCTTAAGGAAAAAATGATTCTTCTTTACCATGAGGATTTTGGCCGCATGTTTATCTTGTCCCAAGTCCACTTAATTGTTTTGTTTGCTGTTTTTAAGTTTTGTTTGTTGGTGGTGTATTCTAGTATCTTGAAATACTAGGTTTTTCCTACCTAGAATTCTTATATGCACTCATTTATTTTGTCATATTTTCAAGGTGCATCTTTCCAAAGGAGATCCTACTGCTGGGGAATGTTATCAGATTTAAACATTTTTATGACTTTTGATGAACACTGTACTTGATGGCTTTTTTTTTGTCCATCTCAGCAAAAGTATACGCATATACTTAATTTTGTTGATTTTGTTGAATATCAGAGGTAATTTGCAGTTGTTATTGAAGTTTAATATCAGAGCTCATACTTTTTTTTTTTTTTTTGGTAATTTTTCTGGTGGAAGAAGGGAACGGTGATGAATTGTAGGATCGTACCTAAGCGTTGTCTGAATTTATCTAATTCTAAAAATCTCTACAGGCTTACCAAACATTTGAGTACTGCCTTTGAATGATAGTAATACTGCTGGTGAGTTTCAAAATTATTGCCAAAATGGGTATAAATATATTAGAAATTAAAATATACCCAGTACTTTTTCTTAATTATAGAATAAAGGCTTTCCTAATGTTTTTCATAATTAAAATCCATTACTTTTTAAATTTTACACTGAAAATTCACACTTACATAATTGTAACTATTTATAAGGATACATGAAATCTGAAGTACTGATAATAAGATGACTATTTTAGTTTGTGGGGTTATTACCTCATTAGATTTAATGTATTCAGAGCAGCTATACTTTTATACAGTTGCTATTAAGTAATCTTTTGCTAAGTAACATTTTTTTTTGTATCCAGAAAATTAAAATAAATCTCCAATTTTTAAATAACAGGGCATTTGATAACTAAGCCCTAGCCCTTTGTTTCCTAAGTAATGTGGCAGTAGTAGGACACAGACAATAGTAAAATACATAGACTCAGAAGTGGTATTGTTCATTTATTTATTCCAAAAGAGGGCAGCAGAAGTCTATTTAATATGACTCCTCTGTTGTGTGCTGCCGTCTTCTGCTCAGTGGTTATTTCTGAGTAACCCATTCTTACTTTAAAGTCAGATAGTGATTCTCCCCTACCCAAAATATGAAATGAAAATAAAACCCAATAAGTAAAACCAAGTTTATTGTGAAAAATATTTAGAAGAAAATAATAATTAAAAAAATATATAACCTTACCTAAAGCAGGTAATTTAAGATGTCAAAAAGATAAATTTCTTTAATGTCGTGGTTTTCTTTGTCTCCCTCTTACCAACTTCAATTAAAACCAGAATAAAATTGTTTTCTCCTTCATTTATTCTGTGTTCCCATCATTCTAATACATAATTGTTGGGAAAAAACTCATCAATTGCACATAAAGCATCAACATTGTATTATAAAGTGGATTTTTAAAAGAGTGAATATGTGAATATAGTTTTCAACAAAATTTTGGGATTAAAAAAATGAAAACCTTTTGCCTGAGAAATCAGATATGATTTTAGGCAAACTGTTTAGGTACATTCAGTAACTGGTCTAACAATGATAATTTGAAGTGCACTTCTGCCTATTCATTTTCATTTCTCCTTAAACAAAAATTCAGTTTTGAACTGACACCAACAGAGCAAGCAGCTAACTGCTAATTTTTCCTTCTTAGTCCTTCTTTATACACAGGTTTTCAGACTCAAATTTCTATTTGTTAGCCATTTGGGAAATAGTACTTTCATTTTTTTAATGGTTAATCTTTTTTCATTTTTAAATATTTTTTAAAATATTTTTTAAAGTTTATTTTTGAGAGAGAAAGAGAGACAGATTGTGAGTGAGGGAGGGGCAGGGATAAAGGGAGATAGAATCTGAAGCAGGCTCCAGGCTCCACGCTGACACAGGGCTCCAACCCATGAACTTTGAGATCATAACCTGAGCTGAAGTTAGACACTTAACCGACTGAGCCACCCAGGCGCCACCAAAGAATGGTTAATCTTAAAAAACATCAAGTGTGAACCTGGTTTAAAATTTTTGGGATTGAAACCAATGAAAAATAGGAAAACAGAAAAATGTCTGAAAATTTCAATTATCCTTGGCTTTTCTGTGGTTGTGGTCAATGACCACTACCTTCAAGAGGGACAGAAGGAAATAAGGAAGTAAAAGGGAGAGTACTGTGCTAAGTTTACTGTCTTCTAACGTCAGTATTCTGTGCAGTTGTACATGGTAATGTTAGCGAAGTGACAAATTTCTCACAAATTAACTCTTCCTACTATTGATTTAATTTTTTATTTGGTACTTTCACACATTTTTAGAACCATCTTTCATTAATAGGTATGTATTTAGCCAAAACTAAGTAGTAATATTTGGTAATGAATAATGCATACACTAAATATGCACTAAATATTGCATGGAATGTGATGGCATAGCACTGGCACACTGTAAGCACTCTTTATTAATACTATGATTATTGTCGCTTTTGTTGTTGTTACTGTTATTACTCCTTTATAACTATCTCTTTCTCCAGCACAGAAACACACTTTTATAAGTCAACCTGCAGAGCATTTCTTGACAATCATGTGTCAGATCACTGGGAGTGGATGGGATAGGATTGCTGTGAATTAGCAGGAGTTTTTGCAGCCTGAGGCATAGATAGCTATAGATAACACTTATAGAACATGTATTTTATGACACGCACTATGCTAAGTATGTTATGTAAATTTTACCACTTAATCCGCAAAGAAGAAAACTGAGGTTCAGTAGTAGAGCAACTCCTTGTTATGACAGAAAAGGACTGATCTCCAAAACTTTCAGGTCAGGAAGAATTAGTTCAGTGCAAAATAAGAGAGTTGAATGCTTCTCCAGCCTCATCTCTCTAGAGCTGTTCTCTTAGCCTAGTTTGCTCACTCCATCTCAGGTGCCTTCTGCTTTTCTTCTTACCCCTTTCAACGAGGTTCTTGGTAAAAGATCCTCATTTAGTCTTTTATTCTCATACTATAACTATTGCATAGATTTAAGCTACTGTTATTTCCCCCAGACTCTGCATTTTAAAACTTGCTAAGTATTGTGGGTTGGATGCCTTGCCATCAGTGAAAGGGGTTTCTGATATCATTTAATATGTGGGAGATATTGGGCCGTTTGGGGACTTGTGGTGGTAGCAACAAGGTGTCCTTTCAGGATTTTCAAATCACAATATATGTCATAAAGATTTCTCAGGTAACAGATAATTACAGTTCTACATATCTAGGCCTAGCTGCGGAGTCTACAACAATATATGGATAAGAAATACATGCCAGGCATTTTATACATATTGATTAATTTAATCTGCAAAGAAATCCTATGAAGAAATACTGTTCTTGTCTTATTTCTGTTTTACAGTTGGGAAAACTAAAGCAAGAAGGAGTTCGGTGGCCTGACAAGGATAGTAGAATATTATGAAATGTGGCCTCTGGCTCTAGAGTCTAATGCTCTTAACCACTTCTTCTTTCTTTTCTCCTTTAAATCTATTTTTCTTTTCCAGGGTTTCACCTACCTTGGTTCTCTTCAAGTCTTTCTTGTTGCTCTTTCTATAAAGGGTATTAGTTTAATTGTTGGTCACAGCTACCAGTTAGGGCAACCTAAATATGAATTTCTAGACTAACTTGCTACAGTATTTTCAAGTGCCTACCAGCATATCCAAATGGATTTCCCCAGCCTTTTCAATCCCAGCAAATCCCAAACATAAATGACCTCCCATGCAAAACCATTTCTTTCCTCATGTTAACTGCTTAAAAGCATCATCATCCACTACCCTAATAAAGAATATCAAAATTTGGGGTTGTCTGTGGCTCTTAATTATGCCTAACACCCCAAATCTGCTTAACCACCAAATCTAGCCTTTAAACGTCTTTTCTTAAAATTCTAGCTTTATTGAGGTATAATTAACCTTTAAATGATTTTAAATCCATCTCGTTTCTTCTCTAGTGCTGAAAGCTTTGTTGAAATTTTCCTTTTGTGCCACCTGGACTACCGTGTCACTCTTTTAAATGCTACCACTGACACTTGTCTTTCCTCTATTGATTGTTTCCCACAATTCTGCCACTATGGTTATCGTTCTAAAATGATCTTGTAACTTCCCTGCTTTGAAGTAAGACATCAGCATCGTTCCAATGCTTAAAAGATAAACTTTTCTTCCTTTTCTGGCATATAAGGCTTTCCACAGAAGTAATGAATTCCTTTGTCAGTATCATCTCCTGCATCTTCTCCCACGTGTCCTGTGCCCCAGCCGCAACACATTCTGTCATTTGTCCCATAGCTCTTCCACATCTCTGGGCCCTTGCTCATACCTTTATCCTCTTGGAAAATAAATTTTATCTTTCTAACTCTGTTGAAATCTCATGGCTTCCTTTCTGAACACCTTCGGGCAGAATTGGCTCAATTTCATGACATGGGAGTTTTCCTTATAATTATCTAATTTTTATTTTGAGAACTTTGGTGCAAACAAAAACATTCTTAACATATAAGAAATTAAGAAGCATAATAATAAATCACACTATGAGACCACTGAAGAACTTATGAAATAGATTATGACAATCCTATTGAAGTTACCTGGATGTACTTCTCTACTGCCCCATCCTGCCTCCCATTGAATAAAACCACTATGCTGAATTTAGGGTGTATATTTCTTTTGCATTTTAAAATAATGTAACCAGGCATGTATGTATTTTTTAAAATGTAATGCGTATTTCTTGTTTTTGAAGTTTACTAAAATGGTGTCATACTCTATACAGGCTTTCTGCCAGTTTGTTTTGCTCACTCAGTGCAATATTTCTAATATTCTTGTATGGTATTGCTTGTGGGCTGAGGGTGATTTATTTTCACAATTGTATTCTATTGTGAGATAACTTTACATTTAGTTATGTGTTCTCTTAAAGATTAATGCTTGGGTTCTTCTCAGTTTTTAAATATTATGTTGCTGTGAGCACTCTTGAGCATTGCATGAGTGAAAATGTGTGGAAATTACTTTTGGGCATATAACTAGGGTTGGAATTATTAGGAGAATAGACGCTCGTTCAACTTTAGAGGAAAAAAGAAAATTGTTCTCAAAAATGTGTGTGTCCATCAACAGTGGATGTTGCCTCTTTATTATACAGAATTTACATGCTAGCATTCTCCAGTGAACAGTGAAGTCTCAAAGTCAGGGACTATATTTCACTCTTCTCATTATCAAATACCCGGCTCAGAGCTTAGGATGTAGTAGGTGCACAACAAATGTTAAGTGATTGCATACACAATAGCTTAAGTACCAATTAAGATGAACATCAAGAAAATAGAGATGGGGGTGCCTGCATGGCTCACTTGGTTAAGCCTCTGACTCTCAATTTTGGCTCAGGTCATGATCTCACAGTTTATGAGTTTGAGCCCCTCCTAGGGCTTTGTGTTGACAGGGTGGACCCTGCTTGGGATTCTCTCTCTCCCTCTCTGTCCTTGCTCACTCATGTGTTCTCTCTCTCTCAAAATAAATATATAAACAAAAAAAGGAAAGAAATGGATGGTTAGGGCAAGAGAGGAAATTGTATATTATTCAACTTATAGAATGACTTCAGGTTAGTTCCAGATGTCCTTCCTTTTCTTCCCCTATGAAATAGTGCTAAAACCATTTGGCCAGAACTAAAAATTATATTTGTCTTTTTAGGAGACTTAATATTTACTGATTTACATGGAAAAATTATTCAATATTTTGAATATTTTATACCATTTATTGATACACTATCTGGATTCTAGGAATTTTTAATCTTCATATTATTTGTCTTTCAAAAGCCAAAAGATCCTGTTAACTTTGTGGAAACCTTTTATGTAGAAATGTGCTTTTTGAAGTATTCTTTTATAATGTTTTCTGATAATTTTGGTAAAGGACATAATGAAGATTAAAAAAAGAAAGTTTTCATGTCTAGAGCTTTGCTTTCCAGAAGGACACTTATATAATAGTATTAATGTAATAATTTCCATAAACTGTCTGTGAATGGAAAGATCTAATGAGATGTCTTATTAGATCCATTTAGCTGTTGAGGCAATGGAGACATGAGTAAACAATATGATTTGTTCATGATGTGGCTTTTCTGACTTCGGTCTGGTACTCTATTAATATCAGTCACTTCAGAAAATTTTTTAACTCTTTCTCTAGATGAACATTTTACTGAGTATCTCATAATCACTCTATTATTTTCCCTGCATATAATTACATGATTTTTTTAACATATGACTTTCATCTGTTTTTGTTTATTCAAAAAGTGTTCATGTGGCCATTCCGTATGTGTGTTGGAATCCCTTTATTTCTTAAAATATTTTGAATTCCTAGATATTAACATTTTATTTTCCGCCTATGTATCTTATTTGTATAGCATATACCACCATATACAGTATGCTTCCCCTCCAAAATGGAGGTTTTATGACAAACAGAAATGAGAGATTCTCCATAAAGTGAGAATAGACTTTAAATCTCAGTTTCTGAAGAAGCTAAACCATTTAGCCATGTATGGAGAAACTGCTCCTGGAGAATCCCCAGGTTTTTAAATGGGAAAGAAAAGAGGTCAGCTCATCTTACTAAGTATCACTGTGTTTTGTAAGATTTTATTTTCTGAAGACACTCAATTCTTTTCACTTTCACTTGAAATTGCCCCCAATTAATACTGGAATAAATGTAAATATCAGCTTTTACTAAGGCTAATTGTGAAATTGAATACTCCTCATATAGGGGATTTGTGATGTTTGCAGAGGCGTTTTGTCAGCAGTTTTTGTGCTATTTAAAAGATCAGTGCCTAATGGGATTAAGTTAGATAATCAAATAACAAACTGAAATCTGGGTACATGGTTTGATGCCTGTAGAGTACTTCCTTGATGAATATAAATGAAAAGTGTCTCGTGGTTAGGGATAGAAGTCACCATGCCACTATGCATGGCATTTCTGCTAAGTCAGCACCTTGGCATGAAATTGAGACTTAGATCGAGCAGGAGGAGGGGGAGGGGATGATAGAAGAAATCTGACAGGGTTTCATGCTAGTGGAATGGACAATGTCATGTGATATTTTGAGCAATAGTGGATTTGGAAATATTGAAGAAAACCAACAGATGCAGACAGTGATGGCTGCAATCAGTGTTTAATTTTTTAAGTCTGTATCCTGTACCAATTATGTGACAACTAATTTGTATAGCTCCTTGCTTCATTTTCCTTTTAAAGCATGCTTACCTTTTCTTCAAATAGAACAAGAATAAGTGCTATGTTTACAATTTCATGCTCTGTTTTGCCCCAAGAGCTCCTTCTTAGTGTTTATTTTTCTCTAAAAATGGTCATTTGGGTATTCACAATTTCTTCTTTTTAATAAAAACATAATTTTTCTTTGAAACAGTTTAAAATATGAAAGAAATAAGCTTATGATCATAGTGTCATCATATATATATATATTCACATTTATGTATATGTGTCTGTGTTTATATATGTGATATATATATACATATATAATAGTTGTCAGAGTGAGTTTATCAATGCATTTTTTACAGAACTTTATATTCTTAGTTTTTCATATCTTAAATTTAGTGAAGTCCAAAATATTCCATCTGGTAAATTGTTTAATAATTTCATTATTACCTTATTACTAAATATTTGGTTTTCTTCTTTCCTGGTACTTCTTGTTATTTAACCTCACAGTATGAAAAAACATGATTTTTCATTGGTTTTATCTTGTATACTTGTTTTAGACATGTGGTGACAAAGATTTTCTTACAAGTCTTCCACATCTTTGTTAAATACTTTAATATCCCTTAAGTTCTCTTTCTCATCATCACCTGTAGGATCACTAACCTCAAGCTCTTCAGTCTCCCTGGTCAACAAAAAGCATATAGCAGATCATTGATGTTTTAATTAGACTAATTTAAGTATAAACTTTATAGAAAAGTGCAAGTAATGGTTTTCTAATGAAATTTTCATATTGTACTATTAGATTGGCCAAATTATTTAATATCGGATAACTTTTTAATGCCCAGAAAATAATCCAATACAGGTAACCTCACTCTTTCTTTCTTTAACCCTGGTCAACGTTCTTATAGAATGCATAGAACGTGACTTTAAAAATGAGCTGAAACCAGTTTGTGATTGTTTGACTCTTCTTGTAAGTTTTCCAAATACTTAGTGCACATTTTTTACATATCACAACTAGATTCTAGTTCATCTTTACGTAACATATAAGTTATGCATGTGGAATATGATGTGAAAGGTTATCTCTCTAGGATAACAAAACTATGTATAATAAATAAAACTTGATGTTGCACTTACTTTTTTTCTTTACTGAGCGCTTGTAGGTGGTACCATTTTATTGAGAGCCAGCTTATAATGTACAAAATTTGCTGCAGGAATATATATAGGCTTTACCAGGCCATATACATTTTTACTAACCACAATGTTGGTTCATAATCCATTTTCATACATTTTAGTCTTGAAATGGATCCTTCTTAAGTAAAGGAAAGATGAATTGAATCTAGTTTTAGTATAACGTAGTGTTGTGCTAATTATTCCTTATCTAATTTATCTGATTAATGTCCGCTTTCAAAGTGAGTAGTTGGATATTTTTAAATTATTTCTTAAAGAATTATCAATTAATTTCTAAATATTCACAATTTTCACTGGTCATTTTTGTTGGCTCTATTTTTTTGAAATTACCTATTATGATTTTATTATGCATATAAATATTTCTAGTGGTTTACTTTGGAGAGGAAATTTACAAGAAGTACATTTGATTAATATATTTGAGTTAAAGTGAATGCAGAGCTAAAGAGAATTGCAGAAAGAGTAACATTTAAGTAAGGGCTCCATATCCTCTTTCGGTCTCTCATTCCCCCCTCTTTTTCTCTCTCCTGCTCTCTCTCTATTTGTATATCATCTTTCCTCATTTTTTGGCTGATGAACAAGTGGGGTCAGGTATGTTACAAACTGAATGTCGGGTGTGTAAAGCTTAGAAAAAGAACAGGAGGAGCAAACCTAAGTAATGCCTCAGGTCTGTATTTTTAGATAAATCTTCATTACTAATATTAAGGTCAATGATTTAACCTAAAGTACATCTAACAAACCCTTTCATCCAGGATATGGCCACATTATCAATGTAAAATTGGATAACTATTATGAAGAACAGATAAGAATGTAGATTTTTTTTTTTACTGTTTATTCATTTTGTGGGGGGAGGGGCAGAGAGTAAGGGAGACAGAAAATCCAAAGCAGGCTCCACGCTGTTAGCGCAGAGCCTGACATGGGGCTCTAACTCACAAACCAAACTGTGAGATCATGACCCGAGCCAAAGTTGGATGCTCAACCAGCTGAGTCACCCAGGCACCCCTAGACCTATTTTTCTTACAGTGTTTATCCAGATAAAATTCTATCATGATGCTGATAGGTGCTAAACAACTGGAACAAAGAAAGAAGGAACAGGATGGGCTTGAGGGCTTAAATATTGTTGTGCATTCTTTCTCACTACAACCAATGATACATGCATCCTAAATATTGCCCCTCTTGAATCTGAGCTGTGTCTGTCACAACTTTTGTGAATAAAGTATGGCAGGAATGATATTATAATAGCTCTGATAGTAGAATTTAAAAGGACAGGCAGCTTAAATTTTCTGCCTCTTGAAACCTAGCTGCCATGCTGTGAGGAAGCCCAATTATCAACAAGGAGGGGGTGCTGTATGAAGGGTAATTGAACCCTAGCTGAGCTTCCAGCCTATGGACAAAATCAGCTTTCCAGACATGTGAGTGAGTGATCTTGGCTGTGCATCCTCCAATCCCAGTTGAATGGCCTCAGCTGATGTCTCATGCAGCAAAGTTGAGCTATTCTTTTCAAGCCTTTGATCACATTGCAAAATTATGAACAAATAAATGATCATGTTATTTCAGCCACTAAGGTTTTTGGTGCCTTGTTATGTAACAATAGATCATTGAAGCCATGGGAAATGATACTATAAAGGGAGGTCAGATAATGCAAACCTTTTAAAGCCATGTTGGTAACTTTCATTTTGACCCAAACTGTGAAGGGAAGCCTTGACAATGTCAGCCTTGACAATGCATTTTCAAAAGGTTGTTGTGAGTACACTGTGATGAATGGATTGCAAATGTCGAGGTGATCTATGGAGATCATTTATGAGGCTATTTTAGTTGTCTAGGTGAGAGATTATGTAAGTGAGTATAGACAGTGGAGATGGGTAGAGCAAAAGTAGATGGGTTTGGCAGATATATTAGTGATGAAACTGAAGGAATTTAGTGATAATGCAACTTGGGTAATGTTGATAATGCAATGATACCTTATTGCTATTTTAGTCATTGTGTATTCTTTAGTTTTGTCTGAGTTTCTCTGTTGTTTATCTGAGATTTGAGGCTGATGTTGACTCTTGGTGGAAAGACTGAGTGGATTAGAGGGGCTTCTCATATCCTTTAACAAAATTTGAGCCAATATAGACTCCATTGTATCACAGTCCAAAATCTGACTTTCCTGTGGAGAGTAAGAGGAAAATGAAAGTGGAAACGTGTGTCATTCCTGCAGAGAGAAGCCATTACCCAGTAGAGCCCCGGACACATCTTGGTTTGTTTAGTAAATGATGCTTGTAATCAAAGTTTGTGAGTATATAAGATACACGCTTTAGCTATTAGATAAGGAGTTTCCCCAGAAATCTGAGTTTGGAAAGAAAATGATGAAAATGAAGCAAATTCTGAATAAGCCCAGAAATAGTATGTAATTGCCAACTGTTATTACAGATATTTATTGGAATTATTTGGTCATTTATCTGAGAAATCCATTCACTCATTCTACAAATTTATGAGTTTGCTATAATGGGCAAGGAGCCATACTTGTCAGTTTGTGTGCTTACTGGTGGAGTGTGTCCTGAAATAATTATTCTTCATGACCTTCATGAATTTATAATCTGGTGAAGGAGATACAGTATTTGATTTTAAAAATTTTCAATAGCATTTTTATACAATCAAGATGTGTAAAAACTTCAGTTCATATAAAATTCTAACACTTGGATTTATCTGGATTCTTAATTTTCTCTTCAAAAATAGTTTTAAACATTATTATTAGTAAACACCTTAATTTTTAAATTTTTACTAAGTCATCATCTTTAATATTTTGGAATAAAGTCATGAAAAATGCTATTTGTTCTGAACCTCATTAATCTCTTGCTTAATGGAAAGAGCCATGAGCCAGAACACCTGGATTCTAGATCACTTGCCTTTGTTACTGACTTTGAGACATTAGGCAAGTTATAATCTCCCTGTGCCTCTATTTTTGTTTATTTCTTTAATCTTATAAATACCTGGCTTAGTTTTCACTCAAGATTATGCAGTAGATAAAAAGAGATGAAAATAAGTGTATACTTTCAAAGATAAAAGCTCTAAACAGTTATCTTAAAAAATTGTATTTATTTTTAAAATGTATCATATATAAAGTATCTTGCATATAACATATGTGTGTATATGTATTTTCTCAGGTAACAGTGGGTAGGACCACACTGAGTAATTTTTTAGTTATATGAATAATGAGACAATGATTTACTAAATAACCCCCCTTTTCATTTGGGTTAAAGTTTAGAAAAGACTAAATGAATTATTATTGAAATACATTGAATAGGTAAAATTTGAGAAGGCTAGAAGAGCTTTGTGCCTCTATGCCTTCTTAACTAATGTTATTGATGAGAACAATATCTTTTTGTTCCAATGTTTCATTTCCATAAAAAAATGCACAAAGAATTTCTGTTAGATTAACTTGGTACAGTTAAAATACTTAAGAAATTATGGGGCGCCTGGGTGGCACAGTCGGTTAAGCGTCCGACTTCAGCCAGGTCACGATCTCGCGGTCCGTGAGTTCGAGCCCCGCGTCAGGCTCTGGGCTGATGGCTCAGAGCCTGGAGCCTGTTTCCGATTCTGTGTCTCCCTCTCTCTCTGCCCCTCCCTCGTTCATGCTCTGTCTCTCTCTGTCCCAAAAATAAATAAACGTTGAAAAAAAAAATTTAAAAAAAAAATAAAATACTTAAGAAATTAAAGAACTGCTACCTAGTTTAAGAAACTGTAAGTCAAAAGCCAATCACCAAAGAATCTGCAGTTTGGACGTAAGTTAAGCAGAATTAAGTGCTGCAAGAAAGACAGAAACTTTCTTTTCTAAAACTCCTCTCTCAAGTTTTCTGGCTAAGCCATACTGTGTCCTAGCTATGGTAAATGCTACCTTTCCTCTTTTCTTTTTAGCAGACAAGACAAGCGTTTCCATTGTGGTAGATTTGACTAGCCATTTGGTGACAGTATTTGGGAAATTCTAGGTATGCTGTTGGTATGTTTACTTTCATCTTGTGAATTATGATTAAACAGTGGGACAATAACTATCTTTCATTTTACTTCACTACTAATACATTTTATTAGACATAGTGGGTCTCCTAGAAAAGTTGAGCTCTTCCTCTTCTTTCCATGTATATTTCCCTCCAGGTCTTTTAATAAAAACTTAAAAAGATGGTTGCATAATCACAATATGATGGGGAAAACAGTGTATTTATGCCACTGGTGTTTTGTTTGTTTGTTTTTTGAAAATAATATATTTTTGCATGAGCAGAATGTATTTTCACTTTACTCAAGACCTAGGAGGCCCTCCTGAGATTTCCCATTTCTGCTTAGAACAATATAAATTATTACTTTATATCATATACATGTAATACCTAAATATACCATTAAAAGATGACAGCCATTTCTTTCTTCCCTTGACAAACTTTTTAAAGTATGAGTTCCATGGTTTGCTAAAGTTCTTACCAAGTAAAGTTGGAAGCTCTTGCTACTTAGTTTGTTTAACGTTTTCATGCGACAACTGAAAAAGGTTATTTCTAGAGAGAAAAAAAATGGCTGCAGCTAAATAAGAGGCATTTACCTGTGAAGACTAGGGACATGGAGTTATGTGTTTTTCTGCAATATTTGATGACATCATTAGTACCTGGAGTACAAAAAGGAATAATATTCTTTGCAGACTTTAAGTTCATTGAGAAACAGCATGATATATTGATATATGAGAAAAAATACTTTTCCTACTGCTAATTAGGGTTAAAACACATGTTTGCAGATCAAAAACTCTGCTGAAACAGCTGGACAGTTTCTTTTTTTTTTTAAGTTTATTCATTTTTGAGAGAGAGAGAGGGAATAGGGGAGGGGCAGAGAGAAGGGGGGAGAGAGGGAGAATCCCAAGCAAGCCCAGCACGCCCAGCACAGAGCCTGATGCGGGGCTCAAACTCACCAACCGTGAGATCATGACCTGAGCTGAAACAAAGAGTTAGATGCTCAACCGACTGAACCACCCAGGTGGCCCACAGCTGGACAATTTCTATCTGATGACAGGTAAACTATCAGTTGGAGATATTTGGGAAGTATTTGGACATTTTAATAGCATTAAACCAAATATTTATTTCAACTGCAAAGATGGAAACAAATGGTTATCATTTTGAAATGTTTCCTATTGAAATATTCTTTTTTAAAAAACTATAAGGACACAAGTATTGGGTTTTCTTTCTGAAAAGACATTATACTTGAAAAGTATTTGTCATTTTAGGCCCCATAGTATTGTATAATCTTTGTATGAAGGTATTGCTGTGGATGTGCCATAGAAGGATGTGTGATTTGTCAGTTGTCCTCATCATGATAAACAGTACAAATTGGAGAAATGGCTTCTCAAATTGTAAATTTAGCCTGTGACTTCTGAGTTTTGGTTTTAAGTTGGTTGGTCAATATGATAATCAAATGAGTGGCCTTGTTTTTATTGGCTGATTGACCTAAACCATTGTAGATAATAGCAAGTTGTGTGTGTGTGTGTGTGTGTGTGTGTGTGTGTGTATAAGTTAATATTTCAAACATAAAACTAGGTCACAAGCAGCAAAGTGAATTGTCTAAAGGAACATGGACTAAGACTTAAAATTGCTATCCCTGATCTATTCATTATAATAGAATCCCAATTCCCTTTCAATTTCTTGTTTAGATTGTCTTGAATTATCATTTTCCTTTCATCATGTACATTGAACAGATTTGCAGTTTACCACTCTTCGTTAAATCTAGTCTAAAGTCCTAAGTTTCTATGCTGTTTATGAGTTGAACAAATCAATCCAGGTAATCTCTTATTAACAACGTATATTCTCATACTTAACATTTCTGGATCTGATGTGTTTTAGACTTATAGTAGAAATCATTCAGAATGTAAAGTATTTCTCAGTCTGATTTTTAAAATTCAGAAGTACCTACTCATTCAATTTTGTCTCTAAAATATGGCTTTTTTCCCACTAGTATAAGACTCACACTATCCAGTCATCTGACATGGGTCACTGAGAAATCAGTATATTAGAACATTTGGCTATTACTGACCTGAAGAATTTTTAAAATAGCATTTAAGAGGTCATTGTCTTCATATCCTATTACTGATTCCAAATGTCCATTTCTCTTTATAAATGTCCCTAGGTTTCATTATAGAGAAAGACTTCTGATGATAATTTGTTTCCTTTACTTATATGATTAAAAAATCAATTCTGATGCACTGTTTTATGAACATGTAAGTATACATATAAATTATAGTATATAATTTGCAACACACATGGAAAGGAAGCAGTGTCTCCATTAGTTAGTATTGCTACCTGAGCAAAATGCTAACATGTAAATTTTCTATCAACGGAGAGTTAAAAATTCTCAACTCCTAACCAGACTGAAAGAAGACCTAAATATATCTAGGCATTTCTCCATTTTTATAATAACATGAAATGATAAACTGTTAATTATTAATCAAAGGGTCCATTTCAACTCTGGTTCTGCTCTTCTTTGTTAAATTTATTCCCAGAACAATACACTAACTCAAGGTATGATAACACAATAGACGTTAAATTTGTCAGGAGAACTGTGCAAAAATGTCATGCCTGGGCTGTATCCCAGAACAATGGAATCAGAATCCCTGGGGATGGGGTCCAAGCATGAGTGTTTTTTCATAGATCCCCAGTCTGAAAACCACTGCATTAGGCACTCTGAGATTTTCCTTGCTTAGATTCAATCATGTTTTCTTATTTAATTAGGTATGTTTCTTCTATGACCCAGAATACACTGCTTGCATGAACTCAGCTTACTTTCAAACTTGAACTCACAAAGACCTAGTCAACTGAGCATATATATATTTGATTTTGGCATGAATTTATTTTGCCTACACGTTGCAGAGGTCTTGAAATTATGAAATATATCCAGTTCTCACACAAAGAAACACAAAGGCAAAGACTTAAGTAACAATTGAGGGCTCATAAAATATATACTGATTGGTTCTTCCAATTATAATTTTATTTTATAGAATTTTTTCTTGATTTTTTAGGGTGACCAACCAGCCTAGTTTTCTCAGGACTGAAGGGTTTCTTAGGACATGGCTTTCAGTTCTAAAACTAGGAAAGTCTTGAACAAATTGTGCCAGGTGATCACTCTACTTCCATTTCCTTAATTTAAATTTACTGATCTCACCTCTTTGTGGAAAGGAATACCTAATTGACAGGCTCCCTATTAATCATGTAAGCTTCAGATATTCTAAAAAGTGGCAAAAGAAAGTAGTCTTCTAGCTGAAAAAAGAGTATTTTAAGATTTAACATTTAGGAAAAGTAGAATAAGTAGGTTGAATTGGATGATGTTTGAACTGTCTCCCAGGTGAAATATCTTATTAGATAAAAAGGGGGAAATGCTATTTTATGCATACAGGAAACTTGACAACACTATTTAGAATTTAAAAATAATCGGACCTATCTGCCTTGATAAATTTAATTAATTAATTTCAATCAATTCAATAAATCTTGGGCGATAGTGGGGATACAGAGGCCATCCATACACAAAGAACTGCTTGCCTTCAAGGAGTTCACATTCTAGTTGATAAAGACCATCCATATCAGTGAGGGAATTGGAGGGATCTGTGGACTGTGCTCTTTGCTGGTGTAAATTATTAAAGTTTACTGCCAGGTTGCTCTTTATGTCCCTTTCCCTCTTGCTTTCAAACAAATACAAATTTTTATTTGTTTCTGTACTTGATTTTTGAAAGTGTCTGGACGAGCTGCTTTGGCAACCATCTGCAATAATTTTGCTGACAGGGACTTTGCTGTTCCCGTAACAAGGAAACATTGCCAGGTGACCTGTAGTTATCCTTTGATGATATTTGTTATTGTGTTATATGATCTTTTCCAATGTTTGACAGAAGCTGGTGCAAAAAGAAAAATTTTTGGAGACCTATCTTGGCAAAATAGTGAGGGAGGAAATGGAAAAGAGGTACAGAGTTTCGTGTTTGGGATTGTAAACTGTTCAAAGTTTCAAATACTCCTCTCCTTACAGGTATGAGAAATTTGTTATACTATTGAACCTCCCTATACGAGTTTTTCACTTACAAAATTGAAATGGTCATTCTACCCTTTCATGGCATCTTTGGGTAGATTAAATGCAGTAATATATGGAAAGGATTTAGCGCAATTTCTGGCACATAGTTAATACTAAAAGTGTGTGTTGTACTTGTAATTCTTCTGTGCCTTTGTTTAGTGCTTCCTAAGGATTACTAAATCTTTTGTGTGCTTAATAGATACAAAATAATTAGAAATTATCTGGAATTTTCTATATACCCACAGTATCTGTAAAAATGGAAGACAAAAAGTTATATTAGTACAATAGTTTAAAATAGAACTGTATGAAAAGGACATTGAGTGCACTGTAGAAATCAGAAAACACTTAAGTCTGGAAAACTTTGAGGCCATGAGTAGTATTTACCTGTTTCTAATCAGGAAACCCTTCCCCTACTTTTAGAAATTGTATCAACAGAATAATTAACAAAATTTTTTTTTCCAGACTCCTTTTTTCACATAACATATTTAAATGCTTGGAGCTTAAATTTTATTTTTTAATACCACTATACTTAAATTTGGCGGTAGCAGCAGCACGTGTGTAAGTTCAATAGAAGGCAACGTGGTGCTTTTTGTAAAGACAGTAAAAATAGGTATGCTGTAGCAAAGGAAAGACAGACTGGTCACTGAGAGAATATGTGAACTAGCTCCTGTCCAAGAAGCAGTAGTACTGAAGGGGTTAATGGCAGCTAGTGAGGAGTGCGAGTGTTCTAAGTTGAGATTCTGCGGCTGCTTGCTGGAGCCTTAAGCTCCATAATTATATTTCTCTTCTGCCTTATCCATAGCACTTTGTACTATTATAGCCCCATTCCTTGGATTAGCAGATCGGAATTTGAATTAGCAATGCTTCACTTGTCTTGTTTTTAAGATGCCCTACATAAAAAACAATACAAACATTACCTTTTAGTTTTCTAGCTATCAAATTTTAGCAGGGTGTTATTTTTGGTAGCAAAGGGCCTCCGACATTGCTGTGGAATTGCCTCCTTTTGTTGCATCAACCTCAGGTCACTGGAAAAGAATAGAGGCTTTGGGGTTGACAAAGATGAAGAGGTGATTTGTGGGCCAGTGCGTCAAAAACTGGAACAGGTGTATGTGAGAGAAGCATACTTCAGCCTCATGTTGTGCACAGACACTTCTTTCCTTCAAGGAGCCCAGAATGTTCATCAAGCATGAAAAGCTTTCAATCTGTTTTTGACATAGAAAAAAATAGCTTGTCCTAAAACAAGTGTTTCTCCTAAATGCCTAGGTTCTCCATCTAGAGTGAAGTGGATGGATAATTGGATTTAAATGAACAGGGTTGGAAAGGATGAAAAATAATGTCATTGTGCTATTTAAAACTTCCAAGCAGATAGTTTTTGTTTTTTTGGATTTTTTTCTTAATTTTTAAGGAATGGAAATGTGTTTGTTTTGCTCTTTACAATATATCCTGGTCAGAATTTTATCTAGTGAGATCTGAACAAAATTGGAGTTTTGGAAAATCCTTAGCTTACTGGAACTCGAGACCGCATACCAGTTTCTATTATTAAATGAATATTCGCAGCCTCAAATAAAGCAAAAGAGCAGGTGGATTATCTCAGAATAGAGACGATTTCTTTTACTTTTATGAACTAATATTGCTAAGTGCTCCATCATAGGAACTGGATCTCTATTAAAGTGTTCTGATTATCTCTAGGGTCAGTTTCATTTGTGTACAGTACAACAAGCTGAATAATTATAATCATTCATCAATAGAGAATTTTCTAATTCAGTGTGTCCTGTTAGGCTTTTACACAGCTGTGTGATTTCTGTTATTTTTTTTTTAATTTTCAAAGTCTCTTATATCATGAATTTATAATTTTATTCTCAATTTGACTGATTTGTCACTGTATCCCTTCAACAGAACCAAATGCTTGTGGCCTCTCCCCATCTTTCAGAAGGACAAATTGAAAGGCTCTTATCCTGAGCTATCTAGGTAAAAAAAAAGTCTTAATTTGCCATTTGGTTACATTTCTTCCCTTTCACCCAAATTCAGTATGATGCTGCATTATGCTGAGTGTCTGTGTGTAGTATGAATATGTATAGTTAACAGTGTATTCTTAGGTTTTGGGATCCTGAGTTTCATGGTGGACAAAAACAATTGTATTCAATTCTCCTTCAAGGTTTGATGAAGCATCTATAAGTAGTAATTTTTTTCAGCATCTAGGAGAATGAAGAGCAAATCAGAAACAAGGGTGGGGAAGGGCTAGGGGCGAAAAACTATTATTTAGAAAGACTAAAAGACATATAGAAAACTACCACTCAATATCAACTCAACCTCCTTAAAGCTTGTTTACAACAAAGTTTATATTTCCACAAGAGATATATTGGTTAAGAGTTTCAAACAGGAAAATTGTGTGATTCGTTTTCTTTAAGCAAAAACTATATCTCATCACAGTAATGAGTTTTATGCCACCAAGTTTTTTTTTCTTTCTTTTTTTTTTCTTCTCAGCTTTAAGTACAAAATCAGTCTTTAGTGTTGTGCTTGGAATTATGTGGCTTTTAAGAATGATACTATTTTTTCCAAGGGGTCATCTCATTTTGGGGATAACTGCAGACTTTACTTAGGTGTAATTTCATTCCTTCTTTTACAAAGTGACAGTTTAAATTCAGTATGACAGTGTGAGTGATATGCTTGCTAAATTTGCACTAACATATGCAAATTTAGGGAGGAATTATTTATCGGGGAGTAATATGTTTAAATTTTTTAATAAAGAAAAGCCTAATAAGCATAAAGGGGAACTCTGTATGAAACTGGTGACAGATGGTGATCATTTGCTAAAGGAAATCACCTCATGTGGAAATTCTAGTGCCACAGAAAATATAATGCATATAGGACTCCCTTCTTAATTCTGGATTATTATTGTGGATAATAGGGGTAGAGATATGGCAAAGGCCTCACTGGCTTTCGGTCAAAATTTTGAATTGTGATTGAAGGGGAGGTATCCTACTCCAGTGAGTAGGATCAATGCCTTTCAGCTCTGCCTCACTGACTCAGATTGAACAAACCAGTCATTTGCCAAAGTAAGAAAAGACTTTCTTATGGAGCCAATGGGCTCCATGTTTGATCTAAGTTCGTTGTTCCCATCCATGAGGAAGATTCATCAAATTGATGCTTGTCTATTGCTCAAAAATCCCCTTTTTTTCTCTTTTCCTTAAGATTCAAGTCCATTGTTTTATATCTTTTCTGCGTTCTTGAATAGAAAGACAATTATTTGAGAAGACTAAGTCACTTCAGCAAAATCATTTTGCCTAAAGTTGATGGTTGTAAGCTTATGTTGCATAGTACCATATAATTTGTAAAGTTTTCACATATACTAGTTCATATTAGAGAGTTAAACATATATATAGTGTGAACAAAATATATAGAATATATCCTACTCTCCAGACCATTATGCTGACTCATTTTTATCATAAATAGAGATTTAAGTGTTTTTTTCTATTTTATGATGATACTTAGTCATAATTTTGTTAGATTAAATGTTTTTATTCCTTCTTCTATTTAATTCATGACAGCAGATAGGTCTTTGGTTTTAAATTCCAAAAAATGTAGGGAGACCCACAGCCCAATCTATTACAATATATTTCTGTTGCTGAGTATTTTATATATACTGTTTTATACATACTGTTTTATGCTGACTTTCTTGGAGCAGCAGGTGTCAGAGGACTATGGGGCTCTCTGACTCTTCCAAGTTTTTCTCTGGTACCCAGAGCTTGAGCCAGGCAAAATAATGTTGATTCTTTCTTCCACTTTTCTTTTTCTTTTTTGCTTTATTTGTGTATTAATGCAAATTCAAACTGTTGATTTTCTGATATGAACTTTCCATTATGGGTCTGAATTTACATTAAAAAGCCACAAAATGATTAAGTAATTGGAATTAAAATTAAACAAACAAAAGGCCTCAAAATGAACATTTGAAAATAGGCTTCTGATATGGGTTATTTTCATAATTAAAGGCTTTTTTCTTTTTTTTTTTTTTTTGCGTGCCAGGTTGTTTAGTTAATTTGATACATACTCAGAATACATGTTTTATAAATTACCTTCTTATTATATAATCTCTAATTTTAATAAAATCAGTTATATAGTTTCATCTTGATAGCAAAACAGTTGCTTTTTTTTTTTCAACATTTATTTATTTTTGGGACAGAGAGAGACAGAGCATGAACGGGGGAGGGGCAGAGAGAGAGGGAGACACAGAATCGGAAACAGGCTCCAGGCTCCGAGCCATCATCAGCCCAGAGCCCGACGCGGGGCTCGAACTCACGGACCGCGAGATCGTGACCTGGCTGAAGTCGGACGCTTAACCGACTGCGCCACCCAGGCGCCCCACAAAACAGTTGCTTTTTAAGGGCTAGCTTCTTCATATGTGTCATAGCATATTCTAGTTCTTTGATAGAATTTATCATTTTCCAGTGGAGTTACTTTTGTATTCATCTGTATCTTAACTAAGACTATGAGCATCTTTTATTTTATTATTTTATTTTATTTTTATTTTATTTTATTTTATTTTATTTTATTTTATTTTATTTTATTTTATCTTATTTTATTTTATTTTATTTAGTTTTTGAGAGAGAGAGGGTGCAAGTGAGTGAGGGGCAGAGAGAGAGAGAGAATCCCAGGAGAGACAGAGGGAGACAGAAATAGAAGGAGAGAGAGAGAGAGAGAGAGAATGAGAGAGAGAGAGAGAAAGAGAAAGTGAGTGGGTCTTATCCAATGCGGGGCTGGTGTTCACCTGATGTGGGGCTCGAGCTCACCTAAAGCTCATGACCTGAACCTATATCAAGTGTTGGGTGCTTAACTGAGGAACCACCCAGGTGCCCCAAGACTGTGAGCATCTTGACGGCAGTTACTCTACATTATTTATTTGTGATTTCTTAGAACCCTTTATTAAGTACAGTTGGGATCCCAGAACAGCAAGGATTCTAAGGGATCACCAAAAAATAACCTTATTTTGGAAAAAAAAATATTGAGTTTTTCTTGTTGAAACCGCTCTACTGAGATTGGGTAACTTATTTAAAATTATTTGGATAATCTTTTTTTTGGATGTGTTTGTGACTTGTTCTTCCGCCTCTCCAGTTAAAAGATAATGGACTTGAACACAGGTAAATAAAGTGATGGGATATTATGAACCTGCCTAAGCATGCCCAGGTCCTGATCTTCTGATAAGTTGATTATCCCACAGGAGGTCATGCTACCTGTCATTTCGATTTCATAAATTACACAGACGGAACATTTATTACCTACCAGGGTTCTTGTCTTTATAATTTCCTGTTACAGTAAGAGGTCTTGTGATCATGATTTTATAAACATTGAAGAAAAAAGTGAAAGGCATGCTCCTAATTCAGTCAGATTTTCGAGGTGAAGTGAAATGGTCTCCAGATTTAGATTAATTTTGAGAGTACCCAATCAGATCAGTAAGTATTTGTTGAAGAATGATGTTAAAATACTTTGTAAGGTACAGCTTGAGCTATAATTCAACCTCAGGGTTATTGAGGATGCATGTTATTATTGGCAAGCAGATTGTACAGTTAGAATGCAGTCTTTCAAGGGAAATTGGGAAGATCTTCTTTGTTTAATCACTTAACATGAGGACTACACCCAATCAAATCTTACGTAACAAAAATATTTCTGTGTGAAGTGTGAATGCTGATGGGAAAAAAGAAGGCAACTAAGGTTTCAAGTCTAATATCTGCTAATCAACATCTCATATAGTCAGACTAAGAGACACAGGTTTATATAAAAGGTTAACTTTAAAATAAATGCATCTTTGATACATTTACTTTCATCCTCCTGTCTGAGTGAAATAATGCCTTTTTTATTATGAAGAAGGCAGAATATAATTTTTAATAACATTTTATGAAAATTTGAAACAGCATGAAACACCCTTCTAGGCTGGTATTTTGTAATGAGATTACATCTATCTATTTTGGTTTGTATAGAAGACTTAGAGCTCTTTGCTTTATTCATATACAAACTTTTGTTCTATAAATGGCACCCTGAAATACAATGATGAATTTCTAAATTTTAGTTTCCTTGTCAAAAATGGCACTATGTTTATGATGTATGTACCAGACAAAGCAAATACTTTTAATTTTGAAAGCCTAATGTTAAAAACCCTTGTAAAAGTTCTATAAAGGCAGTGGATTTTATTACAGGAATCAAATTCATTTTAGTTTTTCTGGTTTAGCTGAACTAAGATTAACATTTTAGATAAAGGAAAATATCTGCCTCAATGCCTTCATCTTATTAAATAAGAGTTGACAATATAGAATCTATCCTACAATTAGAAAAGGCTGCCTTAATTTTAGTGGTGGTATAATATTGGATTTCAATGTCATTATTGTTCCAGCTTTAATGTACTAGTTAAGCCAAGCAAAATTGCTAGTGGAAATTAGACTTTTTTTTTTTTTTTTTGGACAGTGAACATGCACTAGTTTGAAACAAAGCCCATCTCTTTCCATCCTTGCTGCAATAGGGAATCAGGCAAGCAATGAGAGGTCATTGTATTTCTTATACAATGCTATCTTAAAAACATAAAAATGTAGTAATTTATTTAAAAATATTACCCACTGGTACTCATTTACTTTGAAAATGACAGATCGTATTTTAGGAAGAAAAATTTCCAAATCCATCTGTAATACTTTGACATAAGTGGCCAACTGAA
This sequence comes from Prionailurus bengalensis, assembly GCF_016509475.1. Lineage (NCBI taxonomy): Eukaryota > Metazoa > Chordata > Mammalia > Carnivora > Felidae > Prionailurus > Prionailurus bengalensis. Next base: position 201,544,501 of record NC_057343.1, read on the forward strand.
ATCATTATTCTTGATCTGGTAGACAAACTGTGACTTTAGTCAACTTATGGTCCAGGTCATTACTTACTATTATTTTTAGTAAAGTTCAACACAATCTAAAAGACAGACAATGAATGTGAATATCCTATCTAGCTAGAAGTTGTGGCACAACTGGCCTGACTGTGGATTGATGACAGAAAGCTGTGTTAGTAATGCCTTACATTTCTAGAGTTTGTTGTAGCATAGAAAGCATTAAGTTTTCTGTGGACCAGAATTGGGTGCTGCAAAAACAAACAAACAAACAAACAAACAAACAAACAAACAAAACAAACACTAGTGGGGTTATGGTACTCAAACAGGGAGCTTCTTTGTGGGCTAGACTTTGAAAACCAGAGGCAGAGAAGAGAAACTAAGTGGCCTGCTAGAGAAGAAATCTACAGTTGAGAAATCTTTATAAATGAGTAGGTTCCTGAAGAATGGATAAAATACCCTATGCTTGGAAGATCCAGTGCTGAATGTTCTTAAAGCACCAATGCTGGAACCCAACAGCACTGTCTTAGTTAAGATATTTCTTGTTCTTGTATCTCCTTCTCCCCCAGTTACAACTCAACAGGTAGTGGTCTGGTGGAGGTAAAGAGAGAGAGAGAGAAGACACAAGATAGGATGCAATAGACAAAAATCTAATCATACACTCCTTCCCATGACAGGATTTGAATGGCATGACAGCAATTCCTTAACATTTAACAAAACTAGGTATTTTTAAATTAATACAATGAGAAGCTTTTGAGTAACTGTTACTGGAGAAATTTATTATCTGAAAGAGTACTACAAAGTTTGGGACCAAGTCTAGATTTCAAACAAGAGGCAGAGAAGAACTAGCTGGAAAGAGCAGTTGGAACATGCAATGGGGGAAAAAGACTAGGTTGTTTGAGGCTGTACCCCAGGGGGTGTTTGCAGTGAAATGATTATATTTTATGTCATGGAGCATTTTACAATACACAAAACTTTGCATGAGAACAAAAAATTTATATTCTTTTTCCTCTCTAATCTTACTTACAAGGTAAATAGGACAATCCTGGAAAGATTTAGTGTTTGTCTAAATGTCCACATGCTTTAAATGATAATGGGAAGAGAGACTCAGATGTCTGACTCCTATGTAGTTTCTCTCTGCTTCAATTAGCCGCCTCTTCAGACCATCCATCTTTACTTTCACCAAGCTGTCTTTCGTGCCAGATCTATTTACCACATTACTAGATCCAACATCTAGTATAGAGTGCACATAGGAAAAGCTCAATAAACACATGTTGAATGAATAAATGAATGGATGAATAAATAACAGATGAATGTATGATTCTATGTTCAAGATACATGGGTCTGAGCTAGTGGTCACATTAAAACCCTTTGAGGTGCGCTAACATAATTGACCCACTCCGTTTTCCTCATGAAGATGGTAAACCAGACCTGATTTTGCCTCCTTTATTTATTTACTTGTTTGTTTTTTAAATTAAAGTATAACTTAAAGATAATATTGTATTAGTTTCAGGTGTACCACATAGTGATTATATAATTATAGACATACAAAATGCTCACGATGGTAAGTATATTTACTATCTGTCACTATATATAATTATTATGATGTTATATGATAACTATATTTCTTTGTGTCTTCACTTTCTTTCATAAGGTTTCTATAGTTTTCAGTGTACAGATCTTTCACCTCTTTGGTTAGGTTTATTCCTAGGTATATTATGGTTTTCGGTCAATTGTAAATGGTATCGATTCATTGATTTCTCTTTATGCTGCTTCATTATTGGTGTATAGAAATGTAACCAATTTATGTACATTAATTTTATATCCTGTGACGTTGCCAAATTTATTTATCAGTTCTAAGAGTTTTTTTGGTCAAATCTTTTGGGTTTTGCATGGACAGTATCATACCATCTGTGAAGAGTGAAAGTTCGACTTCTTCCTTGCCAGTTTGGATGCCTTTTATTTCTTTTTGTGTCTGATTGCTAAGGCTAGGACTTCCAACACTATGTTTAACAAAATTGGTGAGAGTAAACATCCCTGTTGTGTTCCTGACCTTAGGGGGAAAGCTCTCAGTTTCTCTCCAATTAGGATTAGCTGTGAGTGTTTTATATATGGCCTTTATTATCTTGAGGTATGTTCCTTCTATTCCTACTTTCTAGAGGGTTTTTTTTTTATCAAGAAAGGATGCTGTATTTTGTCATATGCTTTTTCTGCATCTATTGAGAGGATCATATGGTTCTTATCCTTTCTTTTATTAAATTGATGTATCAATTTAATTTGATACATTGATTGTGATAATTGATTGATTTGTGAGCATTCAACCAGCCCTGCATCCCAGGAATAAATCCCACTTGACTGTGGCAAATAATTCGTTAATGTCTTGTTGGATTCAGTTTGATGGTATCTTCTTGAGAATTTTTACATCCATTGTTCATCAGGAAAATTGGTCTATAATTCTCCTTTTTAGTGGGGTCTTTGTCTGGTTTTGGAATCAAGGTAGTGCCGGTCTCACAGAATTAGTCTCGAAGTTTTCCATCCATTTTTATGTTTGGAACAGTTTCAAAATAATAGGTATTAACTCTTCTTTAAATGTTTGGTAGGGGCGCCTGGATGGCTCAGTCAGTTGAGCATCCGACTTTAGCTCAGGTCATGATCTCGCAGTTCATGAGTTGGAGCTGACAGCTGTGCTGACAGCTCAGATCCTGGAGCTTGCTTAGGATTCTGTGTTTCCCTCTCTCTTTCTCTGCCCCTCCCCTGCTCATGATCTGTCTCTCTTGCTCTCAAAAATAAATAAACATTTAAAAAATTAAAAAAAAAGTTCGGTAGAATTTTCTGGAAAGCCATCCAGTCCTGGACTCTTCTTTGTTGGCAGATTTTTGATTACTGATTCAATTTCTTTTTTAAAAATTTTTTTAGCGTTTTATTTTTGAGACAGAGACAGAGCATGAACGGGGAAGGGGCAGAGAGAGGGGGAGACACAGAATGGAAGCAGGCTCCAGGCTCTGAGCCATCAGCCCAGAGCCCGACGCAGGGCTCGAACTCACGGGCTGCGAGATCGTGACCTGAGCTGAAGTCGGACGCTCAACCGACTGAGCCACCCAGGCGCCCCACTGATTCAATTTCTTTACTGGTTATGAGTCTGTTCAAATTTTCTAATACTTCCTGGTTCAGTTTTGGTAGTTTATTGTTTCCAGGAACTTTTCCATTTCTTCCAGATTGTCCAATTTGTTGGCATATAATTGCTCATAATATTCTTTTATTATTGTTTGTATTTGTTGTGTATTGTGTGTTGTGTGTTGTTGTATTATTGCAGTATTTGTTGTGATCTCTCCTCTTTCATTTTTGATTTTATTTATTTGGGTCATTCTCTTTTTCTTTTTGGTAAATGTAGCCTGAGGTCTATAAATTTTATTAATTCTTTCAAAGAATCATTTCCTGGTTTCCTTGATCTGTTCTTTTTTTTTCTTGATATTATTGCTTTCTGCTCTAATCTTTATTTTTTCCCTATTATTTGTTGTTCTTTTTCCACCTCCTTTATGTGTAAGTTCAGGTTGTCTATTTGAGACATTTCTTCCTTCTTTAGGAAGGCCTGGATTGCTATATACTTCCCTCTTTGCTGCATCCCAGAGGTTTTGGACTGTTGTGTTTTCATTTTCATTGTCTTCCATGTACTTTTTAAAAAATATTTTTTAAAAAAGTTTATTTATTTATTTTTGAGAGAGAAAGAGAGAGCACAAGCAGGGGAGGGACACAGAGAAGGAGGGACAGAATCCCAAGCAGGCTCCACACCATCAGTGCAGAGCTTAATGTGGAGGCTTGAGCTCACAAACTGTGAGATCATGACCTGAGCCAAAACCAGGAGTTGGACATTCAACTGACTGTGCCACCCAGGTGCCCCTTCCATGTACTTTTTTAATTTCTTCTTTAATTTCTTGGAAACCCATCATTCTTTAGTAGAATGTTCTTGAATTTCTAAGTATTTGTAGTCTTTTGAAATTTTTTTCTTATGGTTTCATGTTTCATAGTGTTGTGATCTGAAAATATGCATGGCATGATATCAAACTTTTTGTACTTGTTGAGGACTGTTTTATGACCCAGTATGTGATCTACTCTGAAGAATGTTCCATGTGCACTCAAGAAGAATGTATATTCTGCTGCTTTAGGATGAAATGTTCTGAATATTATCTGTTAATTCCATTTGGTCCAGGGTGTCATTCAAAGCCATTGTTTCCTTCTTGATTTTCTGCTTCAATGATCTGTCCATTGCTATAAGTAGGGTGCAAGTGTAAGTACCCTACTATTATGGTATTATTATCAATGAGTTTCCTTATGTTTGTGGTTAATTGATTTATATGTTTGGGTTCTTTCAAGCTGGGGACATAAATATTTATAATTGTTATATCTGGGGGCATAAGTATTTACAATTGTTATATCATCTTGGTGGATAGATACCTTTATTATAATATAATGCCCTTCATCTCTTGTTTCAGTCTTTGTTTTAAAATCTAGTTTGTCTGATATAAGTGTGGCTACTCTGGCTTTCTTTTGGTATCCATTAACATGATAGATGGTTCTCCATTGCCTTACTGTCAGTCTGCATGTGTCTTTAGGTCTGAAATTAGTCTGTTATAGGCAGTATATAGTCTTTTCTTTTCTTTTTTTTTTTTTTTATCCATTCTGATACCCTATGCCTCTTGGTTAGAGCATTTAGTCCACTTACATTCAGAGTGATTATTTGAAGAAATGAATTTAGTGCCATTGTGTTACCTGTATAGTTGGTGTTTCTGGTGATGTTCTCTGGTCCCTTCTAGTTTTTTACTTTGATCTTTTTTGTTTCTTCTCCATTCAGAGAGTTCCACTTAAAATTTCTTGCAAGGCTGGTTTAGTGGTCATGAACTCCTTTAGTTTTTGTTTGTCTGGGAAACTCTTTATCTCTCCTTCTATTTTGAATGACAGCTTTGCTGGATAAAGAATTCTTGGCTGCATATTTTTCTGATTCATTACATTGATTATATCCTGCCATTCCTTTCTGGCTTGCCAAGTTTCTGTGGACAGATCTGCTGCACACCTGGTCTACCTTTGTAGGTTAAAAATTTTTTTTCGTTTGCTACTTTCATAATTTTTTCTGTGTATTTTGTGACTTTGACCATGATATACCTTGGTGATGATTCATTTTTGTTAAATCTAATGGGAGTTTTCTGTACTTCTTGGAATTTGATGTTTGTGTCCTTCCTCAGATTAGGAAAATGTTCAGCTATAATTTGTTCATGTAAATCTTCTGCCCTTTTTTCTCTCTCTTCATCTTCTGGGACTCCTGTGACTTGAATGTTATTCCTTTTTTAAAAAAATTTATTTGAGAGAGAGAGAGAGAGAAGGAGAGAGAGAGAGAGAGAGAATGAGTGGGGGAGAGGCAGAGAGAGAGAGAGGGAGACACAGAATCTGAAGCAGGCTTCAGGCTCTGAGTTGTCATCACAGAGCCCAGTGCAGGGCTCAGACTCAAGAACTGTGAGATCATGACCTGAACTGACTGAGCCACCCAGGCGCCCCTTCCTTTTTTTTTCATGAGTGGGGGAGTGTCAGAGAGAGAGGGAGACATAGAAGCCAAAGCAGGCTTCAGGATCTGAGCTGTCAGTACAGAGCCCTACGTGGAGCTCGAACTTGTGAACTCTGAGATCATGAACTGAGCTGAAGTCAGATGATTAACTGACTGAGCCACCCAAGCACCCCCAAATGTTATTCCCTTAAGTCCCTGAGTTCTCTAAATCTTGTATCATGATATTTTGGCTTTGTTTCACTCTTTTTTTGTGCTTCATTATTTTCCATAATTTTATCTTCTATATCACTGATTTGCTGCTCTGATGCATGCATCCTTGCTATCACGGCATTTATTTGAGATTACATCCAGTTATAACATTTTAAATTTCAGGCTGCCTAGATTTTAGTTATTTTATCTCCATATAAAGGGATTCTCTGGTGTTTTCTATGCTTTTTTCAACCCCGGCCAGTATTCTTATAATCATGGTTTTAAATTCTAATTCATACATTTTACTTATATCTGTGTTGCTTAAATCCCTGGCCTCATTTCTTACTGTTCTTTCTTTTTGGGTGAATTCCTCCATCTTGTCATTCTGGAGGAAGAAAAAAAATTAAAAAATTAAAATTAAAAAATTAAAAAATCAAATTAAGGAAGTTAGATCATAAGTGTGTTTTGGTCTGCTTTTGAGAGAAGCTTAATAGAATAGAGAGAAAAGAGAAAGGAAAAACAAGTTTAAAAATTTAAAAATAAAAAATTAAATAATATTATAGAATAAAATAAAATAAAGAAGATAAAAAATAATACAAAACATTAGAAAAAAAAAGAATTTTCTTTCTGTATCCAAGAAAGAGAAAGAAAAGAAAGAAACAAAATACAACATAAGCAAAAACAGAAACAAAGAAAACAAACAAACAAACCAGCAAACAGAATGAGAAAAGAAGGAAGTTGCATCCACTTTCCCTTAGAACTGGAACTTTGCAGCTCACTATAGTCTGTAGACTAATAAACAGGTGGAAGGGATTTGTACTGGTCTTCTGGTGGATTGCCTGGAGGGCGCAGGTGGGCAGGGCTTGGTATAATGGCCCTGTTCTCCACTTGGTAGCACTGCTTAACTTACTGGGGTTGATCCTTGTGTGTGCATGTGTGCGTGTACATGTGCTAAAGGTGAGAATGGCTTCACCCATTTCCCTAGTTTCTGGCCCAGGAACTTAGCACCCTCACTGACCCATGATCAAACACCCCTCCTTCATCTCAGGCTTCTGTCTGCTCCCTGTCTCTACCCTGTCCATGTCCAAGCTGTCTACCTGTTAGATGGCTCTTTCCTCCAGAGTTCTATCTCAGATGGGACTGTTTTTCAAAACTGCACACTTCAGAGACCCCCGTGACTTGGACCCAAGCTGATTCTCTGGGGGAAGGTCTCCCTGAGCAATGGCTAGGTGTTGGCTTGTCCTAGAAAATGTTCATGGGATCTTGCAGTGGCAGAGGCTCAGAGTTTACGGTTAATCACAACACACAGCTGGCACCAGGTTTTGCTGCCCTCTGGTGCCTTTGTTCCAATATCAGTAAACGTGGCTGCTCTCCAGGGTCTGGCAGGACTTTTGCCCATGTGGAAGCCATATGGCTTCTAGAAAATGCACTCCAATCAGGGGAACTGCTTCTTCTCGAATGGCACATGGACTGCTCAGACTCTGCTGCCTGCTCCTGGGAATTTGCTCTACTTTCTTACTGGAGCACAGCCAGGCACTGAGTTAAAACTTTAAGCTCTGTTCTCTACTGTTTATAAAATCCTAGTGTTATTGAAACCCTCTCCTTTCTCCCTGTCAGTGGTTTTGGGGAACAGTTTTTTTGTCCAGTCTCTGTGAATGTTTTCACTCTTTCTCTTTCTCACCAGCTACTTTTCAGGGGGAATGCTTTTCTTGCACAATTCCAATCCTCTGCATTCTCATTCTCCCCCTTTCTCTTTCTCTTTCTGTCCTTTCTCCACAAAAACAGCTCCCTACCCCCTGAGGCTCTGTGGTGTTTCTCTCTCCCAATTCACCTCTTCACACACCACATACCTGCCATGTTCTCTGGCTCAATGTATGCAAATTGTTGCATTAATCCTCAGATCAATTTCCTATGTGTTCAAAATGGTCTGGTATTCTCCTTTTTCTACAATAGTGGACCTACAGGAGGATAACATTTATCCTTGCTTGTCATTTTCAACTTTCCAAAGTGATGTTTGTATGCTTTTCCAACATTGTATTAAAATCTATTCAATTGCCCTAGTCAGTGTGTTGGTATGGACATTGATTTAATTCTGATTATATATTCCCTTTGAACTTGTCATTCCATGTTGAATTTGAATTTTCAACCTTACTGCCATACGTGAACATTTATACCAGTTGTCAGATTGGAATATAGCTGAATGAATGGGGAGGAACTATCTGTGCACAGGGTACTGTTGCTAGGGAAACAGTTCCCTACCAAACATTTTTAATGGTGGTTGAATATGAATCAAGGTAGTTTTCATAGCTATATAGTAGCATTAGAATAAATATATAGTATTTTTTAATAAATACACAATAAATCCACGTGGAATATGCCTTTGAATAATAACTGAGCAATGTGTTCATATCAAATCTGCAATTAAAAAGATTGCTTATGTTATATTTCCATTTTTATACATTACTAAAAGAGTACACTCAGTGACTTATGCATCATAACTAGATGACCCTTATACTCATTATTTAAACAGCTATTATGTTTAGATGCTTTATAAAAAAGTGAAGATTCAGTGTGGCATAGAGGAGAAAGAATTTAGATTTAGTTTAAATTCTTATATCTGACACTGTCTATATAATTTGGAGGCAGTTATTCTCTGTAAGCGTTGGTCTCCTCGTGATAATAGTATCTACATGATATGTTAAAAATATGTTACAAAAATATTATAATAGGTAACTCAAATTCACTGTGTCCAAAATAAAATTGATTATCTTTGATGGGTACTTGCCAAAATCAGAGGTGAATTTCTAGACAATAAGTCAGTAATTTTAGGATACTAAGAGATCTAGAGACCAGTCAAAAAGATTTAGTTTACTTTCACTTAATTACTACTCAAAACAATATTATATGACTTTGAGGTGCATTTATATTTTTTGTCATGCATCATTTTGGATATTAATTTTTTTAAGAGTCTGAGCAGACTGGATTCCCCACCTCTGAGGCTAGATATTGATCAAAGAGTTTTTCTCACAGTCAGGAGTTCACTTTGAAGAGCCAGCAGAGGAGTTTGTGCCAGTTGGTCACTTCCCTGGTGGTGCTAGTCTTTCTCTGTTTTTCTGATTATGTTAATAAACAAGCTGGCAGTTTTATAAAAACAAAATCTTACAGTATAATTTATATGTAAGTTATAGATAATGTCTATTGGCAGCAAAGATTTCCATTGGCAGCATTGAATCCCAAGGAATAAGCCCAGAGGTTAGGGTTAATTACGAAGAGTTTACAATCATAATTCAATATTTCTATCTTTCTAATTGCCCAAGAACAGGAAACATTAAAATATTATGAGGAATAATGGTCTTCCAGGCTATAAAGAGTCTCCTAATTTATTATTATCTTTATCCCAATTCTAGAAATCTTTCTCTGGCCAAAGATTTTGGCATAACTAGAATTTGTAGTCCCTTAGATTGGAAATTTTAGTACTATCTTTAACTTTTTACTCCCCTGGACCCTACATCTACATCTACATCTACATCTACATCTACATCTACATTTAATTATCTGTCAAGTCCTGCTACTTTAAATCCCTATACTACCAATTATTAGTTGTATGAAAGATAAAAATCACTACCTCTAGCTCATACATCTAATAAAGTGTGATAGTGGAAATTATCCTCAGGAAGTCATATGAGTTCTCAGTAATCTTACAAATGTACAGGGATTTTAGAAATCTTACCTTGGCCACTTGAGCTCCTTGTTTTAAGATATTCTACGTACATACTAGCTTGCATTTTCGATAAAAGTGGGAGATAAAGCTTATGCGCCAATGCTTTATGGAAAATAAATGGAAGTGAGGCAAGGAAGGAGAGAAAACAAATACAAGATACTGCTTACCAAGCTGGCCAGGATTGTTATCTGTAGGGGGTATGTTCCAAGACTCCAGGGGATACCTGAAACTTCATATAGTACCAAATCATAATGTACTATATTTATTCTTATACATACACAACTGTAATAAAGTTTAACTTACAAATTAGGCACAGTAAGAGATTAGCAACAATAGTTAATAATAAAATAGATCAACATACACTAATAAAAAAGTTATGGGAATGTGATCTCTCTCAAAATATTCTATTGTACTGTATTCACCCTTCCTGTGATGATGTAAGATGATAAAACACCTGTTGATGAGATGAAATAAGGTGAATGACACAGGCATTTTGACATACCATTAGGCTGCTATTGACCTTCAGATGCCTTGCCAGGAGGATCGTTCTGATCCTGACCATGGTTGTCCCCAGGTCAATGAAACCCCAGAAAGTGAAACTGGATGAGGGTGGGGGGACTACTGTATGAAAGACCTGCTGCTGGATCACACATATGTCTTTAGAAGTCCTTATGGGGTTCCTGAAACTGAATAGTCCTTCTTCCTGTATCTTCTTTCTCATTGGTTAAAACTAACTCTCCTTCATATAGGAGTTGTGTTACCTGCCCTCCCACCCTTGCACCTGCACCCAACTATATCCCCACCCCCACAGCTTCAGTGAAGGTCAGCTAAGGTTGAACTTGCCCAGCACCAGAATTGCTGCAGCTGTCACAATGTTGACTGAGACGGCGACTTTGACAAAGTATGCCCCTTGCCCACAGGGAACCCAGAACAGCTAATAAATAGTATTAGGACATGAAGCAATACAGACCAACACCAGGGCTCTTCAAGGCCAAGGGGGTTCAGGAGAAGCATGTATCTGGCACACCATCAATTCAAGAACATATTATTTTTGACATGGTTTTGATGCAGTAATCTGAATTTTACAAATGCAACGCTCTGTATAACCATTGCTTATTAAATTCCAGAAGCAGGAGCAGAAGCAATTAGGTATGCTGATTTTCAACTATAATAAATGGAATAATAATGGGTGTTGGAAGAAGACAAATGAAATAGAAAATAGGTTAGTAGTTCATGATTTACCACGTGGCATAGAAACACTTTCTGAATGGTAATCACCCTTTGTCATAGAAGAATGCATTTAAACAGAAGGAAAAAGTGAAAATGATACTTCACCACATTTTAAGACCTCATAATCAAGGGAATGAAAATGCTGAAATATCAGTTAAGTACCCTGCAAACATTCTGTCAAAGGCTTCCTAAGGAAGATACCCTGGCAGCTCAAGAAAGAGAACTTCAGTAATTCAAAGCTTTCCTCTATTTTGATCAACCCAGTGAAAATCAGGACTTCTTGTTTTATGATTCTAATGGTGCTATATGCCATTGAATAGCAGAAACTTAAGCTTATGGCCATCTACTGGATGTTTGAAACTAACATTTTTCAAGGCAATTAATAGAACAATGTCCATGGGAATTATTGATATAGGTACTAATATAAGAACAAAAAAAAACACCCTTTTATGGTGAGTATAAAAGAGAACCATTTTTTTCTGTGTTTGACTATTGTGTTGAATCATTACAAATATGTTCATAAATATTAATTGATCTGTCATTTATATGTGTACACACATATACATCAGTTCCTCATTTGCATGTATATGTGGGAAGACAATGAGAATTAATACAAAGTAGCTGTTTAGCTTTTAAAACATTGTGTAAATGGAAAACTAAAAACCATTACCACTGGATCAATTGCATACAATAAATAAAATAATCTACATTTATTTGAAAGTTACTATGTATAAAATAATGAAGTAGACTTCAAATGCAGAAATGAGAGTCATAAATTAGTATGGCTCTTATCAAAATACTTAAGGGAATTTTGAAAATACAAAGTGACTTGTCTAAATTGGAAAAAGGATTCTAATATCTAAAATATACATGTCAAACACCATTAAATTTGAGAACATTCTTGGAATGAATATGATATATTTTTTTATAAAGAGAGAATACTTATTTTAGTATGTTAAAGCTACATTTATAAATACATTATTTACATATTGCCAGCAATAGTAGCAGGAATATATTTCTGTTACTAATGACGTGTTCAGTATTATGTCAGTACATTTTTTCCATTTGGTTTTGTAGCGTAGTTCACCATTTGGTGAACTAGACTTGGAATATCATAGGCCTTCCTAAATCAGAAATACATGGGAAAAAGTAAACATACACTTTGTTGGGATTATATAAATTCATATTCATGAATGAAGAAAAGAATGAAATGATGCTGTTAAAATTATAGAAGCTGAATATGATTAGGCTCCTGGGCAGAACTTGTCTTCCTGGTTGACCTCTGTCACTAATCAAATTTTCTCTTATTTCTATAAACTTATCACCTCACTTTGTTATATATTCTAAAATTCCAGTTGTGTTTTTTGCTCTTTCAAAGTATATTTATTGAGTGACTGATATGTGGAAGGCATCCTAAAAAGTGCTGCAAAGGATAACAATATTGCTATGACCTGCGTCTGTGATGCTAGAAATTTAACCTCCAATGGGAGGAAGGTACATGTTATTCTTGGAGTGGAGATGGTTTAGAAACAGTCATTTATATATTAGTATAGATTAATTTCATAGTTGCTTTCCTTAAAATATCTCAAAATGCTGCTATTGTTTGTGGTTATTAATATGGTCTGTCTTTCCATGTAAATTATAAATTCTTCCAGTTAAGGGACAAAGCCAGAGATGTCAGTATGTGTATTCAATACTCCTTTCTAAGCAAGGCTGTTCTAACTGGGAGTCCCACTCTAAGACTGAACCTTTTATATGTCTCAACATAAAAATATGCACATTGCTTCCTGCCAAAATATTTTCTTTATCATCAAAGGAAAAAGGGAATACATTCAGTTTCTTTACTAGTATCAAGTGCAAGAATTCTTCCTTGCTATTTGTACTATTTGGTGAATTCTTATTCTGGTTTCATTAATACAGTCCAGAGTATCATGCTTCTTCTCAGAACACGAGTTCTGTAGTCTCTGAGGGTTGTAATTAATGTAGTAAGAAAACACACGATGAATCACTAAACTTCTTTTCCTTTTTTCTCTAGTTTTATATTATGTCAACACCTTAAGAAAATACTTATTTGAAACACTGAATATGTGCAGTTACTTGATAATAGAAATTTCTAGTACTTGATTGTGGAATCTCAGATAATGATTGAAGTCTCATGTTAAGGAGTTATAGAACTTGAATTGATATGCCTAAGTATGCCTGTCCTCAGTAATACCTCAAGCTGATCAACTAACTAGTAACAGCAAACAACACTTTGATGCATTGCTATAAAAATTTAAGAAACTTCAATTTTTATTTTAAATAAGCTTTTATTTTTTTTTAATTTTTTTTTCAACGTTTTTATTTATTTTTGGGGCAGAGAGAGACAGAGCATGAACGGGGGAGGGGCAGAGAGAGAGGGAGACACAGAATCGGAAACAGGCTCCAGGCTCTGAGCCATCAGCCCAGAGTCTGACGCGGGGCTCGAACTCACGGACCGCGAGATCGTGACCTGGCTGAAGTCGGGCGCTTAACCGACTACGCCACCCAGGCGCCCCATTCAATTTTTATTTTAAATGGTTGATGTTGGTGGATTACTATTTTATAATAGATTAACACCAAGATGACATTAATAACAAGTAATATTTTTGAGAGGTTATTCAGTTTCAGGTGATGAGAGATTTATTGGTACTGTCTCCTTACAATACTGCAAGAATTGTACTATATTATCTTATTTTATAGATTAGAAAACTGAGGTTTAAATAATTTAAATAAATTGCCCAATGTTACACCCAAGTGACAAAACATGCACTTAGACTCAAGATATCTCTATATGAGACATGGATTTTAACTTCATAATTTGGAAAAAAAATAAAGTACACAGAAAAGTTGTAAGGATAACACAAGAAACTCACAAATACCTTTCACCTAGATTCTCCAGTTATTAAAATTTTGTTATATTTAAACACATGCACATACACACTTATCAGCATTTATTTTATACATGTATGTTTATAAGTATATATGTACATACATATATAACATTATAATATTTATTTTTTAATCATTTGAATGCAATTTATAGACATTATGCTGCTTTACGCCTAAATATTTCAGCAGGTATCTCCTATGAAGGGCATTTTCCTATGTGATCATTGTAAAATTGTCAATTCAGGAACTTTAGCACTGATACAATACTATCATTTAATGTACAGTTCAAATTCCAATTTTGCCAGTTATCCATAAAAATATTTGTAGTCTCTAAACCAGTCCTTTAATCTGCAAAATGTATTTCAGACTTTCTGTTTCTTCTATGACATTGTAATTTTGTAGAGTACAGGCTGTTTTCACAATATTCCTCAGTTTGAGTTTATCTGTTTGTTTCCTCATGATTCAGTTCAAGTTATATGCTTTTGTTAAGAGCACTGAATACCTAATAACTGTTTTTCTCAGTGAATCATATCAAGAGGCACTGAAGTCAGTTTGTCTCATTATTACCGCTATCAACATTGATCATTAATTTGCTTGAGGTCTTTGCCAGGTTTCTTCACTATAAATTTATTTATTTTTTTCCTTTGAAACTGGTAATATGTAGGACATACAATACCATGTAAATAATGTCCACCATCAAACTTTAATCCAAAGTATCCATTGGTAATTCTTGCTCAGATTATTACTATGGTGATTGTATAATGGTGATTTTTAGTAATCTATTGTATTTGTTTCCTAGGGTGCCCATAACAAAATTCCATAGACTTGGTAACTTAAACAACAGAAATTTGTTATTTAATTCTGGAGGCAGGTTTGTTTTTCAGGGAGGCCTCTCTCCTTGGCTTGCAGATGGCACCTTCTTGCTGTGTTCTCACATGATTGTCCCTCTGTCTGTGTTGTCTGTGTCCTAATCTCTTTTTATAAGGACACAAGTCATATTGGATTAGACCTTATCCTAACAACACCATTTTAACTTAATTATCTCATTTATCTTATCTTATTTAAAGGTCCTATCTCAAAGTACAGTCACATTCTGGGGTATTAGAGTTTAGAGATTTAACATATGAATTTTTGGGAGGATACAATTCAGCCATAACACCTATAATTGATTCCATATTTATTAGGTATAGGCCACCTTAAGAAAGAGCCTCCTCATTTTCCCATTTATGTATATGCATATGTATTATACATGTATACATATGTGTATACTCTCAGTATAGACTCATGGATTCTTGTTCCATTAATGGATTATAATCCATTATTATCACTGTTCATTTTCAGACTATAACTGTTCCAGATTTGACTGGTGGGAAAATGTTCAAGCTGACACCAGTATCATTTTTATCTGATGCCCTAATTGGTTGAGACCTTCCTTACTTTCTGAAACAAATGTATGTTGAGACTCGTCTCATATTTTTCCTTGCCTTAACCCTAGAGTCAGCCATTTCTTTTTTTTTTTTTTAATTTTTTTTTCAACGTTTATTTATTTTTGGGACAGAGAGAGAGCATGAACGGGGGAGGGGCAGAGAGAGAGAGGGAGACACAGAATCGGAAACAGGCTCCAGGCTCTGAGCCATCAGCCCAGAGCCCAACGCGGGGCTCGAACTCACGGACCGCGAGATCGTGACCTGGCTGAAGTCAGACGCTTAACCGACTGCGCCACCCAGGCGCCCCGAGAACACACATTCTTAAGCATTTTATGAAAACAATGTCACAATGTACAAAATAGGATTTAGTGCAAACTTAATTAAATATTGATTAGATAAATATATTTCATAATAAGGCCAAATTTACTGAAACATGGGATCCAAGTGGGAAAATAAAAACAGAAGACCGTCATGATGAAAAAAGACTAAAAACAACTGTAGATAGAATAACAGGGGTATTGTGGGATATAGTATTTTAAGTGCAAACTTTAAGAAATACAGAGGAACTCAAAATATTTTCAGCCCCTATTTTTGGAAAGTAGAACTGAGCAGCACAATCTTCCTAATTGCTCTTCTTTTTAGGCCTCTGAGTCTTCATATAGATTTCTAATCTGCTTTCTTGGTAAATCAAGTTATAAAAGACCTTTAGAGTAATGTTCAACAATCAGGACTAAAATGAGAGAATAAATTCAAATACTGCTAGACGAATAGGGAATATTGCTGACATAAGTTGTTAATAATGAAAATACTGACCAGCAGAGAAACTCACTGATGTAGGATCTGTCTGAGAGCATATTGATTCTTGAGTACATTAATCCCTTATAGAGAGGAATTAATGTCAAGGAATGAGTCATGGGCCAAAATATAAGATACTTTCAAATGTGTTCTCAGAGCTTACAGTGTGCTCATCTGTTGCAACCCCCTACTTGTTAAACAATTCAAATGCTTTCTAAAACCTGATCCTATGATGCATCAGGGAGAAGAAAATACTCTGAAAAGAAATTTCTTTCCTCTTCACCATTTCAAGGCAGCAAAGTACCAATTAGCACTTGGGAGGAAGTGATTTATCGTTTCATATAAGGATGCCTTGAAAGAGAAACACATATGTTAAGAGTATACTAGCTCTCATTTATTATACCAGATACTATCCCTTCATATTTTTTGCATTGAATTTGTACAACCACCATATTATGCAGCTATTATTATTTCTATTTTATAGGTGTGGAAAAAAGTCCTGGAATTGTTAAATAATTTTAGGCATGCCATACATCTTTTAAGATGTAGATCAAGGATTCAAACACAGAAAGCCATGTCTCAAAACTTTGCATTTTATTATTCTGCACTGCTGTCTTTCATAATATCTGGTTACTTATGAGTGGTATAAAAATGATCCAAACAAACTTACTGTTGTAGGAAGTTCGATTTGGTTGGTCACCACATTGATATGGTATTAAAGTACTGTCTATAAAAATACCATTAGGCACTTCTATTTCCAGGAAGATGGAGTAGATGTTCTTTTACCTAATCCTCCTACAGAGAACAGCTAAAACCCTGGACATTACATAAAACAGAATTAAGAAGATTCTGAAAGGTAGAAAGAAGGATGTAGACTGCTTAAGGATTTTGAAACATGAGCAATGACACAGCAGTGAGTTATGTGGATTTTTTTCCTGCCACTTATTCCCCAAAGTGTTTAGGTTTCAGATTGGGAGCCAGAGTAGTTGGCAGTCCAGAAATGCCAACAAGTGTGAGAAGAAAAATCAAGAAAAGTCTGCTGTCCTAGCAAAAGAGCCAGGAAAAGGACAGTATAGGAAGATAGAAAACTTTTAGATAATAACTGCACAACTTTAGCTAAGCATCCTAGAAAACACTTCTGTTTCATTCTCACCTCTACCAGCAAAGGCCACATGGGGAATCTAAATTTCCACCTTTGCCAGTCTGTAATGAAATACCACAAACCCTCCATGAGGTATTGTCAGAAAAGTCCAAGTGGGAGTTGGACTTTCATCCTCCTACCCAGGAGATAATGAGGCCTTAAACCCCATGGTGTTGGTGAAGACCAGGTGAGTCACTTGAACTTCTGCTTCAACCAGTGGTAATGAGGCATCACTCACAATTCCTGCTGGGGTTGTGTCAGAATTCTTTCATTACAATCCATCAGTAAAGAGACCATCCATGTTTGGTAACATTAGAGGCCATTCAGAGAGCAATAATGAGACACTCCTGCACCTCCCAGACAGGGTAGTATTAATGGAACACTGGTAGGAAATATGGACTTTCATCTCACCAAGTATCTCACCAATACTCAAGCTTATTAATAAGCTGGAGTACCACTTTAGACAGGAACATTGTCAGAGAAGTCCTGCTATAATAGCAGATTTAAATGAGATCCAGAATTTCAGAATTTCATATATTAAAATGTCCATATTTCACTGGAAAATTACTTGTCAAAGCAACGACCAGGAAAATTTCAATTTGAAAAAAGATACTTAACAGATGTCAAAATTGAAATGATGCAGATATAAAATTATCTTATATGGATTTTAAAGCAGCAGTTATAAGAATGCTTCAATGAGCAATTACAGGCATGTTTGAAACAAATGAAAAATTTAATGTCTCAGCAAAGAAATAGAAGATATAAAGAAGAAAGAAAAGAGAATTTTAGAACTGAAAAAAATGCAATAACCCCCCAAAATTATGGATGGATTTAACAGATTGGAGGGGGCAGAAAAATAAATCAATGAACTTGAAGATAGAACAGTAGAACTTACTATGAACAACGGGGAGAAAAGAGGCTGAAAAAATTTTGAGTAGAGCATCAAAGACCTGTGGGGCTCTAAGCAAAGATCTAACATTCATGTCATTGGAGTTGTGAAAAGTACTCCAAAAAGTATCCAAAAAGTGATATGTACTAAAAAAATATAATGGTTGAAAACTTCCCCAAATTGCAAATAACATAAACCTACAGATCCAAGAAGCTTGTTGAACATCAAACAAAATAAACCCAAATAAATACATGCAGGAAACATCATTGTCAAATTTCTGAAAACTAAAGACAAAGATAAAAAGTAAAAACAGCAAGAGAGAAATAATACTTTACAGAGGAAAAACAGTTTGAATGACAATGGATTTCTTATCAGAAACCAGAAAATTGGGAAGTGGCACAACACTTTTAAGTACTGAAATAAAAGAACTGTCAAATGAGAAATCTGTATCTAGTTGAAAGTATCCTTTAAATGAATGGGAAATCAAGATATTCTTAAATGAAGGAAAATTAACAGAATTTGTTGCCAGGAGACCTTCTATAAAACAAGGGCTAAAGGAAGGAATCTTGAAAAATAAGGAAGGAAGAAAGAACAATGGAAAGAACAAAAACATGGGTAAATACAATAGACTTTAATTCTTTTGAGTTTTCTAGATTATGTTCAATGGTTGAAGCAAAAATTATAACACTGTCTGACATGGTTCTTTAAGGAGGAACTATTTAAGACAATTACATTATAAATAAAAGCACAAGTGAAATTAAAGGGAGTTTATTCATTTGAAACCATAAAATATTGATGCCAGTAGACTGTTATGTATTTATAATACCTAGCACAACCACTAAAAATGTGTATGAAGAAATATACTCAAGATAAATCAAAACAAAATAGTAAAGAATGTTCAAATAAGTCCACAAAGGCAGCAAAAACAAAACAAATAAAAAACAGTGGTAAAAACAGAAAACAAAAAATAAAATGGCGGACTTAAGCCGCAACAAATCAATAATTACATTAATTGTAAATGTTCTTTTTTTTTTTTAATTTTTTTTTCAACGTTTATTTATTTTTGGGACAGAGAGAGACAGAGCATGAACGGGGGAGGGGCAGAGAGAGAGGGAGACACAGAATCGGAAACAGGCTCCAGGCTCTGAGCCATCAGCCCAGAGCCCGACGTGGGGCTTGAACTCACGGACCACGAGATCGTGACCTAGCTGAAGTCGGACGCTTAACCGACTGCGCCACCCAGGCGCCCCGTAAATGTTCTAAAAATACCAATTAAAATACCAGAAATTGGCAGAGTGAATTAAAACAAAACAAAATTTGGCCCAACTATATGCTCTCTACAAGAAATTTCAAATAGGAGTTGAAAAATCTCTCTAGACTCCTCTGTCTAGAAATACTAATAACTGCTTTATAATCTTTTAACAAGAAGTTTGAGAAATATGGTAAAAGTTTGCCCCTTATAAAATATAATTAAGTAGTCTGCATAAGTGAAAGATTATAAAGTCAACATATTAAAATACTGATGTTTATTGACAGAATATAAAAAACTTGAACAAGGATATGGAAGCTGGGTAAAGAAGAAAATTAAGAGATGAAGTGGCAGTGGTCGGGTTTCCTTTTGTAAAATATCTACATCTAGTATACAAAAGAAATGAAGCAGAAAGAACAGAATTAAAATTGTGCTAACATATGAATAAAGAGAGAATTCAAGATTTTGCGAAGAAATAGTTATTTCAAAACAATACACCATCTCATACTGAAAGGATCCAATTTTATGGGTCTAGTTTAGTTTCTGGAAATAACAAGTTCAAGTGGAGAAAATATTGTTAGCATTTTGAGCCACAATATTAGGTAGAATATAAATCAAAAAAATAGTGATGTTTACAGTGTAAAAACGATTTTTTAAAAAGTTTGGGGTACCTAAGAACACATTGTTGCTGCTATTAGGGCATTTGCAGTTACTTTGCTATTGGCAAATTCCATTCTAGTTTGCCAATAGGTAGGTATGATCTCATGCTAACAACTCCCCAGCCATTCTAATACTGAAGAAGAAATTTTATCCTTACATAAATTCGTTATATAACAAAATGTACCATCCCTAGGATGTTTAAGAGCTTTACAGTATCAGCCTGTTTCACTGTGGTCAAATGGAGAAAGCAATAAGTCTCTATGATAGAGACCTAATTAGAGATTCAAAAACCTTATTGAACTGTTGGAGGCAGAGATTTTAAGAATTTGATATTAAAATAATGCCTTAGAACTCAACATTTTAGGGAGAAAAACCCAAAAATACACAAAATAATTATAATTCCTTTCACCTAAGTTTTTTTTTTGTAAGTATATATCACTGAGCTAAAAAAAAAGTACAATTTAATAATATAGATTCACATTCAATCTATGTGTAATTGGAGTAAGGCTATTACCTCTTTAAATAGAAATAACAAAGAAATAAGTAGCTTTTAACATAATGTGTTGCTTGCTGGTCTTTTTCCACATTAAAAAATATAAATACAAGTTGCAAATGAAATAAGTACCTTTTAGCATAATGTGTTGTGGGAGTATTTCATTTCCCATTGCTCTGGGATTTCTCTCCTTGTTTTTGTTGAATTTTTTTTTTCATCTTGTGCAAACTGTATCTTATTAATACTTTGTTTTCCTTTTACAATATGTTTCTTTATTAAAGCTCTCATATTTTCTCACATTAGATTTGTATTTTAGTGTTTTCATTTTCTAATTTCTTTTTGTTTTTTTCTTTCCAAGAGTTAGAACCTAGCTGTAGTTTTTAATTTTACATCTTCATCACATAAATGTAAAATAAGTTTATTATATGGAAAGCTAACCCATCGTCTCAGTAAAGAACCTACTTATGGCCATGCTTAGCTGCTAGACAAAACATTACTGGTATCTAGCATAATGTTTTTTGTTGACCCGTGTTTACTAAATTATTAGGGTTTGGTTTCTGACAGTGGCAATCACATCCTAATAGGTAAGCGCTTTGTGTTGTTCTTCTGAAGCTTGGGAAAAACTGTAACTTGGTTGAATTATATCCTCACTAAACTTGTCACCATTTTCACTTTCCTAGAGTCTAAAGGACAGAAAATAACTTGTAGCTTTATGAAATTGTTGTCTTTTAAGAATTAGTACTTCTCAGAGTAAAATTTTCAACTTTCTTAACTTTGACAGTTGTCACATTCACATCTCACTGAGAATGTAATACCTCCCCCCCCACCTTTTTTACAGTGTATCTATTGAAGATGAGGTCCATATTTTATAAGTAGTTGACATAGTTTTTAAGTTTCTTCTAATCTATAGGTGTTCCCTTTTTCTCTCTCTCCCTCTTTTCTCTTGTCCCTTCCTCATTCTCCTGTTCTCATTCTTTCTCTCTCATTCCTTTTGTCTATTTCTCTTTTCCTTGCAGTTTCTTTGTTGAAGAAAAAAAAAAATGTTTCCTAAAGTTTCCTAGAGTTATGATTTTGCTGACTCCATCCAGTTGTATTGTTTGACATGAACTGTTGCCCCATATCTTTCCTGTAAATTTGTAGATATTTGCTTGATCAGATTCAGATCTAAGTTTTTTAGAAAGAGAGGCACCTGGGTGGCTCAGTCAAGCGGCTGACTCTTGATTTCAGGTCAAGTCATGATCTCACGGTTTTTGGGATTGAGCCCTGCGTTGGGTTCCACACTGACAGTGCAGAGCCTGCTTGGGATTCTCTCTCTCTCTCTCTCTCTCTCTCTCTCTCTCTCTCTCTCTTCCTCTCTCTCTCTCTCTCTCTCTCTCTCTCTTTTTCTGCCTCTCCCCTGCTCTCTCTCTCTCTCAAAAATAAATAAATAAACATTAAAAAAATAAAAAGGCAATAAACTTCATTTGTAATGTTGTGGATTTTATCAGAATGACCACAATATCTGGAAGTTTCTCATTTTGTGACGCTAGCAGCCACTGGGAACCATTAAATGCATCATCTCCCTTTTTTCATTAGTGCCTGCAAAATGGAGGTATTTTAATTCTATAATTCCTTCTTTATTTATTAGCTAGAATATTTCTGAAAAGAGAAACTTCCATTAACTATTTCATTACCCATGGGCACGAATTTTATGGAAAAGGAAGGATAAGTGCTAGAATCTGTCTCATATTTACTAAAAATTAAAGTTTAACTGATTAAAACACAAGTAGATTCTATTTAAATTGAGAAGGAAATATTGAATATGATTCTTCTTCTTTTTCTTCAAATACTAATAAAAGTTTTCATTAAATTCTAAGAGCAGACCTCACAAGATAAAACCAAGTAGATTTTAGAACCTCCCAAAAGAAAAAACTCATTTTCATTCTCACTTATACTGTTCTCGATGATTCTGCTCTAGGAGTATTACTGCTTTTTATCTAGATATAAGGTAGCACCTTGGTACCTTATAGCAAAAGGTTTTCAAACTTCACATGGAGGACAATAAGGAAACTAATAATTCTTTTGCTAAGATTGTCCATATTCCAGATTTAATAATTTAATTAAAAATAGTTTGTTTAGTTTAAAAAGTTTGTTAATATCCTCAGGGATTTGTGGTTAGATAGTGTTGTTTATGTCTTGGATAAATGAAAACACTTTACCAGAGATAAGCCATAAATCTTACATCTATGATGCTTCAGGAATATAATTGGTAATTTATAATCACAGTAATTTTGAGATGTGTAACCCAAGTGCAGAGGTAATAAAATTAAAAAATTTTGCAAGTCGATCTCAGCTTTTTTGTGTATGTGAAACTATAATTGTTACAAAATAAAAAAATGCTAACGAGTTATGTATTTCTCATATAAACATTTTCAACTTTCCACCTCATCAGATTTTATATAACTACAGATATAATTGCATTTTATATTTTATGATTCATGAACATCAAAACATAAAACAAGTCTGTTTGCTTTTAGAACTTCAGAACTTTTGAAAATGGTGTACAGTTATAGTTTTTTTTATTAACAGAGATTGGAATTAATGACTATTTCAAATAGGGGTACAGTATACAAAGTCTTATAAAGGTTTTTTATTTAAGCTTTATGATGGATTTTTGTACTAACAACTATAACTTCATAAAAATGGATAATATTCAAAAGCATGCTCTGTTATTTGGATTTAAAAACTAGTTATTTGTATTCATATGTGTATCTGTGTGTCTCTGTGTGCATAAATACATAAAAGTCATTGTTAAAATCACAAGACATACATTCCAACCCTTCCCTTTAGCAGCAGGTCAAAAGAACTTTTAGCTCAGTCTCTGAGGATTTCTTTTTATTACAAATATGAGAGTGGGATGTTTAAAAAAAAGACCTAAAATTTAATAATAATAAAAAAGCTACCCAAGACTGCATTCTGCTTGATGGCTCCAGAGAGTAGAAAGAGATTATGTTAAAGCATAAATGGAGCTTTAACATTTTTAAATCCAGGAGGTCTAATCTAATCTAATCCTTTTCAATCCAATTTTTTAAAATGCATCCTAGACATCAGATTAAAGCATGTGCTTTGCTTTCTAGGCCATTTTAAACAGACTCAGCATCTGTGCTTTCTGACCCTCCATGTTGCAATTTAAAAAAAAAAGTGATTTAGCAGAAACAAAAATAGAATGAATGCTGTGTGTGTGTGTGTGTGTATATACATGTGTGTATATATTATATATGTATGATTTTGCTAAGACTGATTAGAAGATGATTACTATGTGTTTTTAAGTAAATAAAAATGGAGAATTAGAGTAGAAGCCTGTTTGTAAAGACAGTATTTTGGAGTGTGATGCACTAGCTTCTGCTTCACGGTCATGCCCAGTGCTGGTCACTGCTTCCATTCACCTCATACCTACTTTCCACTGGAGCGCTAGAGGCCTGCACACACTTTATCAAAGCTGGCTCCACTTCCAGCTATTTCCAGTTTGCTTGAATTATCCTTTATGTGAAAGCTACTGCTGGGTTAATTACCTTTAATTCTTTTTCTTGCAACCCCCCCTAGCCAACACAGGCCGGAGACCCCAGAGGCTCTCTCGCCAGGTCTCCTTCTACACTGCAGCTTGGCCTTTAAAACACAGCGTATCCCTCTCTTTTTGCTTCTTTCCATGTTCATTACTGGGAAAAAAGGGAACGAAACCCTTGCCACATGGCAATTCTTCGATGTCTCTGAAGATCCTTTATCCCCAGTTTGGAATTAAGGTACATTTACTTGAATAATTAAACTTCTACAGAATCTCTATCATCCTTTCTTGTGTGGTCCTTTTTTTTTAGAGATTTAGCACCAAAATAATATACTTAGTTGGGTTTACGTTTTATAATTGTTACTTGCCTTAGATTGTGAAACTGCTACTTTTAAGACATCTATTTTTTCAAACTCTGATTCTTAAAGAGACCAGGTGCTTCTCTTGCTAAAGATCAGAAACGCATTCTGGAGGTAACTGAGCAGTCTGTCAACAGCCATTTGCTGGTTTCTGCATTAGTGCAAATCTCCCATTTCAAACCATGAGTCTAGAGCTAAGAAATATAATCTGTAATTCAGGGCTTTTATAATGTTTTGTTCATTCTGCTAATCCCAACTTCAAATGATACTGTGTTCAGCTAGATACATGTTGATTTCGTCTAAAACTTTGCTGTTCACAAAGCGACAGATCAACAGCTGTGGCATCACCCAGGATTATGATAAAAAGGGAATCTCAGGTCCCACCTCAGACCTACTGACTAGGGAAACTGTATTTTAACAGGCTCTCCAGGCAAATTAATATGCACATTGAAGCTTAACAAAGAAGGTTCTAAAAGATTGTCACCTCCTTAAAGACAGCCCATTGTATACCCTCATAAAATGTGTGTTGAGTTGGATCTTAATACATAAGCCACTTCTATGAGGTCATAGCCAGTTCCGATTTCTGAGCTTAAAAACAATAAAACATTGGGGAGCCTGGGTGACTTAGTTGCTGAAGTGATCAACCCTTGATTTCTGCTCAGGTCATGATCTCAGGGTCACTCATGAGCTCGAGCCCTGCAGCGGGCTCCACACTGAGTGGTTGAGTATGGAGCCTTCTTGAGATGCTCTATCCCTCTGCCTCTGCACCCACCCCCCCCCAACTAGTTCTTTTTTTGTCTCCAAACAACAAAACAAAAACCAATAAAGCATTTAAATATAAATAGAAATCTAATTTATAGGCAGTAAGTTAGTAAAATGCACAATATAATAAGTGTCAATATGTATATAAAGTCCAAAAAATAAAGTCAATAAAATGTATTAAAGAAACCTTTATAGAGTTCCAACTGATTTCCTGCTTTACTAATTTCTGCAAATCTATAGAATCTACCTTGAGTCTATACATTTAAATA
Organism: Prionailurus bengalensis; assembly: GCF_016509475.1. NCBI lineage: Eukaryota > Metazoa > Chordata > Mammalia > Carnivora > Felidae > Prionailurus > Prionailurus bengalensis. The sequence continues at coordinate 201,569,699 of NC_057343.1, forward strand.
GCATAGAAAGAGAGTAATCAATGTGACAAAACTGTTAGGTTAATAAAGGAACTCCAGGTAGAGAGTTTACTTGTCAAACTATCCCTTGATTCTTCTCCTACAGGTATTATCTCCCAGAGGTAATCTTAGACTTGTTTTCTGCTGAATTTGAGAAGATTTAGTTTCCAAAATTTTCCATTTTTGTATTAAAATAGTTCCAATATTTCCTTTTTAAAACATTATTTTTTAAGGTTTTATCTGGTGTTATTTAATTTATTTTTAAAAATTTAATTCTAGTGTAATTAATACAGTGTTATATTAGTTTCAGGTGTACGATATATTGATTAAGCAATTCTGTACATCACTCAGTGCTCATTGTGATAAGTATACTCTTAATCCCCTTCACCTATTTCACCTAAAACATTTTTTAAAAGTTTTTAAAAATATCTATTTATTTTGAGAAAGAGAGAGAGAGGGCATGAGTGCATGAGCAGGGGAGGAGCAGAGAGAGAGAGTGAGAGAGAAATCCCAAGCAGGCTCCCTGCTGTCAGCAAAGAGTCTGATGAGGGGCTCAATCTCACAAACTGTGAGATCATGACCTGAGCTGATATCAAGAGTCCAATGCTTAATCAACTGAGCTATCCATCCCTAAAACATTTATTTGTTTAATTTTTTTTAATGTTTATTTTTGAGTGAGCAAGAGAGAGACAGAGCATGAGTGGGAAGGGGCAGAGAGAGAGGGAGACACAGAATCTGAAGCAGGCTCCAGGCTGTCAGCACAGAGCCTGATGGCAGGACTTGAACCCACAGACCATGAGATCATGACCTGAGCTGAAGTTGGATGCTTAACTGACTGAGCCACCCAGGTGCCCACTAAAACATTTATTTTTAATACACTCTCAGAACTTCACATTATGTCAACATAAGCAAATGTGCTCCACATCCAGGTCTGCCTGCATAAGTATCAAACTCTTTCCAAATTAGAGCTCTTTGCCTCCCCTCCAAATCTCTCCTCTGTTGTACTTCCTGTCTCTAAATGACACCACCACTTTCCAGCACCCTCCCAGTCCAAACAACTGAAGATCAACTTAGATTCTTTTTCTAAACATTTTATTTAAATCCGAGTTAGTTAACATGTAGTATAATAATGGTTTCAGGAGTAGAATTTAGTGATTCATCACTTACGTATAACACCCAGTGTTCATACCAACAAAGTGCCGTCCTTAATGCCCATCACCCATTTAGCCCATCACCCCCCCCTCCAAAACCCCTCCAGTAAACCTCAGTTTATTCTTTGTATTTAAAGAATCTCTTAAGGTTTGCTTCCCTCAGTGTTTTTAATCTTATTTTTCCTTCTCTTCTCATATGTTCATCTGTTGATTTGTAAATTCCACATGTGAGTGAAATCATATATTTATCTTTCTCTGACTTACTTAGCTTAGCATAATACACTCTAGTTCTATCCATGAAGATCAACTTAGATTCTTAACTCTGTTCCCTATTTCTTGTTGACAGAGTTATTGATCGAAAGAACACCTGTGATCTTAATACTGCATGGCTGCACACTTTCCCTAGTTCTTCATATGTTGTGGGATAATATTCAATTTCCTGAGCATAGCCAATGAGCTGTTCTGGCCCTCTACCCTCATTTCCCTGCCCTATTCCCTCATATATCCAAGAGTCCACTCAATCTAAATGACTTGAAGTTCCCCGAAATACTCCATGCCTTTCTGTTCTGTGCTTTAGTTAAATTGATTCCTTTGTAGAGTTAGTATCAGAGAGGCACCTGAAAGGATGATTGGCCAGATGTGGGACCCTCCCCCAGTGCTGCTGCTGATGAGTTGTATGGCTCAGAGCCCTTTACTATTTTTTGTTTCTGAAGTGAGGATAATAAATGTATCTCATTACATTTTTCTTTACATGATGATAGCTTGAAAAGATAGCATGAGAAAATGTATATAAATTGTTTTGTTTAATAAGCGTTTAATATATTTTAGTAGTGTTGTTAGTATTACTGTCTAAAATTCAGTTCTGGTATCATATCTTTCGGGAGGTTTACTTTCCTCTCAATATAAATTAGAGTTCCTTTAGTTTCTGGAGCACATCTTTATCATAATATTTATTGCAGAGTCTTTTAATACTCTGTTCTCTTTTCTGATTCCCCTTAAGTAAACTGAACTACTTGAGATGACTGGGCCTTTAATTTCTTAGGACCAAAGTTCAGTATAGTACCACCCTAGAATAGAAACTCAATAAATATTAGTTATTTTATATTTCCATTTATATTTGTAAGCTGTATATCCCAGTTTCAAAATATCTGAAAACCTCAAACATGTATTATAAAATGATTTAGTAGAGAACTGACTGAAATCTAAAATGTAAGTACATGAGTTAATTTTAGGATACAAAAACTTTTCCCCCTAAATATGTTTTACTTAAATTTTAGAATGTCAGCTACTACCTTGGTATATGGAGTAAAAAATCTGAAAAGTACTAATATTATTTAATTTTAATGTTTAATTTATATATCTCCATCCTGAATAAATTGTCATTAATTTAAAAATATTTGGCACACTAAAATATGTAGTAACTGGCTAAAGTTAATTATGTGTTATATGCTATTATGTGAAATATATGAAATGAATGATTATAGGATGGATATATCTTATTATGTGTCAAATTAATAGCCTGAAGAATTTAAAACCATGGGCTATGCAGAAAATGTTACTGAAAGTGTATAGAGACTATTTAAATAGTTTGAGGATCTGTGGCAGTTCTAATGCACATTTTATATCTCTGATAGGAGTAATGAAGGACGTGGTCTGTGTTTTAGTTAATTCTGAATAACCTTTTTATTGCTAGTGTAGGTAAATATCAAAATCAATTATATATGAAATCACTTTTAAAATTATTGCCAAAATGGTCAAATTCTTCCCTAATGTTTTCATTTATTCGCAAAGAGCAAGAAGCACTGGGAATCTTTGATCCTATTTATAAAATATATCTAGCTATATTCTATCTATCTATCCATCCATTCATCCGTCCGTCCATAACCAGCTGAGGAAATTTAAAGGGAGATACTTAAGAACTATTTTTTTTTCTTTTGGCAATAGTACCTAATGGGAAAGTTGTATTCAAAGCCTGGGGACAGGGGAGAATACTTAAAAGAGAGAAAATAAATCTAGACAAAACAGAAAATTGTATTTCCTGGCTCAAAATTATAACGCAGTCTAAGTCAGCAGAAAAAGAAGGGCCCTTTCTTAAAAGACCTACTGCATAATAGGAAAATCTTTGAAGCAGTATGTAAATTCTATTCCAACAAGTGCTCACACATGAAAAAGTTGATAAGAAGACCAAGAAAAATTTTGTGGATGTGAAAATGCCAGTCATCTATGATTAGAAACAACATCTACTGATTGATTTTAATTTTAATATATTTCCCTAAGGTATAGATGCTCTTAGAAAGGAAATCAAAGTAATATGAGAAATACAAATATTTTGATCCTTAGAGAACATCCTTGCATACTTCTACCCAAAGCACCTACCATCCCCACTGGCAGCTTGACAACACTCCAGACTGCCATCTACTAATTATCTCAGCTGTCAAATTTTCCCTTTGACACCATTTGCCACCTGCACCGCCTGCTGCCAGGCAGATGACAATAAAACGTAAACTTAAACTCCTGAAGGATATTTTAAAATGTCGCTGGAGAGAGGAAAACAATCTTGTGTTGTCCAACTAGAGAATACTCCTAGGTGGGAGTAGACTAAGGTTACCACAGGAAATGCCAAGCACTAATTCCTTGGGGAATTCCAAAGCACAAATACTGAAATTGTTTTGGTTCCCTTCACTCCACAGTCTACTGCTTTTACCATATGAAAAGAATCAGGGAATTATCTAACATGGAAGGCCAAAAGAGCAATTTCCATAGGTATAGTTTAGATATGAAGCCTGAAGAAAATACACAAACACTCCATGACTCTTGCGTAGTATTTTCCTGGAATTGCAAGATGGAAACAAATAATTGTTGAACATTCATGACAAAAAGAAAAATTAAGTCTGCACTGTGCCTGAACTTCCCTTAAGAACTCTCCAGATAAATTTATATTTTTTCTGCACAAGCAGACCTCATCAAACAACAGATCCCAAAGTGAAAAAAAATCAAAGTGACTCATATTTCTTTGGCCATAAGTTAAAGGTGTTTACTTTTCACAGCACAGACACAAAGAAAGAAGATTTGGCCAAGCCTGAAAAATTACTTTTGCATTGCTAAACCAAAAGGCTTAGACTGAGAAGAGAGGGCTTGAGAAATCAAAGAGTAAATAGAGATTACTGCTGCATTACTTGCCTAGGAGCTTAATTCTCTCCACCAAACAAATAAGGCAAGCAACCACACCTGCTAAGCGTTGGCAGTAGAGAGGACTTGGCTCTGAAGTCAAATGGAGAAAGTGGTTTCAAAAGGAAGCCTTGAAATTTTGGACTTTCATGAGAAACTTACTTTCTCTTTTTCATAATTTCTGTATGGATTTTTGGACCTTTGGATTAGTGCTGTGGGGCAGAAGATGTGTATAGAGGTAATTCCATGTTGAGAATGAGCTTGGAATGGCAACCAGAGCAGGCAAGATAATGCCAGGGCCAGGACCCCAGCTGCCTCCACTGGCTGCTGTAGGGATGGGGAAGTTCAGGGAGGACATATGTGTGGAGCTGGTTTTAATCTGAAGAAGGATATTGAAGAATTGTGGTTGAGGGGGCAGGTCTTATTCCAGGTAGAATAAATATTACATTCATGATATCTGGGGCAGAAAAACAGCAAAAATGAAATGTAAACCAAATTTGAAAGCATAATTCATTACTATTGATGTAGGACACAGGCAAAATAAAATTGTAACCAAAAAAAATCTGAAATGTGGTTTCTAAAGAGAAATAATAATGGCTAACATGGGTTGAGTGCTTGCTACATGCCAAACATTGGACTGAGAACTTCAGATGCATCAATTCATTTAATCTTCCTGACAGCTGCTGAGGAAAGTGTTACTGTTATCCTATTTTATGTTATGTTATTTCATTTCATTTCATTTCATTTCATTTCATTTCATTTCATTTCATTTCATTTTTTAATGCCTATTTATTTATTTTGAGAGTTTGAGAGAGTGCATGCACATGAGCAGGGGAAGGGGAGAGAGTGAGGGAGAGAGAGAGAATCCCAAGCAGACTCCGCACTATCACTCCAGTGTGGGGCTCGATCCTATAAGCCATGAGGTCGTGATCTGAGCCTAAAATCAAGAGTCGGATGCTTAACTGATTGAACCACCCGGCTCCCCTGTTATCTTATTTTAGAGATGAGGAAACTGAGACTCCAAGAAGCTAGTTAACCAATATCACACATCATTTGTTATGGGAGAATCGGGACTTAAATTCAGGGGCAGTGAGGCTTTTTAACTACTATATTGTACTCCTGCTTCAAAGCATGTTACTCGTCTCTTACCAGAAATTAGTGGGTGAAGAAGATAGTTGGGTTAGAAGAGATTTGGATAGGGCAGCCCATGGGTTAAGAGTCTGGTTAATTAGTCTTTTCTAATTCTAATTCTAATTCTAATTCTAATTCTAATTCTAATTCTAATTCTAATTCTAATTCTAATTCTAATAATTCTAATTCTATCTTCTCTCATCTTTAAATGCAAGTGATGGTATTTTAGATTCCATAGGATCTTTGTATGGTTAACTATGTCCATGTAAGTAAAACACTTAGTCTGGTGTTTGTAAGCAGTAACTACAGGGGTTAGTAAATGAAAGTTGTGAATGAATTCCAGATATGTTGGTCACCAGAGCTCTGCAAAATGCCAGAGAGTTTGAGGAAATTAACTGAGGGCAGTGCGTTCAGCAATGAAAGCTGAAGAATTTAGTGAATAGCTGATAAAGATCGGGAAATACTTTTTAGAACACAATTTGATTCTCAACATCTAAAATTGTTCATGCAATACAGGTGTTTCTGCGACATTAAAATTTTTGTCACTGCCATTGCATGGGCAGAGGCACCCACTAAGGAACCTAACTAGAACAATAGAGGAAGATGACAATGATAAGGTATGCCCTGATATGAGATTCCTTGGGTCAGTTTCCTTAGAAGCAGAGAATGAGACAGGGTTTTGGTGCCTGATTTTTGGAGGGAGGGCTTTTTAGAGAAAACAAGGAAAGAATAATGGGGAAAGAGAAAGACCATAGCAAGGATATGGGCTCAGGTAAAGTCTAGCCTTTCACTAATGCATAAGTTGCACAGCAAAGTTGGCCTGCCTTCAGGTAATGAGCTGGGATTTAGGACCTTTTGCAACCCTATATGCATCAGTCCTTGGCCATGAGGGGCAGGGAAGATTTAACCTTCCAGGCATCCTTGAGTGAGATGGCTCTATCAGCTAAGGGCAATGCTCTGGAGAAAGTAAAGTTTAGTACTCTCAGCAGCTGGAGGATGAGGGGACCTGTGAGGAAAAGAGATATGGAAAGGGTAACTAGAACCTCTACCAGAGGAAGCTGCTAAATATTACTCAAGAAAATGCAATAGTAAAAAAGGAGAGATTCAGGAACATGAGTCAGCACCCTGTGGGCATAGAGAATAGCAGGAGTGTGATAATAGAGGTGGTTAAAATGTCAGAAAAGGATTCCCTGAACTCAATGGATATCATGTAAGAGAAGCTGGTGTAACAGTGGTCTCACACACAGGATATGGGACTCGGGAGGATGAACAGGGACCAATGGTTGCTGAAAAAAGAGACGGAATGTTTGGAGCTTGGAACACTGTTCATGTATATGTGTATAGAACGCAAGGCAATGTGGTGGATGGCAAAGTCTGGTAGGGGAGGCATAGCCAGAAAGAAAATAAGTCTATAATCATAGTTTCGGATAATTTACTTCCAATTACCTGAATTTTACCAAATGAAATTACTTTTTCAGAATCAAGATATTTTAACTAATGCATATATTTAGAGCCTTGCTGTTATAAGGTAGGGACAAGGTAAAGGTGTTTTAGCCAAGGCAACTAATCTTTGGATAAAGATCAAAGATAGGATAGCAAGGTCTTTAATGTCTAAATGCTGTGGCTTTTATTTTATCATCTTTATTTTTTGGATTCTCCTCAGGTTTCCTTTTTGAAAATCCCATCTTGCTTGGATTTTCCATGCTCTATCCAAGGATATATAGGAATATAGCACCTGTTTCAGGGGATAACACTTAGAGTTTGAGGCTAATTGACTAATCCTAGGTCTTGGAAGAAGCAGTGGTGGAATATTAGCCAGAATGTGGACCCTGAGAGTAAACAGACTCAGAGCCCTTGAACATGCAGAGTTCTTTATGCCTGGCTCTTTCCTTCACTGATTATTTTTCCTCTTGTCCCAACTCAGACATCAATAGAAAAGTTCCAGTAGGGCATTGCAAAATACACATAGTATTTTCTTGGACTCTGATAACTTTATGCTATATGAAAACTAGGTTACTATGATTGGTCTGATGGTCTGTGCTACCAAGTTTGCTACCTCTACTCTTTTAAAATGTGCTTTCTGAAGCACAAATTTGATTGTGTCCTGTTTAAAGCATTTCAGTGGCTCCTCTGACCCTGGGTTTCTCTCTGATCTCATCTCTCATTTATTGGACCTTACTCACATTGAATGACCTTTAGCCACATTGAATGTCCCAGTCCTCCATGCTGTTGCATGTATGACTCTCTTTGCCTGGATACCCCATCTCCACTTGTCTTTGGATAAAACTCACTTTTCCTATGTAACTTGGCACCAATATCACTTCCTCTGGGAAGCTTTTTTTGAACCTCCTCCCCCAGGGCTGAGTTGGGAAGCTTTAACCCCCTAGATTTCTGCCACCTTTTTATCATACTGTCTTGTAACTGCCTGCTTACCTGACTATCTCCCCAGTTCTACTTTAAAATCCTCGAGATTATATCTAAACAACATGTCAGTTCCAAAATTCTAATGCATTGTTAATCTTGAACAAATGTTTGAATGACTGACTGTATCATCACACTTGGAGTCCTATAATTAACTTGCATACATCAAACACATGTCTTAGGACGTACAGTGGTCAAATTATATGAAATGATTTTATTTATTTGTTTAAATGTTTATTTTGCGAAAGAGAGTAAGAGAGAGAGAAAGCAGAGAAAGGTCAAAGAGAAAGGGAGAGGAAGAATCTCGAGGAGGCTCCATACTGTTAGCATAGAGCTGGGCACAGGGCTCAATCTCATGAACCATGAGATTATCACCTGAGCCGAAATCGAGAGTTGAATGCTTAACCCACTGAGCCACCCAGGTGCCTCAGTGATTTTATTTTTATTAATGGAATTTCTGCTGTGTATAATGGATAGTTGGAGAACTGTCTTGGCTGACAGCATCCTTGTATAAAAAGTCCTTTTTGGGAAGTGAATAGCGTTTGGGGAGACTAACTACAAATGCATGACTACTAATTGTGTCCCAACTTTTCTAATGTAGTTTTAAAATGAAAAGTAGTTCATTAGAAATATTAAGGGTAGGCAATATTTTATTCTTTTTTTATAGCTGAGTAATATCCCTTTGTGTGTGTGTGTGTGTGTGTGTGTGTGTGTGTGTGTGTATGTGTATACACACACCACATCTTCTTTATCCATTCATCAGTCACTGGGCATTTGGGCCATTTCCATAATTTGCCTCTTGTAGATAAAATGCTGCTATAAATGTCAGGGTGCATGTATTCCTTTGAATTAGTATTTTTGTATTCTTGAATAAATACCTAATAGTGCATTTGCCGGATCATAGGGTAGTTCTGTTTTCAACCTTTTGAGGATGCTCCATACTGTTTTGCAGAGTGGCTGCACTAGTTTGCATTCCCACCAACAGTGCAAGAGGGTTCCCCTTTCTCTGCATCCTCGCCAACATCTTGTTTCTTGTGTTGATTTTAGCCTTTCTGACAGGTGTAGGTGATATATCATTGTAGTTTGATTTGCATTTCTCTGATGATCAGCAATTTGGGGCATCTTTTCATGTGTGTGTTGGCTATCTGGATGTCTTCTTTGGAAACATGTCTATTCATGTCTTCTGCCCATTTTTTAATTGGGTTATTTGTTTTTTGGATGTTGAGTTTTTATAAGTTCTGTATATATTTTGGATACTAACCCTTTATCAGGTATATCATTTGCAAATAACTTCTCCCATTTCATAGGCTGCCTTTTAGTTTTTTTATTGTTTCCTTCTCTGTGCAGAAGCCTTTTATTTGGATAAAGTCCCAGTAGTTTATTTTTGCTTTTCTTTCTATTTGTAATGACATGGATGTAGCTAGAGAGAATTATGCTAGGTGAAATAATTCAGTCAGAGAGAGACAAATACCATATTATTTCACTCATATGTGGAATTTAAGAAACTAAACAAATGAGCAAAAGGAAAAAAAGAGAGAGAAAGAGGCAAACCAAGAAACAGACTCTTCCCTATAAAGAACAAACTGATGGTTACTAGAATGGAGGTGGGTGGGTTTGGATTAAAAAGGTGATGGGAATTAAGGAGTGCCCTTATGATGAGCACTGGGTATTCTATGGAAGTGTTGAATCACTATATTGTACACCTGAAACTAATATTACACTGTATGTTAACTGATGAGAATTTAAATATAAACTTAAAAGAGAAATATTAAGGGTAATGGAATTAAAATTTATCATAGAAATGATGAACTCCTTACTGCTTATTTGGTAAATCTGATGATATATAGCTGTCTGCTAAAATATTTATGTTTACTCTCCTCAAAGAGAACTGTGATTTTTCTTGAAATATTTTTTTTCTGATCCAGTTGGCTGACTGGTCTCACAGTATAAATAAAGTGAAGGATACAGTAAACAAGTTAACTTGATTTAGAAGAATTTCCCTTTCACTTATTAACTCTTTCTACAAACTAGTAGACACATACCATCAAATATCAAAAGTATAATAATATACATCATAGTCAAGAGGAAAGGTAAGGTGATTTTGTGAGAAGCATTGGAATGTTATTCCTACAATTATTATTCATAATTTACACTGTTCCGAAAAAAATTATGGTGGATTATCAACAGATTATAGTGGATTATCATCTGAGAAAAAAAAGAATAAACTTGCTTCACCTTACTGAGTCATTAGTCTCCCAACAGTTTAACAATAGACAAGCCAGCCTGGCTCATTTGGGCAAAAGCACAGCTTTTTGAGTTGTAGTCACCAAGCCACCTTGGGAGGACAGCTTTGAAGGCAAGTCAGATTAGTGAGGAAAGAATGCGAGGTTTAACGACAGTGCTTTTTACTGCCTGAATTCCACACACTTTGAGGTCCACCTCAAATCTACGTTTAGACTCTGCTTGGCTACCGTCCTGTGGCTGTTTGCAGAAGGTCCAAAACTTGTTTGTCTCCTCAAAACCTCTCCTTTTCCCATGTTTGCCTTTGATAATGTGCGGTAAATGTGGCATAACAAAAGTACACACTGCCTGTAAAATCCACTTCCTTCTCGCCCTGCAAATTTATGCTCAAGAGGGTTTAGACTTATCACCTTCTTACTGGGGCCACATAAATAACTGGCAGTGATTTCCTTTCTTGATAATAACCATTAACTGAAAAATCTCATGATCCCAGAACCCCAAATTTGTATCTGATATAAGCCAATCCTAAACTACCTGACAAGAAGTGAAGGGATAGTATAAATTGTTCAAATTAATCAGAATCCCCACACCTGGGGCAAAATGTAGTTGAAACACTTGAGCTATAAAACCAGATGGCACCCTATGTTTATATAAGCTGTTTGCCTAGAAACTGAACCAGATTTGTAAACACTAAATCAATATTTGAAGGTTAGGTGCCAGCTGTTTTTCAGGATGCCGTTAAGTGACTGGAGCTCATCAGCGGGTCTCAAATAAGAGGCATCTTTTAGCCTGGCCACTGTACCTGCATTCCTCTGTTTCACAGCAGCCATGTGAACCTTTCAGCCATTTCCACAGGACTCAACAAACCTAACACAGATTGTCACCACCCTGCCATGATTTTTTCTCAAGAGTTTTATTCATTTAGTGCTGCAATAACTAACTAATGGACTGACTGTTTATTTGCTTGGCATCCCTTCCTAAATGCTCACTGACCAGTGATTCACTTTGACTTGCATGTGGTTTTGGTTTAATTTGCCATTTTACTGTTGCCAGGGACCATAGAAGTTTACACTTGCCATGCACCAGTAAACTTTTTTTTTATAATTGGAGAGATCTGTTGTGCTTTTCAATGCCACATGGCAGAAGGACCTTAAAAGTAAATTAATAATAAGAGCAATTAAGTGAGTATTTTATCAAATTATTTGTTTGGGAACAGCTGAAATCAATACGTAAAATTTAATACCAGCTCGTAATAAAAAGGTTGTTTCTATGATTCCTAACCCGTCAAGTCAAACATTTCTGCAAAAGCTGATGCAGTTTTCAAGTTTTTATGTTTACTTCCATTAAACTTGAATGTGTTTCCACCCAGATCTCATGTATATACTTCCGGTCCTATTAAATGGAAACTCTATGGATGCTACAGAAAGTTAATGTTTATTGGAGAGTCTTGTTTGACATAAGGAGACAGACTGAGTAACTTTGTATCCCTTTAGCACACTATATTCTATGAAAATAAAGTTTGAAGTTTGAATTATTGGGTTTTGCAATTTACAAATTATTAGTTATATCCAGAAGCCACTTAACTCCTCAGAGCTCATTTCTTCATTTAACATAGGGCAAAAACTCCAGAGGATTTTATGAAGATTAATTAAAATAACATATGCAAAAATTGAGTAAACTATGGTGACTTAGGCAGTAAATTATTATCTTATTCATATCTCAATTTAAATGCTTTAAATATCTAGTTTTTAAAAGCATACTATGTCCTCAATGTCAACAATATATACTAGAAATATATACTAGATGTATATTTGGAAGCTGGCTCTTTTATGATGTCAGTTACTTCTAAAATAGTTTACAAAGAAAGGGAGGTAAATGTTTTAACTTTGGATGTCTTCAGATTTAGGGGTTATGTCAGAAATCTAGTTTTGAGTGGAATGGTCTGGGGAGAAGGCTGGGGTAATGATTAATAATATAATTATAAATTTATGTGAATGACTAAATTAGTTAAACTGTTTCAGGTATATCTGTCAAGCAAGGGGTTTCTACTGTAATACAAAAATAAGCTATGAAACCCAAAATATTTAAAGTAGTTTACAGCTTGTGCTTGAATTAGCAGATACATCAGAAGAACAGAACAACTTTGAACTAGCATATGTGACCAGGTAGTATGTAGCTAATCAGAGTGGAAATAATTGGTTATTTAATAAATGATGCTGAAATAACTGACTGTATAAAAAAATCATAACAACAGGCTTGTAGATTCCCATGTCATAGCATATGAATTCTAAGTGGATTATATAAGTACATGTAAAGTGGATACAAACAAAATTGGAAGAAAATAAAGGTTATTATTATTGATAAATAAAACTATGTTCTAAACATGAAATTAATACAAGTCAAGGAAAATTTGATTTAACTATACAAAATTAATATAATAAATATTAAACCAAATCCAGAGGGTAGATAATAAACAATTAATAAGACAAGCTTGAATAACTTTAGTTTGTGAAGAACTCAGAAATAAAACAATATTATTCCAAACTGAGCCTAGGAGAAAAACAACCCAGGAAGATGAGACACGAAAAAGTTAAAAATCTACCTGATAATTAAAATCTACAGTTAAAAGAGTCATCATATAACATACGCCTCTTATTAAGTTATGATAACATTTTAAATTTAATTTAAATTTAATTTTTAAAAGTTAATACATGCATATAATTAAAATTCAAAGGTAAAAATGACCCCCTATCACCTATTCTCCACTCACTAATTCTGTCCCAGGAGATAATGAATGTTTGCTATTCCTTATGGAAAAAAATTTTTTAATTAATTAATTTTTAATCTTAATATCAGTGAGCCTCAGTGAAAAGTTTTTGAGGAAAAATGCAGATGACAATGCAAATTGATAACAGCCATCAAAATTTTGGCTATACAAGCTTTAGTATGTTTCATTGTTGACTCATTCATTCTCATTCCTCATTCTAGGAATTTATCTCAAAGAAATAGACATAGGAGCAAATGTTGTGAATTGATTATTAATTACATCTTATTTAGAGATAAGTTAGAAACAAATTTAATATATAAGCCCTCATTTGAAATGCTTTTTCTACCCTGTAGTACAAGTATACCATTTTCCTCTAATTTGTGCAGAATACACTATTGAGAGTCCTTATTCTCAGAAAACAGAAAAGAACAAGTGATAGAGAAAAGGAAGGAGTGGAGGAACATGGCAGGAAGATGAGAGTGGAAAGATTTTGATGACTCTTCTCTGCCCATTCATTCATTCATTCATTCATTCTTACTCCAAACACTGAATACTTTTTAGTGCCTACCAAAGGCTAGTCATTGATGATACATCATTGTGAAAAAAAAAAAAAAAAAAAGGAATCAAAATCCCTTGCCACATAACTTAGAAGATAATCCCTACAGAATCATATGATTGCAATTTGCTTTTTTACTTTTTTGAAAATTACATGGTTCTTTGAGATACTTAAACTTGATATGAATTTTTAAATCACTCTATCCAGTTTCAATCAATAACAATACCCTCCCCAATATAAAAGTACAAACTCTTCTGGGATTCTGGCTAGAGTTGAATTATGTTTATTATTAACTTCAGAAGAATTAACATTTGTATAATATCATCTCCATGGGTGGGAATAAGGCATTCTCTGAATCTCTTTAGGTGGAATGTTAAGTCCTACTATTATTTTATTTTTTATTTATGTATGTACCTTTTCTACATCATTACATGTATTTCCATAAATGAAAGATAAAGTTAAAATATTATTAAAATAAAATAATAAAGGCATTAGAGAAAATTGATGAATGAAAAAAGATATTTATGAGCAATATAAGAAACACATAAAGAATAAAGGGTAAAACAAAAACATAGACATAATTGTAACTTAAGAAGTTTAAATGAATGAGATTGAAAAGAATCATAAACAGAAAATAATAAAGATATTTCCAGTATATGCAGATAAATGTTAATAATCATTTAAATTCATTCCCAGAGTTTGATGAGAAAATAATAGATAATCCAAAGGAAAAGATAATAAAAAAATAAATCCAAATGAACAGTAAACATGAAAATATGTTCAACCTCACTGCAAATGCAAATTAAAACAACAAGAAAATGGTATTTAATCAAAAGATGGATAAAAATGTAAAATACTGATAACACCATCTACAGGCAAGAATACAAGTAAAGTAGTGGTTCTCATACATTGGTGGCAATATGAATGACTGTGACCTCAGTGGAAATGGATCTACCAATATCTATCAATATTAAAGACAAAAAACTTAAGACTCTATCAATTCAATTTGGGGAATTTAAAGAAATAAAATCAATTGACAAAACTGTAGCAAGAGAGTTTATTGTGACTTTGTATGTAGTGATAAAAATACTGTAACAATCTGATCATCCATTAATAGGGGAATAAAAGATTATATCATGGTGCAGCCATGCTATGAAATTAAGTGCTGTTAAAACAAAGATGAAAGCTTTCCTGGTTAACTTGAAAGGATGAAGTTGAAGAGTAATTTATCAAGTATGATCCACTTTTTTGGTAAAACAAACAAACAAAAAAACCCTTCAGTCTTGACCCTTGCCAATCTAAATGTGTACATTTGAATACAGTATAAATGCAGATAAAGTTTTGAAAGTATGTAGACCCAACTATTTCTCAGGGAATTAGATATGGCTAGGGCTAGGGTGAGAGAGTATTTAATTTTTTCATTCTCCAATGCTTTAACAAATTACCATGACTTTATACTGGTTAATTTTATTTTAAATATAGTATTCAGAATTTAAGTTATAGTTAAAAAGAGAACAAAGCAAATTGCAATAATTTATGTTTTAAATTGCAACTAATCAACACATAAGTATTTGGCAAACTAATTCTTACATGTAACAAATTTTAAAAATGTCAAATTTTAGAGTTACTGTAACTTTCGACTTATTCAATAATTGTTTCATTACAAAGTCTTGTTATATTGTTATTGTTGCTTACTCAACTCATGAGGAATTTTACAATATACTTCACTTATTTTTACTAGTATTACTTTGTATCTCTGATCCCTCTAGCATATCCATAGGTATCCTTTTCCTCCTCTTTCTATAGTAACATAACCAATTAAACAATTCAACAGAGCTGTTTGGTAAAAGATATGTTAAACATTTTTTATTTTCTCCATGTGTCTTTGTATGCATACCTATTTTCTCTGAAACAATTTCTCTGGAAAGATAAAGTAATATTTCAAGTAGGTAGGTCGAATGAGGGAGGTTATCTGAAATTAAATGTGAATAAACTAGGTATCTTTCCAAATGTGGATATAGCCTGCTTTTTTTTTTTTAATGTTTATTTATTTATTTTGGAGAGAGACAGAGAGAGAGAGAGAGAAAGAGAAAGAGAGAAAGAGAACACAAGCTGGGAACTGGCAGAGAAAGAAGCAAAATCTGAAGCATGCCCCAGGCTCCAAGCTATCAGTGCAGAGCCCAACTTGGGGCTCAAACTCCTGAACTGTGAGATCATAACCTGAGGCAGTCAGATGCTTAACTGACTGAGCCACCCATGTACCCCGATACAGCCTGCTCTTTAGGAAAAATATCTTTTAAGCTAATTATGTTATTCTTTCAGTAATAAATTAGGGGAAAAAAGAAAAAGAACCTTAGAAGCCATATGTTTATCTGTCCACATTTGTTTACTAAGGAGACCAAGATTATTTAGTTATTGTTGCTTTGTTTTAATTTAACTGTGATTAATTTCTGCATATAATCAATAATCAGTTATTTCATATATCAAACTGATTAGAATTATGGTTTGCAAATACTGTGGTTTCAAGAAGCTTTTGATTCTTTGGGTTATACTGATTAATATTTATAGAATTAGAAATGAATTATTATTTAATTAATTTATTAAATGACAATATGAACACATTGCACGGTAACATAAATAACCTAATTATTATAGAAAATATGTTTTCAAAAAAGAGAGAAAAATTGATTTTTTAGTTATCTGCAAATCTTTTGAATATCTGATTTAGAAGAGTACTGGATAGTTGTACATTCTTCAGTTTACTGGGAAAAAAAGATTATAACTATGTGGGAAAATAAGAGCAAAAAAGGAAAATAATATTTTGGTATCATTATGAAAATAATTTTGACATTATAGATTTCAATAAATAGTTCTCCATGTCCCTCAAGGGGTTGTAAGACCACACTTTGAGACTACTGACTTAGAACATCAATTTAGTAACACATATAACTACATTGAAGGAAAGAAACAGACTGCATGCATATCATGAAATTATATACTCTAGGTGGAGGATTCATGAAATCTAGCCCACTGGAATGCACTGATTCTTTCTAAATGAGATGGACTGGGCTGTTTCCATATGAGTTAGAGAGAATCGGATAGAGGTAATTGACATCGCTGGAAGACTGCTTCTCAGGATCAAGGTTATGAATAATTCTAACAGTTACTTCACCTCCCTTTATTTCAGAATCCTGGAAAGGACCATCCAGCTAGCAAAATTAAGTCACTTGTGGCACCCTAGCTTTCCATGAGTGAGGGAAAATAATTTCTGTCCCCCTTTCTTTCCATGTTCAGAACCTTAATGTTCTCCAGAATTAAAAAGAGTTTGGAATAGCAAAACTAAGACAAGTGTGCACTACTGTTTCTAGCAGGGATTGCCCATTTGTATTTTCTATTTTTCTTGGACAAAAGGTAGTGAAGTAGTAGGTCCGAATAGGAGTATCATGTTGACCTTCATTCTAATCATACCTCGGAGATTGTCAGGTACTAAGGTTGTTGAAAACTGCAGGGCAGTAGGTACTTTACTGAATAAGGCAAAAAATTAAGGCTTTAACAATGAACAAATTGTTTCACATTATCCAAATTCATATTGCATAAAGGGCTACCTTGTAAAGCCCTTGATATTATACTGAATCTCAAGATAGCATTAAACACATGATGGCAGAATTTAAAGTTAATTGTTGTGATCCTGACCTCCAAGTCTTCCGCCAGCCAGAAGGTACCACTTTCTCCCCTAAACATTTGTCAACTGTTTTGTTCTCTATAGTCAGCCATCTTCTAAAACAGATGTTATTTGATAGGAAGAAGCCTGAAGTAAAAGGTTCTTTGCTTGTATATCACTATTCATCTTAAAAAGTGTAGAAACTTTCAACAAATCCTTTGAGTGGCATATTTGTTGGAATGTGGTAAGCCCCGACTTTGCAAACTCTTTTTTAATAGTAAGTCTCCAATGAGAAGGCATGCTTAATCGAAAAGAAGGTCATAGATCCTTTCACATGCACTAGAAAGGTCATTCTAACACCAGCAATTTTGAAGAGAACCAAAGAAGTAATTAAGCTGCCAATAATTATAGAAGACTCTTACGGAATAAATTGCCCTTGACCTCTATTTATTTTGGTCAGGAAATATGTTACAGGATTTTATTTTTATCTATGGCTACTAATGCAAGTTAAATTTTTTTCTTTCATGCTAAAATAAAGTCATGGCAAAAAAATGATATACCGAGGAAAGAACAATAACTGGTGTCTGTAATATGCACTTAATTTTAAAATGTAGATCCACAATTAAAAAGCCTAGAAATATCAGTGTTGTTTTGTGGGATGACCTCTACACTCTTTGGAACCTATTCAAATCACCCTCAATGGACATTGGACAATGGTAGCCATTAACATACTTGTCTACTTGGATTAGCAATGAATAGCTATAAAGTGCCTGCTTTTATTCCTCTTAAAGTCCTTGGGAGTTCTTAGAAAGTCAGAATTTAAGTATTTTTTTATTATTTTATGAAAATATTTTTTAAAAGCTATTTGAAATAAATGTTTAGAAATTTTGAATTTCAAGTAAAACTAGAGGTGAGTATCTGTCAGGGAAGAATAAAGAATAATGTGAAGGTCATTTGGAAAGGGGAGTTATATATAGTTTGGAATAACGTATTTGATATAATAATTTTATTATAATTGAAATTGAATTTATTTCAAAATGGCAAATACCATTCCAGTTAGGTATTAAGGCAGATAAGTTGTTTATTTGTTTGATTTTCCAAAGAGAACATGGGTTAAACATGGTTGAAAGCCCTCAACTTAGAGAATTACAGTTTTTTTGTTTTAAGTGATTGGTCATCAAAAGTTTCTGTAAGAGGGATTTACTAAAATTAAGATTCTTTTAAGCTCAAAAATTCTAAGATACCTAGCCAAATATTAATCACTAGAAATGGGTGATGGGTATAAGGGAGTTCATTCAATTCTCCTTTCTTTGAAATGTTTGGAATTTTCCACTATAAAAATTATATGATGATGGCCTACAGTAGCTGAATAACTTGAAATAGTCCATGATGAAAAAGATATGTCAGAGGTATAAAAATGTTTCGGCAGGAGGAGTGAAAATTAACAGATATGCTTCTTTTTAAACATTTTTAAAAAGTAATTAGAAGTATTCGCCAATTTTATGGTTAAGAACGAGAGATATCTACTGTCAGTACCTGTAACTGAATGGGTACAACTTAATGGAAGGACATAAAGATATCGGAAAGGGTGGGAATGCACATTAAGCCTGGGACAGGTGAGAAGGCATTAGGGGATAGGGAGGGAAATAAGCAGAGAAAAAGGAAGCACTCAAGCACAGACTAGAACAGAGAGAAAATAAAAAATGAGGGTTCTCGTAGGAAGGACGAGGTCCACAAAAGAAGTTAATAACTACATAAAACTACCTAATACACAAAGAGAAATCAACTGTTTTAAGACCTGGCACCACTTACTTAAGTGGTCAAAATTACCTCTTCCTAGATTTGTGTCCCAGTTTACTGGTAATCTTTCTCCTTTCTTCTTTCATCTCCAATACAATTTTCTAGAGACACTTGGCAATTTTCTAGATTATGAGAGAGCTAAAGCTGAATAAATTATTGAAATGAGGAAGCCCTGGGTACAAATGCATTTGTTTATTTTTATGGACGAGATGGGAAAACCTTAACGGAGTTAGGCAAGTTATAGAAACTTAAACTTTTGGGAAATTTTTCTTCAGGTTGAATGAAATTAAGTATAGACTTTCATGGAACTGAAAGGCTGGCCAGTGATTTGTTCTTGTTTTTTTCTGGAGTGTTCTTCAATACAAAAAACAAATTCTCTGCTGATACCCATTTAATGTCCTACAAATCAATTCAATTCTGACACTAACTCCCTAGTAGAGTTAGCAGACCCCACAGATTAAGGGCATCATCCCACTGCTTCTACTTTAGATACCAGTCTCAAGTCCTAGGTTGTCACTGGTACTTCTGGCCAATCAGTTATAAACTGGGGTTTCCAAAAGCCCCTTCTCAGGTTGCAGATTTTGCTGGAATGGCTCACAGAACTTAGGGAAACACTTTATTTACATTTAGTGATTTATTGGAAGGATGCCACTCAGGAACAGCCAAATGGAAGAGATGCATAGGATGAGGTATGGGGCATCAGAGAGGCATAAAGCTTCCAAGCCCTCTCTGGGCACACCACCCTGTAGGCACTTTGATGTGTTCACCAACCCTGAAACCCAGCTAATCTCATTATTCAAGAATTTTTACAGAGCACATTTTCCAGTCCCACCCCTACTTTCCCAGAGGTGGGGCTGAAAGTTCCAATCCTCTAATTACTTCATCTTACTGGGACCAGCCCTATCCTGAGGCTATCTAGAGACCCCTCTAAATAAACCCATTAGCATAAACTCAGGTGTGTTCAAAAGGGGTTCCTTATGATTAACAAAAGACACTCCCAAGGTTCAGGAAATCTAAGAGTTTTAAGAGCTCTTAGCTAGGAAAAGGGATGAAGACCAAATATGTGTCTTACTTTGTCACATTTTTAAAGGAATCTTTTTAAAATAAAAAAAAAATACTTCAAATTTCTTTGAATAATTAAAACAGTATAGTTTGTGAATAATTACCACCAATTAATCTCTAAAGTAATGAGTTATACAGTAGTTGATAATCAACTACCTTGATTATCACATTACCTTGATGGATTTGTGCTCTACAAAAAGCATTCTCTATCATATGGTTACCAGGCAAAGAACCAGTTCCAAACTCAGTTTCAGGTAGTTCTGTTGGAAGAATCAAGACGTGAGAGACAAATGTGGGAAAGGAAAGGTTTCTTTATTTAGGAAGGTGCAACCTGGGAAGATGGAGGACTAACATCTCAAAGACTGTCTTCCCTGTCCAAGGGAAGCTGGAGGGTTTTAAAGGGTAAGGCACTGGGAAAAGGAGGGGGGTTGGTGTGCAGGAGAAGCAGGTGCCCAGGAAGTTGGTCTTATGTCAACTAGACCCTGAAAAGACTTACCGCCATCTGTGGCAACTGTTTTTGAATGTGATCAGGCCTTATTTTTGGGGAAAGTTTGGACATTCATTCCTTAAGGCCAGGGAAATGAGATTTCCAAATCTCAAGGAAAGTAAATTAGTTCTGCCACAAACCAAAGGAGTGCATAAGCTTGAAGTAATTTACCCTTAAGATGGGTCAGAGTGCTGTTACAATA
This sequence comes from Prionailurus bengalensis, assembly GCF_016509475.1. NCBI lineage: Eukaryota > Metazoa > Chordata > Mammalia > Carnivora > Felidae > Prionailurus > Prionailurus bengalensis. The sequence goes on from NC_057343.1 coordinate 201,590,343, forward strand.
TGTCCTTCTTGGAATTTCACTGGCTCTGGTGGGATGAGCCTGTATAAAAATTTAAGTTTTAGTCATGACTCTCCTTTTGTAGAAGAAATAATTGGTTCCTATGTTTTCAATTATCTTCTCTCTTACCTTTAGTTTTATTACTAATCCCTCTATAGTTAGTATACATTATTCAATCTAAAGATCTCCCCCGAATAAAGGGAATTCTTTCTTCTCCTTTTGCCCCATTTTTTAGAATCCCTATTTGATTAATCAATTTATCTGTATTTAAGTTGAACAGACCTCTCTGAGGAAGGCAAGACTAAATAACATGACGAATTCTTCATGACTACGATTTGTGCTCAACATGAAGAAGGCTGTCTTAACGGTACTTCAGGACAGGTTACTCCTTCTTTTCCTCCATTCCTCCCTCTTCCCCTTTTTCTTGCTCTCCATTCTTCCCTCCTCTCTTCACTCTCTTCTTTCTTTCATCTTCCTTTTTTTCTTGCCTCTTTCTTTCCACTTTTATGCTTTCTGGCCCTCTCCCTTCCTTTCTGACTCTCATCTCTCTGCCAGTCATGTTGTTTTATTTTAATTTATTTTTTAATGTTTATTTGTTTTTGAGACAGAGAGAGACAGAGTGTGAGCAGGGGAGGGACAGAGAGAGAGGGAGACACAGAATCCAAGCAGGCTCCAGGCTCTGGGCTGTCAGCCCAGAGCTTGATGTGGGGCTCAAACTCACAAACCATGAGATCATGACATGAGCCGAAGTTGGATGCTTAACCGACTGAGCCACCAGGTGTGTCCCCCGCTGCCTTTTTTTTTTTTTTTTTTTATTGCCTCATAGCTAACTTGCTCAGACTTAGTGGTATGAAACAATAACCATTTTAGTATGCTCACTGTTGTGTAGGTCAGGAATTCAGGAAGGGCATAATAATGATGACTTGTCTCATTTCCACAATTTCTGGAATCTTAGCTAGAAAGATTCAAATGACTGGAAGCTAGAATGACCTGGAGATTTCTTAGCTACCTTGTCTGGCATCTGTATTGGTATGATTGGTATGTATGTATTGGCCAACCCATCATGTGGCCTCTCTGTGTGGTGTAGCTTCCTCACAACATGGACACTTTAAGACAGACTTCTTACAGGTTGTCTCAGGACTGCAAGAGTGAGTGTTGTAGCAACATGACTGAAGATGAATGTGGTTTTATGACCTTGTTGCAGAAGTCACATAGCATCACTTCTATCACATTCTCCTTGATAAGGCAGTTGATCATAAGCTCACTCTGATTCATTGAGAGGAGATAAAGACCCCACATCTCTAAGAGAGAAGGGTCAACAAAATCACAATCATATTTTATAACTTCTGTACTTCCTTTCTTTGAAGAGACTTGGAACTTCCTCTTCACATCTGCCTATGCATGCAACTGGCTATGAGACTATATTCAGTGAAACCTGAACTAGTAGTCCTGTACCAAACGGTGACCATTAACTCATTTATTTCTGTGAAGTGAAAGATCTTATTCAAGCGAGAGGTTCATAAATAAGTCTATTGATCTGAGAAACATAGTACATTTCAATTGTATTCTTTTATTTTTTTAATATTTATTTATTCATTTATTTTGAGAGAGAGAGTCGGGGGGAAGGGTACAGAGCGACAGTGAGAGAGAGAGAGAGAGAGAGAGACAGAGACAGACAGACTATTAAGCAGGCTCCACTCCTGGCACGGAGCCTGACATGGGGCTCGATCTCACAACCCTGAGATTATGACCTGAGCCAGTCAAGAGTCAGATGCTTAATGCACTGAACCACTCAGGTGCCCCTGAGTTGTATTCTTTTTAAACACTCTTGGACATTAATAGTGAAATAGGGTAGCATTTAAACAGGTTGGCATTAATAGGGAAACATTGCTCTGAACCTGTGATAGAAATGTCCTGGCTTCTCTGAAGTTGCTTTGTCAATGGACCTCATTTCCCATAATCTGGATTGGGAGGTCCTACTTCATTCAAAGGAAGTGTCGTGCATGAACATGGAGCTCACACAATTGAGCCACTGTTCCATAATAAAAAGGAAGGAAGAAGGAAGGAAGGAAGGAAGGAAGGAAGGAAGGAAGGAAGGAAGGGGAAGGAAAAGAAAAAGCAACAATATGTGGCTGAATCAAAAAGAGGATTACCAGAGAACTTTTTGTTCCTTATTTCAACTGGGAATGGCATACCTGGCATGTTTCAGAGACTAGCCACATGTGTTGTATCACTAAATAGAGACATAACAGCAAAACTCTCAACATCATTTAGACACTGTAGATTTCTCAGTTCAGTGATTTTTGATGTTGATGGAGACAGACTTCCCTTGAAAGTGCAATGATCTGCATGCCTTTTGATCAGTGTCTTGGTGCAGATTAATATTATTTCACATGAAGCTAGCAAGACCCTGTGTCTCTATCTGTTTGTGGAATAATTTCACACACATGGGCTTTCCGAAGATTTAATATGGGTGTTATTAATGAACAATAACTGCTAATGGGTATAATGCCTGCCCGATAGAGGTGCATATAGATTTATCTGTATAGGGAAAGGTTTGTTTTCTGTAGCATTTCAAACAACTGTACTAGGTACTTAGGTGACATGTCTGTCACTTCAAACATATTAGTATTGAAATTGTAGTACTTCACAATTGAAGTGTATTACACACTTGAGATACAGTAAACTACTGTATTTGAATTGAATCATACAATCATAGATATTAGAGCCAGAAAAGACCTATTAGGTTATCATGTCCATCTACTGCCATTTGGCATTGTTATTTACAATACATTGTTGGATCTAGAGTTAAACGCCTCAAACAATAGGCCTACTACCACTGTGCCAAGAATATTTTCTTTTATTGTCTAAAGGACTTGCTCATTGAAATAGTTTTTTTCCCTTAAATTCAGCTGAAATTTATTTTTTGCTCAATTTCACTCCAATGTTGTCATATCTCAATCTTCACTCTATAGCCTTACTTCTGCATTATCTCTTCTTATAGTGACACTGTTTTAAAGACTGATTCATTTAAAGGCCATACTTTAAACTTCAAAATGGCAATTTCTTTTCTGCCCAAATTATGTGATGTTTTAGGTTGGCTTTCCCAAGAAATGGACACTAAGCCAGGATACGAGTGAAAATAGTTTATTTGAAGATGGTCCCAGGACATGCTAGGAGGTAATCGAAAAAGAGAGACAAGAAAAAGACAAAAGCCAATAAAGGGTGAATGATCATACCAGTGGCATTGTGGATAACTGGATCGTACCTCTACTGCAGATATTGATGATTTGTACAGCATACTGCCTACAAGTTATTTCTCCAAGAGACAAGGAAGCTGAATTATTATATTCATGTAATAACATGCTTCTCAAAACATTTAGTCTAACCAACATAATTCATTCTCCTTAATTCTTTTACCCAGAAACATCCAGAAATCTGACACATTTTAGGATGAGAGATTTTTAGTGTAACCTATTTTTCTTAGGAAAAAATAATTGAGGTTTTTAAAATAATAACATTTATATATCAAATACAGAAATGTTTGTCTTTGGTCATATATTTGAGGATTCATTTTTATTTAAAAAATACTTTCATAAACTTGGAAGTTTTCAGGAAAATTTGTAGAATTTCTTTAACCTCATCTCTTCAGTTTTACCTATTTATGGAATTTAATGAAATATATAAAACATTGTGTATGAGTAACTTAATGGCAGAGTGAGAAATAAGTAAAATATTCAAAATAACTAAAATTTACAGTAATTGGCTTATTTATAAAATTTATGGACTTTACTCACACAGGAAACTCCCAGTTTTCACTCAGAGCCTCTGTGGTCTTATACTGAAGATAGTTATAGCTAGAGTAGTCATCTGGTTTCCAACCTCCCAATAGATTACAAGCAACAAAGTACAAAGATCAGAAGGTTTGCAGCAAATAGATTGAGTTGAAAGAAATGATTATATTTGATAGACCAGTGGTTCTCTGCATCTCTAGGACTATTAGAAACTTGAGATACAAATGCCAGAATTTTTGATTCAGCAGGACTTAATTGGTCCCTGAGAATTTATATTTTTAACAAATTTCCAGCTGATGCTGTTGGCCCAGAAACTCCATGTTGAGTATCATGGGGATGGACACGGGGAGGAAAAATACAGAAACTATGAAAAGTTTTAATTTTTTATGAATGAATAGAGGAAAGCCCTATACAAAAAAACTGGGATGGGACCATTAAATCTAGGGGAAACTTTCCTGCTCGTATTAGCAGACTCTGTGGTCATAATCATATTTTACACAGTAAAATAATATCTAGAGTTAACTCTAACTTATCAAGAAAGAAAAATGCACAGAAAGTCATGAAATGGAGGTGCCTGGTGGCTTAGCTGTTTGAGCATCCAACTCTTGATTTTTACTCAGGTCATTATCTCATGCTTTATGAGATTGTATTTTGAACCCCTGCTTGGGATTCTCTTTCTCCCTCTCTCTCTGCCCCTCTCCTGTTCTTGCTCTCCCCCTCTGTCTCTCAAAATAAATAAACATTAAAAAAACCTCATGAAATAGTTACTATTTTCAAAAATATAGCCAGTCAATATAATTTAGTTAGTAAGAAGTCTCTCTCAGTAAGAGGATAAAATATTAATTATCTAGGACATTTCATCTATCCAAAATAAGTCATTGCTCAAATGTCCTCTGTGGTAGGGTAAATAATAGATCCTCCCAATATAATTAATCTAATGTTCTAATCTCTAAAACCTGAGAATATTGCCATGTATAGGTAAAGAAACTGCAGATGTCATTAAGGAAAAGATCTTAAAATGGAGAGATTATCCTGGAATATCTGGATTGGCTCATTATGGCCAAAAGGGTCTTTATAATAGGGAAAAAGGAGATAAGAATGAATAGAAAGCAACACGACAGTGGAAGAGATTGGAAAAATGCAGCCACAAGCCAAGGAATGAGGACAGCCTCTAAAAGTTGAGAAAGATGGGATGCTGGGGTGGCTCAGTCAGTTAAGCGTTTGAGTTTGGCTCAGAACCTGGAACTTGCTTGGGATTCTGTGTCTCCCTCTCTCCCTGTCCCTCCCCTCACTCGTATTCTTTCTCTTTCTCTCTCAAAAATAAACAAAAAAATAAAAGCTGAGAAAGGCAAGAAAAGGGTTCTCTTCTGGAGACTTCAGAAGGAACTGACCTTGCTGATACCTTGATTTTAGCTCCATAAGAGTCATCTCTTCTGACCTCCAGAACTGTGAGACAATCAGTTTGGGTTGTTTTAAGACACTCTGTGGTAATTTTGTACAGCACCAATAAAGAAACTATTACACCCTGTGAAGCTGAACTGTTTTCCTTTGTTATTATTTTTTACATAATGTGACTCTATCAACATTAGGTTTCTGACATCTTATTTGTGTGTGCACATGTATAGGTATGCTAGAGCACAAGTCCAAGGCAGAGAGTGGTAGAACCTGCCATAGGAAAGGTAGGAAGCAGTGAAGTCAAAAAGGCTTTGTGCAGGATACTAAGGAGTTTAGGCTGTTCGGTTTTCTGTTTATTTGTTTAATTATACCAGATAAAGTTCCAGGCACTGTACTAAATGAAGGGGTGGCAAACATGTTATGAAAAGGGCCACATAGTAAATGTTTTAGGCTTTGAAGGCCAACAGGCAAAATGGAGACTATTATATAAGTACTTAAATAAAAAGAGAAAACAAATTTCCACAGATATTGTACGGATGAAATTTTAAAAATTGAATATAATTTTATTTATATTTTTTAATTTTATTTACTTATTTTGAGAGAGAGAGAGAGAGAGAGAGAGAGAGAGAGAGAGAGAGAAAGAGAGAACCCAAGTAGGGAAGGAACAGCAAGAGTGGAAGAGAGAGAATCCAAACAGGCTTCATGCTGTCAGCACAGAGCCAGTCACAGGGCTCGATCCCCGGAGCCCTGAGATTATGACTTGAGGCAACATCAAGAGTCAGATGCTTAGCTGACTGAGTCACCCAGGCGCCTCAAGTATATTTTTCTTTAACATAATGTTTATTACGTAGGTATACTAATGAGATAAATAGAATTAATTTTCTTGGGTGCTTAATCCAGGCTCAAAGTTAGTGTTTTCTGTGAGAATTAATTGCAAATTGTGTAAATTATGTGTCAATATTGATAAGCAAGTTAACTTGCATGTTATAAATTTGTTTGAATATGGCTTCAACTTTCTATGGTTTCATCTTGTTGAATCATTTCATCTGTGATTGCTGTTTATTTGCTCAGATCTCTGTATTTCATTGTATTCTGAATCTTCGCCTTCAATGGCATCTTGTTTAAATTTTTTAATTATTAGTTAACAAAATGTGAATACCATTATTTTTAAATTTAGTCTTTTGTGGATGTTTTGTTAAACCTACAATGTAAGTGAAACACATTTTCATTTAGTAGTGTTACTGGTGTATGTCTACCAATAACTAGACTTTAAGAGATTAACTCATTGTAAGTCAAACAAATCATCCATATCTTTATTGCTAAAGCAGAATAATATAGACAAATATGCAGATATCTCACCAAGATGTGTGTTTTCGTAATGATAATTCATAAGAGATTAGAAACTGAGTTTCTAGTGTTAAATACATTTATTGGGTTATTTTTAATTGTATAAATTATGATTTTGTAATATGTCTTCCATATATATGTTCATCCTTTTCTTTTGTAAACCAAACGAATATCCTATATGGATTAAAGATATTTTTTTAATTTGTAAGTATTTGGATTATTACTCGTTGGTCATTGGCAAAAATATTACTATTAGAAGTTTGAGGAAAGGAATAAAAAGTATCTTTTCATATAAATCAAGTTGTCAGGATGCTTATGGACACAGTAACTAAAATGACTTAAAACAATAAGGAAATTTATTATCTTACAAAACAAGAAATTTGGAGGTAAGACATTCTAGGGTTTGAGACTTGAATGTCATTACTCTGCACCTGTTTTTTCAATCTTTCTTTAAAGTTGTCTTTAGCATTCTGGCTTTGACCACACACCCTGTCAGTTACAGGCATCACTGTTTCATATGGCCCTATAAAAGTCAGAAAAAGGTAATTTGCCATATCTTGTTCTTTTTTTTTAATCAGAGAGAACACCTTTTCCACAAATTTCCTAGAATTCACAGTTTATTTTTTAATATAAAAATATATGAGTAATTTAATATAAATAGCAAATATTTACTGTTTACTGGGTAAACACATTTTCTTTACTTCTGTTTCTGTGAGTTTATATTTAGTTAGAAGGCATCAGTAATCACCAGAAGTGACTAGTTAAGGAAGAAGAGAAGAGAATATGAGGGATTAGTAAGGATAGCCCTCAGGAAGCAGAGGCAACAGAAACAGACTTTACTGACTGGTTTGAAATTTTTCAGTTTTGGCCTTCAAACCACACTCTATGCTTAAATATTCTTTACATTTTAATTTACTAAAATTTAAATTGGCTATTTTCCAGTAAAGCACTTTAGAATTCCATTTCTCCCATAAGATAATCCTGTTCCAAAGGAAAAGGAAGAATTAATTTCCAATTGATCTTTGTCTAAATAATCTGTTCCCCCTTCCTCTTTGCAAATCATCTACTAAATGCATTCACATTTTAATTTATAATGAAATTTTTTTTCATTAGTTTCACTTATTTATTTAGTCTGCTCTTTCTAGTTTGATATCTGGCACATAGATTGTTACAATAGTCTTCTATCTGCTTTTATTTCCATTATTACCATCTTCAATTCACCCTGCAAACCTGTGCTTAATTAATCTTTATAAAAGACCATTACTTTTGTGCTGCTACTCTCAATGACTCTTAAAACTCACAGTTGATAGCTCCTAACTCATGGTCTTTCTCATGAAAATTGGTTTCTTTTTCAGTGTTCTCCTCTTAGGAAATGGAACTCAAATGTAACAGCTCAAGTCAGAAACCTATCTTTTTTAAAGAACTCCTTAAAACTTATCTACTACCCAACTGTTTTCAAGTCCCATTAGCTTTGTTTTCTAAGTGTAGTTTAAATCTGTATTTCTCTCCAATTTTATTGCAACTATGCTAATATATACTGCAATAATTCCTGTTTTAGATACTGCAAAAACCAGGTAACTGGTCTACCTCACCTATTCTTGCCTTTCATCTTTAAATATACTCTTTACATACAACTAAAAGAATCTTTTTAAAAGTATAATTCTAGGGGTTTATGGGTGACTCAGTTGGTTGGTTAAGCATCTGACTCTTGATTTTGGCTCAGGTCATGATCACAGGGTTCCTGAGTTTGAGCCCCACGCCATGCTCTGCACAAACAGGATGGAGCTTGCTTGGGTTCTCTGCCCCTTCCCTGCTCATGGTTGCTCTCTCTCTCTCAAAATAAATAAATAAATTTTTAAACATTATATTTCTAGTCATGTGGTTATCTTCTCCCTTCCTCCTAATAATGCTTTATCCCCTTTCTCTGTTTCTTAAAGTCCTTCAGTGGTGTCCTGTAGCTCTTGAGGCAAACACCAGATTTCTGAACTTCACCTACAAGGCACTAGCTACAAGACCTAAATCTTTTTTTTCCCAAGCTCATCTTGAATTATATCTCTCTTTAGTCTGTATTCTCTAGCCCTAGTGGTCTTCTTTCAGGACCTTATACACTTTCCTTGGTGTCTTCTTTGTTTACAGAAGTATTAGCCATTCTTCAGATGTTTCAAATTAATTCCTTAAAGATACTTTCTTCAACTTTCCTATGTAACTCAAATTTCTATTATTTGCCCTTATATCACTATGTATCTCTTTTTCATTTGCCATAGTCATAATTTTGTATTTTTAGGTGTATTTTCTTTTCATTCAATTCTTTGCTTTATGAAGGAGGGAATTGTGTCTGCTTCTGTGTATATATTTGGTACATAGTTCTGAATGAATGAAGAGAAGTGGGGTCTTTGTCCTAGGCAGGGTAAATTCTAATCATATCTGCCAACATTTTAAGGTCACCCATAATTTAGTACTCTTACCCTTCTTATATTACTTCTTGTTAGACATAAAATAACATTTGAGATGAGTAGAAGAGTTTTAGTTTGCCCCTGAGGTTTAAAAACAGCTCTTCCAGGTTAAAGAAGATGCATGAATATACTATATAAAAAGACAAGGATGGAAAACCTATAGTTCTGGGTTTGTCTTGTGATCCTCAGAGATTTACAAACTAATTTTAGAAAATGAGGAACAGCATCACAGAACTTGCAAGCATGATGACCAAAACAATACTATGTACATGAAAGTTCCCTAAATGATATTAAAATTAAGGTGTTTTTTTTTTCTGATAAAACTCAATAGAATTTTAAAAATATTATAGAATGGTCACTATTAAGATATATTTTTGGATTGGTAATATCAGTTCTTAAATATTTCTGCAACAAATTAAAATACCTACTAATTCTAGCTCCTACCTCTATTTAGATTTGTCATGTTGAGATTGTCTTGAAGCTAAGCAATGGTCTTGGAGCCTGAGGGGAGATTCTTGTTATTCCACAAGAGAACATGCAATGGAGAGTGTCTGAACAGAAACAACAGACATGGGGACAAAAGCAGCACATTGTGTGGGTGAAACTTCAGAATGTTCAACTCATTTGGTACTGGGAAAGTTAGAGTTGGAATAAACTTAATGGAGGGTAAATATCAGGAGTAGAGGGGTAAGAGACAACATTAGACTGAGGTAGACATTAAATGTTCTTGCTGACTTCCTAGGAAAGAAGTGGAATGTGGCCACTTATGAGATCAAGTGATGGATTTGTTTTCTTATCATCACAACTTCAGAATAACTCAGTTGATTAGTCATATTCTCTTGAGTTAAATTTGCAAAGTGATCTTCCATTACTCATACTGGATTTAAGTCCTAGAATTTATTTCCATTCTCTACTTCATTTTCTGGTCTGCTTGGGGTGGCTCTACCCTCAAAATCAGAAAGAGTGTAAGGGGTCAGTCCTCAAAGTGGAATGGTTAGTAGTATTCTCTTGCCTCAAAGCAAAGGCTTGGGTCATGGTAAGATTTTTTTAAAAAATGGGATTCTCTGTAAAAACCAGGCATGCTTAATAAAATAAAGAACAAATTGGAAAGGCTAAAATTTTTATATGAATACAGTTTACATCTCTATATCTACTGTTATAGAAATATGCCAATAGAAATGATTTCTTGCCACTTACTCTTAAATTGAGATGCTCAAAAGAGCTGCCCCTCTACATCCTAGCTATAAGACTTTGGGACATTGTTAAAAGGAAGCTTACGTTTGGAGGAATAGACCTCAAGCAAGTGTATCTGGATCAGCTTACTGATTGGTAAATCGGGCTAAATAGGATTGGTGTGGGAAGGATGATACAACTTATTACAGTCCTGATGTCTAAACCGTGGACAGTGCAAATCTCATTTGAAGACTTTTAGCCACTTTATTCCTTGCTAGAGGGATAGCCCATTTTTCCTGACTGGTCTTTGGGAGACTAGTGGTTGAGGAGCCTTAATTAGGCTCTAATCAGCTTATGATTAAGGGTGAAAAGAAGAATGAGTCTTTTAGCAAGCTAGGGAGGCAAATTTTACTCTTACTTTCTCTTGTTGGTGCTAAGACTCCTGGGAGAGAAGAATATAAAGATTAGGCTACATTAGACAATTTTAGGCAGGTAAAATTATCAAGATATTTTGCTTTTTGTTTTCATTTTTGATATAATTTTGAATTTCTTAAATTTGAATGTATGTAATGTGTAGAATGGAAATAATGGGTGCTTTGATACTAGGGCTAAATATAATACTATCAAACAGAAATAATGCATATACAGAAATACATGTAAAATCTGTAAGAGAGCCATTCTGAAATAAGGTGAACTTGACAAGTTTAAAGAATTACTTTTTGTGTTGAAAAATAAAAACACTAGACAATTGGATACAAAAGATACTGAAATATTGTTTTTTTTTAAAATTTTTTAACATTTATTTATCTTTTGAGATAGAGAGAGAGACAGAACACGAATGGGGGAGGGTCAGAGAGAGGGAGACACAGAATCCGAAACAGGCTCCAGGCTCTGAGCTGTCAGCACAGAGCCTGATGCAGGGCTCGAACTCACGGACCGCGAGATCATGACCTGAGCCGAAGTCAGCCGCCCAACCGACTGAGCCACCCAGGCGCCCCTGAAATATTGTTAAAATAAGGCACAAACTGTGTTCTCCACTGGCATCTGCATCATACCTCACATGGAAAAAGTGCAGAAAATTCTGAGGAAATTGCAGCATATTTTATGTACACTTTTCCATAGAAGTGAGTTGTTATAAGTTTGTCTTATTCAGCAGCTACTTTACCATGTGCCTACTATGCATGTGGCCCTGTGCAGTGGTTGGGGATTTATTTAAAAAGGAATGAAGAGAAAATGCTGGCAGTCTAGTGAGGCAGATGGCCCAGTAGATAAATAAGCACATTACAACTTAATAAGATCTGTGATACAGATCTTGAATGAATTTTGAGAAAGTACAACGAGAGGGTTCTCATGTGGCCTTGGAGGAAAGATTGCATCCAGGAAATGGTTGGAACTATCCTGGGTGGTAGATGGAAGTTTACTAAATATAGATGGGGATACCCAGTGAGGGCAGAGCCTAAATAGTATTCTTCATATTTCAAAAATGTGAAATTTTATGAAATACTAAATTTGACAAAAGAAGGCAATGCTATTTAGTATTATAAGGAGAATTTTCTGGAAGCAAGGGTTGATTCTTGTGAATTTGTGTGCAGGGGGGCTAAAGATAAGAGGGAGGGGGGTATAGGGAAGAGCAGGAGGGATTAATCCCCATAAACCATGCATCTGTAGAACTCTTTAATGCAAAAGGTTTTCTTACAAATTCTTATTTGATCCTCACCATAGCCCTATGAGCTAAGAAAGGCAGGTGCAGGGTATTATTTCCCCCATTTCATGGTTGAGAAAACTGAAACATGAAGAGATTAGGTAACTTGCCTAAAGTCAAACGATTGCTTCTTGATAGACTGAGACTAAAGCATAGATCTCTCAACCCCTTGATGGAGCTCTACTAGACCACACTGCTGCCTCCACGCAAACACACACACTTGGCCTTCCTTTTGTTTATATATGAAAATTCTTAAAAGTCTTGAGGAAAGCTATGTATTCTCTTTCCACAAAGAAACACACCCCCCCCCCCCCCCCCCCACACATATTATCAGGGGAGAAGTAGTACCCATCCAAATTTCACAAAAGCCTATCCTGAATGACTAGATCCCACATTCTATAATTTTACTTGAGGATTTGAGGAGAACTTCTCTAGTTGCATAAGTGGGCTCCGTGACTATGCGGAATCTATGACTAACAGCTTATGTCCCTACCCTGATGCAAACCCGGGGAGATAGTTCAGTGGTGTCACTGACCATATGGTGGCCTATCATCAAGATCTGGGAGCTGTGCAATATACTTCATCTTGTTCTGAGTTTTAAAAATCAGGAATCTAGATGCTTTAGAAATGGAAATATGTTAAAAATAAGAATAGTTTATTCTAAAAATTGAAATTTATGTATTACTGCAGTGGTAAATACACCTGGGATTGATTCCAGTACTTATTCACATTACATTTCTAGTCTAAAATTAACAACATCATCATTTTTTGGATTCTAAGTTATTAGTAATCCTTTCTATATTTTAATTTTGGTTAAAAAAGTAGCCCACAAAGCTTAACAAAATACATTTTATTTATGTTTTTAGTGTTTTAAAAGTAGGAAAGTGAATTCATTCCATACCATTCCCTTGACTTTAGCTGTTTTGCCATTGTTAGCATAAGGGATGCCAAAAAGCCATGACTGGCATACCTAGAAGTGTTCAAAACTTAATTTTGACTTGTGAAAACAGAAACAACATTGACCTTGTTTGGGAGAAAGAGCAGCTTTCTCACAGGAGAAAGTTTCTCCGGCAAAAGGAACTCAGAAAGCTGAATCCCGAAGTCCCTGAGATCCCTGTGTGGGTTGTGTCTTTTCAGGTTAACACTCAGAGGACAGTGGAATCCCAGCATTTTCACTTCCCTATACCACCAGGAGTTTCTCATTTTCCACACTTTGTTTTTTCATTTTTCCGTTTTCATTTCCCCTTTGAAAACTTTATGTAAGATAAAAATGGGAAAATTCCTAAGCAGAGTTCTTGAATTTTCTGTCCAGAAACAGAAGTGTTTCTTAGTGTGTGAAGAGGAAAAATAATCTACATGTTTTAATTTCATGGTATTACTTACACCGATAGACTGTGAACCCTTGAACTTCTTATTATATCATCAAATTGAACTTCTGAACTTTTTCCAAGAGCCTATAAACCTGAGAGTGAAAGCTGCGTGAAATTGTTTTCCGAGGCCTCCCTCAGTGTCTGTCCAGTGATGGTGTGCTCTCGATTAAAGAGCAGAAGTGCAGCAGCATGAAAATGTCATGTAAAATGGGCAGTTCTAAGTGTTTTCTGGGGATTCCAGTAAGATACCTACCTTTTCTTTCGCCCCTTTTTTTTCTATCTATAAAACTTAGGATACAACCTACCCTTTCTAATTTGGCAGAACACATTTGGGAATTGTACAGATTGATTCAGAATGCAATCCATAAAGGGCTTTGCACTGCTCAGAGATCTCCATGTAAATGCAATTACCTCATGGTTTGCTACAGGCACCCCACCATGTGTCCAGTGTCACCAGCCTTATTGCATTCTATGGAGAGTTGTATGGCATTTGTAATGGCCTGTTGAAGTGAGTGTGCATTTGACATCCTTCAAATTCTTGCTTAAGTCCTGGCTCATAGAGACTCAGGGTCATGAACAGTTTTATTCACACTTCTTTATGTTTCCAACTTCACAGTAAAGTGCTCCTTGCCCTGAGATTGACCTTTAACTTCAAAGCTAAAATCATTATGTAACTCAAAACAGCCAAACTGATATTGCAATGAATAGAAATGAAAGTCTTCAATTTCCCTGGGAAGATTTAGCAACAACCTTACTTAAGGAGCACACACACACACACACACACACACATGCATATGTGGGTATATGTGTTTGTGCACATATATTTAATAAATATGAAATGATTTAAATATATACTAGTGACTACACAGAGAAACTATTGTAGGGAGTCAAGAGTATAGCATGAAGACTAGTGACATAAATTGCTTTCTATATTGGAGCTTAATAATTATTAACTGATATTCTAAGTAAAAGGAAGGTAAAAGAAGTCTACCAATATGATGAGATGGTAAACTCATGAACAGATGTTAATACACCTCTGTACCCCTGTAGTACTTATGAAAGATCTTAATAACAATGATTTTGATGGATTTCTTGAATTGTACATAGTATTGGAACACTCATCTGAGCACAGAATAATGAATTGTCGTTCCAAATGTAACTAAGATTTTGGCCCAGTCATACCAAATCAGGTAAGTCTTTAATTTAGAAAAGGAGAAAATAATTGGGTTGCTTAAAATGAACTAGTGACTATATAAATGCTTCATGATTGGAAAGTCTGAGAATTTACCTTAAATTCAGCCACTATCTTCACTAAATAATAAAAATTGATTGAGTGTTGACTATTTGCCAGTATGCTTCTAGGGCTAGTCCTACAGAGGTTACAAAACAGAACAAAATGTCTGCCATCAAGTCTTAAATTGTTTTCTATTTGCGCTAATCTTGGGAGTTGATGCATGGCAAAGCAATAAGTGCTAGAGATATATCACATAAAAGTATATCATTATGTGTACTGAATTAGTGATATTGTAAATTTTATCTCATAGACTTCCCACATTACTTCTATATCATATTATATCATAAAGATGTAAGAATAAGAATATAGTCCTTCCTACACAGCTCCAGTATGGCATCCTCAAAGCTTCGTATGTATTCAGCGAAGAAATAGATCAGAATACTTGAGAGAAGTAGTAAGAGTGACATAGTACCAGTGTGGTGGCTTTTATTGAATAGTACTTGGCCAATTGGTAGTATTTCTCAGTATTTTTTTCCTTTCTTGTGAAAATACACCAACACCTGCACTGCTATCCTGAAACTTCACAAAATAAAGATACTTGTTTTATATATTATAGTGTATTATCTAATGCTAGCTATTCTTCTCCAAGTTTACTAACTTTCAAATTCACATGATCCGTTTACTTTCTTGACTGATTTAAATTTCAGGACTATTAGGCCAGGTAAGAGATCAGAGTATTTCATGGACACATAAAACTGATTTCCGTCCCCATATATCCACTATTACATTAATTTTCATTGGTGCAGCATGTCTACTGTTCCTGCTGGCTAGAAATCATCCCATTGCCATTGTTTCATTGGGTTAAATGGGAAGGGAGATTATATTTTTAATTTCTTTTCCTAGGAGGAGGGAAAGATCAAGTTGCAAAATTTCTTTTTGGAGATTAAGAAGAATGCCTATATCTTGGGGGACTCAAATAAAAGGCCTACAGAGATAAGGCAGGTAATATCAATGAAAGGGTAGAATGGGCATCATGAGGTAGAATGACACTCAGCCACAGTGTTAGCAGCGCTAGGTAGAAGGAAAGATGTGGCAAGCGTGCATCTCATCTTAGACATCCTATCGTAGTCATCTTCGGATGGCTATTGCCCTATGAGGATAGCCAGGTGCCGAAAACTTTTGGAGTTTTCCAAAGTACACACAGTTTGTGGGTTTCGGTTGAAATATCTTGAATTTAATTGTTAGGCCAAATACACACATCTTTGTCTAAATATAGGGCTATCATATAGTAACTTTTGTTCTAAAAGATAATTACCCCTAAGGAGTATCCTCTGGCCTTTCCCTTTATCAAGTTAACAGCTAGGGAAGGGTTCCTTTTGAGATCCCCTGAGACAGTGGACCTGGGACTAGTACTCTTCAAAAAACAAATACAGATATAGTAGCCATAGTGTAGAGGAAAGAAATGAGAAATAAAGTTACCACTTTAAAGGATCAGACAAGTAGAGGCAACTAAGCAAGAATTTAGGGAGCAAGGAAACAACAAAGGAATACTAAGTTAGGGAGGTCAGCTCCTGGTTGAGAAGTGCTCTGGAAAGGATCCAGAGACAGAAAGAAAGATGGTGCTGTGGGAAATGCAGAAAACCCTCCATTTTTCCTACTTCACAGTTTTGCCTACAGCTGTCCATGAGCCCGTTAGTGTGAAAGTAAGAAAGAACTTTGGTCTCCAAAGAGAATCATCCTCACCCCAGAAGCAAGAAAGATTACAGGAATGACATCCAATAATCTTGATTATGGTTACCTTGAATGCCTATAAGGTTGCAGGTACAGATTAGAGTTCTTTTTTTCTAAGTTTTTTTATTTTTAAGTAATAATTTAGTATACAGTTTCTAGGCCCAGGAATAATAAGACTTTAGTCATCATTAGACAAAATCATGCTGAATATAAACACTATCTATTTTCCTCCATGTTTTTATATTTGTATGCAGCATTTGTCAGCATGGCAGCCATGGACAATGATAAAGTGCATTTTTCTGCTTGGGTGGTTAGCCCTTTCATTTTTACAAGTGACAAAATAAAAATCTGCTGAAGAGTGAACATGCTGCTTTCACTGTGTCATCTCAGCCCTGCGGGTCATTTTATTATAAAAATGTAAAAATCCAGTCAATTTTATTTAATCAGCTGAAAAGGAAAAGTGTTTCCAGGTCATTAATCAAGTGCTCCTTCTCTGTGGGACTTGTCTCTTCAGAAACTGCCATATGAATCATTAATAAAGCTGGAAAGATTTTTTTTTTTTTTTGCCAGCGGGTTTTTGAGAAACCTAGATGTTATTAATATAACAGAAGTAAAGTAATTTTAGGTCAACAAATAAAGCCTTCTAGAGCCATTGCCTGTAGAATTGCACCTATGTTATTAAAAGCAGCTAATTCTTTACTTTCTAAACATTTAATTGTTGGAAATGTTGGGAAATGTTCAACTGTTTAGATTGTATATGATTATATATTCCATAATTACATGTTTTCTTGAATGTTACCTAACCTTATATTTACAGTAAACTTTTATTATGTGAATTGATCAAAACATAATGAGACGGTAGGAAGAGATAATTACTACTGTATCTATAATAATAATAATGATAGTAATTAAACACAGCAAACTGCATTCACATAATGTCACGCTTGTGCTTAAACCCATAAAAGCAAGTCATGAAATAGAGGCTTGAAATTTCCTCCTGGAAGAATTTTGCTGCTTATGTTGATATTGTTCACACGGCTCTATTTTTCAAAGGTGGTCTTGACTTGCATGAAGACCTTTCTAGTATTTGACTAGCAGTTGTCACTCACATTAGAGATCATGATCTGATTAAAACCTGTTCTTTCTTTGGAATCATACTTACAGTGAAGCCAAGTAAGCAAGTCACAGATATGGGAGAAGAGGAGGAGACAGCTTTTTGAAAGATTATGAATCACTGTTTGAAAACTTTAAAGGGAGTCAAGGATAGGGAACATTAATGAGTATGCAGTTACATTAAATAACCCCAAATCTTTAATTTTTTTTATGCTTCTACATGTGTTTCTTTCTTCAAGTTTTTTATTTAAATTCCAGTTAACATACCATAATCTTTAAATTTGTAAAATACTTTTGTGGATTATAATATTACAGGACCACATTTTTTATTTCTCTTATTCTCGATTGTCTTAGTGTAGGCTTCTGTAACAAAATACCACAGACCAATTGGCTTATACACAAGAGAGATTTAGTTCTTACAGTTATGAGGGCTGGAAAGTCTGAGGCCAAGGAACAGGCCAGTTTGGTGTCTGGTGAGAACCCACTCCCATGTTCATAGGCTGCCATCTGTTTGCTGTGTCCTCATGTGGGAGAAGGGGTTGAGGGAGCTCTCTGGATGCCTCTTTTATAAAGGCACTAAGCCCATTCATGAGGACTCCACCCTGATGACCTAACCACTTCCCAAAGGCCCCAACTCCAAATACGATCATATTGTTGGTAAAGTTTCAACATTTGAATTCTGGAGGACACAAACCTTCAGTCTATAGCATCAATATAACACAATTACTCTGGAATTTCTAGAAAATCTGCTTCTGTTTTGGATGTCTGCACCATTAAGTGATTTTTACTTTATATCAATTTATGGTGTTGAGGTTTTTTTTTTTTTTAATTTTTTTTTTCAACGTTTATTTATTTTTGGGACAGAGAGAGACAGAGCATGAACGGGGGAGGGGCAGAGAGAGAGGGAGACACAGAATCGGAAACAGGCTCCAGGCTCCGAGCCATCAGCCCTGAGCCTGACGCGGGGCTCGAACTCCCGGACCGCGAGATCGTGACCTGGCTGAAGTCGGACGCTTAACCGACTGCGCCACCCAGGCGCCCCTGGTGTTGAGGTTTAAATTCATTTACTTGTGCTCAGGCTCTCAGAGATTTACCCTCAAATGCTGTGATGACTCATTCAATCCATGTCTCAGATTATGATTCAATATTTATTAAATGTGCTTGCTCTCTACATATAATCATGTGCCAAACATATATGAAACTCTTATTTTCCATTCTGAAATCAGGTCTGATGATTGTTTATTTTATGTATGAACTTGTTATTCAAAAAAAATCACTGCCTACACTTGTACCTAAAACATATCCATACACACTTGCCTACTTTTAAAGTATTATTTGAGGGGTGCCAGGGCTGCTCAGTTGGTTGAGCATCCAACCTGGGCTCAGGTCATGATCTCATGGTTTGGTTCATGAGTTTGAGTATGCCTTGGGTCCTCAGTCCCTGCCCCGCCCCCCACTCTCTCCCTCAAAAATAAATGAACATTTTTTAAAAAGTATTATTTGAGGGGTGCCTGGGTGGCTTAGTCGGTTGTGTCCAACTTCGGCTCCGGGCTTAATCTCACGGTCAGTGAGTTCGAGCCCCACGTCCAGCTCTGTGCTGACAGCTCAGAGCCTGGAGCCTGCTTCAGATTCTGTGTCTCTCTCTCTGTGCTCCTCCCCTGCTCGCACTATGTCTCTCTCTCTCTTTCAAAAATAAACATTAAAAAAAGATTTATTTGAGTCATTAAACAGTGCATAACCTCAGATGTACCTTTGAAGAATTTTAAGTAATTAAAATCTGTTTTGGCAATTTTCATAACAACACACAAGCACATTAACAGAAGACCATAACTTTGTTTGGCTCATATTGAAAGAAGTTATATTTTCTTATAAAATTATGTCCTTGAATTTGAAAAGCAGAAAGATATTTACTGAGTATTTTTACAGAATTGAACAATTATGTTTTCAGGTTACCAAAACCAAATCATAGTAATCTACTTCAAATAAAATATCAGTTAAATAGATAAACTGGTGCTATAAAATATGTAGCATTTGATTTATGTCATAGTAGCACATGGGAAAAATACCCAAGCCAGTCTTGAGGACAGGAGGTTAGAATCAGTCAAGCAGTCCTTACTAAATGCGGTTATGATTGGTCTAAGTCTTAAAGGACCAGAAGAATTAGCTATGAGAACTGGGGTGAGGAATGGGGAAGGTAAACCCATTTCAGACATAGGAAATAGCACATTCAAAAGTCCAAAGTATGAAAGGTGTGGCTATAGCAGAGGTTCATGTGATGATCAAATGTACAGTGTATGAGAGAGCACTTGGCAAATAAGGTGGCATGCAAATGGGGGACTGCCATGATCTCCATTTTCAATGATCTCTGCCTTTCAGCGACTCAATCAGGGTTAGGGAAGAGAATATAAACTCCAAGAGGCCAGGTATTTGTGTTCCCTTATTATCTCCAACACCTAAAACATTGTCTGGCATATACTAGGTACTTGATACACACTTTTTTGAACAAATGAAGGAAGAAAAATGAATATAATTGTATACAGGGTAGAAGAAATAGTGTAAGAGATAAGCCTAGACTCCTAAGCAAGGGCCAGATTGCAAGTGGTAATAAACACCATGGCATCTTGTTTGGATTGTGTTATGAAAATTATGAGTTCATATTGAACAGTATTAAAATCTGAACATGATACGATTCTAGTTTCCTTTTAGAAAGCTCTTCTTGGTAATTGTGTGGGGAGTGGAGTAGAGGAGAGTTTGGTAACCAAACTACATTAGGATTGCAAATATTGCCTATTATATAAATTAAATCTAGATTTCCTTAAAAACAGCTAACCAAGTAATGGGCTGAAAGTAATGGAAAGAAAAATTAGGATCCAGGCAGATACTGCATTTATTTATTTGCCTTATTTATTCTTGGCCTCATAACCTTTTTTTTTTAAACCTTTGGGCTAATGTGATAGTGATTATGTTTATGATTATATTTTTTGCATATGGATTTTATATAATGAGAAATAAAAAATTGTTTAAAGGAGGGATTTTTGCTAAACATTTTTGTAGTTGCTTATCTGTATGCAACTAATTTTTAACTCAAAATTTTTTTTATTACTAAACTGAACTAATTATCTATAACAAAAGGTTACATAAACTATTAGTCATCTGATGAGCTGTTTTTTCTTGTTTCCCAATATATTTACTTCCCATTTTATATTTTTATATATAAAAATACTTTTATATTTTTCCTTCTATTTGTGTAACATAGTTTTTAACTACATTTGTTTTTAATCACATAGAATATACATTATCATAGACAAAACATGATGTCTTTTTCCTCATTTTATGTACATCTTTCCAGAATCCACAAATCCATAACTTATCAGGACATTTGAAAAACATCAGTAGACAGACACATACATATTCTTTATATTAGTTTTTCACTAGGTTTTACATAAGTAGTATTCCAAACATTTGGATTCAGTGTGGTTTAAACAGTATTGAACTATGATTTTAATATCTGTGTAAATTTGAAAAAAACCAACAAACCTCTTCCAACTCTGGCTTCTTATTTAAAAAAAATGAGGTTAAATACTTGAATGGCCTGTTGTTTTTGACTCAATTCACTGGCATGACACATAATCAAGAAGTTTGGAATCTTGAAATTGTCCTATAAGGAATTAAAATTATTAGCATATCAGTGTCCAAATCAGTCATGACAAATACACACTCTGATCAACTGAAAAAGTAAATTCTGAAGGTAGCCCACTGACCAACACTTTTGGGAAAGTTTGTGCATTGGTGTTTAAAGATAAAAGGTTAAAAAAATATAAAAGATTAAATTCTGGGTCCTCAGAGAAAAGAATGTCAGAAATGTGTTATCTATGTTAGCTACCTACTATGTAAGTATTTAGAAAATTATAATGTTGACATTTTAATTTATTCTTACCATGTTATGTTCCTCACCTAAATAGTCTATTGTTAGCTAATAATAGTATTAATAATACTAATTTTTAAACATCACTTTTCTATTTCTAAAAGGTGATGTGTAGTTGTTCCATTTGATATAAACAACATAACTTAACATTTAGTACTAGTCTTTCTCTCTACAGACAACTTGCTTAGAAAAAAAAAACTATTTGGTAAATTCTCTCTATGGTAAAGAGGGGATTTGAACCCAGCTATTTTTCTTTCCCAAAGCTGTATTCTTGATGGTAATCATCTTAATCCATGAACAGAAAGAAAAGTTTTACAGTCTGGATTATCTCATAATAGTTGAAGCCTCTGTGAAAAAATGGTGGCAAAAACAGTTATTTGTTCCCTGATATTTATTCTCCTCTGTTTTATTGGCCTTAAACTTCAGATTTTAGGCTGGGTGCATAGCCAGCTAGAAAAGGCTTGTTTCCAGTCTTGACTAGTAGGTATGTCTAAATTTTGACCAATGGGATTTAAGTCACCTTTAAAATGAGGACATGTCTTCTTTCTCTCTTCTTTTTTTCTTTCCTATTGGCTAAAAATGTGGACATGCTACCTGGAGCTCAAGCAGCCATCTTAGACCATAAGGTCTAAGCTATAAATTGAAGATGGCAGAACAATATAGAGTAAGTCTGGTCCCTAGTTGTTAAGGAGTTGTGTTACTAATTCTGGACTGCTAACTTCTGGACAGTGGGAGGATAAACTTCTATCTTATCAAAAGAAAAAGCAAAAACCCTTTAATTTTCTTTTCCATGCTCTAATTTATTGCTGCTTCATGTCCTTCCAGCAAAGATTAAGACTTGCTTTTTAATATAATCACATTTCCAAACAGATATTCAATATATATATTGAATATGGCAGTTCTTTCTATTTGAGGTTGAAATATTATGAACAATTTTGTACATGTAAATACATGTTCCAATTAAGGTTGTTTCAAGAATAGACAGTTGAATCATACTTGAACAGAAATGATGAGTTAAATTATGATCTGCCTTCTGTCTCTTCTGTCAGATCTAATACCTAAAGTTAACATTGCAATTGACATTGATAATAAAATAGCCAAGTTGTATATTTTTTTGCCTTTCAAAGGTTTGGTGGTTTTGGTTAGAAACAATCTTGATTTTAAAAATCTGTGTTTATCAAACTGAGTTCTAAAATAAAAGAGCACATTTCTTTTCTTTTTTTTTTCCATTCTGTTTCATTTTGTTTTACATCATTCAACTTCAGTTAAATACATTTACATTTCTTTGGGATTGTAGTTTAGAAACACTGAAGGCCTTACCATAATTTATTCTATAAAGCATCCTCTCTACTTGCAACCAAATAAAGCAATGGCCTAGAAAATTTGTCAAGTAAGTATTAAATAATAGTAGGATAAATAAATAAAATTATATCTATGTGTAAACTCTTTGCTTTTTGTAAGCTGTATTATGTATTATTTCATTGTTTCCATACACATTAGTACATAATTAGTACATATAGGGATCTACCTCTGGATTAGGTACTCAAGTGAGAATAAAAATTTAGGAAGCATGAAATAAGAGTTTCTGTCTTTATGGAGTTAATATTACTGCACAAATTCTTATATTTTGACAAGCAGGAAAAGAAACCTAATTTATGGAAGAGAAAGAAAAACAACTTTTTTGAATGTTTGTCTTACAAATTTTTATTTAAAATAAAAGAATAGTTTGAATCCTTGGGATATGCAATAATGCGAGGCTTTGACTAATCAAAAGAAGTATTATCACCAAACACTCTTGTGGTGGCTGGAAAAGGGAAAATAAGGAAATGTGTCATGACGGTTATTAAATGTTAAAAATAGAGAGCTGAAGTAGGGAAGTGGGCTTGCTTCCAAATATGACTCTTGAACTCAGGAGTGTTTTATATGGAGCAATGGGAAGCATAATATTATATTGTACAATGATTAACTCTGAAAATTGCTGTGCATAATTTGAAACTATGTCAGACATTCTGATATGATAAGTTTCTTAGAATGATAAAACACTTATAAATACATCCTTCCACAACAATGATAAACCTGCTTCCATTAAAAAAAATACATTCCAATCTGGACAGTCTTTCACTACTTTCTTTAGAAGTAAAATCAATTATTTACAGTTGTTTTAGTTTGATGAGAAAAATGTCCTTCCAATTCCAAAGTTATGTTTAATCATGGACTATTCTTTTGCTCCTTTCCTTCACTGAGGTATTTATCTCTTGATTCATATTACCCACTGGTCCTTTTATGGTCCAATTCGTTCCTACTCAATTTGTTCCACAGTAAACCTCTCAATCATGCGTTTCAAGCCTCCATGATTCCCTGATGTCTTTGTCAGTATAGCACATTTGTCTTGTTCTTCTGAAGTCCTAGATATTCCACCTCATCTACTTTATGGTGCTTCAGAATGTTGAGAACATGGGGGGAATTAGGATGACTTATGGAAGCATATAGTTATGGTTTGGGTTTCAACTAGGCTCTTGGTTCAAGATGGATATTACATTTATCTATAATTGCTTCCCAATCAAATTATCCAAATAACTCTTTTCAGACTCTTTCCTATTTCCTTCCAATGAAAAAGCAAAGCAAAACAAACAATAAAACTCCCACGTGACTCTTTGTAGTTGACCATTCTTTCTTGAAAAAGCATACAGTATGGACTTGCTTAATTTCCATTCTCTCCATTTGAAATTTTTCCTTGATTTGATTTGATTCCAGTGTCTTTTGTTTTTGTCTTCAGTGCCTAAGGTTCATGGCTGGTTAGAAAGTATTCTGCCAGATGATTTTATTTCCAAATATAAGCTATGGGCATGAAACAATAGCACTTTATTAAACTAGCAGTGTACATATTTGAATTTAAAAATGTGCAAGGTGAATTGATTCTCCTTGTGGTTATGGGTGTATGTTTTAGAAGAATATACTTAAGGCTATATATTGTGACCTTATGGCAAAAGATTGGAAACAACCAATGTCCATACACAGGGTACTGGTTGAACACATTGAGGTAAATCTACAGCAAATATGTACAGCTATAAAAGGACCCAACGGATATCTCCAGGTACTTGAAAAGGAACTTTAGATGAAAAAATAAAAAGTGAAGACAGAGTTTAAAATATATGAGTAAGGAAGGAGAGGAATGTTAATATACACATGTATTTACTTATAATTTCAAAATAAAACAAAGAATAAATTAAAATGCAATAGAATTGTTTTTTTTTTTTTTTGTAGGAGGGAAAGGTGGTCAGAGGACAAAGGATAGAATTAAGACCATTGTGTATGCACTCTTTAAGGTTTTTTTTGTCCTTTTACTTTGAATTTGTAGACATGTGTGTTTGTAATTTCACATAAAGACAAAAATGAAAAATCAATCTTTAAAATTGGAAACCAATGGAAACAAATGAATCTAATTGTGTATCAAGTTGTCAGAATCACATGGTAAAACTACTTCAAACTATTTTAAATACTCAGTATTTTAACTTTACACTTTAGTAAGATATAAGGACAAATAGAACCAAAGACAAACACAAAAAAATCCTCTCTGAAACTTCATTTATGTAGTCTTATTGTTAGTATATTGATTTAAAATGATCATAGGTAAAATGTAGGATAAAATCAATATAGATTATGTTAACATAATTAGAAGCCAGTATTTTTAGTGTGAAATATGAAGGCACTGTAAAGAATCACATTCTCTTTTACCTGTCAGAATTGATTATTTATTATAGTCTTTTGTCTAATTAGTGTTGACATAACTAATAATGAACTTCTAATTCTTATAAAATGGTTTGCATTTATTTAGAAACAAGAAACTGTATTTATGTATATTTAAAATATTTATTATATAATTATACATATATAGCATACACATTTTATATATTACTTTCATAAAAATGAAGATATCCTAGTTCTAGCTGCCAAAAGTTTTGAAAGGAAAGTAAATTAAAACTCTAAGTTAAAAAAAGACTTTAATGAAAACATATGCTTACTATTATTAATCTACAGAATCCCTCCCTATTCAAAAACTTAGGAATATTATTCAGCAATAAAAAAGAATGAAATTTTGTCATATGTGACAACATGGATGGACCCTGAAGACATTATGCTGAGTGAAATATGTCACAGAGAAAGACAAATACTGTATGATCTTACTTATATGTGTAACCTAAAAACAACAGTAATGACCACAAAAACCAAGCTCATAGATATGGAGAAAAGACTGATGGTTGTCAGAGGTGGGAGGTTGAAGGTGGGTGAAATGGGTGAAGGGAGTCAAAAGGTAAAAACTTTCAGTTATAAAATAAATATGTCATGGGGTGTAATGTACAGCATGGTGACTATAGTTACTAATACTGTATTGTATATGTGAAAATTGCTAAAAGAGTAAATCTTAAAATTCTCATCACAAGAAAAGGAATTTTGTAACTATATACAGTGACCAATGTTAACTAGACTTGCTATGGTGATTATTTTGCTGTATACGGAAATATTGAATCCTTACGCTGTATACCTGAAACTAATGTAATGTATGTTAATTATACCTTTAATGAAAAAACAAAAACAAAAGAATTTACTCATATCTTCTTATAATCAAAATTAATATGGAGTGAACTTACTTCCTCATTTGCTGCATTTCAAGGATCACTCCTAAGGACTGTCATTGATTTCAGGTTACAGTTGGTTTATCGCTGCCATCTTAGGTGAGTTGTCTTCCACTAATTCACTACATAGACTTTATTTTAGTCTCTTGTGTTAGAAAGTGGGCCAGAAGTGGATTTACATTTTGAGTTAATAGTTAGGATTTAGGATTGACTCCAAGACAAGTCTGGGCAAAACCTCCATTTGCTTATTACTCCCACATCAAAGAGAAGGGTTAACTTGGAATCAGTACCCTGAAAATGGGTGTTAAATAAAGAAATACTGACTAATAGCAGCATTATAAAGGATTCTTAATATTTTTTTACCTTGTTATCATCCTAACTATATTAATTAATCAGGTACTAAAAGAAATTCAAAGTCAGTGCTGTCCAATAAAAATATTAAGCAAACCACAGATGCAAGCCACATATGTAATTTTAAATCTTTTTTAGCCACGTTTTTTAAAGTAGAAATAAATAATGTAAAAGTAATTTTAAAAATATATTTTATTTAGGTCACTACATCTGCAATATCATTTCTGCATGAATTCAGTACAAAACGTTAAGACTTTACATGTAATACTAAATCTTTGAAATTCAGTGTGCATTTTATACCCACAACACTTCCCAGTTTGAACTAGCCACATTTCAAGTATTTAATAGCCACATATACAGTGGCTACTGTGTTGAACAGCATAGGTTTAAAGTGTAAAAAAGATTTTTAGTAAGGCATAGTGGAACTCTCATGTAACTAATGTGATACAAGAGTTTAATATACTGCAAAATAAATTTTAGTGAAATAAATCTAAGTATTATTTAATTACTTTTCAGATTAGTCAAATTAAGTGTTTAGGTAGAGTTATGGAACCACTAAGGAAGCAGTGTTTTCTTCTATTTGTCACAATTGATTATTTATTTTAATTATTGGCCTGGATTAATGTGGAATAAGTAATAATGAACTTTCTTTAATTCTTATAATACTGCTTACATTTATTTAGAGTAAGAAGCCTATAAAATATTTAAAATAGATATGTTTTCATTAATGAAATAGAATGAGCTGAAATGACTTGAAATGAGGCTTCTGATTCCTTTGGTGACTACTTTAAATTCACAGGCAGAGTAAAAGGCATAGCAGGAGTTAGCATAACAGATATCAGGTACTGAGTGCTTGTCTGTTATTGTGGAATGCTTATAGCACTCTGTAAGATGGGTGCACTTGCCATCCTTATTTTTAGAACAAGGTCTTCCCACATGGCACATTCTTACCTTCCCTCATTCTCTACGCCTCCCAAAAAGCCTTCTTCATAGATAGACAGCTGAGAGAATAAATTATAAGTAGTATCTGATATCAATTGCAAACTCTCGGGACTATCATTTCTGCTGTCTGGACTCACACCACAGGCCCTCAGTGAACTTCCTCCTTCTCCTGTGGTAATTCTGCCTCCATGATAATGAGAACATTCTTTCTCACTAGCATCAAAGTTGGATTTTTCTCTTTTAGTTTGTGAGCAATTGAAATCTTTGAAGGTTTCTAAGTTCTTTTTCAGCATTTAGCAGAGGGAAGAAAGGACATTAATAGGTCACTCCTTAAACCTACCTGGTATGGCCTAAGGCACATCACTTCTTTGTCAAATTCTCCTCACCTCACTGGACAGGAAAGACTTGGTTATCACCTGGAGGTCCCTTGTCCACCTGCTAGAGCATACAGCTGAGAACTGGCATTTCAGGAATGAATGCTTTTCTTTGATTCCCTGCCTGTTACTGGAGAATATATAACCTGTAGACCAAGAAAGAATTCGCTGAACATTTAAGCAAAGGACATTTATTTGGGAAATTACAATTGCAATTTGGGAGACACAGATTCAGGTAGACACCTTAAGTGTGTTCCAAGGAAGGCAAAGAAGGGGGCAGAGTTATATGGCAAAAGCTACCACTGCAGTTCTCATTCAGGTCCTCTATGCAAAACAAGGATTAAAACTAGGTTAACTGGAATTGGTTGGATCAATATGCAAATGAGGGATTGAAACCTGTTAAATTGCATTGTCTGTTTTTGAAGTAAAGAATGCCCATGATTCAGGTGTCCTGGTGAGAGGAAGTTAAATCCAGGGTGAGGGTTTGCAGCTTCGTGAAAGGTTTAAAAAAAAAAAAGTTCATGGCTTTTCCCATGATGATGTGCATAAATTCTTTTTCCTCCTGGCCTCCTGACCCTAATTTTAAGAGAAAACTCTTTTAGCTAGGCTTGCTTGTTCTGTTTTGAAAACTCCTTTTACAAACCTGACCTTTACTTCCGTTCCCAGCTCACACAGCTTCCTACTCAGCATGCTAGTAGTGTATGGGATTATTGGATTCTCTTGGTCTATACTCTCCTAGTTCTGTTGCATTGAAAGAGGGTTTTGGCTGCCTCCATTTTGACCTCAGACTTTCTATTTGGGTTCGTCTTTCCAGCTTGTCTCTTGGCTCAGGCAGAAGAAAGACCCTGAGGGCAAAGCATCCCCTGATGGGAACTGAAATTACCTTCTCAAGCAATGACGTCTGCCCTGAGCCAGCAAGACAGACTCCCAAGACAATGAGCCATTTGACCTTCACTGCCCAAGTTCAGTACCTGCTCACCTTTACCCTACACTTTCCTTATGTAAAAATCAAAGTATTTTTGGCACTTTGGAGACAGACTTTGGGATGTTAGTCTGCTGTCTTCCCAGTGTTGGCCTCACTGAGATAAATTATTTTCCTGTTTCGATACCACTCGCCTCTCTGCCTTTAGAACTTGTCAGTGGCAAGTGACCCAAGCTAGTCTATTTGGGGCCCTTGCAGCCAGGTGCTCTTGCATGCCTGTGCCCTGGCTATACTGTCTTCCTAGCAGCCTAAAAGAGCATATTCTCTTGGGACCTGTGTCTCAAGGCTTGCAAGGCTATGCAACATCCAACACCTAACAGCTATAGATGCTAAAATGTTAATAAATTCCTATGTTTTATTATAAATGTAAATGAATTAAAGAACAGTGATACAGTAATCGGCAATCTTATATTGCAGTTTATAAACTGTCTAGAGAGACTGTCAGAGAAGAGAGATGACTTTGAGGCCAGAATTGTTGGGGAGGCACTCCGTGTATCTATAGCCCCCTTTTCCAACAGTAATCTCAGCGTGATAAATCCTAGCAGACTCTGGGAGCTGCTGGGTAGATACTCTTGCTCTTTAGCATACCAATGACTAATTCCATTTCTCTGGCATTTTCCAACTATCAGTAGAAGTGTTTTCAGTCAACCATAGTACTTATTATTTAAGTAGTAAATGATACCTTTTCAATTCTAAGTTTTATAATTTATCCTACTTGTCATAATCTATATTTACAGATTATTTAAAAAACAGTCAACAATGAGTTCTTCAAAATATGAGCTTTTATTCTGCCTTTTAAAATAAATAGATGTGTATGTACTCATTTGTGCAAATACCACTTGTTCCCCTCTGCTGCCATTTCTGTGACAGCAGTATGCAGGACCATTCTTTAAGTGATTATATTCTGATGGGAAAACAGCCAAACAAAAACTGTCAGCTATTTCATATACTTTCTAAAGCTATTTGGAAATACAAATTAACATCTGATGTGAAGATTTATAAATATGGGAGAGTAATATGCGATAAATGTGCATTTTATTTTTTTTTAGCTTCTCTAAGTTTCTGGCAAAATAAACTTGCCTGCTGATTTTTTTTTAAGGTTGGTTATGTGGTTTTATAGCATTGATAAGTGAATTGAATCATAATAAATTGAAAGGTCCAGTAATTAAAATAAACAAAAGAAAATGGCATAAGAGAAGCAAGCTCTCCCCCTCCCATTTGTATTCCTTTTTAGAAGAGTTACACTTTAATTAAGTTCTTTCTTGACTTATGAACTCCGAGAAGATTTTCTGCTGAAAAAAGATAGCCAGCTCATCACTTAGGGTCTTAGAGGTCTTAGAGCTCTGCTTCTGACAATGCTAATGTCAACTGGAGACTGCCTTGCCTTTGTTCTTTTTGGTTGTGGGAGAGGCAAGTTCCTGACAGAGACAAGTTTCACTGTTCTATTTATTTGTCATTTTGGCCTTTCAATGGGTGTGATTTATAAATAGCGAATCATTAATATGCTGAGTAGTTTAAAGAGCTTTTAAAACCACTTGAGAATGGTATAAAGAGGTTGTTCTTGTTTTCTTGCTGTGACAAAGAAATGAGGGGAAAATATTAGTCACTGGCATGTTGCAATAGGCACCATGCACGTTTTATGTTCTCCTCGAATGGACGGGTTATTCCATTGCAAAGAGGAGTGGAAACTGTAGTTCCTGGGTCACAAAATGAAACACAATTCTCTAGTTTCTAACCAACAATCCTTGAATGTTTTTCACAAAATTTAATGCTTTTGGGTAAGGTAACATAAATAACATTTAATGAGCTATACAGTGTACAAGTGCTCTCACTTACATTTTTATAGCATTGTTGTAATATGTTCAGGTGTATATTTCTACTGGAAAAATCAATTATATTTTTGGTTCAATGCTAGATGATGAAACTGTGACTGTGTTAATTATGAGGAAGATGCTCTTCTTTTCTGTCATGAAAATTATAGGTGTATCTGGGGACGCTATGCTATTAGAGGCTACTTTGACTCTCTCTGTAGGGAATAATTGTGGCTTCTTGTAGATTCAAATTACTTATATAGTATCATTCTTGATATATGTGATAACAGAAAAATTTCTAAGTTTCCTGGATAGCTGAATTTGAAATGGAAGGAAACCCATTAATATATTAATACATCTGAGCTCAGGCTACTCAATTTTGTTAATTTTGCCTCTTATTTTTTTTCTCATATTTGTCTCTACTACTTCAGTCTAATTTATCAATGCTTCACTTAACTGGGTTTCCCATACTCACTCCCCTAACTCCATTCCATCCATTCTCTGATATGTGCCAGAGGGGGCTAATAGAAATCAAATCTGATCATGCCGTCTTTCATTTCCCTATCTTCCACCCCCTGATCAAAAGCCTTCCATGACTTTTTATTGCTCTTGGGATGAAGATGAAAACCTTGCAAGTCCTACATGGCCTGATACCTGGCCTGGCCCTGGTCTTCAGGCCTATATATATCACACACACTTTGCTGCCTATGTCTGTGCTCCAGTCACACTGGACTTCTTTCAGTTCTTCTCTTTAGGGGAATTGGTACATTCCATTCTGTTTCCCTGGAACACTTTTTCTTCCACTCTTTTCTAGTTAACAGCTTCTAGTCACTTATCTTTTAGCTCAAACATTACTTCCTCTGGCATATCTTCCCTAATGCCTTTCATTAAGTACCCTTGTTCTTCAAAACACATATCTGAATATGTCATTATTCATTTAGTCCTGCAACTATCTGGTTTATGTCCACCTATCTAACTGGAATCCAACATAAGTTCCATGGAGAAGAAGCCAGGCCTGAAC
This sequence comes from Prionailurus bengalensis, assembly GCF_016509475.1. Taxonomy (NCBI): domain Eukaryota; kingdom Metazoa; phylum Chordata; class Mammalia; order Carnivora; family Felidae; genus Prionailurus; species Prionailurus bengalensis. The sequence goes on from NC_057343.1 coordinate 201,621,692, forward strand.
TCCGTTGTCTTCCTTGCATCCAGCACACCGTGATTTGTACAATAGTAGGAACTGAGTAAATATTTGTTGAATGAATGAATGAATGTGAATATATAAATGAGTGCCTGAACCAAGGAATCCATCTCTCAGAAGAAAGTAGCTGGATAAGAGACATATTTCGGTGTAATATTGGAATATATTGTATCAAGAAACTTATTCTGAGATTTATGGGAATCACTATGGCAGCTAGGTGAAGAGATCAGCAGATTTTGTGCCAACAGCTGTACCCTGGCATTAATACTGAAGGAATGACACTGAATTCTCCAGAGGCCAAAATATGAAATTTTGCTTAAGAAAAGACCATGAAGGGAATCTTTGGGCATCAGTGTTTCTGAAGATTGCCTTGGTAATTTGGAATAATGGATGAAAATCCAGAGCTGAACAATTGTCCTAGAAAAGAGAAACTAGAATGGAAGGGTAGTGGACTGAGAGCATCTGCCCCAGTGGAACAGTAGAAAACTTGGAACAGAAGAGCAGAAATATGTGTGTGTGTCTCTGAAGAGACAAGAATAGGGCTGAATCTTCTTAAAGTGGCAGGAGGAATTAAGGAGGGAAACCCCTTCCCTAATTGGTCTAGATGCCCTAACTAAGTCATCTTTGTCATTTGGAGATAAGGACAATTGGAAGTTGTTGGAGAATGGAGGATTGTACAATTATAAGTTCTTGCTAGGCACGGAATATTGTTGGAAATGAGTGTAGTTTGAAGTTCCAGAACGTTGAATCAATTAGAGCTTTTGAAACAAGAGGTTTTGGATCACAACATTAGACTAAGAGTTAGACAAGCAGGATTACATTAATAGCAAATAGCTATTTCCAAGTCAGAAAACTATGGCACAGATTATGGACTGGTTAAGGCCTGTAAATACATTTGTCTGTCTTCTGGTATCCCTTAGGGATGATACTAAAGGGCCATTATTTTCTAGACCTCCTTACCAAAACACACATAAAAAGGTTTTATGAACTAAACAAACCTCTTGCTTTAATGTCTTCCAATTCAGCTGCTTCCTTAAGTACTATCTAAGTGATTTAGCAAGATAATAATGAAGCTGATTATGAAACAATCCCATATCATCCTCTGTAGTCAAACACAATTTTTGTTTGTTGATTTTTTGTTGTGGTTCACAGACATCTAGAGTTTTAAGTAATATTTTGGTTAGTTACCCTACTTAATAGAGAGAATGGCTTATTTTATGTTATCTCATGGTATAAGTTAGTTCTTTAGAGAAAATTTGAAAGTGTCTTTCCTTCCATCCAGTCTAATGTTCCTGTGTTTACAAAGAAGGTACATTTGGTTGGTACACACCTTTATGAAAGTGAGAAGCTATGTAAATAGTTATGTTAATAATACTTTGATACACCAAAGGTTTCTCCAAATGATGTATTTACAAAGTAACTCCTCAGGGTTGGTAAGGGAGAGAAAGAAGACAATATGTGCAAAGTCTGTCATTTTTCATCTAATTTAATTCTTCAACAACCTCATGGTATTATAACCATCCCCATTTTAGACACAAGTAAATAATGCTCAGATATGTTATATCATTTGATTTGACTTTTGATACACAGACTATAATGATAGAACTAGAATTTGAACATAATTTTGTCTACTTCCATATTCCCTTTAATATATTCACCTTTTCTTGTTTTTTCAAACCAAGAATAGTCATAGAACTATGGATAACAAAATGAATAATTCGAGAGTAGACTTTCCATTGTTTATTCATCTTAAAAGTTCTTCATATAAAGGGATTTTCCTGAAAATTTTCCCATGGTATGCCTGCCTGGAGAAAACCCTGTATTAGCTGGAAGACTGTCCTAGAATAAGTGATAGTATGTCTGAGGCCATGGAGGCAATAAAGGAGTATAGCATTGTGATCACCCCAGGAGTAAAACCAAGTTAACAGTGAAAGTTCATCCACTGAGGGAAAGTGATTCATGGAAACTTCTCTTCATGCCAATAGAAATCTCTGAATCCCCACAAAAAAACAAAAGGTCCATTTTGGACATTAGAATATGTCTGTTAGATATCATTATGACAGTTGAATATACTAGTAGGCCACTGAATATTCTAGATTTAGTGAGAGGACTAGTCTAGAGGAATATGTTTAGGAATCACTGATATATACACAAGTGTTTATATCATCAGACTAGAGAAAACAACTTAGGAAAAATGGATATATGGTGATGGAGAGCCAGGATACCCAGGGTGGTTGTGCCAGAGGATCACTAAAGGGGAATTTGTGCACAGCACACAAAAAGGTCATACTAGCAGGACACAGGGCCAGTCAGTTGCTGGCTATCATATAGGTAAGTAGGTCAGTCTACTTGGATCCAATTTAATATTTCCCCAATAACTGAATATGCGCTTAAACATACCAATACCTAGATACATAAAGTATATCTTATAACTAGTTTAATATTCAACAGAGTTGTAATTATTTCCTGAGATTTCAGTCATAAAATAAATCAGCCCAATCAATGCTGACATAATAAAAGCTTAGAAAGTATTTTTTTCATTAATTAAGATGTCTTTACCTGAAGGGTATACATGTTCTTCTAATGTTTTGAGTTTTGCTATCTATACACTATTAGGCAAAAACTGGACATTTCTTGCAAAATTTTAAACAACCTATATTGACTACTAGTTATAACAAGCATACACAAAGATACAGGCAAAAATACAAATGTAGTTTTGCAAAGTGGACACGGGCCAAAATAATTTAAATATTAGGCAGCATTAATTACCAGCTGTGTTTTGAAAACTAATGTGATCTGTGTGTGTGTATGTGTTTATGTGTGTGTGTGTGTGTGTGTCTGTGTGTGAATGTGTGTGTTTAACAAGCTAAGATTTTTAAATTTCTGATTAACATTAGTCAGGATTTTAACATTAGCAGCTCTTAAGACTGATTATGCTTTGGACACCTTAGGATGTCAATCCTCTCCTCAGGCAGTCTGATGTATACCAGGGAGCCAAGAGGAAATACCTTGATTATAAAGTTATCCAGGTTATTTTCAAATAATTGCAAGTAAACAGGAAGTAATGAACTGACATTCTCAAATATTAAAAAAAATTGTGGTCCTATTGTTTCTGTGATTTGCAAAGTTACTATAGTAATTACTGCTTGTTTATTCAAGGGTTGCTTAATTTATACAAGAAAACTTTCCTTTCTGCTTGAAGAGAGTTTTCTCCTACGTTTGGCCATACCGAGTAATTTGTAGTCACCCCTCACTATATAAAGGGATGTCATAAAACAGTTCGTGCATATCATGCAGGGCTAGTCTATTCACCAAATCCTGTATCTCTTGAAGTAGTATGCACCTGCTGGTAAGATCAGATGGCTTAGATTATAAGGGGGAAGCCTGTGGAATTTAATCTAAGTGATGGCTTGTCATGATCTTCCCTCTGTTTAATACCTGTCTGTGAGATGGCCCTGGCAATGCAAGTTTATGTATGACAGGAAGACAGGAGACACAAAACTACACTGAGACACTGAACTTAATCTTGACTTTTTCATCACATGAATGGAGAATAGAGTCTTCAAAAATGTTTGGAAGATCAGTAAACATTTTTAAGAACCAAACTGATAAGGATATAAACATTCAAAATGTTTAGTCTTGGGAGAGAAACTCTGCTAGAAGATACTTAAAAAGACATGTTACTCAGAGGAAAGTAAAGTTCTAGTGCCCATCTTTACTTGTTTAGGACCCAACAAGCTGCTGACACTAACTGCCAAACTTCAGGGTCATCCCTGCCCAATTCTTGACTAAACCAGGCAACCTAGACAAATCTTGGGATCCTCATTTATACTGGCCAGTAGGCATCTGTAGTAACTAGATCTGGTAAGTCTGGAGGATTTCAAAGCTTCTCCAGCCCACCTCCTGCTTACCATTTCATCTTCTACTTCTATTGGACTCAAGCTATTTGAAGATGTTCTGAACTTCTAACCTCGGTATTAGTTTGTTCTAGAGATCTTTGCTATAATTTTGAGTTTTATCCTAAATCCCAATATGTAAACAGACTCTAGTATACTAATATAGTACTTAGTATAGTGATAACTACAGTAATTACTAATTATATATAACTAATATACTAATTATATAATATGTACTAATTATACTAAAGTAGTATATTAGTCCATAATGTTAATATAGTATATTAGTCTATAACACTAATGTAGTATATAGTCTATAATACTAACATATTAGTCTAATACAGTTTATCATTTAACTTCTCTGTTTCATTTTCCTTTATTGTAAGTGGAGTTGATCATAGAGCTAATATTTTCTACCTCATGTAGAGGTAGAAGTAGGTGGGATAATACATAATGTTCACAATGCAGTACAATGCCGCATAAGGATTGTTTAATACATAATGACGATTATTTTCTATCTATAATGACCAAGTGTGACTCTTGGTGAGGCCCCAACTCAGCTTCTTCATCACAGCACTCAGTGTAAGAACTATTGGTCAGCAAGGAGGTCTGCATTATACAAAAGCAGTAGAGTGATTTCACACTGATGACAAAAGGTTTCAATGGTGTTGCACCATCATTCTTATAGGGTATGAGCCAAATGCAAACACTTTCATTGCCTTTGACAGTGAGTGGAATCTAAGTCTTTTGTATTTGCTCTTCCTTTCATTCATACTGAATCTGGAATAAAATGAAAAATAAAGATGACTCTCTTTATTGAGAGCTGGATATAATAGTTCTTGGATCCTTTATATATAAATACTGATGCTGTGGATCTATGACTTAGACGTAAGATAATATTCCATTTAAAGAACTACATTTCAGCAACCACCTCCTCCTGCCACTATCTCCAAATTAAGAAAGCAATTTTATTCTTTAATTACACATCTTGAGGATCTAGTTCAGTATCTTCTAGCAATACGTTGCCCCTTTCTAATTTTTTGTACCTCTTCCACACTCTCCAGAGATCAGTTCCACAAGAATTCAATGCCTTTATTCTCTTTCACTCCTCTTGTTTTATCTCCCTCTCTTTACATATACTGTCGTGACTGATTCTTGCACCATTATTTCTCCTATCTTCTGCCTCCTGGGTTTTGCCCATTTCTATGCATTCTCTAAGGGCTTATCATCAAAGTCTAGTGTTTGATCCAACAAAGACAGGTTTACTGTGAGATCACAAGGGCAGGGTACATGCATGTAGGGATGACCAGGATAGTAAACCTAAGTACTAATCTAGCCTAGCAGACAATGATGGGAGAAGTTACAGGGATAGGGAGGAGTGGAGATGACTTGGCAGTTGTGACACCATTTCCATGTCAATAATTTTAGTCCCTATTGAAAAAATTGATACCTATAAGGTAGGCATTGACATTATATTTTTTTAAAAAATGTTTACTTGTTTTGAGAGAGAGAGAGTGCAAGGGAGAGACAGAGAGAAAGGGAGAGAGATAATCCATGCAGGCTCCACGCTCAGCACAGAGCCCAGAGTGGGGCTCCATCTCACAATGGTGAGATCATGACCTGAGCTGAAATCAAGAATCGTATGCTTAACTGACTGGGCCACCCAGGCACTTCCCCTTTTTTTTTAACATTCTATTTTTACAGGTGAAAAACTGACTCAGAAAATGTTTATTATTAATCTATACAAACATAACTAATATTTTTCTAAGTCAAATATGTCTAACTTGATGGTCTTTGCTTTTACCCTTCATTGTGAAATTTCCATGTTTGTTATATATGGTATTAGGTTATGTTATAAGAATTGTTATGTAAGCAATTGTATTAAATCTATCAACTACATACTATTCCATTATATAATGACATGCTCTGGATGATCTCAGAACTGGACTCACTTTACCTTAATTATAACAAAATCACTAAGTAAAATATGTATTTGTGCTAAAGTAAAAATAATCTAAACAAACAAAATTAACACACTTACTAAATCTATAGCTCTTTTCTTCCTAGAATAAAGGAAATTTTATGTTAGTATACTGAAAGATCTTATAGGCATCAGTGCAGGAAGCACAGTGAGTGTCCGTGTGGATCGGAATGAGAGCAAGCATCTATCTCTGTGTCTGTCTCTCTCTTTTGGGCCCTACATGTCTCTTGTCACTACTGTATGTGTCTGCTTCATTTTTATCTGTCCAAAGACGGACTTCTTGTTATTCTATGTGCATACATCTCACCATGGCAACCTTCAAAAGGTATTCTCACTCTCCCAGTCAACATGACCTTTCAGTGCAAACCTCAAAACAATAAAAATTTCACTACTTGTGTCTTTATTCCAAATTCTGGGGTACAAGACTAGGATTGGCTGAGCATGTTTTAGTTGTTTACCCCAAACCAAATGGTGGTGGCCTGTAGGTCAGAGTCTTTTGCTAGATATCTGCTCCTTCTGGGATGTGTGAACATGTTTCACCAAAAAGAAGTGTGGATAGAAATAAAAGGATTGACAACCATTTTATCATAGTGTGAGAAAGAAGAAGAAACCAGGTGTTTCTATGGCCTAAATGAACCCTGGATTTCAATTTGGGCAATTTTAGTGCATAGCTAATTATTCCAGGCTTTGGTGGCTAGACTCTAGTGAAAATTTACTGTGGTATTAACCTTCTTGTTCACTGAGTGTGGAGATGTTTTGGACTTAGTAGATTTTTTTTTCCCTGATAACTCACCCCTGGAATTCAATGATAGAAAATAATGAGAAAGATCATTTATATTATCTTTTCATCAGATGATTTTATTGTTAACAGTTGTGAAGAATCTAAAATTCTACCCCACTTGAACAAATTAGTTTGCAACAGTTTGATACACGGTAGTAGACGGCAGGAGACTCCAGGGTCAGAGACAGGAAACTTACTACTCAACAGCAATAGTGGTAGCCAGAATAGAAGCATTTGCACTGTTTTTTTCTGAGCCCTGGTTGCCATTAAACAATACCTGTTGTTTGAAGATGTTCTGGACATCTGCATGAGTGTGCTATGCTGTAGGGGAGGAATTCTTAATTTAGAAAACCCAGCTCTTTTATAATGAGCAGTAATCCCAACTGCGGTTTGCCCCAGAGGGTAATATTATCTTTATAAACAAACCTGCCTTTTCCCCAGAGGGAAGTACTATCTTTACTTTCAAAATTATTTTCTGTACAAATATTCTTGGAAGATTGTTCACTGAGAAGGCAGTTTATGTCTCTACTTACAAGATATGCAGCAACAAGGGAAACCCGTACAGAATTCTCTCCCAAAAGTTACATTACTATCATTTTGAAAGAATCAATATAATCCTCAGAAAGGCACAAATTCATGTGAAAAAGTAAATAGGAAATTTCAAATATTAAGAAATAAAGTAAACCACTTTTTTTGGTTAAAATAACTCTCAAGATTTTCTTCCTAGTTAGTGATGTCACTCTAGAAAAAGACATAATGAGAAAATTCAAATTTAAAAGATTTTAGATCAAACTAGTTTTGAGAGAAGTCTGTATGACATAAAAAATCAACTATTTTTTTCCACTGATTTTTTTTCTCATTTTTACCATTTTATGTCATAACATGAGTGATCATCAGCTTTGCTGATTTTCAACTATTAGAATTTTAACTGTCATCAGGGTTTTACTTGATCTTTTAAAATTAGAGTTCCTATTAGTGTCTGATTCATAAATGTGTTTAAATTGTTCAGAATTTATATACTCTGACATGTTTTTTCATAATTGTTAGAATTCATCACATATGTATTCACAATATTAGAATCTCACAACAACCTGGGAGACAGGCAGAGCAGACATTTATTTTTGTCTTGACCTGAGGGATGAGGAAGAAAGCAGAGTGTTAAGTGGCCTCTCTGTCCAACTCCACAGAACTAATTAGAGTCCTAGATATTAAGTCTTCTTACTTCCAGTCCAGTCTCTTTCCACCACCTTGCAGTATCCTTTCCTCAGAAGCACAGTGGAAGTGGAAACTAAATTATACACAGGAACAAAGAGAATGATCCTCTCTAGTCAGGGTCAGAAACACATTTGTATAGCAGCATGTTGAAAACTTGGTTGAATTCATGGGGATTTTACTTGAAGAGGCTCAAGGATATAATCTCCTGCCTTAATAGAAAACCTACTGAAGAAATAACTCTTTATGCTCAAAAGATCCAATGATGGCAAGTACAGAGAAACTCACTGGGATTTCTATTCAGACTTAAAGTAGGGGACTAGGAAAAAGGTTGTTAGAATAGCCATCCTGCAGTTTTAACATAAAGGTTTAGAGACTTTGAATGGATGACAGGAGCTTTCCAGATTTTTGAAGTAGTACCATGGTTTTTACTAAGCATTCTTGCTCATGGAATTCTTTCTTGGGCAATAGGTGCAAATAGTTTTGGGATCCCTCAACCTTTAATATTATTAATCATTTAGGTTTACCTACAGAAATAAAATATGAAGGTATATAATAATAAAATTTTAACTGAAGTACTGAAATTTTTAAAAAAATATGAACAGATTTATGTTATTGAATTCAATTAGTTAATTCCAATTGAAATGAAATAGAAAAAAAATTAATTAGAAAACACAGAATAATTAGAAAGCTTACTCTTTAAGATTAAATAAGAGATAACAAACAATTGACTATATGTGCCTCTGTGTGTGTGTGTGTGTGTGTGTCTGAGTGTGCATGTGTTTCTATGTGCACACCTGTGCTGTGTGTATGTTTATGTCTCCCACTCAAAACTATTTTGGGTTCAATGTGAAAATTTCTCATCTTCTGGTATTTGTAAGGATTAATATACCAGATTAGCTTTTCTACACCTCAAAAGGCAGAGAAAGCCAGACATAAGCTTGAGGGGATAATTAGGTAACGAGGCAGTTATCTATTAAATGGAAATAAAATGCTAGAAGCTTTATAGTGACTGGACTCAGGAATTTAGAGCAACATTCTAGAGTACCTCAGCTCAGTGGCACCAAGGAAGATAGGAATGTGCTGAAGGGAGCAGGGGAGACCATGCTAGATTTCTAATTTTTCCTCAGACTGGGCTTTGACAGGGTGTCTGAAAAGCTAAGTATGCTTTTATCTTTCTTTTCTAATTCAATTATCACAATAGCTCCATGACTAAGGCATTATTCCTACCTTTGAATATACTGAAATCTCAGAGTTAAATGGTATGTGACTTGCTCAGGATCTGAGATTTGAATACAAATCTGGCCCTCAATTAAAAACCCTCTCTTCATTTCATTTCAGTTGCTCTTGAATTGAGCTCTTTACAGGTCAAAAAAGTTGGGCCAGACTTTTTTATTATTTTTAAAAATTGAAAAAAATGTTTCTTTGTTTTTGAGAGAGAAAAGTGCAAGCAGGGGAGGAGCAGAGAGAGAGGGAGTGAGAATCCCAAGCAGGCTCTGCCCTATCAGCACAAAGCCTGATGTGGGGCTTGAACCCATGAACAGTGAGATCAGTACCTGAGCTGAAATCAAGAGTTGGATGCTTCACCGACTGAGCCACCGAGGTGTCCCTGGGTCTACTTTTTTGTGAAAATTAACTTAAAATCTTGACTTTGAAAAAACAGTGTTGACCAAGGATCATTTATAAGTGAGGTGGCAGGATGTGAGTGAGTGTGTGTGTGTGTGTGTGTACGTGTGTGTGTCCGTCTGTGTGTACGTGCCTGTATGTTTTTGAGACAGAGAGAGGATCAGCTTTTAAAAAATTTTAATATTAATTCCAGTGTAATTAATATACAGTGTTCTATTAGTTTCAAATGTATAATATAGTGATTCAGCAATTCTATACATTACTTGGTGCTCATTATGATAAGTGTATTTTTTATTTTTTCAAATTTTTATTTAAATTCTAGTTAGTTAGCATATAGTTGCAATATTGGTTCCAGGAGTTGAATTCAGTGATTCATAAGTGTATTCTTAATCCCCTCATCCCACCCACCCACACCTACCTCCTCTCTGGTAACCATCAGTTTGTTCTCTATATTTAATAATTGGTTAGTTTGTCTCTTTTCTTTATTTGTTTGTTTTGTTTCTTAAATTCTATGTATGAGTTAAATCGTATGGTATTTGTCTTTCTCTGACTGACTTATTTCACTTAGCATAATACACTCTAGATCCATTCATGCTGTTGCAAATGACAAGATTTCATTCTTTTTTATGGATAAGTAATATTCCATCGCGCGCGCGCGTGTGTGTATCTATCTATCTATCTATCTATCTGTCTATATATCTATATATATCTCACATCTTTATTCATCTATTGATGGACACTCAGGCTGCTTCCATAACTTGGTTCTTGGAATAATGCTGCAATAAACATAGGGGTGAATATATATTTCTGAATTAGTGTTTTTGTCTTTTTGGATAAATACCCAGTAGTGGAACTACTGGATGACATGGTAATTCTATTTTTTAAGTTTTTAAGGAACTTCCATAATGTTTTCCAGAGTGGCTGCACCAGTTTGCATTCCTACCAACAGTGCAAGAGGGTTCTCTTTCCTTGCCAACACTTGTTGTTTTTTGTGTTTTTTACTTTAGCCATTTTGACAGGTGTGAAGTGATATCTCATTGTGGTTTTGATTTGCATTTCCCTGATGATTAGAGATTAGCTTTTTAAAAAAGGTATTTTTCATTATGTATTGAAATAATATCACCACTGACTCAATCTGAAAATTATGTATGTCATATCATTTGAAATATTTGTTATGTGTTGTGTTAGGTGAGGCTGCCATAAGAAAATATCACAGACCGAATAGTTTAAATAACAGAAATTTATTTTTTCACAGTTTAGGGGCCAGAAGTTCAAGATTAGGGTATCACCAGGATTGGATTCTGTTGAAGTTTTTCTTTCTGGTTTGCATATGGCCAACTTTTCAGTTAAGTCCTCACATGGCCTTTTGTGTGTGTGTGTGTGTGTGTGTGTGTGCGCGCGCACGTGCGCGCGCGAACTGGTATCTCTTAGTCTTCTTATAAGAACTTAAGTGCTATTGGATTAGGGCCCAGCCTTATGACTTTATTTGACCTAATTACCTTCTTAAATCCCTGTTTCCAAATATGGTCATATTGGAGGTTAGGGCTTTAACATATGCATTGGGGGGGGTGTCACAATTCAGTTTATACATTGTGTACTATCAAAAATTTGTGAGATGAATTAAAGAATGCTAATTTTGATGTATGTATATGTGTGCACATGTATTGTGTTTATATAGAATTTATATCTGATGTTTGAGAAGTCTAAGTGGATTTTAACACATAAAAAATGGAAATAATTTGAGATAGTTCCTGAGATTCAAAAGTTTCAACACTCCACCAATGATAGGTTACAAGATAAATTTGAGGCAGGTGTTAACAGCACAAACAAATCTCCATTTTAAAACTTCCAAGAAAAGTTTGGAAATGGGATAAGAAATATGTATGAAATAACTTTATTTTTTTTCTGAAGTCTAAAATTTCTACTCGTGAGTGCTCTGACATTGGAATGCCATGAATACTTTTAAAAAATAGGGGCGCCTGGGTGGCGCAGTCGGTTAAGCGTCCGACTTCAGCCAGGTCACGATCTCGTGGTCCGGGAGTTCGAGCCCCGCGTCAGGCTCTGGGCTGATGGCTCAGAGCCTGGAGCCTGTTTCCGATTCTGTGTCTCCCTCTCTCTCTGCCCCTCCCCCGTTCATGCTCTGTCTCTCTCTGTCCCAAAAATAAATAAACGTTGAAAAAAAAAATTAAAAAAATAAAAATGCGTATAATTTAACACATATTTAATAGTTCTCTGATGTCTTAATATTTGGAATATATTTGAAATATTTCATAAATATGTATTCAAATATCAAAACAGCAATTTCTTTAGTGGCAGTGCACTTCAGTAGTTGAGAACATAGGACATAGACATTAACTTCAGACTCAAATCCTGGTTTCACCACTTATTAGCTAGCTATGTGACTTTGGAAAATCTACTTAATAGTTTTGTGTTTACATTTTTTCATCTGTAAAGTAAGGATAATGGAAATGCCTGTCTCTGGGGTTATAGCAAAAAGTCAATGAAATAACATCTGTTAAGTGCTAAGAATAGTATCTGGTTCAATAAATGTTAGTTCAAACAATTTGTGTAGCTAGCCTTCAAACAATTGGTGGTAGATCACTTTTAATAAAAATAAGATCATCTACTAAAGTATGTGTACTTTTTTGAATACCAAAACATATTTCTAATTAGATCTGTGTAATCTATCTACCATTATATGTGTCTTTAGAGAAAAAGATATACTTTAAAAAGCATGAGAAAGTTTGTCAGTATTCTGGGTATAAACAATGTTTATTTCCTCAGGTGTTGAGAATTAAAATGTTACCCAAAGCAGGGGAGGAGTTAAGATGGCAGAGAAGTAGGGGGACTCTGGGCTTTCCTAGTCCCTTAAGCACAGCTGTATTGAGGCCAGATTATTTGGAACACTGAGGAAATTGATCTGCGGAGTGGCAGAAGGATCTCCACAGTTGGAGGAAGACAGCTTGGCAGGTGCAAGGTGTGTGGATGTGAACTGGGGGAGAGAAAAACAGCAGTGGTGCAGAGAGGAGGGAACCATTTCCATGGAGTGACAAAAGAGAGAGAAAGAGAGGGGTTGAGACAATGCGACATTAAGTTAGCATAAGAGGAAAACATCTCTGGATCACGGTCTGGGGAGTGAGAAGTACTGAGTGTCCCAGTTCTTATTTTGCAAACAGCTTTTGGAACTCAGACTCTGAGGTTTTTGGAAGTGTGTGATTTTCTCTAGAGAAGAGCTGTGGCATGCACTCCTGGGGAGGAGGAGGGACCTGTCTCCAGAATGTATAGCCTGGGATAGCAATCTCAAGAACATACTGGGAAAGAACATTCCCCTTGCTGGAGTACTTTTGGACGAGGGTTTATTGCCTCCCCAAGGACAAAAGACCCTGGAGGTGCCTTTCATCAACAGTAGAGAGGCTCTTCTCTGGAGGAGGGGAGAAGTACTGTGCTGTGCCAGGCTCTTTAAGATTTGGGGTTTTAAATCCCAGTCACAGGCCAAAGAAAAAACAAGAGAGTTGTGGCACAGAGCAAGCTGACTGCCTTTGCTATTCTGTGAGGGCTGCCTGAACAGTGGAGGTTGAGATCCCTGGGCCAGGGTCGAGAGATTGGGGTGGCACCATTTTCCCCCCAACACCAACATGGTAGGACTTCAGAGAGCAGCACAGTGGTCTCCGGTGGCGGTAGGACACACTTACAAAACCCTGCCCCTCTGTGCCTGGAAAACGCTTATTTGCTGGGGCAAGACTGACTGTGAGCCAAAACAGCTGGCCTCTCCTACAGACCAGCACAGTCAGCATCCCCTAGTTGCCATCAGACAACTCTTTTTTTTTTCTCTTTTTTTCCCTCCTCCTTTTTTTCTTTTGGAATCAGGGTAATAGTTCCTTATTTATTTTTTTATTCATTTCCTTTTCTCTCTCTCACTCTCTGTCTCCCTTTTTTGGATCAGGCTTTTTGATTCTTGTCTTTTTTCTTCTATTTTCTTTTCTTCTTTTTTTTCTGTTCTTTTTCTTTGGAATCAGCCTTATATAGTTTTTTGATTCTCTGTTCTTTTGGGTTCCCTTTCCTTTTCTCTTTTTTGGGGATCAGCTCCCTCCACTCTTTTTTTTTTTTGAGGGTTACTTCAACAAACAAATCAAAACACACCTAGCTAAAGATCCAAACACTTAAGCACTGGAAGCAAGAAGGAGCTCTACAGAGTACTGATCAGTGGGAAAGAGCACCCAAAACACAACAGCAGAGTGCACACAGCATACACGGGAAACACTTCCTGAAGTGCCAGGCTCTGGACAGTGTATGACCCTTTTTAATATAGTAGTAGTCTCTGGTGCAGGAACATAGCAAGCTTTTAAAACATACAAAAGACAGAAAGTTAGCCAAAAAGACATGCAGAGGAATTCTTCCCAAAAGAAAGGTCAAAAAGAAATCATAGCCAGGGACTTGCTCAAAATAGTTATAAGCAATATATCTGAATAAGAATTTAGAGCAACAGTCATACTGGCTGGGCTTGAAAAAAATCATAGAAGAAGAAGAGGAACCCTTGATACAGAGATCAGAGACCTAAGAACTAGTCAGCATGAATTAAATAATGCTATAACTAAGATGCAAAATAAACTAGATACAGGGACAATGAGGATTGAAGAAGCAGAAGAGAGAATAGGTGAAATAGAAGATAAAATTATGGAAAATAATGAAGCTGAGAAAAAGAGGGAAAGGAAATTACTAGATTACCAAGGGAGATTTAGAGAACTAAGTGATTCCATGAAATGAAACAAGATCTGTATCATAATAGTCCCAGAAGAAGAGCAAGACAAAGGGGCAGAAGGTTTATTTGAACAAATTATAGCTGAGAAATTCTCTAATCTTGGGAAAGAAACAAGCATCTAAGTCCAAGAGGCACAGAGAACTCCCTTCAAAATCAACAAAAACAGGCCAACACCATGACATATCTTAGTGAAACTTGCAAAATACAAAGATAAAGAGAGCAGCTAGGGGAAAAAGGTCCTTAGCCTACACGGGTAGACACATGAGGTTATTAGCAGACCTGTCCACTGAAACTTGGCAGGCCAGAGGGAGTGCAGGAAATATTCAGTGTGTTGGATAGGAAAAGTATGCAGACAATAATCCTTTATCCAGCAAGCCTGTCATTCAGAATAGGAGAGATAAAGACTTTCCCAAACAATAACTAAAGGAATTTGTGACCACTAAACCAGCCCTACAAGAAATTTTAAGGGGGACTCTCTGAGTGATGAAAAAAAAAAACACAAAAAAGAAACAAAGACTAGAAAGGACAGAGAACATCAATAGAAACACCAACTCTATAGTGGTGGCACTAAATTCATATCTTTCAGTAATCACTCTGAATGTAAATGGACTAAATGCTCCAATCAAAAGACATAGGGTATCAGAATGGATTAAAAAACAAGATCCATCTATAAGCTCCATATAAGAGACTCATTTAGATCTAAGACACCTGCATATTGAAAGTGAGGGGATGGTGAACCATCTATCATGCTAACAGATGTCAAAAGAAAGCCCAAGTAGCTATACTTATATCAGACAAACCAGATTTTAAACAAAGACTGTAACAAAAGATAAAGAAGGACATTATATCATAATTCATGGGTCTATTCATCAAGAAGATCTAACAGTTGTTAATATTTATGACCCCACCGTGAAACACCCAGATATATAAATCAATTAATAACAAACATAAGAAACTCATTTATAATAATACCATATTAGTAGGAGACTTTAATACGCCACTTAAAGCAATGGACAGATCATTTAAGCAGAAAATCAAAAAGTGAACTGGTTTAAGACAAGATGGACTTTATAGATATATTCAGAATCTTTCATCCGAAAGCAGCAAAATACACATTTTTTAACATATGAAATTTATTGTCAAAGTGGTTTCCATACAACACCCAGTGCTCATCCCAACAGGTGCCCTCCTCAATACCCATCACCCATCCTTCCCTCCCTCCCACCCCCCATCAACCCTCAGATTGTTCTCAGTTTTCAAGAGTCTCTTATGGTTTGGCTCCCTCCCTCTCTAACATTTTTTTCCTTCCCCTCCCCCATGGTCTTCTGTTAAGTTTCTCAGGATCCACATAAGAGTGAAAACATATGGTATCTGTCTTTCTCTGTGTGACTTATTTCACTTAGCATAACACTCTCCAGTTCCATCCGCATTGCTACAAAAGGCCATATTTCATTCTTTCTCATTGTCACACAGTATTCCATTGAAAATACACATTTTTATTGAGTGCACATGGAACATTCTCCAGAAGAGATCACATAATGGGTCAGATCAAGATCATACCATGTATATTTTCAGATCACAATACTATGAAACTTGAGATCAACCACAAGAAAAAATTTGGAAAGCCCTCAAATACATGGAGGTTGAAGAACATCCAACTACAGAATGAATGGGTTAATCAGGAAATTAAAGAAAAAAAATACATGGAAGCAAATGAAAATGAAAACATGACATTCCCTTTGGAGTCCAGCAAAGACAGTCATCAGAGGAAAGTGCATTGCAATTCAGGCCTATCTCAAGAAGCAATAAAGTTTTGAAATACATGACCTAACCTTATACCTAAAGGAGCCATAAAAGGAGAAGTAAATAAAACCCCAAGCCAGCAGAAGAAGGGAAATAATAAAGATTAGAGCAGAAATAAATGACATAGAAACAAAAACACAGTAGAACAGATCAATGAAACTGAAAGCTGGTTTTTTGAAAGAATAAGCAAAATTGATAAACCCTTAGCCAGACTTCTCAAAAAGAAAAGAGAGAGGACCCAAATAGATAAAATGAGTGAAAGAGGAGAGATCACAACCAACACAACAGAAATGCAAATGATTATAAGATAATACTATGAAAAATTATATACCAACAAACTAGTAAACCTGGAAGAAATGGAAAACTTCCTAGAAACTCATATACTACCAAGACCCAAACAGGAAGAAATAGAAAATTTGAACAGACCCACCAACAAAGAAATGGAATCACTTATCAAAAATCTCCCAACAAATAAGAGTCCTGGGCCAGATGGCTTCCCAGGGGAATTCTACCAGACATTTTAAGACGAGTCAATACCTATTCTTCTCAAACTGTTTCAAAAAATAGAAATAGAAGGAAAGCTTTTAGACTCATTCTATGAAGCCAGCATTACCTTGATTTCAAAACCAGACAAACAAAAACAGAAACAAAACCTAAAAAGGAGAATTAGAGGCCAATATCCCCAATGAACATGGGTGCAAAAATTCTCAACAAGATACCAGGAAATCGAATTCAACAGTGCTTTAAAAGAATTATTCACCAGGATCAAGTGGGATTTGTTCCTGGGCTGCAGGGCTGGTTCAATATTTGCAAATCAATCAGTGTGATACACATTAATAAAAGAGTAAGAACCATATGATTTTTTCAATAGATGCATAAAAAGCATTTGATAATATACTACATTCTTTCTTGATAAAAACCCTCAATAAAGTAGGGATAGAAGTAACATACCTCAACACCATAAAAGCCATATATGAGAGGCCCACAGCTAATATCCTCCTCAATGGGGAAAAACTGAGAGCTTTCCCCTAAAGGTCAGAAACTCTATAGGGATGTCCATTCTCACCACTGTTATTCAACACAGTTTTGGAAGTTCTAGCTTCAGCAATCATACAACAAAAGGAAGTAAAAGGCATACAAATTGGCAAACAATTCTCAGATGACATGATACTCTACATGGAAAACCTGAAAGACTCCAAAAACTGCTAGAACTGATAATGCAAATTCAGCACAGTTGCAGGATATAAAATCAATGTTCAGAAATTGGTTGCATTTCTATACAACAGTAGTCAAGCAGCAGAAAGATAAATCAAGGAATCGATCCTTTTTACAGTTGTACCGAAAACCAGAAGATACCTAGGAGTAAACCTAACGAAACAAATAAAAGATCTGTACACCGAAAACATTAGAAAACTTATGGAAGAAATGGGGATGACATAAAGAAATGGGAAAATATTCCATGCTCATGGATTGGAGGGACAAATATTGTTAAAATGCTGATGCTACCCAAAGCAATCTACACATTCATCCCTATCAAAATAACAACAGCATTCTTCACAGTGATAGAACAAGCAATTCCAAAATTTGTATGGAATCAGAAAAGACCCCGAATAGCCAAAGTAATGTTGAAAAAGAAAACCAAAGCTAGAGGCATCACAATTATGGATTTGAATCCATATTACAAAACTGTAATCATCAATACAATATGGTACTGGGACAAAAACAGACATGTTGATCAATGGATCAGAATAGAGAACCCAGAAACAGATCCACAAATATATGGCCAACTAATCTTTGACAAAGCAAGAAAGAGTGAAATACAGTTTCTTCAGCAAATGATGCTGGGAATACTGGACAGCGACATGCCGAAGAAGGAACCTGGACCACTTTCTTACACCATACATAAAAATAAATTCAAAATGGTGAAAGACCTAACTGTAAGACAAGAAACCATCAAAACCCTAAAGAAGAAAATGGGCAGCAACCTCTTTGACCTCAGCCGCAGCAACTTCTTACTTGCCATGTCCTCTGGAGGCAAGGGAAACAAAAGCAAAAATGAATTATTGGGACCTCATCAAATAAAAACTTCTGCACAGCAAAGGAAATAGTCAAAAAAACTAAAAGGCGACCAAAGGAATAGGAATATATTTGCAAATGACATATTGCAAAAAATGTTAGTATCCAAAATCTATAAAGAACTTATCAAAATCAACACCCCAAAACCAAATGATCCAGTGAATAAATGGGTAGAAGACATGAATAGACACTTTTCCAAAGAAGACATGCAGATGGCTAACAGACACATGAAAAGATACACAACATCACTCATTATCAGAGAAATACAAGTCAAAACCACAATGAGATACCACCTCACACCTGTCATAATGACTAACATTGACAACTCAGGAAACAAAAGATGTTGGTGAAGATGTGGAGAAAGGGGAACACTTTTGCACTGTTGGTCAGAATACAAACTGTTGCAGCCACTCTGGAAAACAGTATGGAGGTTCCTCAAAAAATTAAAAATAGAACTACCCTATGACCCAGCAATTGCACTACTAGGTGTTTATCCAATGGATACAAAAATGCTAATTTGAAAGGGCACCCCAATGTTTATAGAAGTGTTATCAACAATATACAAATATGGAGAGAGCCCAAATATTCATTGACAAATGGGTAAAGACGTTGTGGTATATATATAGATGTAATGAATATATATAGTAGAATATTACTTGGTGATCAAAAAGAATGAAATCTTGCCATTTGCAACAATGTGGATAGAAGTAGTGTGTATTATGTTAAGCAAAATAAGTCAGGGAAAGATTAATATATGATTTCACTCATATGTGGAATTTAAGAAACACAACAAATGAACATAGGAGTCGGAAAGGAAAAATAAGACGAAAACAGAGGGAGGCAAACCATAAGAGACACTTAAATTCAGAGAACAAGCTGAGGGTTCCTGGGGATGAGGTGGGTGGGGGTATGGGCTAAGTGGGTGATGGGTATTAAAGAGAGCACTTGTTGGGATGAGCACTGGGTGTTATATATAAGTGATGAATCACTGTGTTCTTCTCCTAAAACCAGTACTACACTGTATGTTAACTAACTTGAATTTAAATAAATAAATTTATAAAAATAAAAAACAAAATGTTACCTAAGGGTACAAAATATATCCATGGGATGTATGGGATGCACCTTTGTGTGTGAAGTATATGGACCCTACAGAGTAGTACCAGGAAGCATGGTTTTTACCATTGGGTTCCTTTGGTCTTTACAGTCCTTTGGAAATCCTTTTGTAATTAGTTGAAGTTAAGAACTTAATGGTTAAAAGGAATTAGACTTTAATTCCACTAACATTTGTAGTGTGGTGCTCATTAACTTTTCTGAACTTGCCAGAATTGGCTGGTAGAGGCAAATGAATTTGTAAAACTCTGCAATTCTGTGGGCGTTGTCTGTGAACTCCTGTCTCAGACCCTTACACTGGGTCCAGGAGATCAAAACTGTTTTCCTGTATTCTTTGCCTTTTTCATTGTGTTGACATTTGCCCTGATGATGCAGAAGCAATTGTGGATTAAACTGCTGGTACCATAATATAATTTAAGGCAGTGATACCAATGTGTACTGTCAGTTCCATTTAAGGATCTCTTCTATGAAGTAAAAATTAATAATTTTATGAAATTTTGATCTTTAGGATTTTAAGTATTCTGTGTGACAAACAGAAATTCATGGAAAGTACCTCTGCTGCATCCTAAATTATGAGGGTTGTTTTGTGAAAAGAATTTGTGTGATCACTGGAGGTACAAGCCAAATTTGTACCTTTTTCTTGGAGTACTTATTTGTGCTTTAAAACATAACTGACAAACTATGGTTATGCAGACTTAGGTACTTGGAAGATATTTCCTCAAAAGTAAACAATATGAGTCTGTCACTTCAAGGAAAACAACGTGTAGAATATTTGTTACCAATGATAATATTTGCACTTTCAAACACAAATTAGAATCTCTGGCTTGTATATGATACCTGCCCAATACTTAAAGACTTTTCAAATGTGATCTCTAGTGATCTCTCTCTCTCTCTCTCTTTCCTTATTTATATATGTATGACAGTTTTGGCATTATATAAGTAGATGTGTCAATATTTGGAACATCTGCATATCTCAGTATTTTCCAGAGACCCAGTATTTTCCAGAGACCAGTTCATGATGCTACAAAATCATGCATGGGTAAAAGGTTCATTCAAAGTGATAAATATAATATAAAGTCATTTAATTTCCAATGTATTAAATGTCAATAGATATAATCCGTATAAACAAAATGCTTTAGGATCCTCAACATATTTTAAGAATGAAAGGGATCTGAGATAAAATGTTGGTGAACCTTTAATAAAATCTGAATTTATCCTGGAAGCTGGTCCCCTGATGTGGATGTTAGACATTGGTAGGGTCACCTTTGTTCTGTTGCATTTTGTCATTCACTGCATGCCAGTTTATGCCAGATCTGAATGAGGAACATCCCAAGGCCACTGGCATGTAACTGGACTTTCAGAACTTTCTATTTCTAAAAGAGTAAATACATCCTTTTTAATCTCTACATCTATCAAGTCAGTCCTCAATAGTAATACCCCTTTACACTTAACAAAATGCAAACTCATATAATAATCTAATGACTCTCTCCTTTTTGTTGTTATCCTGTATAGCCATCACATATTTCTAGTACATCATGAAAGTTCAGTTTAAAACTTTTAAATTAAAAAATCTACAGAGGTGCCTGACTGGCTCTGTTGGAAGAGCATGCAACTCTTGATCTCGGGGTCATGAGTTCCAGCCCCATGTGTGGGTAGAGGTTACTTAAATCTTTAAAACAAAACGCTGCTAGTTTCAAAGATAATTTTTTTAAAAAATCCACAAAAGACATTAATTAGGGAAAAGATTTGGGGAGGTCCTCCAGCATCAGTAGATAGTTATGTTTTCCCTTTGGGAGAAAAAAATACTCAGTCTATAAGTTTTTAAAGTTGTATTGGAACATGTGTGCTTCTTTTAACAACAAGTAAGCCGTAACTGAAATAAAGAGAGGGAATATGGTATGTTTGAAACATTCTTGTGAGAGGCCCCCCTCTCCCTGCCTAAATTATGTTTGCTTATTGTTGTCACTATTGAGTGTATCAAAAATGAGGTGAGAAAGTCGTGACAGGAAACTACCTGTGGATCTCATTGCTGATCCAGAGGAAGTGGTACTCTTCTCTCCATAGTGAGCCACCGTTGTCATTCGTACATAAATTCCTCTTCACTGGTTCCTCATCTAAATTTTCAGAGGAGTGTTAGACTGCTTGGTTGTTCAAATAATTAAAAAAAAAATCAGGTAGTGAGTGGAGTTATTTCAGATAATGTCTGAATGTCTGTAATAGAAAATGAAGGCACTGTTAACTCTAAGCTTAGTTTCTGTCTCTCAGTGTCCCAAAACATCCATTATATTGCAAAGAAAAGAATGAAATTAAAGCATTATTAGCATAAGAAGAGGAGTCATTTATAATTTTGCCAGATCCAAATACAGCATTACAATCTACTAAAATACATTTAATTTAATTTCTTCAAAAATAAAATTTTGCTATTTTGGTGTCTAATATATATCATATTTATTTATTTTAATGTTTATTTGTTTTTGAGAGAGAGCACACATGAACAGGGGAGGGGCAGAGAGAGGGGGCAGAGGATCTTAAGCAGGCTCTCTGCACTGACAGCAGAGAGCCCTATGTAGGGATTGAACTCAGGAACTGAGAGATCATGATCGGAGCCAAAGTCTGATGCTTAACCAACTGAGCCACCCAGGCACCACTAGATACTTATTTGTTTTAAGGATGACTAGCTCAAGTTTTAAATCAAGGTTGACAAATTATGAGGTGTTTTTTTTTTCTCCCAACTGTGCAGATGATTTTATTTTACCTTATTTTGGCTGAATTGGATGCATTGATTTGGGGTGTTTATTTTATAAAATTTAAATTTAAAAGCTATGTAACAATTTTCTTTTTCTTCTCTGCACATTCAATAAGTTTTTAGTGGAGGGAAAAATTTGAAATCTGGTATTTGAGAATAGCCTCTGCCAAAGTCATGAATAATGTGTATTTCAGACAGGAGGCTCTGGGTGTGAGAGGGTCTTAAAGAGTAGGGGGATGCCTCAAATCAGAATGCTTTGTGAGGTTTCCCAAGAAGGTCAGAAGCACTGAGTGTGTAATAAGCGGGGGGCACTACAGCAGCCATTATCTTCCCTCTGACAGAGCAGCTCACTGACCTGGCATGCTGGCAAATGGAGAGGAAAACTCTGCACCGAGATGTAAATTCCCCATCCAGGTCCCTCATGAATATCTTGTCTCCAGGATTCAAGCCAGTGACCTGGAAAACAAGGTTCCTCCCCAATCAAAATGACAGGCAGAGCTGGTTTCCTGTTAGGAAGACTGTGAGGTGTGTAAAAAAATTATGATTTCTGAGGGGAAAAAAATTAGATGTCACACAGAGCAAAATATTACTTTCAAATGGTCCTCTGCAGTTCTTTTGAATGGCAGCTGTTAAGAATTCAATTGTGTGCATGACACGCTGGAATCCAGAATGGAAGTTCTGTTGGGGGGCAGGAATGAATAGAAATTTTCAATTTAAATACTCATTTGAGAATATTTGAATATCTGTCATTCTGTATAGCCTAAAGGTTAATTCTTGAAAAATAATTTCCATTAGCAACACAAATTGTAACCTTGTCAATTCCTCTTATGTAATGCTTCAGTGCTGAAAGGCATACTCTTGCAAAACTATACTATTAAATATATAGCCCTGGTTTATACAGTATTTTCCTTTAGAAGTTTCATTGATTTATCAGTTATTTGTTTATGGAAATTCATTAAGATTTGTCTACTCTTATGTTCAACATAATATAATTATGGATCAATTTTTTTGAATTATGGAAAAGACTAAAATTATGAAAGATACCTGTGTTACATATTTTAATGAAAGAGATGTCTAAAATTTCTATGAAAAATATGACCATTTTAGAGTATTGTATTATACAGTACTGTATATAGTAAGTCAATGCTTTAGATTTTGATTATATTTTCAACAGCATGTTTATTTAAAGTCTATTTTTTCTAGTAATATTTTATCCTCCTTTTTATAATAATTGATAAACTGCAACTCAGTTAAGACAAATCAAATGTTCTACCACACATGATCAACTTGAAACAATTAATCATATATCAAATACAGCATGTAAAGTATGTGTAAAAATTAGAACTAAACCTCTTTTGCTTTCCCAACAACAGCATTTGCACTTAATGTCAATTAAAATTAAATTTCAAAAAGAGGTTTTGAGAGTTTTAGTTTACACAGACATATGTAAAAATTTTTTAGAAAAATAACATCTCAATATTCTTTATTTTAAAATGCATTTTATTATGATGATGATATATAGACCAATTTAAAAATCAACTTTGAAGCTAGAAAATCACTATCTGAAAGAGAAAACAAAACCAGGAACACATATTTTGGGATTTTCACTAGGAATATTATACATACATAGACATTTTTTTCCCTTGTTACTCCCACGTGAAATTTCTGTTTATATATTGCAGTTTTTAAGAACTTTTTGATTTAGTAAAATCCAGATGCAAATTACATTCTGTATTGTTATGATCTTTATATCAGAGTTGGGAGTTACCTTCCAAAAGATTTCTTAGCATGGGAAAATCTTCAGACTCAACCACTGGTGTTAAAAATGACTGGTTTTGATATTTTGGAATTGTTATGGGTGCTTTTGGAAAACTACAATTTAAATTTGCACACAGAGCTTATACAGAATAAATATGTTAATGAGCTCCAGCCATGGATTGCACACTCAAATTATCATCAATTGTGCATGAAATTTTTCCAGGCTATTTGTTCTGAAAATATGTACTAAATTATGCATTCAGCTTAGATTCAGGCATAAAAATAGGTTTTCACAAATATTTTCAGATGGCAATTTTTGTGTGTGCAAATACTATACAATCTTGTTATATGGCATTTTTACTTTACTAGATTAAAATCAACATACGGACTAGTTCCATTCATTGTCAAAAAAGCACAGGCAGGTTTTTTGCCACTCTTAAATTATATCCTCAAATAATAAGATACACTATTGTTTATAAAAACTACCATAAGCATGCCTTCTGTTCACTTCTATGTCACTAAAATATGCCTTCAATCTAAGGAAACAATTCTTAAGCATTCCCTTGCAGTAAGCATTATAATGGCAACATTGAGTTCCTCTGAATTTTGTGTTCAGTTTTTCAAAGGACTTTATAGATGTGAGAACTACATTTGTCTCTTTGAATTCTACAACAAAATAACTTAAAGTTTCAGATCAAAAAATAGCATTACAATCATAGCAAAATTTAATACTAGAAGAATAAAAAGGCAAATGAATGACCTTTCTGTGACTAGAACTAAATATTTCCTAATCTAAGATTGTTAATTTTACTGATGAATTTATTATTTGATCATAGCCAAATAACAGTCCAAGTAGCAGTTTGCAGGGTGATTCTTCATTCTTCACCACAAGAATCAGAGAAAATGTTTTCATGTAGTCGGGGTGAGGAAAGTAAGCATGAGCTTGAAGCAATCTTACGTCTTCTTTGCTGCCTCAATTGTGCATTTAAGAAAGAGGACGGGACTTGAAAGCAGATTCAGAGGAACAAGGACCTTTGTCATTGTATGAGCACAGAGGGGGAGATCTGTAGTAAGGGCATGAATTACTGGGTATTTTCTTAGGCTCAGAGCTACAGATTTCAACTGCTTACTGTAAGGGCTTCCACTGCAGCTTAAAGGTTTATAATCAGGGAATGTTTGGGCTAGAAAGCATCATAAAGAACATAAGTCTGGGGGTGCCTGGGTGGCTCAGCTGGTTAAGCATTCGACTCTTGATTTCAGCTCAGGTCATGATCTCATGGTCTGTGAGGTCCAGCCTGACAGTGCTGAGCCTGCTTAGGATTCTCTCCCTCTCTCTCTGTCTTTCCTCTCTTCGTGCGTGCTATTTCTCTCTCAAAATAAATAAACAAACTTAAAAACAAACAAAAAAGAATAGACTTCTGATCTTCTTACCATGCTCACTGGTTGCTGGGTAGGCTCTAACGTGGTTGCAGAGTAGTTCAGTCACAGAGAACTTCAGTGCTTCCAAATAAAGTTGTTTGGAGGCCAGATTATACTTCAAAGTTCATTATAGCCAAAATGTCAAAAATGCAACTATGTTTTTTGTAATAGAAACATGTAACTAAGTAAGTGAGTATTTGTGATGATCTTCAGAATGATCTAATTCGGTTAGAGTGTTTGCTAACTAATTTAGTGGTTGGAAGTATCCCAAACAGGCTTGTATCTTTTTGATGGCTTTGAAAAATATTTCATTCTTTTAGCAAAAATGAATGATCCAATATTTTTCAATTAAAAATTTTAAGAACATTTTTTGTATTATTTTTATATTATTTATATTTATATTTTTGAGCTCAGGGACAGCCATCTCTTAAAATGCTGAAGTAGGTAAAATTTGTCATTGGTTTCATCACTTTCCTAACCTGCACCCTTTTCTGCCCAAATTTTCTTTTCAGGTGAGTGAGTCTTTCCTTTAGATTTTCCCAAATGACTCCCTCCCATCCTTGTAAAGTTCACTGCTTTCAAGCCTTCCTGGTGATCCCACTGTCTGTGGATATGCATTCTCTGTACTTCCCTCCAAAGTCAGCCCTTGTTCTGTACATCCTTACCCTCCTTCGAAGTATATCCCTAGGTGGCTGTCTTTGCCAGGGATTGTTTGGTTTTAAGATATGGAAACCCACCTCAACTAATCTGAGCAAATGAGAATGACCATCTATCTGAAGCCAAGAGCAGAAACTGTAGCCATGCCTTAATGTAGAACTGAAAAAAAAGGACCTGGGAAGTCATCAATAATTAAAAGAAATTACCCTCTCCAACTGTTTTTCTCTGGGGTTGCATGTGTATACATCCCATGTCTCCATGCATTTTCTTTTCTTTAACTTCAGAGAATATATGCTGCTTAGTTGCAGAGGAGGCCTCATCATAACTTGTCCCTAGAAAGTGACCTTTAAATTTGAGGCTAACTCACTTTATAAGTATAGTATCTGAATTTTTTTGAGCCAGTCCTTGAGTGTACCAGTTGTAATTTTCTTAGAGACAGAATCTCATGGACCTAACACAGCCCCTGGATTACATGTCCAGCCCTGAATTAGTCAGTGTCTAGAGAAAGAGGTATCTCTTCTCAATGATGAAGGGTGGTGAGTGGAGAAAGATGGCGTGGCTATGAAAGGCACCTGAGACCTTCCTTTCTTTCCATGCAGCTTTGTTGTGTTTTTGAAATTAATAAATTGTTAGATAATTCATTAATCAGTTAATATATTCAAAAAGTGCTAGTAAATTACCCTCTGATAAAGCTTTTTGCCTTTTAATGGCTCTTTGGTGCCTAGATCATAAGTTCAAATGCTTCTAAGGGGTTTGACTGAAAATTACAAGATGAAAACATCTGGATATAAGGCAGTTGTCTATAGAAGAGCCTCTGGCCAATTGGAGAGGGCATGCCCAGTGTAAAGACATTACACATCATTAGATCATTAAAAAATTATTTCTAGAAAAAACAAAACAGCTTGTTGGCCAGAAGTAGCCCACAGTCTGCTGTGGTTCCTGGTATGAAGCTCTGCTGTGATTCAAAAGGATGATTCTAATAGTTGCTCTGATTGGCATCATGAAAAAGCCAGTGGAAAAGGTAGTATTTATTGCCCTATACTATTTCTAAGGTCCAGTAGGAGAAGTTCTGAATGGGGAGTTAGAAGACTTGGATTCTGGTTCTAATTTTGTGCTTATTAAGATTTTTAAGGTAAGTTTCTTCTCTTGG
This sequence comes from Prionailurus bengalensis, assembly GCF_016509475.1. Lineage (NCBI taxonomy): Eukaryota > Metazoa > Chordata > Mammalia > Carnivora > Felidae > Prionailurus > Prionailurus bengalensis. Next base: position 201,648,678 of record NC_057343.1, read on the forward strand.
GGCTCATAGAAAAAGAGATGACTGCAGACAGGAATACAAACTTAGTATTCATCAGAACAACATGATGGCGGTGGTGATTGGATATGGTGTGTCAAAGCAAAGAGGTCTTATTCTAGACCAACATTTTCAAAATGCCTGAGAGTAGTAACCAGGAATGTGTATTTCTTAAAAACTCACCAGGTGGTTTTAATGCAATTATGATGGTGACTGCCATTTAGGAAACTGACCTAGCTGTTCGCTTAGCTCTGACAACCAAAGAGACTAATATTCTAAGACTGACCTTTTTTCATGGGCTGCTCTGCCTGAAATGAAATCTGGGATTGCCATATTGAGTAAAACCAGACTTCCCTTGGGAAAGATTAACACATCCACCATTATTTTCTCCTCAGAGTCTAGTATGAGGGATTTCTATTTTCCTACATGTTAAAGCTTGCCTCTGCTAGGGATCAATCATTCAACTGTTAATTCTTTTATTTTTCCCAACTATTCTTGAGTCCTGGTTTTGTAATGCTGTTTTTATTTTATTGTTGTGTGTGTTTGTGTCTTTGCACTGTCTACAATTTTTTGTTCCTCTTCAAAAAACTAACTCTTTAGTTTTTGAGTCTAGAAAGATTGCATACACCTCAATCTTTCCCAGCCAGATTTCTCTAAATGCTGTCTTATTTATACAGTTCTCTTGCATGTTTCTGTCATATCTTGCATAAGGTTTATGTATTTCTTATGTTAAACTGCGGAACTTGGTTTATTTTTCTGCTTTTTCCTATTCAATTTTATCTTCATAAAGCAAAAACTCTACCCTATTTATTTTTCTATTGCTAGTGTCCAATATATTGGCTAAAAAAAGCAGATATCTCTGTAATTAGTAAATTAGTAACCTGAAAATTGCTGCCACCATTGCTTATATCACCACCATCACTGCCATCATCATCATCATTGTCATTACCACTATATGTGTGGAAGAGCTTTACACGCATATTTTCATTTATTTTTCACAAGAATGAGAGTAGTTGCCTATTTCTGTCTCCAGTTGTTTTCAGATGAGAAATCTGGGTATAGCGTAAAATAAATGGGCCAAGGTCAATATGTTTGTAAGCTGCAGAGCCAGAGTCTAAATCTAGTCTGACTTTGGAGCCCAAGGTCTTAACCACAAAGATATACTCCTTCCAACATTTATTACAATTGCTCTGAAGTCGGGAGTAAAGATTTGTTAGGCTGCTTTAGAGTCAGGGTCACCAAATTATTCACAAAAAGAGGAGCTGTAAAGACATTTGTTGCTTCCTATCACTGCTCACACAACCCTAGATTTTGTATCCTTGTCTCCTTTTTTTCTGCATGACTGCATCTCTGTGCAAGCTCTGGTCAAGGCAAAGTCACAGTGATTCTGGTTTACATTGTGAAAGCCAGGAAGAAAATGCACTGTTCTGACAGTAATACATCAACCTGTTCATGGCAAGCAGAACAAAGCAGCAAACAAATAAAAACTCCATAACCGTCATAGTTCACCAGGTGATCTAAGAAAAATAATACGTTCATTAAAAATACTTAGCATTGTGCATCACAGATGTACAAATTGACTCATATGCCACTATTGGTAATTTCTTATAAGTGCTGGTTACCTTTCTTTATTATTATCTGAAATGTTCTTTATAACTGAGGCAGGAATATATTTATGAACTCTCCACCATGCATCGCTGTCTCTGGTCATTTCTAACCACCTGAAATTCAAAAATAATAATAGCAGCAGCTAAAATGTTCTGAAAGTTTGCTTTGCATCATTGCATCATGTATTCTCCAGACATTCTCTTATTTCATCCTGAAAACAACCGTGTGAATCACAACTTAATACTATTTCCACTTCACAAATGCATGTACAACCTGAGGCCTAGAGAGATCAAGTAAATTATCGTTACCATGTAACTAATAAATGGAAAAAAATAGTATTCAAATAGAATTCTATCTGATTTTAAAGCTTGTGATATTAACTACCACTCTGCCTCCTCACCATTCTGCCAAGTATTCCACACATTCATGTCCCTGCCTATGCTGCTCCCTCTGTCTGGGTTGCCTTCCCCAGAGTGGTACCCACCTGGCTTCCTTCTGCTCATCCTGCGAAAATCATCCAGTCACCACATCTGGAAGACCATTCTTGCCCATACTTTCACCATCTCTTACACTAAGTAAACTCTTTGCTTTTTGTCTTCTAATTTAGCAGCACTCCATTATTATATTTGTGAAGTCATATTTAATTTTCCTATAATGTATTGTGAAAGTGTGCCCTCCTACTGCCCATGTCCAGCAACATGACCAGCTTGCTAGGAACGTGTAAGAAATACTAAATGGAAAAATAAATGAGCTCTATTACGGATTTCTTTAAAAAATACTTTCTTTTACTTTAACTTCAGATTAACAGAAAAGTTGCAATAAAAATTCATCACTTATTCAATATATTTACATTACTTCTCTCTAAAATGTATTTTTCATAGATCTCTCATATAAATATAAGAGAATGGTATCTAGATCCATCTATAGATAAAGATATGTGAATATGCATATGTATACATATAATGAGAGAGCAAATTGCAGGTGCCACATACTTTTATTCTTAAATATTCAAAGTGTATTATCTGAGAACAAAGATATTCTCTTATGTAGCTGTAATACAATTATCAAAATAAATATTTTTAACGATGATACAAAAATAAGGCTATTGTTACCTAATTCACAATTTTCAAATTTTACAATTGTTCCAGTGCAAGATCACTCATTATCTAGTCCTCTCTCTTTTAGACTCATTTAATCTGGAATAGTTCTTCACTCTGGTTTTTTTTTTCTTTCACTCTTGTTACTTTGACATACTTTAGAGTATATGCCAGTTAAATTGTAGAATAACTGATGGCTTAGTCTGATGTTTTCTCTGACTTTTCCTCCTGATTTGATGCAATTTGTGCATTTTTGTCAAGAATTTCTCAGAAGTCGTATTGTATCCTTCACAGTGCCTTGCATCTGAAGGTGCCTCTTGGTTCTTTGGTAGTTGCTTTTTTGTTTGTTTCTCTCTACACTATTGGTGATGTTAAGATTTTATCATTCCTTTAAGGTGGTATCCTCTATTCACTTTAAATAAGTGGATAATTAATATGTTATATGTGAGAATATATTTTGAGACCATATAAATATTCCTTTCCTCCTACAAATTTCTCATTCCTGCCTGAATCACTTACCCAAGGTTATTGTATAGTGGTGATTTTCTAATTCCATTATTTCCTGTGCATTTATTAGCTGGAATTCTACTTCAAGGATGATATTTCCTTTTTCCTCATTTATTTATATACTTTAATATGGAATAATGGATTTTTATTTTATTCAGTGGTTTATAATGCATACGAAAATTTTTAAAAATCATAAAGTGTTCTTACACTTGGCGAGTGGGCTCTCTTAAATCTGTGCTTCTTTTGCATGTTCTTTTGAAGATATTCCATACAAATTTATTTTTGATAATTCTCCTGTAAGAATTTTAATAATCAACAATGTTTTGATGTCTAGGGAAAAGGAACTCTGGGATGGATATGAATGGTTTCCTGAACTGTAGGAACTATAGTCTCGGTAGTTATGATATGCTGCAGCTGTCTTGAAAGACCCAGTTGCTTGCATTTCTGCCCAACTTCCAGAAACGTCATCATGTTTGTAGCTTGAAATCAGCCAGGCCATGAAAATTGTCAGTTTTCTCCTTCCTTCCTATCCCCTATTGAAGAGATAGTTCTTAAATATCTTACTAGCACATGACTAGCTATATCCAATTTCAAATTTGCTGTTACTTTTTTTCTGGCTAAGAATCCTGAGAAGCTGGTGTAGCTGTCCTTGAAATACTTAATGTCACCTACTCGTCTCCTGCCTTAGAACACAGTCCTAAGAAGCAGAAGGACATAATGAATGGGAGATAAACAGTAGCTGAGAGTAAATTCCCCCATTGGTTGTCTCTCCCAAACATGTAAAAGAGGCCTCATAAGCCTAGAGTCATCTGGTAAAAAGAGGTCATTCCAATTCTATGAACGTGGCTCTTTGGGGTCTCAGAGGGGTGTGTGCCTGGAGCTGAGGAGGTCTCTTCCGAACGGGCAAATACAATTACCCAGCTTCAATGGATGTAGCTGCCATTTGAGGTTCACTGATTCCTCTTCCTCTCAACCTCACAGCCCCCACACCATGTCTTTGTCTCACTGCAGCCCATCACAGAGAGCTGTCCCAGATAACCACAAGTTAAAGATGCTTGGGTGAATTTGTTCTGGAAAGTGGGGTCTCTATCAAATTCTTATTTAAAATGTGTGTGCCCAGCTGGAGCATTTATTTATCTCAGATTGATAAGCAAGCCTCGGCTTGTTTTCATCGTTCCAAATTTGCTTTGACACAGAATGTTGACACTACCAACCTGGGCTCAAATTTCATCACATGCTTTTACCAAAAGGGTGGCCAGCAGGATAGGATTTCTCTAATGTGACAGTACTTGAATGTACTATCCAGCTTTTAGTGTAACAGCATTTGAAAGGCTTGCTCTAACACTAAGAGGGGTTGTAACATTCTTGAACAGATGCAATTCTAAGTGCTGTGCCATTCTCAGAAAGGTAACCAGGAATATGGAAGCTTTGCTTACTCTCTTTCAAATCCACAAACGATCACTCTCTCTCAATCTGCTGCTTCCAAAGGAATGTAGATCATATAAAGATGTATTTAAATATTTTCTCTTTCTTCTTTATCTGGTGTCATAAACACTGCATTTTATTTTTTTTTGCAATAATTTGTAAAGTAAAGATGCGAAAATAAAAATTTTACCTACTTTATTATTTGTAAGATTGTTTCCTGACAGATCTGATTGTGACAACCAGACGAATATTAAATGCTGACACCTGCTATTAAGTTGGAATTTTTGATGAGGTTCAAAGATAGATCTCCATGACCTGGAAAAATAAATCAAGGTCACTGATTGACTCATGCAAAGTCTTTCAGCCATTTATATTACAATGTAATTATAGCAAACTGAAGTACAATTCTGGAAGAGCTGTAACCTAGTCACATTGATACATATGCATTGTATGATGAATAAATGAAAAGAGAGAAAAAGACAATATGCAGAGGAAATTGCTTATATTCTTTATTATGAGGGGATTCTAAGTACTGCATAGATACCTGAGAGATTAGTTTTCAGATACACATTATTCAGTGATGTTCAGGTCATCTTGATTTACTATAATGTTGCTTGCATTCACTCTTTATTATTATTATTTGCATTTAAAACATAGTCCTATTATTTTACCTGATCTTAGAAATGAGCATTATTTCAAAACTGAAACACTTTCTGATTATAATAGTGAAGAATATCTAAACATCCATTGGTATATCTTGAAGAAACATCAAATCAAAGTGTGCATTAAGGTTTCTTCTGCTGCAGTGTCTTTGGGAAATTGTGGGAGGATAGAAATATTCATATTTCCAGAATCTTTCTGCTCATTTATTTCAGATTTAGACTCAGTACTATTAAGTCAGCTGGTCCCCCCCTTATCAAGGAGCAGTAATACAAATGTACAAATAGAAGCACTGTATAGAGTTATGTGTGTTCGAGATGCAACTTCTTGTTAGTAGTATTTTCTTTCTTGGATGAAAAGGAAAGTGCTGATTGGCAGTCCCGTTGCCTGAAATATGAAGGAGAATAGTCAAGAATTTATTGGTTAGGGGCGCCTGGGTGGCTTAGTCGGTTGTGTCTGACTTTTGGTTTTGGCTCAGGTCTATGAGCTCACAGTTTGTGGGTTCTAGTCCTGCATTGGGCTCTGTGCTGACAGTGAAGAGCCTATTTGGGATTCTTTCTCTCTCCCTCTCTCTCTCTGCCCCTCCCACACACACTCTCTCTCAAAATAAATTTAAAAAAAAAGACTTTATTGATTAAAAAATTATAACATCAAGGGGTTACTTAGCCCTTCCCTTGGTTCTAGTCAACAGCAGTTCGTTTCCTTAGTTATTCTCTGGAGGAAAGAAAAAAAAAAAAAAGAAAATTTCAAGGAGCAAAGCTGTGGCTAAGAGGTATTATGACAAATTTCCTGTACCTGAGAAAATGTAAAATGGAGGACCAAGGTGGATTTGTTGTCTTTTTTTTTCTTTCTTTCTAATTCCAGGAGATTCCAGTACATTGTTGCACTTTAATAGCTAAATGAAACACTTAAACACAGTGTACATAGATAATTCTCATAAATCAAATGCCTTTTTTGGAGATACACCTAAAATGTATTGTAGAAAACAAAGTTTCAGTATTTTTTAAAAATGGATCCCTCCTTTCAATATGTATGAATTGCATGAATTTTACCATCTTTTTGACTATATGCCTTTAGGCTGTGTCCCCTAAAAATTTTATATGACATCCCCTTCACCCAAGATTGCATCAAGCTTTTTTTCTTGTAGTTGGTATGATGGAAACTCTCTCTCTCTATCTCTCTCTCTGTCTCATCTCTATCTCTCCTTCTCCCTCTCCCTCTCCCTCTCCCTCTCCCTCTCCCTCTCCCTCTCCCTCTCCCTATCTATTTATGTTATCTAGCAACTAGCTCTCTAGCTATATAGCTCTCCATATTTAATACTTTATAATGCTTGGTATACCCTAGCATGACCTCCTTCTTGTGGAGTATGTTATATCATTCTGGGGATATTCTTTCGTGTTTTCTCTAAAACCTCAACTGAGAATCACTGAATTAAAGTAATCTTCTTACGGATCTTTTTGTGAAGGCATTTTTTAAATTAAAAATTTGCTGTTTAATTTACAAAGTAAATGATTTGAACATTTTCAAAAAGAGCTGGGATTTTTAAGGTCATTTCTGGAAATAATGAAGAAATTAAAGTTACCTTCTATTGAACATTATAACCCAACTCAAAAGTTGTGAAAATAGAAAAATAATTTATCTCTTATTTCCTGCTGATTAAAATTTGATGTTGTGTCAAACTTAATTAAGACTTAATCTCAAATTTTTGCTTTTATTCTCAAGAAGACTACTGATGACTCACTATGTCATAAAGATGATTTAGCCATACTTGAGTGTATCAAGGAAGCAAGTTGTTTTCTCAAGAAAATACATGATTCAGTGCACACCACATTAAACATTAGAATAAGAGAAATGTATAAGCCAGTGAAATAAAATGAATTCTCATGTCTATAAATATTTACATTTGCAGAATGTAATGTAGGATGTCCTAAAATTTGACTGAATGGAACATTTGTCTCCAGGTAAGGGCGGGGGGGCACATAGCAACACTTTTAAAAAGCTGAATAGATTGCAACACTAAATCACATCAGATACTGTAGAGTAGCATAAATAGGATTGTGTCTCTGTGCATTTTCAGTAGTTAATATGCAGATAGAGCACTTTTGTGGAATTAGTTTGGCTCCTATTCAGGTCCCAGCAATATCAATATTAAATCTCTAGTACAGTTGAATAAGTAGGGGATTAACATATTTCCAGATTCATTTTATTATGTACCTTGATGGTTGATTTCTTGTATTGAAAAAAAAAATTACTTCTGAAGTTACTCCATAGATGAATAATTTCATTCTAAAGATATGGAAATTTGTACACATTTTAGGTATAACAAACCAACTTAGTAGCTTTAAGAAAAGTTAAAGGGGAGAGAATTCCTTTCTGCCTCATTTTAACATGACTAGTTATCTATATTTTTGTACAAATGGAAAATTCTCGATACAGTTGATGAATATTAGCCTTGTTGCTAATTTACTTAAATATCACATTTAAAATGTTACTAATTGCTCTCCCTTTCTTTTTTTCCTCTGTCTTTTTTAGGCAAGTAGGTATAACAAAAAAGTGCATAGCTGCTATCCATAATGTTCCCTATAGTGAGTTCTATTTTGCTTGTGCTTCGTCTGCAATTTTCCTCTTGAAATTTGGCACAATATACATAAAAATTAGAATATCTGCCACTAGTATTGTAGATTCTGCCAGACAGAACCATCAATATGAAAAAGGAGGAAAAAAAACCCAAAAACAAAAACACTGCCTTTCATAGATCACACTTCAACCATCACAGTGACAAAATAATTGCAGGACCAGTAATATTAGTCAGACCACATGGGCACAGGACACCGAGTCTGTGACAGAAGCAAATGTGCTATTAAGAAAGTAGCCAAGTAAGGGCATGCTGTTCTGACATGTCGAGTGCTGCCTGTGAATATAGAATGCCTTCTTTGAGTGAATGTCAGGGCATGGTGATTACCATAATTAAAACACACACATATGGCACATTTGTAACTGTTTAAGGTTCCAGCAAGTAAAGATTAGTCACAACTGGAAATCTGCCACAGCCACTGTGGCCTAAAGACATTTCCGAGTTCAGGTGTTAGAGGTAACACCCATTTAAAGAAAGCACAGCCCTAAACTCAAGGGGCTCTGTTGCCTCATGGGCCACCAGAATCTATTTACTCATGCTATGGTTTGAAAGAAAAAAATAAATAAACTCATTGGCTTCAGCCAGTTTTATTTTTCTTACCAAGCAGCAGAAACTGAGAAGCTTTGGGTCTTATGTTTTATAAAGGAAGTCAAAAAAACATTTCTCCCTCTGTAAGGGCCTAGCAATAAAATAGTCTGGAAAATCACATTAATTATTATGCATTGATGATTGAGTTGGTGAGCATTACATCAAGTAGTTCCTGGATGTACTCTAACTTTTCAAATGCACCAATACCATGGTTATATGTAGCCTGTAGATTAGAAGGGTTATACATTTCCAGTACTTAGTTGATTTATTTAAAAGAAATCCACTGTGTAACTCACACTTTGCTTCTCAAATTAGCTTTTTGGCACAAAGTAAAAAGTTTTGTTTTGTTTTATAACAGATTATACTAATATGAAATGATGGTGGTTTGATGTAACAATTCAGTTAACAACCCAGGTAAAGTTATAGTTTTATTTCCCAATAATGGGTATTGCTGAGGAATACTTCCAGTCTATTTTTGAATAAGTCAAAATTGTGGAAAATTGTGGACACTAAATTGAAGCAGTTACCTGATTTAAAAATATTTCTTCTGGGGTGCCTGGGTGGCTCAGTCAGTTGAGCATCCTACTCTTGGTTTTGGCTCAGGTCATGATCCCAGCAAGGGTCATGGGATAAGCCCCACATCAGTGTGGAGCCTGCTTCATATTCTCATTCTCTCTCTCTCTCTCTCTCTCTCTCTCTCTCTTTCCTTCTCTGCCCCTCACCCCTACTTGCACACTCTCTTCTCTCTCAAATAAATAAATTTAAAAATTTTAAATTAAAAAAATTCTTCCAAACCACTTAAAATAAAATGTAAATTAATTATAGTCACAAAAGTTATACATTTTATACTAAAATTTTAGACACTTTTTTTTTTTAGAGAGAGGAAGAACAGAAGAGAGTGGAGAGGAAGAATGAGAGAGAATCCCAAGCAACCTCCACACTAGTGTGGAGCCCAATGCAGGGCTCAATCCCATGGCCACAGAATCATGACCGGAGCTGAAATCAAGAGTGAAACACTGAACTTACTGAACCACCCAGGTGTGCCTATTCCAAATTTTTTTTTTTAATTTTTTTTTTCAACGTTTATTTATTTTTGGGACAGAGAGAGACAGAGCATGAATGGGGGAGGGGCAGAGAGAGAGGGAGTCACAGAATCGGAAACAGGCTCCAGGCTCTGAGGCATCAGCCCAGAGCCTGACGCGGGGCTCGAACTCACGGACCGCGAGATCGTGACCTGGCTGAAGTCGGACGCTTAACCGACTGCGCCACCCAGGCGCCCCTATTCCAAATTTTTAAACGAATATTTTGGAGAGAAAAATAATTCCTCATTTATATGAACTATCTGAGTAACAAATATTTATTAAATACTTGCACAATATTTGTTAAATACTTGTTATCCAAGGGGTACTAACTTACCCTAAGATACATTTTTGAAAAGTTGTGGCACCTTTCTTAAGGTCACAATGAAATTGGTGATATCTCCGGCATTTAGTGTGGGGGCCAGCCCGAGCCACCCTGCAATGCAGGGATTATTTTTTCCCTTGCTAGCTAAAGTAGGCAGTTTCCACCTCAAACATCTTCATGTCTCTTCTTCTCTTAGTAAAACTTTTCTCTCACATCACAAGAGCTTACTCTGTCACAAGCAAGGGCAATCTGGAAGTCAGGAGTAAAGACTGGAGTGGGTCAAGGGAAGTAATGGGTAAATGCTCCAGCTTTCTTATCCTTGGTTTAGCTATAGAATTCCGAAGCATGTACCACATGGTTTCTCATGGGGGCTGGTCCCTATTTACTCACAGAGGTAGCCTACATAGTAATTCCTCCATAATTCCCTTTTCATCTTTCCCTTTACTCATGTTCTTGTCTCATTGTCTGCTTTGGGGAGACGACAATCTAAGACATAGTCTCTCCTAAGACGGATTGTCCTGAATGCCTCACAACTATTGAATATTCTGCTGGGTATTCAGTAAACCATATAGGCACACACATGCACACACACATATATGTGTTGTGTGTGCATGTGTGTGTAAACACATATATGTTGTGTGTGCAAACACATATAACAAAATATATATGTATATATTTTTAATAGGTCTAGAATCTATGAATATAAAATAGATCTCACATGGTTTCAATACATAGCAAAATTTTCAAGAATACAACTATGGGGCAAATGGGAAGATTTTACTTAGTTTTGTTTCCATCTTCATCAAGAAATTTTCGGCATGTTGGAAAATCTTGCCACCATTAGTAGAAACTTGTCTTTTGAACAGACCATTGTGGCTGCAATGTAGAGAGCCTAATGAATAGGTGATTGTTGATCTTATTGACCAATTAGGTGTCTTGGGCAGTTATTACAAGGCACATAGTGGTAGCTTGGACTAAAGAATTGTCTTGGATCTGAAAATAATGATATAGTTTTAAGGGAGAGTGAAGAGTTAGAACTGATTAATATGGGTTGAGAGAAAGAGAAATGTATAAAGAGTGATTGCTAATTTTCTGGATGATATAACTGAATAGATGATGGTAGTGACATACACAGAGGCAAGGCAAAGTAATTATCTTCATATACGAATCCTGAGTTTGGTTTCTATAGACCGAATTTGAACTGTCATTGAGGTATGCAAAAGGAAATGTTAGGTAAGCACCTGAATATTTATTTGTCTGGAAATTAGAGAACAGGTCAGATTCAGAGACATAAATGTCATATATCATCATCCTTTAGAAAGGTAATAGATTTTGATGGCAGAGCTAGGATTGCCCAGGGAGAGAATGTAGGGTGGGACAAGAAGCTTGAGATGGAACTTTCAAAACAAGCTATAAAGCGGAAGCCAGTGGGGTAGGGGAAACCAGAAAAGGCATAATGATGACAGCCAAGGGAAGAGAGTACTTCTAGAAAGATTAAATGCCAAATTTTGCTTCACAATAGCAACTAAAAATTGCTAATTAGTTTTGGCAGCAGACAAGTTAGAAAGAACTGAATTCAAATTTTGGGTTCACCATTACATGTTTACTCTGTAAACTGAGGCAAGTTACTTATAATCCCTCCATCTATATAATCTAGATAGAATTATTGACCTCATGGAAATATTTTCAAGATTAAATGAGGTACTGTTTGTTTAAGGCTTATCATACGCTATCTTAATTAACAGAAATTTCATCAAAGGTAGAGGACGGTTAAGGTTAAATTTGCAACATCCCCGTAACCTGTTCAACATTCAGTGTAACCAAGAGAAATTGAATTGCTGATCCCTACTGTAAAAGAAAGGTGGCAGATACAGGTAGTATAAAGGAATTTCTAAAGCAATTCCAATAGCTAAAAATTCAGTGAACAGTGTTTGTTACAGAACCTAATTATAGTTAAACCACATTTATTGAGAATCATTGAGAAATAGTGGGATCATTATCAGGGCATTTTCTGTGCTATACTGTACTTTGCTACTCTGTTACTATACCTACTATTTATTTACATTTGTTTTCAAATTTTTATTTAAATTCTAGTTAGCTAACACATAGTATAATATTGGTTTCAGGAGTAGAATTTAGTGATTCATCACTTACATATAACACCTAGTGCTCAACACACGGGCCTTCCTTAATGCTCTTCACCCATTTAGCTCATCCTCCCACCTAACTGCCTTCCAGAAACCCTCGGTTTATTCTCTATAGTTAAGAGTCTCTCATGGTTTGCTTCCCTCTCTTTTGTTCCCTTCCCTATATTCATCTATTTTGTTTCTAAAATTCCACATATGAGTGAAATCGTATGGTACTTGTCTTTCTCTGTCTGAATAGTTTTATTTATCATGATACACTCTAACTCCAGCCATATTGCTGAAAATCATGCCTGGTTTTAAAAGCATTTCTTCTTATTATCTTCTTTCTCTGGTAGTCCATGGTGATTTCAAGTTGTGCCAGGATGCCTGTGATTAACCAACATTTCCTTCTCCTCAAACAGTCACTCTGTGCTGCTTGAATCAGTGATGAGGCTATTGTCTTTCCTTTTTTCTCATGTTATGGCTTGAATTTGGGGCAATGAGTAGCTTCTTTAGGCAAGTGTCTAATGTAGGTATGTATTTAACATATTAAATGATAGACAAAATTGCTGATTGCCATTTCTGGCTCAAGTTATGAATATTCACCTATGAATAGTCTTCACAATAATGTTTTAGTAGGGGCATCTGGGTGGCACAGTTGGTTAAGCATCCGGCTTCGGCTCAAGTCATGATCTCACGGTTCCTGAATTCTAGCCCCACGTTGAGCTCTGTGTTGACAGCTCGGAGCTTGGAGCCTGATTTGGATTCTGTGTCTTCCTCTCTGTCAGCCCCTCCTCCACTCATGCTGTCTCTCTCTCTCTCTCTCTCTCTCTCTCTCTCTCTCTCTCTCTCTCTCTCTCTCTCCCCAACACTCTCAAAAATAAATAAACATTAAAAAAAACCTCAAAATAATAACTTATTTGATTTGGTCTATGGACCTTTAGTGTATGTGCTTAAGAATCATCTGGGGAACTTGTTAAAAATTCTAAATCTAAAAAAAAAGTGAAATAAAGAAATAAATTATGGGGGAGAGGAAGGAAAAAAAAGTTAGGGAGAGAGCCAAACCATAAGAGACTCTTAAAAACTTAGAATAAATTGAGGGTTGATGTGGGGTGGGAGGGAGGTGAGGGTGGGTGATGGGTATTGAGGAGGGCACCTGTTGGGATGAGCACTGGGTGTTGTATGGAAACCAATTTGACAAATTTCATATAAAAAAAGAAATACATTAAAAATATAATAAAAACTCTAAATCTCAGCCAGAGTTTCTAATTCGGTAGATCTTATTTGGCACTCATTAGGCAATTCACTTAAGCTTTAGTTTCCTTATATAGAAAATGAAACTCATAATAGTAGCTACATTATAGGTTTGTTGTGAGGATTAAGTGAGTCAATCGTAAAAGTATTTAGCACAGTACCTGACACATACCTAAGTGCTTGTCTTAGGTTGAGTTCCTTAGAAAACAGACCCTAAAACAAGGATTTGTGCAGTTGTCTTTTTGAGAGATGACCATAGGAAACAAGTGAATGATGAAGGAGAGAGAGGGGAGGGAGAAAAGCCAGTGGAAGGTGAATTAATGGACTGGTTACCACTGAGGGCTACTAGGGTTCAGTGCCATGGGGAACATTCTGAGGGGAACCTTAGATCTGTCCCACCAGAGGAAGTGGAGGCGTGGTAATCAATCCACTAACTCCTGTCCCCAGCTGGTTGAAAGTTGCCTGGAGGTGATAATTTTTCTCGATTCTGGGCTCTACCTGTTCATGGATGATCATCTGTCTTCCTTGATTTCAGAAAAAGGCTTGCAGCTTAAAGCAGAAACACCACTGGCAATTTGATGGGGGCTTGGCATTGTGCATAAAACAGTCAACCAGAGCTGAGCTGAAATTAGGGGGCCTGAGTTATATGACAGGATTCATCCCAGGCATCTGTGGCAATTATTAATTATGAATGACACATATGTGTTCCATAAATGTTAGTCATTATTTTCAGATTTTAGACATTGTGCTAAAATTCTTTATATGATTATTTCACTTACATTTGGTAAAACCCTTTGAGGTGTTACTATGTTTATTTCACAGAAACTGATAGCTGGAAGGATTACCTAAAATGAAAATGCACAATATCACACGTAAGAAGAAGTAGGCATATTTTAAAACTAAGTTGTTTTTCATCATGACTATCTTTACTTCAATATGAACAAATCTGAACAGTGGTAAGAGAGAACAAAGACATATCCCCAGATTTTAAGGTCTTGAAGTCCTTATAGGAACAGCAGCAGGTTTATATAACTTTAAGATTCCAAAAGTTAAAAAAAAAATCAGAGTTAAATCTTGCCCTCAAAGTCATCTAATAACTTAATTTCCCGATGGGTAAAGTTCTTTTTTGTCAAAGTGTTTAAGAATACAACATAAAATGGATGCTAAAATTATTTTTGAAGCTAATATAATAAAAATCAGAAAAGCACAGAAATAACCTGTCTTTTACATCCAATAATTTTTGTCAGATATTGCTAAGAAAATAATTTTTATTATGTCCACTTTGCAAAAAAGAAAATTGATACACTAGAAGAGACTGTGTGACAAGCCTGGATTTACCGAGTAATCATCTTGAATTCAAAACAATTACTTGAAAATTTCAGCTTGGTGCTTAGTATCATGAAACAATACAATGAAATACATTCCTTGTAAGATCTTTCCATATTCCAGCATAGAGGTGAAAGAATACCTCAGAAGGAACATTTTTTTTTTAAAAGACTATTTTGCTAAAATGAAACATGCAATCTCTGATATGCTGAGGAGTGATTTTGAAGTGGGATCCGGTGCTGTGCCTGCACTTGGGCTGAGCAGACCAGCTGTGCTAGTTGTTCTGTTGGAAGGAATACCTGCTGAGAGAGTAGCCTGCATGTGTTCCTTAATTTCCTGCATTATCATATCCTTATAATCAGTTTCTAAACCATGACGCCATTATGAAGACTGAAATACTAGGTGCCAGGAGAGTCTCTAGGAGATGTAGTTTGAAGTGGAATATTTTAGTTAGCCTCGTATCAGTCAGTATGTGTGTGTTTCTGTGTCTGTGTGTGTGTCTGTGTGTGTATGAATTTATACATGTATGTATATACACGTAGACTCTTATGTTTGCCTTACCTAAGCCATGAGCCACTTATGTTAATTTATCATAATGAGGTCTCAGACTCAGATGGTCTTCAAGTAGTTAAGTAATAAATATTATCTCACTTTAGAAGGCTGAATCAGACAAAATGTATTTGGGTTGTGCATACACTGTGAGAAGAAAAAAAAAAATCAAGTCTTACAGACACAATTCAGGGCCAAAATAATGGATACACCTTTAATTGAAAATGATATGCTTTTCATAATTTAATGATTGATGCTTCTTTACATGGGGGTGGGTGCAGGAAATAGACTGATCCATAAGAACCATATTTTTTATGAGGGTCCAATAGTCCTTGTTTATCCTTTAGATATTCTTTTTAAAAAATATTTATTTATTTATTTATTTTTTGAGAGAGAGAAGCAGAGCATGAGTGGGGCAGGGGCAGAGAAAGAAGGAGACACAGAATCCAAAGCAGGCTCCAGGCTCTGCGCCATCAGTACAGAGCCCAATGCGGGGTTCGGACTCATGAACTGTGAGATTACGACCTGAGCTGAAGTCAGACGCTCAACCAACTGAGCCACTCAGGCGCCCCTATCCTTTCGATAACCATGAGCTGCCATTTTATTCCATGAAGTTTTGCATTGCATGGAGACACTATGGGCTTTTACAGTTAATGAGAACTTAGTTTTAACTTCAGAGAACAATGATTGTTATTATTAAGAATACTAATCCATGTCTTCTAGAACATTTTGATAGGGTTAAACAGTAAAATTTGTCTTCCTTCCTTTATACTTTTCAATTGCTGTTATTGATAAAACTAAGTTTGTATTGTTTAAAACAATGTATTTTATTGTCAAAAGTTGTAAGCATGAGTGAAATGGAGGATGATAGTATGTTATAACATAAAACAACAACAACAAGATAGGGTGTCCAGAAGAGAAGCCCATGTTCAGCCCATGAA
Source organism: Prionailurus bengalensis (assembly GCF_016509475.1). Lineage (NCBI taxonomy): Eukaryota > Metazoa > Chordata > Mammalia > Carnivora > Felidae > Prionailurus > Prionailurus bengalensis. The sequence goes on from NC_057343.1 coordinate 201,664,792, forward strand.
AATTAAACGCTTAGATTAGGGCATATTGGGTCTGCAGGTCATTTTTGCATGCTCTGCTGGTCGAGGCAACCAAATGCTCAGATTCCCTCAAGCAAATTAATAATGTTTACTTCTTCATGTTTGAAGTAACCCTCTGGATCATTTTTTTAAAAAAGTTCAAATTAATTTGGCGGGAAGAATCAAATGTGAGAAGCAGTAGTAGCAAGATGAAAAGCCTTAAATGTGTGGGCATCTCACTTGGAGTGGGCCCAGGTCTGGACGATGCATGAAGGCCACCCAATTAAATAATCTAGGCCCAAAGTGCCCCCTCTGAGCTAATGGTACTTGTATATTTCCAGACTAAATTTCTTTCTAAAGCCCTTTGAATTAGTCAATTTAAATGACCCTAGGGAATTTACTCTAAATATGCTAAAGAGCAGTCAGAATTTTCTGAAGCAGTGTCTGCTCCTCCTGTGTTCTTGATGTCAGGGAAGAACATCTCAAGCCTATAAAAGAAAGTTCTAGAAACTGTGTGTTTTTAAACTGTAAAGGACTTTTTTTTCTAAAGCAGTATGAATGAAATATTCTTTTCTCTTTCCCTTCAGCTTCACTTGGAAATGGCCCCAAATAAAACTGTAGTTTATAATTTGTCATTTTTACCATGTATGATTATTATATCCTATGCTCTTGGATTAAATAACACATGACTAACATGTCTTATGTTTCTTTTCCACTCTAAACCACCCTCAAAAGGAACAAACAAATCCCCCAAACTGAATAAGTTTTTCTGTACTTATGAGGTCCTCAGCCACGAACTGGTGGTTTATCATTCGGGATGGCAATAAATTTCCCCAGACAGACTATCGATTTTGTCTCTACCATATTCAATGAACAAAGAATTTCATTTTACACTTGATAATATTGGCCATGTGCTCTTCTGTGAAAGAGATGGTGTTTGAGGTGTGTTCAAACATTTTCATAAATTAAAACTTGCAGAGTGCACAGTCTAAGTAACAGGCACTATAGTCCTAAGCCCAGTTATGGAGGAACCAGGTCTGTTCCTTCCCGCTTCAAACTTATTTCATTCCAAAAATTGGCTGTTAAAACCAGAAAAATTGGGGGCGCCTAGGTGAGTCAGTTGGTTGAGCATCCAACTCTTAATTTCAGCTCAGGTCATGATCCCAGGGTCATGGGATCGAGTCCTGAGTTGGACTCTGTGCTGAGCGTGGAGCCAGCTTAAGATTCTGTCTCTCTCACTCTGCACCTTTCCCCCACTTATGCTCTCTTTTTCTCTCTCAAATTCAAAGAAAAAAATTGTTAAAGGGAAAAAATAATTAAAATTATAATGTTTTTAAAATATGTTTTATGCTTATTTTTATTTTTGAGAGAGAAGGACGGAGCACAAATGGGGGAGGGGCAGACAGAGAGGGAGACACAGGATCCAAAGCAGGCTCCAGGCTCTGAGCTGTCAGCACAGAGCCTGATGCTGGGCTCGAATTCATGGAATGCGAGATGATGACCTGAGCTAAAGATGGACGCTCAACCGACTGAGCCACCCAGGCACCCCTAAAATTATAATTAAAAAATAATTTATATACCTTAAATATTCTTGCGTCTAAATGTGCTGAGAACTTGGTATTTATTTATCCATTATTTTTTTCATTTTGTGCATGTTTGCTATATGGTAAAGTACTTCAATAACTAAATCCAAAAGAATGAAGTCTTACTTAACACAGTATTTTGGTGATTATTTGAGGAAAAAAACTAGTAAATATTTACTTCTATGAATCATTAAGTTCGATTCTTTCTACTTGATTCCTTACGTTATCAGTCTAATATGCTATTTACTTGAGAAACGATAGCCATTTTCATCAGTCAGCTATAATTGAAAACTGGGGTTTGGAGGGTTTAGCCAAGTGTTACATTTTGTCGATGTTTGCTTTTTCATATCCCTTATTATAATATTAATATTTAAACACGAACAATAGTGTTCAACATACGACTATAATATTCCCTATGTATATTTATGCTGGAGTCCATGAAAACGTAATCTAATACAGTATCTGTATGGAGATTGGATTTTATAATTTTATTGTGAAATTTTAATTCATTAGTGGCCAGAGCATTTTCAAGATGTTAATATTGAAGCTTTTTTTAACCATAATACCAGTGCCCTAACCAGCTTATGAGGGTGACTGAGAGTTAAAGATAGTGCATATAGGGGCGCCTGGGTGGCTTAGTGGGTTAAGCACTGACTTCCGCTCAGGTCATGATCTCCGGGTTCATGAGTTAGAGCCCCACATCGGGCTCTGTGCTGACGGCTCGGAGCCTGAAGCCTGCTTCAGATTCTGTGTCTCCCTCTCTCTCTGCCCCTCCCTCGTTGGCACTCTGTCTGTCTGTCTCTCTTTCTCAAAAATAAAATAAACATTAAAAAAAATTAAAGACAGTGCATATACGTAGCTGTTTCTTCACCCAGACCTCCAATCCAACCATACTAGAGAGATGGCCATCATTCTGTTGCTAGACTAGTTTTCTGCTCCACTTCATTTTCCTAGTATGTTGCATGCAAACCCTTGCAGATGCCTTCGGTATTTACTCCATCTCTTATTATATTGCACAAGCTTCAGTGTCCTAAAACAAAAAGATCCCTGTACCTCCTGCTCCTGTAACTGTTGCTATGGCAGCTCTGGTTTTCTGAGCTACACGGACTCACGTTTCTTTGCACGGTACTGTGCATGATATTGCTGTATTGAATTCCAGTTTGTTTTCTTTCTTTGTTGAATTCAACTACTGATACATCTAAACTTTCTTCTTTTCGTTTTAGTTTTCTTTCTGAGTTTGGCAACTATTTTCAAGATTGAGCTTTTGTATTTTTGTTTTTTTTGTTTTCTTCTGTTTTATTGAAGGACATACACTTATAAAAATCTAATAATACTCAAAAATAAAAGAATATAACAGTTAACCTAATTCACATTGGTCACACAGGAATAACAAATTTTAACATTAGGTCTTCTCATGTATATGCATATATTAATATATTAATAATAATAACAGTAATAACTATTAATTCTCCTCACATGTATGCATATTTACAAAAGTGAAGACCCAATGAGATAATAAAATGTGACACATAGGCAGCAAAAATAATTTTATAAAAATTCAGTTCAAAAAAATTCTCTCTGCCCCTCCCCCGCTCATATTCTCTGTCTCTCAAAAATGAATAAATATTAAAAAATAAAACCACAGAGCTAATAAATGGACCACTGCCACTTATTTCAAAAAGTTTGGAGTCTAGTCTCAATACTCACATGATCTTCCCTCCTTTTACTAAATGTGGTTATTCCAAGGTCTACCCACTAATAGTGAGAATTGTTCATATATTTGAACATATTGTTTCAGAACCATTATGATTAATGTGTCACTATTTTCTACATTTATGTAATATGTGAGAAACCTGATGTTTACTCAGCTTCTGGGTTCCAAGCAGGGAAAAAAAAAGCCTTTCAGTTTTGATTAGTCAACTAGAGTCAGCTTAAACAGAACATCTACTCAGGGGGCATTTTTTAATGTACCATCTTCAAATGATTTAATGTGTTTTCCATGATTATCTTTGACACTTTGGATAATTAACAAACACATTTATAACTTTGGAAAGGGCTAGGATACTCTTCTTCCTAGATGATGAGAAAATTTGACTTAAAATTGTGACTGTCATCTGACTGGTTAGTGACCAGGAAGTCATCTACTAGCCACCATTTAAAAGGAGGAAAAAATCCACCAAAATATTTCTTCAGATATTTAATTGACCAAGATTATATAAAATCTTATTTTTACTTATAAATGTAACATATTTGGAAGCTTTATTAGTCCCTTCACATAATTGAGATATTGTTTTTTAGAAAAGTATAATATATATGATTATTATTATATATTATCTTGCTATTATCTTAGTGTATATAAGATTATTATCATATATAGTATATATAGAGATAATATGTAAGAGATTAATCATATATATGATTTTGGTGGTGAATAGTAATGGTTAGCCTAATCAATATAATGATAATAATCTTGCTCTTCTGTGAAAATGACACTAAGGATATTCATATAACTTGTGCTCATCCTCTTGTCCACAATTTTGTCTGTCTGCATATAATCAGGAAACTGACCTGTGTATTCTCTATTCTGTTTCTTGCATATGTCTCTGGCATGTAGTAAGAATTCAATAAACACTACTGACTGAATGTATTAGTTCTAGAGCCAAAGGTTTTTAAGAAGTATATATTTATGTCCCTTCCATATTTGTAGAATTTTCCCTGGTGATTATTTTTTAAAGAATAATATTTTCATATGGTTCAAAATGTTAAAAAGAATAAATATTTTGAAATTATGTCTTTCTTATCCCTGCCTCTAAGATTTCCAATTGCCCTCCCTAGACTCAACCAATGCTATTAGTTCTTTATGTATGTGTTAAAAAATCCTTTTTCATACAAACCTGGTGGCATATTCCATATGTCCACATGACTCGTTACAGAAAATAGAATCTAGCTAGTTAGCTTAAAAGAAAGATCCTTACTAAAGTATATAAATAATTCACAGAAATATTAGGATGTCTGAAGAAGAGACTTGAGGTTGAAATTCCGAGGATACTCTGAAAGCCATACCTTTTCTAGAACCAGAACTGTAAGAGAAAGTTCTAGCATTTATCCATGATTTATACAACAGCCACAGTGCCTGTGCCTGGATTCACATTACAACATGAATGCCTTACATTCTGCCACTCCTCTCACTCTCCCTAGGAAATCTCAAGCTATCTTAATATTTCAAAAGATTATTTTTTTTCTCTGTATGGATTGGTTCTTAACAAAGGTCTATATGAATACATCTCATTGATAAGGTGAGATATTTGGAACTCTAGCTCTTTAGGTATCAAGAAAACACATTTTTCTTAGATTTATATATATTTTGTCTTGGTTGTTATTTTTTCCCCTTTTCACTTAATGATAAATCTTGAAACTTATTTTATATAGCATATAAAGATAGTATCACTCCTTTTACTGGATATACAGTCATCCATAATATGGCCTTAATGTGGTTTATTTAATCTGCTTTAGTCGGTGGACAGTTGTGTCATTTCTGATATTTGCAATTATAACCAAAGCTTAATTAAATAACTTCTTATCTACATTACTTTTATTTTTTGCTTGCTTTTGAGAATGTCTTTGAATAAAATGCTAAAAGTGGCATTCCAAACACAAGCTCGTATGTACCTATGCATCTTCAACTCAGTAGTTCAGAGAAATTAATGTTCTGTGGAATGAATCTTTGATTAGTGGGAGAAGAAAGCCAGCAGAGAAAATCTTCTCTCTCCTTTTCCTGCATGTGTGATCTGAGAATCATGTGTTTACATGGTCTTCTGCAAGATGGTCACAAGAGATAGAGCAGTTTGCTTGATGTCAGGTGGTTGCTGGTCTGCTAGCTCATCTGGTGTTGGCTCTTTCTTAGTTCTCAGTCTGATTTCCCTTTAACCTGACTTGTTGCTTGGCATTGCACTCTTTAAGAAAGCATATAAGCTTTCACCTCATGTTCTTTTGGGGAAACCCAGTATAAGCAAGGAGACATAGAATAAACAAAATATATGAATAAAAGACATACTGTGTTAGATGATATAAGTATAATGGGGGGTGGGGAACAGGGTAGGGGGAGAGCTGAATCTCGCAGGTAAACATTACTGCAATGCAATAAATGTCATAGTTTGTTGTCCAGATCCCTCCTTCTGGACTGAATAGTTATTCTCCCAGACAACGGAAGTGTTGACAATTGTTGGGTTTCACCTAAATCTGTTTCTGAGTATTACCCTTGGTTGAAGTGTGCCATCTTCCACGGTTACACTTCTTTTCCCAGAGTGCGTGTATCCAGTAAATGGAAAATGTGGGATATAAGAGCTTGGCTACCTTGGCTCAGTTGTGGACAATTTCAAAAGACCATCCCAGCTTCAGAGCTTCCTGTGGTATATCCCAACACCTTTTTTTGGAACTACTTTATAGTTTAACTCATCCCTTTGTCCAATCGTGTTGTATTCACTTTTTAATAGGTATTGCTCCTATGGGCACTCCCAATACATATCTTGCACATTATCTCTGTCTCAGATTCTGTTTACCAAGAAACCCTACATAAGATACTATGCAGTGATTTGCTAGAACACTGAAATTCAGATGACTTCCATACGGTGTGGTCCAGTTTATTGCCCCAAGTGCTCTCTAATCCTGCCTTGGTCGTGCCAGGTCTTCCCCCAAAACACCCAACTTCTCTTACTCACTAGGGGTCCTAAAACTCTGACAGGGCCTAAATTAGTAAAATATGCACAGTTGCAAACCAAGATTTGACTATAAGTTTTGACTTTCAAATTCTAAATTCTTTGTAATGTATTTAGATGGCGGCATCTCCATTGCCACACGCATCCATGATTATGTGTAAATGACAACGTAAACCAGTGAGAAGGCACATTCTCTTATATCTCTAGTTTTCAGAATGAGAAGAAAAAATATTTTATAAAGGCTGCTGTTGAAACAAAGTATTTTTTACTGAGACAGCATATATGAGTGAAATATATGGATGAATGGATAGATAGTAGTTATATACATGCATACAAACATAATTGTTGTGCTTTTGATTAAGAACAGATCTCATCAATTAAAATAACTAAAAATTGTTGGTTGATTATCTATGGGAAAGTATGGTATAAAGGTGCCACATTAAAAAGTTGGAATACGAAAACAACCCATGACATAATAATATTAATCTTTTAAATAATAGCAAATTTTTAGTTGTTATAATTTAAGTAGTCAATACTACATAGCAATCATTTCTTGATTTTAATAATTCATATGTATTAAAATAGACATTATTTAAAGAAACACTAACAGAAGAGTAAGTAGCTATGGACTTCACCCCCTTTAAAAACATATGAAGCCACTTCTAAATTTCATTTCTGTTAATATTACTAATTTACTCGATATAGAAGGCTGTCTTTAAGAGCAGGTTTTTCCAATTTTAGTTTTAAAATTAAAATTAAAGAATGATCCTTTATTAAAATGATGGTGATAAGACATTTTAAACATTAATACAGTAAAATAAAAAGTTGCCAATGCTATGTATGGACTATTATTTTTGTTGCTGATATTTACTCTTTTTCAAATCCCAGAAATTTAGGCATTTGGTCTGACAAGATTTTGCTTCTTTTTTTCAGAAGCAAAGCCAATATCAAAGAGTATAATACTACTGACAAGAGATCAATTATTGAAGGTTTCTTCATTTATAGCTATACAACTTAGCTTTTAAGATATTTAGGATATATAAAGGACAAGATGTGTAAATTGATGTAAATATAAAATGCTATGCACTTGCAGTATTCTCCACTGTATTACAGGGCTAATTTCAAATTCACTGATTTTAGAGTGAGTGTTCTTAGCATTGATGTCACTGATGATTTTAGGTTAAGAGAGCGCTAGATTTGTGGAATGATAAACACAAATGGGAAGAGAAACGTTCCAGTGAGCAAGGAGTGCAGCAGGGTGGTTATCGTGTCCTTGTAATCTTGATAGCATCTTCTAGGAGACTTCTGGTGTTAAACTCCTCTGGAATCAGCTTTCACCTGTGGGGCCTGGCAACAGATTGTGCCAAAGTCTGACAAAGCTCCCTGGAGGCCGTACTGCTCCCGGTCACCATATGGCCTGAAAGGGCTTTTCACATGTTACAGTATTCTCCGGTCAGGTCTTCTGGCTAATCTTCAGAGTACATTCTTAATCTCATGAACCTAATTATCTGTAAAGAACAGTTTAAGGGGTGCTCCTTAGGCTTACTCATACTAGTCCCTGTACTTTTATTATCAGAGGGCATATATAACTCTCATCATCCAGTGATTACATTTTGGCTTTGAAAGTGTATTCCAAGAAGGATTGAAAGGATTATTCATTTCCATGGTGATCTGTGTGTCCATTATTGATCATAAACACCAATTTCAATGCCTCATTCACATTTTCAGAATACCTTAGCTTTCACATACTTGTTAAATGTTCATGTTTCACCTAGAAGCCATAGGGAAATGCTGAGTTCCTACTAGAGACCAATCTCAAACAAGTGCTTTTAGGATTTCTATAAAAAGAATTTGCTCTCATGTTGTATATCAGAAGCATATAAATGGGAGATGCGTTGTTGATTATATTTTAATCTCTTCACAACTCTGCTCTGATTACCTTTTTTTGGTTTGTTTTTTTAAACAACAAGCATAGGCTCTGAGGTGATTGTCCTTTTACAATGTTCATACCTGATGCTGTGATTACAGTTTAGCCATCATGAACTATGTTATGTGAATGAAGAGGGACTGAGCTAACACAACACCAAGTTCCTTTATCAAGAAGGGTATGTTCCTCCCCATATCATGGATAGTCACATTCCAAGCAACAACACAATGACAAGTGACCCTATTCCTTAACACACAAATGTTCAAATAGTAAACAGATAAAAAATAAAAATCTCTCATTATGAAATGCTTAATGTAAGTTTATGGAAAGGTAATATGCAGTTAAACTTGCAACAGTCTGTTACTCTAACAGATATGCACACAGTATATTATTTCCACTAAATTTTGATCACTAAAAATAGGTCCTTATTCTTGTAATGATATATTGGACCGAGGTAATAATTTAAGTCAAAATACATCTCCCCCCCAAAAAAAAACAGGTAAAATGTTTAATCAGGTGAAATGTCAAATAGCAAATAGTTCTAGTAAGCTAAATGCCTGCAGTAGCCTTCTCATTGAATTAAATAACCAGTATTACTATTATTATTTGCATGTAGTAACTTATCAAGGAATAGCACTTTTAGAAAATGTTATATTAAAAAATTAAATATTCAACTATTTGGGCTAAGAAATATGCTTGAAGAAAATGCATGGTAATAAATCAGTTAGTGTAACAAGTAAACTTTCAAAGTATTATCCTAATAGCTGGACAGCCACAAACAGAAGAGTTAGAGATACCATTGGATGGAATACAGAATTCAGACAGGAGAGCAGTTGGTAACACTTCTGGGACTAAATCACTCCAGACATCACTAGCCTCATTGTCCCACCTCTACTCCTTTAAATGAACCTTTAATAGGTTCATTTGGTAATGCGCTGGAAGGGGAGAAAAGTCCTGAACCCCAGCTGCACTGCTCATTCACCTGTACAAACAACTTGAACTTGACTTCTCTCCAAATGGTTTCCTAGTAATCTTCCCAATGTACAGCTGCTATATATAAAACATGAATTACAGTAGAGAAGGTCCTGCTGTGTTGTGAATCACAGTGCACTCGACCACATTTTAGCAGGTTGTGGATGAAAAGAATAAAATGTCTGCAAACGCTTGTTCTGTCCCCTTTTCCAGCTGGTAAAGTCAACGCATGGCAGCTTCCTGGATGCTTTATTCTGTATCCAGCTGTACTAGATAGGACCTGTTCCATTCCCTTGCCATCCTTTAGTGTAAAAATAAATGGTAAAGAGCATCTTTCCTTTTTTGAGGCGCTAAGGGCCAAATCAATTGCCTAATCAAGTGAAAACAAAACATCTGTGATGTATGAAAGGGAGGATGGCTTTCTCTGGAGATTTTTATAAACTGATTAAGTCAGGGCACTGCTAATCCTCTATCCTGCACTTCAGATGTTCCATTGACAAGGAAGATCAGAATGAAAAGATAATGGTTATGTCACCAGCATGCAATAAACAACCTGTGAAGAGCCAGCAGAGGTTCAGAAATGTTCCCATTACAAATGTAAATGTGAACTTCAGCAATGGGGCTGGAGAACACTGTGATAGATGCCTGCCTCTGTGTCAAGAAGATACAAAGGAGAGAAAAACAGAAAAAGGAGCTTATTCTAATAACATAAGACATCAATTCCCAAGTGCTTATCATATTAAGTTTAAGATATGTGAATTTGTCATGATAACATCTGTTCTACTTAATCTTAGAGTTGTTTTGGACCTTAAATTAGATATTTTGAAAGTGCTTTTTACAATTCAAAGGAGTCCCACGCAAATGGTAGTTGTAAATTGGCAGAATCGTACATGAATGAAATCAAGTTCTAGAGAAAGTTTAAAGAGAGAAGCTCTCGTTATACTAGCTCATAGGATCCAAGTTATGCATTAGAAGGAATCATGGAGTAAGTCAGACATTAGGGTTTGGGTTCATACCCAAACAAACCCATACATACCTGTTTATCTATAGACCTAAGTACTTAATGCTCTGTACACACATTCTTCAGGTAGCAAAATTCCTTTAAATGTTACTTCCATAATAGAAGTTACTTCTACCTTTTAGTTCTACATACCAGATAAATATGAAAGATGTTAAGTTTTTAGAAAAAAATAAACTTGCAGCAAGCAAGAAAATATCATAAGAATAAGGTGGCATTATTATTAAAAGGTCAATTGAAATGATTACATACATTCTGGCAAAGGGATAATTAAAAATAAGTGCATTTTATTTTTATCCTGTGCTAATTTATAATCTTTTCTGGTCATTCAATATTGAAAGCAATAGGAAAACTAGAATTGCCAACATACTAAGAATAAACACATATGATGGAAAATGATAAATTTTGAGAATTACAATAGCTATTTCGCTCAGGTAAAAAATGATTTATCAGATGGGACACAAAGATTAGTAAGTTAATTTTCCCTATGCTTGGGAACTTTACAACCATGTAAGAAAGAAACATAAGTAAATATGTAATAATGATACAATGCTAAAAGTGCTCTGAGAGCTGGGAACATATAGGGTACTATGGGAGGAGAAAGGAGAAACAAAATACCCAAGTTGGGAGCAGAAAGACAGGAAAGGAGGAAATGATGTTTGGTGTTAGTTTTTAATATGAAAGAAAATTACTGAACAAAGAAGGTAGGGAGACATTTCAGACAGAGAAAGTAGCATGTGTGAAAACTTAGATGCGTGAGATGTCATTCCTCTTTAGTAGTTCAGGGTGATTGGCTCCCAGGGAGTGAGGAGGGACCTCAGAGAAAATAAGGATAGATACATAAGTAAGGGTCAGATCTGAAGAATTGTGTTTACTTGCTGTGGAATTTGGACTTCTGCTTAAGGATTTAGGTATCACATAGTGGTAAGCATATAGTACATACTTTAAAAGATTTGTTGCATGAATTCATGAAAAGTTCTTCGTGATATTTGGTCAGATGTGCATTTTAGAAAGGTCAGTCTTAGCAGTGTGGAGACTGGATTAGATAGCTGATGTTCTGGGCAACAGGACCAGTTAGGAATCTGTTGCATGAAATGGCCAAAAATGATGAGGACTTGAACCAAAGAGGAGGCCATGGAGTTGAAGTGTAGTCAATATTTTAACCTGTATGGGAGGTAGAATCAATAGTGTCTGAAGGCAGATTACATTGGAGAGTTCAGGGTTCAGTGCTGTTTTGAAATACAACACGCGTGTGTGTGCACGTGCGCGTGCATGCGCACATACACACACACACACACACACTTATTCTAGATAGATGTAACTTCTCTAGACTGGCAAACAAGAAACGGCCTTGTCAAAAAGGTAGGGTGTGCTTTCCTTCTGCTTGATGGAGCACAGACACACAAGGCATAAAACTTGGAGAGCAGAGTGTAAACTAGGTTTCAACCCCAATTTGTCATCTCAACTGGACGCCTTTGTGCAGTGCACAAACAGTACCATCTTATATGGCAGCCTTAGTGGGATGATTCTCAGATTTCTGACGTGAATTATCTTCATCACTAGGATGCAATTTACTGAAGGAAGAAAGTCATCTGGAAGAGCAAATTTTGGGAAAAGAATGATGTTTGCTTGAAACTTCTTGAATTTGGTGTGTCTGAATACATGCAAATGAAGATCTCTAGATTTCCATTTAAAATATGGGTTTGCAATTTAGGAAATTGACTTGAAACTGTGAGTTTATTAATGGAAGAGAGTTACTTGGATGAAGTGGTTCCAAATTTTCTCTTTAGGACTATCTTTGGATGACAATGTGATTGGAAGTAGAGAGAATGAGCATTTAGAGATTGTGGTGATTAGAATGATCAAAACCAAAAATGAGGCAGTAAGTACCATAATCTGGTGTTAAGGAAGGTCAAGGTCAAAAGGGTTTTAGAGGATTTGCCACCTAAGAAGTAATTGTGACCTGCTTAGGCCAAAAAAAAAAGTGTGATGATAGAAGCAGTAGGTATGCTGGCGTGGGTTTATTTTGTTTTGTGTGTGTTCAGAATAATCTGTATCCTGAAAGTCCATTTTCTTCATTGCTTTGCATTAGCAATGTGTATTAAAGCATTATGTATCAATTTTTTAATGTTTATTTATCCTTGAGAGGGAGAGACAGAGCACAAGTGGGGGAGGGGCAGAGAGAGAGGGAGACACAGAATCCGAAGCAGGCTCAAGGCTCTGAGCTGTCAGCACAGAGCCCGACATGGGGCTCGAACCCACAAACTGTGAGATCATTACCTGAGCCGAAGTCAGACACCCAACCAACTGAGCCACCCAGGCGCCCCTGAAGCATTATATATTAAAACAACAGTAGTGTGCTTTTATTAGAACTTTCTCTTCAGGTTTGCCTTCTATGTATTTCAGTAACAGCCACATGATAGAAAATGGTCTTCCATTTTGGAAAAAGCAGCAATAAAATCACAAAATAATGGGATATTTGATATTAAATGTATCTTCATAAATTTATACATTCATTAATCTATTCTATACTACTTATCTATGTATTTATGTGACTTAGGAAGCAAACAGGTGTGTAAGGATCGAGTGATAGCCAGGCTTCAAGATGGCTTTCAATGAAACCCACTTCTTGATATTCACATCCTTATGCAGTCCCTTCCCACATTGTACCAGAGTGATCTGTGTGACCAATAGGATGTGTCAGAATTGTGAAACGTCACTTGTGAAATTAGGTTATGAAAGACTGTGGCTTCCATTCTGGTATCCTCTCTTTCTTGGATTACTCCTTCTGGGAGATGCTACCTACCATGTCATGAGCAGCCCTGTGATGAGGAACTGAGGATTGCCAACAACCTCTGCTTAGCAGTGGGTCCCTCTTCCCTCGTTGAGCTTCTGTATGGTTGCAGTCAGGGCTAACAGACCTTGACACAGAACTACCCAACAGACTGCTTCCAAATCCTTGAACTTCAGAAATTATGTAAAATAGCATATATGTGTTATTTTAACTATAAAGTTTTGGAGTCATTTGTATATAGCATTAGATATTTAATACATATTTGGATCATCTCAATTTTGATATGTTTATAAATTCCTTTCTTCAAGGAATATAATCTAGATAATCATATAACCTGGATATATTGTATATAATTATTTTTTACTCAATGTATGCTTTAAGACTAAAGTAAATTTCTTTCTTTTTTTCCTGAGAATTCTAAGGTTTAGATAATCCAGTTAGGGACTCAAGTTAGTTAGCCTTCAGCATCTTACTTTTTTAGGGTGGCTTATTGGTGGTAGTGCTTTAACAATGATCTAGAAGCTAGATGCTAAAGCGTCTCTTTCTCCACATTGTGTGTACATGACATTCTTCCTGATATTCTTCTCTCCAGGTTTGCAAATGACACTGTACCTTCAGAGCAGCTGTGGGGCTAAGAAGAGTGGAGGCAGAATAGAAGGGAATTCCCTCCACACTCTTTCCCTTTCCACTCACCCCCTTTTCTAGACTTTCTTTCATTTTCCCTTCTTTCCCCCCTTTCCCTCCCTCCTGCCATTCTTGGCCTCTTGTTTCTCCCCTCAAATTAAATAATATTTTTGGAGTGAAGGCAGGAGGGCACCCCTGCTGTTTGTGCACCTTTCAGGTGATTAATGAAAATACCATGACAAGACGCCAAGTGTGCTCCCCTTGGCCTTTTTAGTGAAGGCAGCCACTCTCACAGGGAACCAGAGGCTCCTGGAGACATTTTAACCTCTGGGTGGTAAAATAAACAAACAAACAAATCTTTATATGGGTGCCTGTATATAATATAGATAGAGATATATACACAGACATGCAAGCATACTCAGACACATGGATTTCTATAGCTTTCCAAATACTTTTCATAAAAATATAAAAATATGCAAAAATTACATGACTTGATGTATAGATGCAGTTGAATTTATAGGACAATATGGGCTACCTAAAGTTCTTATCAAGCTAATTGTATTTTGCCAAAAAAAATTCTTGCTGACTGGTGACTTGGGTTAAGTACAGTTTTTAAATGCTAGGTTCAAATCCATGCAAGTGTATCATGTGCAGAGTAATTCTCAATTGTTATAAAAATTATGTCCATTATGCTACTTGCTGGGATTCCAGTAATCATCTAAATTCCATAAAACTTAAATTTTCAAATTATCCTCAGTAATTTAAATGTGTTATTAGGCCTTTCATGAAGCATTTTTCTTCTCTGAAGAAAACAAGCTAAGTTTCTCAAAAGCACTGCAGGATAAGTTATAAGTGACTTTCACTTGTAATTTGCAGATGCTGTAATAGGAATTTTCCTTTTACCACCATCTAGGTTCAACTGTTTTGCATTCTAATTTGCAAGTAAAAAGTTTGAAACTTGGTACAGAAGTTTGTGAGGACTTTAAGAGATTTAAGGTTTATTTTTTCAAAAGAGTCAGAAATTGGGCCTGAAAATGAGGATGTGATTTCTGATAAAAAGGGGGAAGAATATATAGAAAAGGATGAGAGGGTATAAATATCTTTTATTTGACATCTTACTTTTTAGAAGCAGAAAATTACATCCTTAGGGGTTTGCCTGTGTCCTATAACACAAACATGTTTTAGGCTCTATTTTAACTCATTTTTGTACAGTAAATGATAAATGTCAATAGATACCCTATGGAGGGAAAAAAAAAAGATTCAGATTTCTGCCTCTTGTGATGTTGATGATTCAGATGTGACATTTGAGACAGGGAGCATCATAGTGTTATCAAGAAGATGATATAAGGCTGGAGATGTCGTCATCTCAGTAAGACATACACCAACATGGCATCAGTGCACCACCTTGGAGAAAACTGATTTTCTTCACAAGAGTCACAGAGATTCATAGAACAAAGTTGAATAAAAGAACACAGCTGCCACTTTGACTTGAGTCCTTATTGCCATGTAGGAATAGATTGCTTACAGATCAGGTTAGTTATGTTTAACATTAACGGCTCTTCAATGAGCATGAGTATTAGTTTGATTGAATTGTTTACACTTCTCACACAATAATTCAGATTACCATAATAGATTAATGATCTCAAATGCCTGATAATTCAGTCAATGGTGAGTATTTCCTAAGAATGATAAGTGTCACAATTGGAAGGGACTGTATATATTCTCAGGTCTAGTACCATCATTCAGGAGTGGAAACTAAATCTGAGATGTGAAATTAATACTATAAGAACACATGGCTAAGGAACTATTCCTAGTGATCCTTCAGATCTGTCTTGTGCCACCTGCTGAGGGCCCCAATTTCTTTGGAAGAATCAAAAGCCAAAAATAAAAACAAAAACACTACAAAAACAAAAACAAAAGCACTGTATGAACACAGAAACCATAGAAAAATAATATTTTCCTCACACTAGTCGAATCCTTTCTAAAAGTAGGTAGGAGAGCAACCATATAAAATGCATAATTTCTATATACTGCATAGACATAAAAATATCTCAAATTAAAAATGCTATTGTCATATTAAAACTTAGAAGGGTTTAAAAAGCTGAAATTTTCTTTAATTAACATTTTCTTGAATTTAACAAACATTAGGTTTATTGTGTTGCAAGAGAGGTAGTATAAGATAGTGATTTAGAACTCAGGGTCTAGTAGCACAGCTTCATGATTCAAGTCCAAGATGACACAAGACAAGGTTATTTTTTTAAATGTTTATTTATTTTTGAGAGAGCGAGAGAGAGAGAGGAAGGGAGAAAGAAAGAGGGAGACACAGAATCCGAAGTAGGCTCCAGGCTCTGAGCTGTCAGCACAGAGACCTTCATGGGGCTTGAACTCGTGAACCACAATATCATAACCTGAGCCAAAGTCAGCCACTCAACTGAGTGAGCCACCCAGGCGCCCCAAGACAAGGTTATTTATTTTGAGAGAAGGTATGGAAATTCTCCTCTCATTTTATCTTTTCTAAGATGGGACAAGTAATGCTATTTGCCTCATAGGGTTGTTATGAGAAGTAACAAGCTGATGTGTAAGTATGGTATGTATTATTATGCCCATATTAGCACATAGTAAGTTATCAACAAGTTGTTAGGTTTTATTATTTAGAAGCCTCCTTATAATTACTAATATAAAAGGCTTTATTTAAAGGAGAGTACTTTTACTTTGCTTTATTGCTGTACTTAATCAGCATTATTGAAATAGTTTTCTATAGTTTGCAAATATGTATCATTTTGGGGAGAGAAATAATTGATCAATGGTATTTATCAAGAATATACTTTTTGGGGCACCTGGGTGGTGGCTCAGTTGGCTAAGCATCTGACTCTTGATTTCAGCTTAGGTCATGGTTCATGGATTTCCTGCATTGGGCTTGGCACTGACAGTGTGGAGCTTGCTTGGGATTCTCTCTCACTTTCTGCCTCTTTCTCACTGTCCCTAAAAAATAAATAAACTTAAAAAAAGAATATACTTTTTGATTTCCACAAAATAGAATTTATAATGCAATCATATAATAATAATATAATACAACAATATATGTTAATATATATACTTTGTATATATATATATATGTATGTACTATACTATACTATACATAAAGTATATATATGTATATGCACAAATAAGCACACACACATCTCTTATATAGTGGAGAAAGATTTGTTATATTGTTCTCCTGGAATGCTTTGCCTTTAAAGATAAACTGTAAATTCTGTTGCAAGAACATTTCCTGAAGTATGGGTCATGTTATTAAAAGGAAAATATATGTGAATGTGGGCTGAAAACCCCCCACAATAATTGCCATGTTAATAATGACTGTATCTATGGCTATAACGTGCAATATTTAGTAGCTGTGATTTGGTAGATTAACAAAAGAAAGCTCTAAATGAATCAATTAGGTTTTTAACAAAGGAAATATATTTTTGTATTTTGCACCGTAGCAATTTCCATAGATGGTAGCAATTTACAACAAGGATTAATAATACAAATTTGAGTTTCCTGGAAGGGGTCCGCATGCAGAGTGTTTCTTTGCCACACAGTTCTGACAAACAATAGGCAACTATTCATTACTTTTACTGTGTATTATTATTACTTCAGCTTAAGATGGGGACAGCAAGATCCTCCAAATTGGATATGGTCTAAGAGGCTTGAAAGAACAATGCTTCCAAATGATGCTTATTGTATATCAGAAGTCATGGTATGTCCAGGGAGAATGCGTAGCTGAAGGTGGGCTGGGAAGGAGCCCCAGGAGAATGCTCCACGTCATGTCGCCCACTGACATACAATTGCAAGGCTTTGAATCCGATCCATGACACAATCCATGGTGATTACAGCACTCAGAGAAGCCAAAAGACAGATGAAAATGCTTAATTTGCTTGTTCTCAAATGTGGCAATTTGCCTAATGAATGAAATTGACTTCATAAAATGTCAGGGTTATCTTTTAGTTTCAAATCTGGAATGCAAGCATACCATAGATCCCAGTGTTGGTAGCTATAATGGATTCAAAGTGAGGCACAAACAGAGTGCCTCATGACTTCAGTTCTACAGGAAAACAGGTCAAAATAAACAGAAGAGTTGGTCAGCACAAAGGTTTTGCTGACAGAATAAGAGAGAATCTGAAATCCTGGTCAACCAAGATTATCTCTAAACACCTGCACAAAAGGATATAGAGTTGTAGTTTATTCGACCATTTCCTTTCATTTCAGCATCTTTCAACAACATATTACATTGCCTGAGTGTCACGTGAATTCTGTGAGAACTACAGAAAGAAAGATTACCAAGTCTATTTTACATGACAGAAAAGCCCCAGAATGTAGAAGGGAAAATCTGCAGATCTCGTGGGTAATGGGCGGTGGTGGTGTGTCTGGGGAAGGCAGAAGTTTTAAAAAATTTAAATGTGTTTTCTGAATTTAGAGCAGAAAAAAAGAATCCATAATCATCTTAAATCAAAATGTAGCTGAAGACATGATTCTAATATGACAGTGTAGGAAAAGCAAGAATTAAAGGCTGAAGACCTGTATTTCAAAGTATAAAAGGCTTATTACTCTAGGTCTGTTTTCTGTCAAATGTTTCCCTACTCATTCTCATCCATTTTTCAATCTGGCATTCCCTTATACTGCAAAGCAGGTGTCTTGCTCCGCAATAGCAGGGGTATGCGTTTCAGAAGGTCCCACGGGGAATAATTTATCATGCAAGATTACTTCATGACTAATGATGATCTCTATAAACATTCAGGTGCAACTTGACTGCCTGGTTGGTGGTGGTCCAACCTGGTGACAGTTGGCATGTGTTTTATCTCCTCTCACCTTCCACATTCTCAGCATAGGCTAATAAATGCTGGAAGGAAGCACTGGGATGTTATAAGGAATAAAATGAATAGAAGCTAGTCAATAAAATTGCTACAAATAAAACATTGAACATAGGACTTTATCATCTCTGGTTTTATCAGTGACATCAGAGGTCCTTTTGAAGCTGTATTGCAAACCTAAAATATTGGCCGCTGGATACTATAAGATAACAAGGAGCTCATTCCAGCCCAGCTTATGACTGGGAATGTGCTAATATGCTATTCTAGCTAAAGCTTCAAATCTACAGATAATAATGCGTTTAAAATGCTGTGGCAAGTGTAAACACTATATGAATATGAGGTGTTTTTTATATTACTGTAATATTTAAGTCATATATCTTATTAGATAAACATTCTAAACACCTGAGTTTAATGACTGGTCCTAGTCATTTTGAGCTCATTCAGCTACCTCAGCAAAGGAGCAAACACATGAAACAAATGTGTTTCTGACCTAAATAAAAAAACCACAAATTGTATTTTTTTATTAAAAAAAATTTTGATGTTTTATTTATTTTTGAGAGAAAGAGAGACAGAGCATGAGTGGGGGAGGGTCAGGGAGGAGGGAGACCCACAGAATCCGAAACAGGCTCCAGGCTCTGAGCTGTCAGCACAGAGCCCGATGCAGGGCTCGAACTCAGGAACAATGAGATCATGGCCTAGGCTGAAGTCAGATGCTCAACCAACTGAGCCACCCAGGCACCACACAAATTGTATTTTGATATTAGTATGTATAGCCTAAGAAGATGCAACTTACGAAAGAACTATTAAACTGATAATTTATAATTCTGAGCATAATTAAAATAAAAAATAACATTTTAGCAGTAGAAATTGAAATTCTACACAATTTCTAGAAAAATATCTAGTACATTTTAGGTTGTAGATAAATCATACAGAAATATTTTCATGAAAATGGAAACATTTCCTAGCACCACCTCCTTATGGCATCCAACATAATCTGCAACTTATGCAAGCAAATAAAACAAAATTTTTCAGTTTTCTACTTTTTTGATGAATTAGTGTTTTTCTAAATGGCCAAAATTTACAAGCTCATTGTTTCTTCTGTCTTTCTAATGAACATTGAAATGACGAAGCTCTTGAAAACTGCAAAATAACTAGAAGAAATGCAGATAAGAACATTAATTTAGGTGTTAGGCTGCCTGGCTGTGGACCCTAGCTATTCTCTGCCAGCTCCATTATTTTGGACAAATGACTTGGCAACTCTGTCCCCCAGTTGCTGCTTCAACTGTAAATTCGGGGTAATAATAGTGTCCATTTTTGGGGATTATTGTGAATATTAGAAGTCATGTGTAAAGAATTACGAATTTCCAACACATAGGCTGTGTTCAACAATTATTAGATGTTAATATTTGTTAGATGTTAATTAGATGTTAATATTATTTATCTTACTTCTTTTTAAATGATTTTCACGCTTCAAAAAAAATAGCATCAGAACTTGGCAACTGTAATGAGGTGTGTTGTAGCAACCTTTAAACTCTACATAGACTTAATTAGTACTTGCTTCATGCACCACAGTGACTCCAGGACCCAGCCCAGTGCCTGACACACTGGGTATAGTCAATGCCTGTCCAATGTATGAACAAATGAATATGTTAATGAACTTGACCTCAAGGCCAAGGGAAAACCCTGTGTTGTTTCCTCTTTGGCCAGGAACAGCCAAGGATGCTTCTAAAAACTAGGGTCAGGTTTGTCTCAGTTGCCTTGTATCACTGTGTCCTATCTGTTTTGTCCTCAGAGCTTGCCCTAACATTGACTGAACATTCTAGTTTGGCATCCCAACACTTCAGAATCCTGATTACAAACTTCTGTGTTGATTTTCATGGTCAAGTTTGAGAACCTGGAATAGGTAGGACATGGCTTGAGATATAAGATATGTGCAGACCTCCAAGAACACTAAACACTAATTCTAAAAGTACCGAGGTATATCTACTAGTATATGCTAGTGTTATAAATATATACTCTCACTTAATCCTCATACAAATCCTACAAGATTATTATCTCCATCGTACATAGATGAAAGAAGTGAACACTAAGAAAGGTTAAATTAATTATCTGAGATCCACAGTTCGGTTAGGTATCACAATCACAACTAATAACTAATAGTTATTGCGTGCTAAGTAAATACTGGACACCTTAATTTGTATGTATGCATTTGCAATGCATGGAGTAGGTACTATTATTACAGTTGGAGAAACTGAGGTGCAACTTGACTGGTGCACCTGAGGGTGAAAAAGACTAAGTAATTGAATGCAAGTCACACACTTAATAAATGGCACTGCCAGAATTCAAATCTAGGCAATTTCACTGCAGAATCCACATACTTAATGATTTTGATGCAGGGATTGCCACTATAGGGTCAGTGCTAAGACTTATTCTATTTTATTTTAAGCCCATATGTTTTTAAAATTATTTTTTAATGTTTATTTATTTTTGGGAGATGGAGGCAGAGCATGAGTGGGGGAGGAGCAGAGAGAGAGGGAGACACAGAATCTGAAGCAGGCTCCAGGCTCTGAGCTGTCGGCACAGAGCCTGACGTGGGGCTCGAACCCACGAACCATGAAATCATGACCTGAGACGAAGTCAGATGCTTAACTGACTGAGCCACCCAGGCGCCCCTTTAATTTTTTCTTTTTTGATCTCATTTACAAATGTTATGTACTTTAAATATATATATATATATGTATATATATATATACACTATATATATATACATATATATGTATATATATAGTATATATATATTTATTTATATTTAAGTCATATATATACTTTATATACATATTAAGTCATCATATTTAAAGAGTATCCCATTTAACATTTAAATATATTTAAATATATCTCTATCTCTATTTATATATCTATCTCTATCTCTATCTATCTATCTATCTATCTATCTATCTATCTATCTATCTATCATCATCATCGATGTTGTCTATTCCCTTAACTATTCTGGGTCTGAAATCTTTGTAAAGGCAATTTAGAGATTGTTGAATGTAAAAATGAAGTTATGTTGTTTAGTTTTCTTGTACATTATCAGATTTGGATTTTTAGCATTTTTTTCAAGTTTATTTATCTTGAAAGAGAGAGAGAGAGAGAGAGAGAGAGAGAGAGCGCATGTGAGAGGGCCAGAGAGAGAGGGAGAGAGAATTCTAAGCAGGCTCCACTCCATCAGCATGGAACCAGCACCATGAGATCATGAGCTGAGCCGAAATCAAGAGTCAGGTGCTTGACCGATTGAGCCACCAAGGTGCCCTTCACATTTGTTGTTTTTAAACTAAATCTGAAATTAAATCATAATGGCTAAAAATTCACTATGGTAAGCATGATGGCATTTCTATATGGCATTTCCAGCAATACCTAAAGTTAGAAATAGAGGTAGTGTTCTTGGACAGACTATTTTAATAGGGAAACTAAATAAGATGAGTCTATGACATAAAATTCTCCGTAAATTGCACCTTTTACCTAACCATCACTCTTGGTAGAAAACTGTCTCTGCTCTATCTCTATTCATCACCTGTTTAGCTGACACATACTATTCTTTTTATTTACAAATGTGGAACTGTGTACAATAAACTACTCTTTTTAGGAGACCGCTTAACTTCATTCCTATTTCTTGGAGTTTAGGTTACCAATAATATGGTTTAGTTAGAGTTTAAAAACTTAGTGTGAAATTGCAAGGAACTAAGGGAAATAAAATGAAGTAAAACTGTGGTAATCAAAAGAATCAAAGTCAAGGAGACAATATAGAAACCTGAGTTTTGATAAGAAACTTATGTATTTAAATTTTTAAATTTTAAATTATTTAAAAATTAAATTAATTACATTAATTTTAACTAAATTTTGTATAGTCAAGTTAACTTTTTAGTGAAATTCAATGGAAGGATTTGAGAAGGGGAGGCAACTTAGCTAGAATATTGACTCAGTGTGTTTCAAATCAACATGCAAAAAAACATTATTTAGTATAATATGAGGTCTGCTGTAATTTTCACCTCAAATTGTTACCGTTCATGTTTAAGGTTGACGAAAGCAGGTTGGGGAAAATCTCAAGGTGCCAACAAGTGGTAAGAATTTCTCAGGGCAGGACTGCAAAGCACAAAAGAAGTGGTTAGAAATTTGATGTGAGTTGGATAGCTATATTAAAATTTACAACCTGAGTAGTCTTTATTATTCCCACTGTACAAATGAGGAAACCAAGGCTTTGAGATTCTATATAACTTCCCAATGGGTCCACAGCTAGTTAGTGGTAGAGCTGGCATTGAATTCCAGGCTCTCCTTATTCAACAGCTTGAACTGTTTATGGCACATTATATTGTGTTGGCACACAAACCAGCTGCATTCATTATTTAAATAAAAACCAGTTAATTGAGCATAAATTATGTGGTATAAGTCATGATATGTTCTTGAAGTGGGACAGTAAAACAAGACACTCAAATTTCTGCCCTCAAGTAGTTCAAACCTAGGAAGAGAAAGCTTCGTAAACAGACACTTAGAGGCAGTGTCATCAGGGTGACAGTGGAGGTATTGCACCATGGAGTAAAAGGGTAGATGCTGAATATACTGTCTTAAATGACAAGTTGAAAATGTTTCCAGGTAGGTAGGCTGCAGGGAAAAATATATTCCAGGAAAGGAAAATTACTTATGTTAAAATCACAAAACATGATGTCACCTGATGTCTTAGGGAATAGCAGGCGAACGAACTTTCATGGACTGGTATAGAGGCAGTAAAGTGAGGTGGTGAATACAATCATGAGCTCTCTATGGTCATGATGGCAATATTTAAAAATTGTGTTTATGAGTATTTTTATCCCCATTTTCCAACAGAATAGTGTCCATTATCTCTAGCACAATATTAAAGGCTATTTGTAGCTAGCCCCTGCTTACATACCCCATGTCATCACCTTCCATGCTCTCTTCATAGATAAACCACCTGTCCTTTATCCAAACTAATATTCTTGTGTAGTGCTTACTGTGAGTAAATCATTCTTATAAGTACTTAAAATATACTAACATTTTTTTCCTTTTTCTTTTGAAATAATTTTAAATTTATAGAAATGTTGCGTGAATAGTACAAAACAGAACAAAACTCCTGTGTATCTTTCATTCAGAGGCTCCATGAAAGTTTTGATAATCATTCCTAATGACCTTTATAGCAAAAAAAAATCAGTTCAGGATAAAGCCTTTGCTTTTTGTCCTATCTCTCTAGTCTCCTTCAATCTAAAACATTTCCTTTGTCATTCCATGACTTTCCTGACTTTTATGTATGGATATTGATGGGTACTATTTTATAGAATGTCCCTTCACTTGGGTTTTTTTTTGGGGGGTATTTCCTTATGGTTAGTTGCACATTATTTATTTTGGGCCAAATATATAATGATATTGTATTATTTTCATTGCATTCTTTTGTGGATCAGATGGTGTTAGTTTTAAGTTTCATCACTAGTGGTCTTGACTTGGATTTGCCTATGATGATTCTCATGTTTCTCCAGTATAAAATTACTTTTTCTGGGGCGCCTGGGTGGCGCAGTCGGTTAAGCGTCCGACTTCAGCCAGGTCACGATCTCGCGGTCCGTGAGTTCGAGCCCCGCGTCAGGCTCTGGGCTGATGGCTCGGAGCCTGGAGCCTGTTTCCGATTCTGTGTCTCCCTCTCTCTCTGCCCCTCCCCCGTTCATGCTCTGTCTCTCTCTGTCCCAAAAATAAATAAATAAACATTGAAAAAAAATTACTTTTTCTTTCCTAATAAGTATTTTGTGAGGAGCTTCCTTGAGGCTGTGTAAAGTCCTGTTCTTTCTGACACTTTCACCCATAGTGTCAAATATCCTTGTTGTTTCTTGCAAGAATTACAATTATTATAGTTGTCAAGTGGTGACAACTTACTGATCTTACTGATCTTTCCATACATATTTGCTAGTTGTCCCTTTACTATAAGGAAAAGCTTTCTCTTCTTTTCAATTATTAATTAATTCATTTATGTCAGCATCTACTCATGGCTTCTACATTTCACTCAGTGGATTAGAATCTATCCCTCTCACAGATTATTTTGATGCTCAAACTGTTCCAGACTTGACGAGTCAGAGCCCATCCAAGCTGCTTTCTGCATCCTTCTTTGAACACTTCTTTACTTTCTCATACTGTGTGTTCCAGTCCCGGAATCAGCTGTTTCTCCAAAAATACTTTGTTTCTCTTGTTGGACAGTTATAGATGCCAAGACCTAGGTACTCAACCATAACTACTGCAATATCACTACTTCCAAGCTCTCTCAAGGATAGAACTAAAAAATATGTGTTTGTATACCAATACAACTTCTATACATGAATATGCATATATGTGTATATGTATTCATTTAATTTATATTATTCTCTGTGTTGAAACCCCTAAGCTTCTACTGGTAACTCTAATTCACCATGAAGTTCATATTTGTGCTTTTCTTTTCAAAGCATGAAAAATTCTGGCTGTCCTTATCCTCAATACATTACCTTTTTCTCAATTTCTTTGCATATACTCAATCCCCTAATCCACTAGGCCACTGACACACTCAGCTCCTTTTGGGTTATCTTCTCCCTCTGGTCCAATGTCACTTTTTTATGTAGGTTCCAGCTACCACCAGCCTGCTTGCTCAACTCACTGAGGCTGCTGTAGGCTATTTTACTAGGTTGGAAGAAAGAAATTAGCAAAGGAAGATAGACTGATTTCTTACTATATTTCTTTTTATAATCTTGACAATGCTGTGATACAGTACTATTATTTCTATTTTGTAGATTGGGAAAATGAGGCACTTAATGGCTGGATAACTTGTCTAGAGTCACACATTTAACTAGGGCTAGGATTCAAACACATTCGGGTATTGTGACTCTAGAGCACACACTCAGAACCACTACATTTTTCTGTCTCTCTTAGGCAGATAGAGGATGTTTAGAAGGGTATATCTGTGACACAGAAAAAAAATCTAAACTAGAGACGCAGGTTTGGGGTAGGAGGATGTTAATTTTTAAGTTCTGTGTTGTATTCATGGCACTGGAATTGAATACTAGTAAGAGAGGAAGTAGAAGAGGCAAGGATAAAGATTCAATATGCATAAAAGAAAGAAGGGACTGGTACAGAGAGACCATAGGTTGATAAAGAGAAAAAAATGATTGACC
This sequence comes from Prionailurus bengalensis, assembly GCF_016509475.1. NCBI lineage: Eukaryota > Metazoa > Chordata > Mammalia > Carnivora > Felidae > Prionailurus > Prionailurus bengalensis. The sequence goes on from NC_057343.1 coordinate 201,690,468, forward strand.
AGAAAGGTAGGAAAAAAAAACTAACATGACAAAATGGTGCTTAAGCAAGAAGCTAGCATAAAAAACTCTCACTAGATTTCATGATTCAGTCACTGCTGCTTATTTGATTCTGTACTTCATGTGATTTACTAGCAGTCTGTCTCTATAACTAGAAAATGGTGAAAACACTTCAAGGTGTACCCACTTGTACACCTCAAACAATTCTCTGTGTAGAGCAAGTAGTCAATATGAAGCTATCAAATTTTCAAAAGAAATTGAGATGAACTTAAATCATTATTTAACTTTACAAAAGAAGAGAACAGAAAAGAATAGAAATTAAAGGAGAAACATTTTAGGATCTTGGATTCCAAAAGAGAAAGAGAGAAGAGATAGGGAGTTCTTTTTGATAGTGTTTTGGAGAAGATTAAAGAAGGAAACACTTTGAGATTGCTTAATTTGCTTCTAGAAAGAAAACAAATTGTTTTACTAGAACTCTGAAAAATGATTATTTAATCTTAAAAACTGCTTCATGATGTAAAAAATGTTATTTTTCTCACTTTATAGACAAAAACGTTAAGACAAATTAAATATTTTGCCTAAAATCACACAACCAAGGAGTGGCAGACATGAGCTCCAAATCTATGAACCTTTCATTCCAGTGTCCTAGTGCTTTGCGTGGGAGCTTTAAATACACATGTAGCTTAAGATCACATGTATTTCAAAATTATATTATTAATGAGCCTGAAAAAAATTATACCTGTGAGAACAGAGAAGAGAGATGAGAACAAAGGGAGAAGATCGCATCTTGTAGAGGAGGGGCAGTTTGTTATTCAGGAGTGCAGCAAAAATAGCAGTAATAGAAGAGTAGGGGGAGGGAGAGTAAAGGCAGCAGTTAACAGTTACAATAGTTGTAGTAGCTGTTGAGGGGTGCCCACTCTATGTCATGCATTGCTTCATACAGTACATAATATCTGTTTACATTTTTTTTTCTGGAAGGAATTCCTATTTTTTTAGATCTGGGATTGCTTCTAACTACTAATTATTTTTCTTCAGCCTCTGGCATTTGAGATAAGATGGACAAGAAAATTTTTCCAATTTTCAAATTCTCCCCACAAAATGACCTTTAGTGTTCTGGTTCAGTTTTTAATGACAGGCAGGATATAACTGCTCTCATCCATTTCAAGCATCCATGAATTGTTATTGTTTTTTTCTCTCCATTATCATTTAGACAATCAATACATGTTTAGCTTCTTCAATAAATAAGTCAGTGATTTCAGAGCCTTCACCATTACTTGAACTCTCTCTAGTTGTGTCTTTCTGGTAATAAAGGGATGAAAAACAATCATACGGTTTTCCAGAAATCATCATTAGTTGTGTAAAAGAAGGATTTTCATTTTGTTTTTCATGGTACAATGTCTCTGAACTTCACTCAAAATAATTGTGTGTGTGTGTGTGTGTGTACTATCACAGGGTGTATTCAATACATATTACAACTTTATCTCTTAGTAGGCATTTCTTTATTTTTCCCCTTGTATATCACTGCCCCCCAACAGAGATGGGGGAGGAAGATAAGTATTCATATATGCTAAATATAATGGAATTTCCAATATATGCCCAAGACAAAAATAAAGTAATTATTTAAACACACACCTGGTTTAAAGAAAAATTTAAACAATATAAGTCATATGTGAGATATAGTTTTTGCTGCCATAAAACTTACCTCAGAGCTAACGATTTAAAATATAGCTGTTGAGGTGCACCTGGGAGGCTCAGTTGATTGAGTGTCCAACTTCGGCTCGGGTCATGATTTTATGGTTCATGAGTTCGAGCCCTGCATCGAGCTCACTCCTGTCAGCGTAGAGCCCACTTCAGATCTTCTGCCCCCTCTGCCCCTTCCCTGCTTGTGTGCTCTCTCTCTCTCTCTTAGTCAAAAATAAATCAAAATGTAAAATATAGCCATTTACTTATTTTACAATTTTGTAGAATGGTGATCTGGGCTGGCCCTTTTTGGACCATTCTTCTGGTCTAGATCTGGCTTGGTTAATCTCAGCTGGACTCATTCATACTTCTCTCAGTAGCTGACTGGTTATCTATGGAATGGCTGGTTTCTAATGTCTTTGGCTGTGACAGTCGGGATGACTTGGGTCCCTGTCTACAAAGTTTCGTAACCTCTAGCAGGCTAGGCAAGTATTCGGATGATGGTAGATTTTCAGAGCAGTACAAAGGCGCATCCCAATGGGTAAGGGCTTTTTATATTCACTGCCCCATATCATATTTGTCAAACTGTGTCAGGTTTGTAAGTCTCATAGCCAAGGCCAGAGTCACTGTGGGAAAGCAACCACCAAAGTGTGAGGATAAAAGGGAGATGTGAACAAATTTGTGAAAGTTGCACTTAAATGGCCAAGTAGATAGCATAATATATGTAATTATATATATTGGAGGAATGTTGATCAAACAACACTTTACCAAAATCTATAAAAGCTGAAGTGATTCTTTTTTAAAAAAAATACTTTTGTTATTTTTCAGAGAATCTCTAATTACTAGAGATTAAAATGTTCTCAAAATTATAAGGAATCTAAGTGAATTATAGGATATGACCTTAGCCTGTTATAAGATACAAATAATCTTTTGGGACCAATAGGAACTGTACACCTAAGCAAATATGAAATGATAGAAAAAATAGTAATAAAGTCTCTCATTAATTTATTGAAACTAGATTGTAATGTGGATATTTTGAAGAAAATAATATGCTTTCCTTTATTGTCTTTCTAAATACATGACATTGGTTTCTATTTGATTCTAGATATCTGATCCAGTATGAGTCTGATCTAGTCAAGAATATAGGCAATTTTAGGAAATTTAATCCATGTAAAATGAGAAGTTTAACAGATAATTATTGAGCAACCATAAATGAGCAAATTTACCATCTACAAAATAGACTAAAACAGTAAGACAGAATTCTTGTAAGTAAGGCCAATGTATTAGGAGATTTTCCAATATCTATTACATTTTCTTTAGTTTATTGAGGGTCAAGTCTTGAGAATTCAGCCCTAGAATTCTCCAGGTATGTAGAGAAAATTACTACCATTGCCTGTTATGATTTAATTATGATGTTGAAGTTGGAAATGAGGATAAATCAGAAAGGAAGTATCACTAAAATGAAAGCCTACCTCACTCCTGCTCTGTCCCTACTGAGGACTCTAGGAGGAAGCTCAGAATACTAAGAGTCAGAACAGACAATAATGTGCCTTGATTTATCAGTATTGAGCTGCTTTGGATTCTTCTTCCTAAAACTCCAGGGATTGTTAAGACTGGGCCCAGAGTGGCTGGAAGTCTGTGTTAGAAACTGACAGAAGGAGCCACTACAGAAGGGATGAAGTCAGCTGAGTATGGTACACCTTCTGCATCAGGGCCAGTGTAACTCCAAAGGGAACCAAGAGCCATCTTGATCACCAATGAAGGCCAAAGTAAGAGGTTTCCACAAGGGCATGCAATTGTACCAAACCCAAGCCTAGAGAGATACCCCATGGTACATACCCAAAACAGAGGCACAACAAACAAGCATGCAGACGACACTCAGGTAAAAAATAAATTGTTTCCATCCACCCCAGGAACCAAGAGACTGTGAATCTTTTCCTTTAATATGATATTGAGTAATCTGTATCCCTACTACCTAGACCTACATGCCATCTTGGGAAGGGAAAGAGAAAAAGTAAGAAGATTAGAAATACGTTACTGTTATAGATTTCTTTTTCCAGTTAAAGTGAGCAAAAGTAAAGGCATTATTTAATTATTAGATGAGACTGAATTTCAATCTGAATTAAACATTTAGTTTTCATGCCCAAACCCCTTCATCATGATCTGGTGAAGATGAATGTATGTATAAAATATAAATACTTTGATTTAGATGTCAGAATTTTGATATGTGTTAAGATTGATAACCTGGAATATGTCCCTGGTTTATGTTTTAAAATAAATATACATTATATTTACTTATTCCTTTGACTATTTTGCACCACCATTTTTTTATGTTTTATTTTTTTCACAAATGTGGTACCTATGATACAACATGAGTAAAATAAATTTATTGGATAATTTCATGCTATTTGTCATTGACTATGTATAAATGATGATAGCTAGCTTTCTGGCTTGAAAAATCTAGATAAATGGGAGTACCATTCACTGAGAAAGAAAAACAGAAGTGCATGATACTTGGATGGTATATGTTTAAAAGTTCAGTTTTAGATCTGTTTTGTTTGAGGGGTTTGAGTCATCCTGTAGAAAACATTATGCAGGCTACTGGCTTTGCAGTGCTACAAATGTTAGGATGGGATCCTAACTCACAGGATTAATTTTTTTTTTCAAGATTTACATTTACGTAGACTTAAAGTGACTTCATTACAAAAAAGTAAAATGATCAAGGTTGTTCATTTTTCAGGGTTACACTAGCACTGAATTTGGTGCTTTGATATTTATTTTATTCAATTTAAATACATATGCTTTTATAGTATATAACCTATTGATTTTCTTTTGGTGTAATTCAACTCTTGCTGATGTTTCTTCTTTGCATTCTTGTGTGCTCTAACCACAGGCCCTTGGACTGTCTGAAATGCTCTTCTCTGTACCTCAGAGAACTTTCTTTCCACTTCCTGTTATCATCCATAGTTAGTTTCTAGGTTTTCCAAGGAGTCCTTTTTTACTTTCCCAATGGAGCTATTTGCTCCTTATCACTCTTAGAGAACAGTATATCTCTCTTTGTTGTTATTTACCACAGTTTCATTGTTACTCTATTTGTGTTTATTTGGTTAATATTTTACTCCCCCTTAGGATGTTGTGTTCACTTTGGCCTACCTCAATACCTAATCCAAAATCTGTCACAGTAGTGCTCAGTAAATATTTGTGAAAGAAAAACTAAATGAATCAGAGAGTGGCTGTTAAGGTATAAAGTATTTAAGTAAAATACTTCATAAGTTCACTTCATTAGTGCATAACTCTTTCTATAACTCTTTATATACTTATACCACTAAATTTCTCTTGTATGAATGATGGCTTTAAGATATCATTTTTCATGGGCTCTTTCTAAAATTTGCTTTAAGTTTCTGTTTTATAGAAAATACTAAAACTAAGTTCATTTGTTCTTGTTGACTTTGAATCATTATAAGCATATTTAATCATACTCTGTGTTATTAGAGTTGGTGTTTCCCCTTACTGTTTTCTTCTGCAACCTTTAAAGCCAAGGTATCATTCTTTTTTTTTAATTTTTAATTTTTTTTTTATTTTACAAAAATATACTTCTTTTAATTTTTATTTTCTGGATAAAGAAAGTTGCCTAAATTTAAATGAAAACACAACTAGATTTATAGGAAGAAAGAACAAAAGACAATCACAATAGTGAAACGATTTAGAACACAGAGTCAGAGTTTTTGGATAAAACAGTGTTGAACACTCATACTTAGAAATGTGTAATAATTATTTTCACTTTGCACTTTCAAAAAGTTTAAAAGCATTAATAAAAACAGATTTAGGGAGGTCAGTTCTACACTTCTCTTTTCTTCATTTTATTTTTGTTAATTTTATTTTTAATTTTTTAAAATTTACATCCAAATTAGTTAGCATATAGTGCAACAATGTTTTCAGGAGTAGATTCCTTAGTGCCCCTTATCCATTTAGCCCACCCCCTCCTCCCACAACCCCTCCATCAACCCTCAGTTTGTTCTCCATATTTATGAGTCTCTCTGTTTTGTCCCCCTCTCTGTTTTTATAAAACAAAAATAATGTGAAAAAAATAATATAATTCTTCTATATGTCAAATTCCACCTTTTCTCAGAGTCCTTTGATACTAACCAACCTTTCTTCCTCCCTTAGATTGCTCCTTTTATCTGCTGTTGTCAAGCAAATAAGACATCCAAGCTTTTAAAAAAAGAGGCAAAATATGAATCAACAAGGAACTAAGTATAAATTTTAGGACTGAAGTAGAAAGCACTAAAGCAGAAACTTAAGGATTATTTCAAATATGCAACAAACTTTTTTGCTTATGTTTGAGTTTATAGATTTATTAATTTATAGATTTATTTATTTTTCTTAAATCTAACCCTAGAGAAGCAAGGTCTTCTCAAAGGGAAATAATTAGGAGATAGTTTGATGGACCTTACCTGTGAAAAGTCTAGAGTTACAAATTTCCAGTTATAAAATAAACAAGTCATAGAGTTCAAAAGTACAGCATAGGGATATAGTCAGTAATATTGTAATAGCTTCACATGGTGACTACACTTATGGTGAGCATTGACTATGTACAGAATTGCTGAATCACTGTGTTGTACACCTGAAACTAATATAACATTGCATGTCAACCAACTTCAATAATAATATATCTAGCTGTTTGAATCATGAGAGTATAATCAAGATACCACTTCTCATATGGCGTTATGAACCCAAAACTAAGACAGTAGAACTACAATGAAATAAGCATAAGCTAGTGGAACTCACATGTATGAAAAGTCACCAAATCTCATAACCTCTTATAGAGCTTTTAATAATTTTCCTCATCTTACTTTCAGAGAAGTGCAACAAACAAATGCTACTAGATCTAGATCTGGAATGGTGTCTCTTACATCTTTGTGTGTATAAAGCCCCACAAGTGATCCAATTTCAATACTGGATCAAGAAAGAGCATTGTCAACCAGCAAGCTGCTGAATTTATAAATGTTTACAGGGTGATTTCACTAGAAATTTTCATTCTTGACTCTGAAACAAGCAGCCTATTGCATGATGGTGAAATTTTCTCTGGCACTTATATTACAGAGGTTGGACTGACTATTTCCCGAGGGTAAATGGAGATTACTCTATTCCACACATTTATGAGATTGTCTTAGTATGTCAGAGTCAGATTTCTATTCTTACCATTTTTCATTATTGTCAACTTTATAACTTCAGTCAATTATAGGGCTGCATTATAAGATGTAGATTATATCAACCTTTTAAATTGGATAGACTGAGAATTTAAACCTCTCAGTTCCAACACTAGAAAGTAAATAGGTTAATAACGTATGACAAGAATGTTGAGACTGTAGAGGAAAAGTTTAGCTAAACTGGGGTTTTCTCTACTAATTAATAAAGACAGCAGTAGACTCAAGGAACCTTTTAAATCCCCGTGAAAATGGTGTCTATTTTTCAAATGCTCAGTATCAGTTAATGTCACATTTTTGTCTAGAAAACTTAGGCTCAATCTGTGTTGTTGAATAATTTAGGGACAATGATATATGGTTTGCCACATATACCCATGATAATATGAATCAATTTAGCAGGGAGGATAATGTTTTGAATCTTTTAGTTTCCTAGTAATTTTACAGTTTAATATAACTAAATTATTATTTTTCTTACTTTTATTTTGTATAGTTCAATTTTCCACAAATGTAGTAAGTCCAGACATCAAAATGATACCAGTAAATACATAAAGAGTGTCCTTTAGGAAAGTTAATTTTGACTTTGGCCATCATAATTCTATCTTAGATTTCACTGCTGAGAAACTGGTAACCTATACATCACTTAGTTCAGTGAATACTGACCTTTCCTCTATATTGATTATAATATATATTATTACTATAATATTTGATTAGTAAAGTGAATCCTAGTCTAGACTCTAGATGCAGACCTCCTGGATTCAATTCTGGCCCCTTAATTACATGCTCTGGGATTATAAGCAAGTTCCTTAATTATTTTGTGCCTTTGTTTCTCATATGCAAAATAAGCACAAAACAATCATACCTTACATGGTTGTTAGGAGGATTAAAACGTTTCTGCATATAATATGCTTAACACAATAAATAACCAGTAAATGTTAGTTTGTATAAGTATATGTAACAGTAATACTATTCCTAATGCCAGAGTTTTAAGTGGAATGTAGAGGAATGCACTACTTTAACTCTATGATTGATATCATGAAATACTGAATTTAATTTAATTTATCCTAAAATCAATGGAAGACACATTTTAGTATAGTGAGGACTAGAATGGAGAGAAACTGTAGGAAAACAATTATGTTTGGATCTTTCTTCAATTTTTGGAGACTCCTTAAAATGCATCTAAACAGCAATTAGTTTGTTTTATAGAAAACATTTTATGAAACTATTTTATGAAAATAGTTTGTTTTATAGAAAACAAAGCATGGTGTGGAACATACAAGAACCTCAATGAAAAAGAACAGTAAGAACACAAAGTTATTTTGTATGTAATGTAAGAAGTCTTTCGGAAGGTTCTTTTAGTTCTCAATTTAGAGGCATCATGAGTGCTCAGAGTTATTGAGAAACTCTTTTATTGCATCACATCGAGGGAAAGAAATATCAATGTAAGTGGACTGCTTCCTAGTGTCTGTCAATTAGTAGGCTGAAGAAGACTATAGTGGACTGCATTAGGAGAAGTCCTTCATAAAGTTGAAGATTCTCAATGTACCACTGGGTGAAAAGCTAATCTATTTGATGCTTAGTAGTATGCTAAATGAGAAAGGAAAACCTTGATCACATTTAGAGAGAATTAGAAACACAGAATAGTGCCAACTTAGAATCTGACTATACAAGTGAAACCTACTAATTGTTGACCTGAGCACAGTTATGTGAATCTTAACTTTATTTCCACCCAATGCCCAGGCAAATTGACATTTCAGAAATTGTATAAAAAAGAGCCAGATTGATTTCCAATCTCTTTTAAGATTAACATTAATAAATATGTAATAAATAATATTTATGGAATGCTTACTGTGTGGCAGGTACTATTCTAAATATTTGACAAAGTTTAAGTCACTTAGTCTTCACAACAGCCCTGTCAAGTAGATATTGTTATTCTGTCTACTTTATAGATGAGGCAACTGAGGCACATAGAGGTTAAGTCAGCATCCAATGCTTCTACTTATAACTAACATTGAAATAAAGGAATTTGTTTTTTATCTGCTTGTTTTGATGTCATATAAAAAGAACAGATAACAGTAATAAGAGTTACAAAATGATTTTTTGATTAATTAAAAATATTGCTGTATTATTTATTACTATTTCAGTCATTCTCAAAGAAGCTAGAAGGAATTACCAGCAGGAACCTTAAATGTGAATAAAAAGGCTACAGCAGTTACATTTCTGCATGGAGTTATATTGGGGTGAATAAGGAAATAAACATAAGAAAGATACAATTTCACATATTAAAAGGACAGTTTACACCCATACATGCATTTATGTGCTCCAAATTAGGCACAATTCTGAATGTTCATTTTCAAAGTAGAAGAAATCAGAAGGAAGAGTCTATATTATTAACTCAGGGTATAATCATTTTACAAAGTGAAGAAAATTATATTTTGAAATTTTGAATCTGTTTACCTGTATTTCTTTGGTACTTTCATAGGAGAAAATAATTTTTCTCCTCTCCTTCAGGTTTGGGTGAAAAGCTCCCATTTTAAAGAAAAGCAGTGCAAAATTGTGAGCTCTGAATCGTCACTGTTGTTCTACATCATGAGGATCGGTTTGAGACATTGAAAACTGCCCAACTACACATTTGAGCTGTGTCTGAAATTGTGTAATTTACTTAGGGTGCCACTGCTGAAAGCATCTTAATTGCTTGGTTTGTTTTGCCTTACCTCCTCACCTTTTCTCTTACCTTCTTTGCCGTGGTTCTGTCTGGTTACCGAGCATGCTGTTCCCATGAGTTCAAGCTCCTTTTTTTTTTTTTTTTTTTTTTCAGTGTTCTGGTTAAATAGCACACATATTTATAAAGTTAGGACTTCAGAGAAACTTCACAGTGCCTAATACTGCATATTTAACAATGAGACTTTAACTACCCACTTTGAAAGCCATGGCATACCATTTATGAAAACGAATCCTGTGGACCTCTTTCAGGTTAGTAGCCTAACCGGACATTAATTAGGTTAAGATGTTATCATATATTTTTACTTTGAAATGTTAGTTTTCACTTCCAGAACTCAGCCATATTATGTGTCTCTGCCTAGTTTTTAGACTACTTTACAGCCCAATTCAAATTTGGGATTCAAACTTACTTCCTCATAATGTCTGCCTTGCTATGAACGCCACATCACTCTAGCTCTCTTTTATGTCTTGTTAACAATTCTGGATCCAGCTGAGTCTCTGTCACTTTACCTTGGTTGGCATCTTTATGGCAATAGTGCAAATACCCATTCACCTGGGAGAAAATGTTCTCTTTTTTCCACATTTCCCTTTTAGAATCCCCAGTTGCAGATAGTACTCAGTAGAATTACTCAAAGCAGTCCTCTTTTTCTTTAATGCCGTCCTCTTATATACTTTACATGTTCCTCTGTGTTAAATACAAAGAGCAGCTTGCTTCTTCCATTTATTGAGTAGCTACAATTTGCCAGACGTCATGAAGGAACCTAAACATACCATAAAGAGCTTATGCTCAAGTGGAGAAGACAGTTAATAAATAAGGAAATACATGATAAGAAAGCAAATTATAGAGTTTGGAGAGTGAGACAAAGCAAACAGGGTGTTATGATAGAGCGTATTGGGAGGGTGGGGGGTATTGATATATGGCAGAAGTTTACTTAGCATGAGTCAGCACCAGAGAGGGCATGTCCTTTTTCTGAAAGATGAGAAGGGGCCAGCTGAGTAAAGACCTTGGGGATGACACTGTGTGCAGAAGCAGTGGCAGGTGCAACAGAAAGCTTCAAGAGATTCCTTGACACATGGAAGGAATTGAAACACTAGATGAGATTGAAGAGGTTGGAAGTATCCTGATTACAGATGACTATGCAGTGAATAATACAACAGGGTTTCTGTTCTTTTCAATAGTGATGATAAGCCATGATAAATTATCAACAGTGTCTCCTAGACTCCCATGGAATGAAAGGCCTACATAGGTAGAATACATTACTTGGGCCAGAATCTGTGGCCAAACAACAGTATATTTGTGTAAAAAAATGGGCTATTAAGATGATTAATTCACAACTCTAATTACCTGTATCCTACTCTTTCCAACAAAATCAAATGGACCAGGCTACCTAATATATTGTATATCCATAAAAGACATGAGCCTTGTAAATATATTGAATCTATTTATGGGGGACTTTACAGTACATTTGATAATAATAATTGAATCAGTGTTACTATATCTGTTTTTTATACTTTTATGAGAAAGATGATGACATTTGTTTAAATGTATGTAGTATACTTGGTATAAATGTACCTTTTATAAAGAAAGAATATACATCTTGTTAGAATCTTTTCTGGGCCTTTAATTTAAGTAGTATTAAAAATGTAGTCCCTATCCATGAGGTGAGAAAAATACAACAGGCCTTTGAAAATCATCTTGACTAATACTTTGCCAAATGATCATGAACATATATCAACGCTTATCTGTACAGGTGGTTCTTGTACAGGAAACAGCATTATGCACACTTTGACTAAAGGTCACAGAGGAATAAATAAAGTTCTTTTTGAACTCGGCAAGAATTTATGGGAATGTAGCTTACTTTAAATAACAAAGTGGCAGCCTAACCCTCAAAATTCTCCATTGTATACACTCATTTCACTGACTTGACTCATTATGGAGATAAACTGGTCCTGACTGAAAGAGAAGGAAGTTTGTGTTGAAAGATGTATTACTAATAACCCTTTAGTTAATACTGGCATGAGATGCTTCTCAAGAACACTGGTCTGAAAGTTTCTTATCTTTTGGGGATTCAAACAGAAGAAGAAATCCAACAGTCAGTGATTCGAGAGTCAGTTTGTCTCTCTCCCTATCTGTCTGCCTATCTGCCTGCCTATCTATCTATCTATCTATCTATCTATCTATCTATCAATCATCTGTCTATCTATCTATTCTATTTTAAAATGAAGTTTAATGTAGAATTTGGGCAAATGTGTAAATTATACCTTAAAATAAAAGACTCAGTTTTAAGGTTGCTTCTGATGGAGTCCTCTGCCCAATTTTGGTTTCTTATTAGAGTTTTTTCTGCTTCTTGAGTTGATGTTTTGTTTTTGTTTTGTTTTTTCTTTGCTTTTTCTCTTGGTAGAGTAGGTATAGCAGCAAAGGTATCATAAAAAAATAATTTGTGTATAATTTTATTCTACGTGTGGATAGAAAATGTTTACAAATATAATCAACATAATATTTTACTCATATTTTTAAGAATTTATTTTCTAATTTGACAGGTGTGTATTGAATAAATAATTCCTGCAGTACCTTGCACCAGGAATGGCCCATGTACTTCATTCATGTGTGTTGCAGGATTTATCTAACCACTTGCCTCTGCATGAACCACAGTCTATCTCAGTTTCCTTATAAATTAAAATGCTTCAATGGACATTTTTCAATAGACATCCTTGTACACATGTTTTTTGAAAAGCCCATGGTCTTAATCATCATAATATATGCTCTAAAACAAGGAGGGAACATCTTTTCAATGTAGGTAAGTTATGTTTGACAGATAGTAATTGATGACTTAACCCCACAGAGAGAGGTGACCTGGGGACTAGGGTTGATGTTTGAAATTCTTAAGGAGCTAAGCATAACACCAAACACTGAGGATCTTGCTCCTACATCAGTGATGACAGAGTCTACAGGCCATATCTACATTGATGTTTGTGGAATTTATAAATATGAAAATGAGATATATACCTAGTCTATGAGGATGGGTTGGTGTATCTATCAACTTTCCTACCCATTTAACTACTATATATCTTCTCATAGAAATTGCTTTTTAGTTGTTCCTTTTTCCATACACCAATATCTTAGTCTACATTTTTTAAATGATCTCAGCTGAACTCTTGATATTCTTCCTTGTATGAACGAAATACTATAAACTGACACTCGTGGCTTTGAATTCTGGATTTCTGTCTCTGCGACTTATAGCCATATTCCCTCATAGTTTCAATAATGGTGGGGATGTCAATTTTTAAATAAAGTAAACTTTATTGCTCTTTCGGTTGTCAGAGCAGAAGCAGAAAGGGCATTATCTTTGATTTTAAAGGTATTTTGCTTAAAAAATAAATCGGTTCAAAGCATATTCTCTTCTTTTCTTACAGCTAAGTGTTTGAAAAACTGGTGAAAGTGTGGTCATTTAGTAACTATAAGAAGACAAACCCCTTAACCCTCTGCAGGTGTTACTTTGTAATGGCTACTTTCATTAATTTTTGCAATTTAATATATATTCAAATAGACATCATTGTTTTAGTTATTTATCTTTAAGCTACCAGTATTAATGCCCTATAGATAACTATAAGTCTAACGTCCAAAACATGTAAAAATAATATCCAAATAAAGGTAAAAATGAAGGTAAATGGCTTTTAAGCATGTGTGTATTTAAAACAAATAAAACCTCTCTCCTTAACAAAAATGCATCAAATGCCGGCAGCTATAATGAAATATTGCTTATATTATAAATAAATCATGCCTTCTGAATTTTAAATTAAAAAAAATGATCCAAGAGTGATAAGCTTTGTTGAGAGAAAAGCTAGTTTTAGAAGTATACCGTTTAATAAAGTAATTATAAATGGGAATATAATATTTTAAAGGGAATGATTCACTTATTTACTAAATAAATATAGTATTCCTTCATAATAAGAAGGATAGGTAAAATAACATATATCTTTTCTTTGTTTTATAGTTATTCTTATCCAAAATGTCAGTATTTCACTCAATTAGAGAATGCCTTGAGTGAATTAATTGAAAATAGTTTAATAGCTATGTGAATAGAATCACTAGAAAGAATTCTATTCTTTGCAATCTAGCGTCCACACAGAGGTCTCAGGGGTAGTCACTATTTTTGATAGGCTGAAAGAGTTTGCTTTTAACTGGTCTATCAGAATTGAACAGTAGGGGACGATATTTCACTAGTTTGTGTAAAATCCATTAGCGTTAAAGCAGAAAAATAGCCTTTTAATGGGGCCACATAGCTAGTCAAAAGTAAAGACAAATCTGATAGAAAATGATTAATTTAAACTGACTTTTGTTTAAAAATATTTCTTTTTACTTGTTTATCTAAATCAATTTTTGTTACTTGTAGAATATTTGTCTATACTCTCATCAGCATTTTTTAATGTTTAGATTTTATTGGAAAGGCATACTTATCTTTAGTGCTATTTTTACTACATTTTCCCGATTAGAATTCTCCATAGGGGAAGACTTCACATTAAGAGATTTATTTAAATTAAAAATATTTTATCCTCTAATTTTGCCAAGAAAAAAAAAAAGCCAAGAGTTAAGAACATATTAGGAGTAAAATCAATGGTGATGCTTCCATAGAATTTATACCTGTGCTTTCAATTCTTTTCTGTGTAACAGACTGCAGGGGGGGGGGGAGAACTTTATTTTTTTTTATATTATATTATATATTTATATTTCTGCAATTGAGTCTCCCATAAGAGAGAATTCTGGCACTGAATGGTTCTAGAGTTTTCACTGGCAAAGCTGACTCTCACAAAAATTAATGGCAGAACATAAATGCATATTTATATAGAGATAACAAGAAAGTGTGGTGTAGTAAAATATTCCAAAGTAATGTTTTACATGCTTTTGAAGTTTGATATATTTTCTATGCCAACCTTGTCATGAAAACCAGCAGCAGGAAATTTACATGTTATTTTAAGTAGGGAGTATTTACTGATACTTATGTGTTCCAGTATCAAGCATTTTAACTATATGTACTAATGAAATATTAAGAAATTAATTAACAGCTTATCTAGAAATCTCATGATTCATTTTTTTCTAGAAATAGAATTTCTATTTACTTTTCCAAGAAATGATTTTGAAGTTCTTGGAATATAAAACCTAATATATATCTCAGTGTTTCATAAATTTACTTGTAAATTAGGATACTACTCTTAAAAATTATAAAATATAATGCAATGAATTTCTTTGTGAAGGTGTATTCTGTAAATAGTTGTTAAAACAATATTTCTGATAGTTTAATTAATCATGAAATAATTAACAAATTATGTCATCTCCATTAATCTTAATTTCTGCAATTGTCAGAGGCCCAGAAAATCAAATACAATTTTAACTTCTTTATAAGTGTGCCAGTGATTGATTGTTTTTGGGGAGAGTATTTTCTTAGGAAATCTGATTTGGCTAAAAGAGAATTTTACTGAAACAAATCATATTAAAACGTACAGATAACTTACTATACAAAAGTAGGACATGGTTTAAGAGGAGTTTCTCATACTGATCTCAGCTTAGTTGGAAAATGCGCAAGATCTTAGAATTGGTACTAAGCATTACAATTAATGACACCTACATATGACTTGGATAAAGAGAGTAATATAAGTAACAGATCAACAAGAGTAAAAAATGATTAAGCAGAAAGTGAGAATATCAAAGCAGCCATCAAATGGCATGCTAGTCCTAACTTCTCTCCTCCTGAGAATTTTTCAAACCAAGAAGAGATTCTACACTAAAGACATTACATTTAGGATTGATTTTCATTTAGACCTTGTCAGGACAAAGATTTTATATACAGTGCAGTAACAGATTGTGTTTTATCCATAAAATCCTTTTTAACAAAGCACACACACAACACATAAGCTACTTGCAATAATGAAGCTCATAGTCTCATTGAACATCCATCAGATTCAAGCTGTTTATCTAGTCCTAAGGATACCCTCTGAACAAAAACAGAATAGAATTCCCTTCACTACCCTCTTAGGAGCACGTGTCCTTTGTTTTATGAGTGACTCAAAGATATATGTGTGGAAGTTTAAAGGCACTGGAACAGTAGCTTTTATTTTTTTATCTTTCTGTTTTTGAAGTTTATTTTTCTTGAGAGAGAGAGAGCGAGAGAGAGAGAGTGAGACAGTGTGAATGGGGGAGGGGCAGAGAGAGAGAGGGAGAGAGAGAATCCCAAGCAGGCTCCATGCCATCAACACAAGAGCCTGACACAGGGCTCAAACTTGAAACCATGGGATCATGACCTGAGCCAAAATCAAAAGTCAGATGCTCAACTGACTGAGCCACCCAGACACTCCTGGAATAGAACTGTTAAATTGTTCTAAATAAGAAATAAGTACTAGAAGGGCACTTGGGTGGCTCAGTAGGTTGAGTGTCTGACTTCAGCTCAGGCCATGATCTCACAGCTCGTGAGTCTGAGCCCCGCGTTGGGCTCTGTGCTGACAGCTCAGAGCCTAGAGCCTACTTCTGATTCTGTGTCTCCCTCTCTCTCTGCCCCTAACTTGCATTCTGTCTCTGTCTCTCTCAAAAATAAATAACATTAAAAAAATTAAAAAAAAAAGAAATAAGTACTAGAGTTAGAGCAGTTTTTCTCCTTGGAAGAAATTTTGCCCCTTGGGCAATATTTAGCAATGTCTGGAGAAATTTTTGATTGTGACAACTTGGGAGGGTTATGCTACTGGAAACTGTTGAGTGGAGGCCAAGACACTGCCCTTATACATACTTCACCCATAGCAAAGTATTATCTGGTCCAACATGCCAATAGTGCAAATGTTGAGAAATCCTAATTTATGGGAAGAGGAGAATGTTCAGGAAAACAAACAAACAAACAAACAAACAAACAAACAAACAAACAAAAACCCTCTCTGCCTCCTTTGAGGTCAAATGGAACTAGGGAGTAGGGAAATAAGGAGGATTCTTTGGCTAGAGGCAGGTTGAATATAAATGTTACGTGAAATAAGTGTTAATGTGCTAAGAAGTGTAACCCCTTCTTATGACTTACAAATCTTCAATATAAAGTATAATGTTTTCGTTGTGCTTTATTTCTTTCTGCAATCATACGAAGGACTGAGTTTTACAATTAAGGCTCGTCAGTCCATGGAGATGTAGGAGAACAAATACTGTTTTAGTTGATAACTACTTTGTGCATACTGACTCAGTGATGGTTCAGTTATTGAGATATTTTCATGCCCGTTAATGAGTAATTGTTATCTTGAATCCTTGAGTGAACTTGATACCCCAACTAACCCCCAATACCTCTCACAATCCAGCGAGGAAAGAATAATGTCTGACACAGTTATAGGCCAGACAATGGCCCATGTCTTTTCTGATGGTTTGTGGTTAAATATTTTGAATGTTACTTTTTTTAATGCTCTTAATAAAATCAAACCTCAATCTTTCAAAGTTGGCACCTAAAGGACAACTCACATAGAGGGTCGTGTGAAAGGCAGTGAAAACCAGTCACCACTTCATAAGTTAAGATTTTTTTTTTCTATTAACAAGCTTGGAAGTGTAGTCTTAAATTTATTAATGAAAGTGGCAGGTTTCTGTTGAGAGATTCAGTGTATGAACAATCACTTGTCAGTATGCTAGTTTTCTAAGTAAAGCTAAGATATTTTAAATAGCATAATATTTATTTGCTTAGTTTAGGCTCCTTGGAGTGAAAATGCTTTGACAAAACTGGCTAAGTGTCAAAATAATAAACATGTCAAGGAATGGAAATCTCCTTAAAAGCAAAATGAAGATGAGAATAAAAATGTCAGGTTTGGGCTGTACAAGTTATCAAATCAATTATATCAAATGCATTTTCATTATCTAAATTTACTTGCTGTTATTTATTTTTAAGAAATTTTTATAGTTGCCATAAAACGTATTGCACAGCACCTTGGATTGGTTTGCATTTTTTTCTAAAGGAAGAGCTCTGAAATTGTAGTGAATAGTCATAGCAAGACAGAGGTCCAGGGTACAGAAATGATTCTACAATTCTGTTCAGGAAGACAAAATCAAAATGCAGGGGGGGCAGAAAGTTGGATGATAATAGATACTGTACTGTGGCATTTGAACAATTTTTTTCTTAATCTAGTAGAAGTTATTAATTGTAATAATTTCCATGAGATGTTCTTCCAGATGTATTATATTTTAGAACTAAATGGCATTTCAGTGGAATACCAACCAGCATAACATATGGTTTTGAAGAGTATCTGTTACAGAGATTGAGAGTAAAAAAAAAATGTATCTATCCTATTTGAAGAAATGGATATTTAGATGATGAACTGTCACCATAGAAAATGGCAATGTACTCAAACCACAGCAGAGATCAGATGGCTTTGATGATGAACATTTAAATTAAAATAATTTTTAATTGCTTACACCAATAACAAATAAACTTTACCTTCACCTCACATGTATGCCCATTTCTATATCCACACCCATTCAGCTTGCTCTCATAACAACTTTCAAACATATGCCATCATGTTTGTTTTTAGAGAGTCTTAAAACTCCAATATTCATCTACACTGAGACACATTATAGTCATGTCAAAAATCAAAGACTGAGAATTATTTTAAGCAGCAAGAGAAAGATGACTCACCAAGTATGAAGAACCACCATTATTCTATCAGTGGATCTCTCAGCAGAAACCTGGCAGGTCAAAAGAGAGTGACATGATATAATCAAAGTGCTGAAAGAAAAAAAAAAGTCTACCAACCAAGAATAGTGTATCTGGCAAAACTATCCTTAAAAAATGAAAGAAAACAAAAATGTTCTCAGATAAGCAAAAAATGAGGGAGATTTTCATCACTAGACTTGCCTTACAAGAAATATTAATGGTAGTTTTTCAAGATTCTAAACAGGAACACAAAGCCATATGAAAGTATAAAGGTTGCTGGCAAAGACAAGACTATAGACAAATACCGAATACCATAATCCTATAATGATGTTGCAAAAATCACTTTTAATAATTAGATATAAGTTAAAAGACAAAAGTATAAAAAATATAACTAAAATATGTTCATGGATACACAATATAAAAAGATATAACCTGTGACATCAGTACCATTAAGTGTTGGAGGATGAAAAAGTGTAGAGTATTTGTATGTGATTGAAATTAAGGTGTTGTCAGCTCAAAAGAGATTATTATAACTATACAATGTGTTATATAAATCCTATGGAAAAAAGTGGGTTTTTTTGCCATGTTGTGCCTTTCCTCCTGGAATTGTAAGTGGAACACAATACCAGTACCTGTTTACACTGTGGAGTGGATGTTGTGACAGAGAACACACTAGAGGCTTTCTTACTGTTAAGCAAATAATGCCTTGTGAATGTATGATCTGTGGAGAAAGGCCTCTAGTTTTAGCTGCTGATGCTGTCTGTGTTGTTGGAGAATAAATTTTGGATGTTATTTTTTTCTCTTCCCCCCCCAAAAAAGCCTATGGTAACTACAAAGAAAATACCTATAAAGATATATGAACAAAATGAGAAAGTACTCAAAGCATGTTGCTAAAAATATCAATGAAACACAAAGGAAGAGAGCAAAGGAAAAGAGAGACAAAAAGTCTATAAGACAGAAAAAAATGAAGAAAATGGCAATAATAACTTCTTCCCTATCAATAATTACTTTAATGTGAATGGATTAAACTCCCCAATCAAAGGACATAGAGTAGCTATATCCAAGTATATGTTGTCTATAACAGACTCACTTTAAATTTTAGAATGTGCATAAGCTGAAAATGAAACGATGGACAAAGATATTCTATGCAAATGGCAGCCAAAAAAGATTGGGGTGGCCATACTTATATCAGACAAAATATGCTTTAAAATTTTTTTAATGTTTATTAATTTTTGAGAGAGAGAGAGAGAAACAGCGTGAGCTGGGGAGGGTCAGAGAGAGAGGGAGACACAGTGTCCAAAGC
The DNA here is from genome assembly GCF_016509475.1 of Prionailurus bengalensis. Taxonomy (NCBI): domain Eukaryota; kingdom Metazoa; phylum Chordata; class Mammalia; order Carnivora; family Felidae; genus Prionailurus; species Prionailurus bengalensis. The sequence goes on from NC_057343.1 coordinate 201,710,033, forward strand.
AGGCTCTAGGCTCTGATCTGTCAGCACAGAGCCCAACACAGGGCTCAAACTCACAGAACCAGGAGATCATGACCTAAGCCAAAGTCAGACACTCAACCGACTGAGACACCCAGGCGCCCCAGGCAAAATATACTTTTAAGTCACAAAGTGTAAAAAGAGACAAAGAAGGACATATAATGACCTAAAAAGGTCAATTAGCCAGAAAGGTATGACAATTATAAACACATATGCACATCAGAGTACTCACATATATGAAGCAAACAATGGTAGAACTGAAGGAAGATATAAGAAGAAACATGATAATAGTAGAGGATTTCAGTACTGTGCTTTCAATAATGGATAGAGCATCCAAATAAAATATGAATAAGGAAATGGGATTTGAACATTATAGACCATGTGGACCTCAGACACATTCAGAACATTCCATCCAACAGTAGCAGAATACACATTCTTCTCAAGTGCACATGGAACACTCTCCAGGATAGATTGTGTGTTGGGTTACAAAAAAATTTTTTAACAGATTTAAGAAGGTCAAAATCATACCAAGTATATTTTCTGACACAATGAATGACACTAGAAATTAATGAAGAAGGAAAACTGGAAAATTCACAAACACGTAAAAAATAAACAGCTTTTGGTTTGAACAAGAAATGGGTCAGTTAGGAAGTCAAAAGAGAAATTAGAAAATATCTTGAGACAAATAGAAATGGAAATACAACATACCAAAACTTAGTGGATGCAGCAAAAGTAGTACTAAGAAGGGATTTTATAATGATACACACCATCATTTAAGAAGAAAGAGCTCAAATAAACAATCTAACTTTACACCTAAAGAACCTAGAAGAAAAAACAGAAGAAAGGAAATGATTATAATTAGAACAGAAAAAATTGAAATAAAGAATAGAAAAATAATAGAAAAAAGTAAAACTAAGATTTACTTCTTTGAAAATATCAATGAAATTGAGAAACCTGTAGCTAGATTAAACAAGAAAAAAAGAAGACTTGAATAAATAAAATTAGAAAGAAATTTTCAATGAAGAGACATTACAACTGATGCCACAATTTTTTTTAAGAAGTTTAAGAGGCTACAATGAACAACTATATGCAAATAAATTGGGTAGTCTAAAAGAAGTGGATACATTATAAGTGTGCAATCTACTAAGAATGAGTCTTGAAGAAATAGAAAATCTGACTAGACCTATAACTAAGGAGAAGATTGAATTAGTAGTAAAAAAACATGCCTCCAAGAAAAGTCCAGGATGAGATCATTTCACTGGTGAATTCTATCAAATGTTAAAAGATGAATTAGTGTTACTCCTTCACAAATTCTTTTAAAATTTGAAGAGGGGGAACTCCCAACTCATTTTATGGGGCCAGAAATACCATGATACTAGAGCCAAGGAGCAAACAACAAACAAACAAACAATAAACAAACAAACTCACTACAAACAACAATAATAAAAACAAGCCACTATCCTTGATGATTATATATGCAAAAATTCTCAACAAAATATACTAGTAAACCAAATCCAACAGCACTTTAAAAGAGTCATACACCATGACCAAATGAGATTTATTTCTGGGATGCAAGGATGGTCTAACATATGAAAATCAATCAATTTCATACATAACATTAATGGAATAAGGGCTAAAAATTACATGGTCATAGCAATAGATGCTGAGAAAGTATTTGAGAAAATTCAGCACCATTTCATGATCTAAAACAACAAACTAGGAATAAAAGAAAATTAGCTCAATGTAATAGAGGCATATATGAAAAAAAAAACACAGCTAACAGTATATTTAATGGTAGGAAAACTGAAAAGCTTTTCTCTAAGATCAAGAATAAGGCAAGTGTACCTACTCTTACCACTTCTATTCAACATTATGCTAGAAAGGACTACCTAGAGCAATTAGGTAAGAAAAAATAAAGGAATCCAAATTGGAAAGGAAGAAGTAAAATTATCTCTATTCCCAGATGACATGATCTTATACATTGGAAAATCCTAAAGATTACACACACGCGCACATACACACACAAACACACACACACACACACAGCTAATAAACTATAACTAATAAATTCAGTAAAGTTTCAGAATAGAAAATCAACATACAAACGTCAGTTGCATTTCTATACACTAATAATAAGAATCTGAAAAGGAAATTAATAAAACAATCTCATTCATAATCTCATCAAAAAGAACAAAATGGTCGCTAAAAAACTTAAGCAAGGTTATGAAAGACTTGCACACTGAAAACTTGCAGACCACTGATGAAAAAATTTAAAAAGACACAAATAAATGGAACAACATCCAATGTTAATGGATTGGAAAACTTAGTATTGTTAAAATATTCATATTATTCAAACTAATGTACACATACATTGCAATTCCTATTAATATGGTGTATTAGAAAAAAAAAAAATCCAAAAACTAATATGGAAGCACAAAGTACCCCAAATTGCCAAACCAATCTTGAGAAAGAAGAGTAAAACTGGAGGCCTCACACTGCCTGATTATAAAGCATATTAAAAAGCTGTGGTAATTAAAACAGTATAGTATTACCATAAAAACAAACATTTAGACCAATAGAATACAGTGGAGAGCACAGAAATAAACCCACATATATCTGGTCATACTTGGTCTTCAACAAGTGTTCCTGGATTACACAATGAGGACAGGACAATCCTTCAACAAATGGTGATGAGAAACTGGATATCCAAATGCAAAAGACTGAAATTGGATTCTTAAACTATACACAAAAATCAACTCAAAATAGATTAAAATATAAACATATAACACCTGAAACTATAAAACTCCTAGAATAAGTTATAAGGGAAAATCTTCATGATATTGGTCTTGGCAATGATTTCTTGGATATGACACCAAAAGCACAGGCAACAAAGCAAAAGTAGACAAATGAGACTACATCAAACTAAAAAGCTTTTGTGTGAAAAAGAAAACAATTAATACAGTGAAAAGACAACCTACTGAATGTGAGATAATGTTTGTAAACCATATATCTGATAAGAGATTAGTATCCAAAATATATTAGGAATATCTCAAAATTAAAAATAAATAACCTAATAACAAAAAGATCAAAGGATTTGAATACACATTCCTCAAAGAAGACATATAAATGGCCAAGAGGAATATTAAAAGATATTTAACTTCACTAATATCAGGTAAATGCAAATAAAAATCACAATGAGTTGTAACCTCACACCTGTTAAATGCTTATTATTAAAAAATAAAAGAAATAACAAGTGTTGGCAAGAATGTGGAGAAACTGGAGCCCTTGTGCTCTGTTGGTACGTATACAAAATGGAATATACTGTATACTGCTATGGAATATATGGATGTTCTTCAAAAATTTAAAAATAGAACTATATGATCTAGAAATTTTGCTTCTGAATATTTGTCCAAAATGATTAAAATCAGGATCTCAAAGAGACGTTTGTGTTCCTCAATTAATTGCAACATTACTAACAATAGCCAAGAGATAGAAACAATGTAAATGTCCATGGATAGATGAATGGATAAAGATATATATATATATATATATATATATATATAGAGAGAGAGAGAGAGAGAGAGAGAGAGAGAGAGGATTATTCAGAGCTAAGAATGAAGGAAATTCTGCCATTTGGAACAATATGGATAAACATTGAGTATATTATGCTAAGTGAAAGAAGCTAATCACAAAAGGACAAATATTACATATTGATTCCACCTCTATAATGTATTTAAAGTAGTTAAACCCATAGAAAAAGAGTAGAATGGAGGTGGCCAGTGGCTAGGGTGAGAGAGAAATGGGGAGTTGATGTTCAATGAGTCTAGAGATCAGTTATGCAAAATAAAGTTCTAGAGATCTGTTGTATAACATTGTGCTTATAGTTAACAATACTGTGCTGTACACTTAAAAATTATTAAGAGGGTAGATCTCATGTTAAATGTTTTTTACCACCTTAAAAAAGATGAGAAGGTGGGTGCCTGGGTGGATCAGTCAGTTAACCATCCAACTTCGGCTCAGGTTGAGTTCGAGCCCCGCATCGGGCTCTGTACTGACAGCTTGGAGCCTGGAGTCTGCTTCGGATACTGTGTCTCCCTCTCTCTTGACCCCTTCCCCACTTGTGATCTATCTATCTGTCTGTCTCTCTCTTCAGAAATAAAAAAAAAACATCAAAAAAAGTTGGGGGGCACCTGTGTGGTTCTGACTGTTGCATGTTGGACTTCAGCTCAGGTCATGATCTTGGGGTCTGTGAGTTTGAACCCCATGTTGGGCTCTGTGCTGACAGGTCAGAGACTGGAGCCTGCTTCGGATTCTGTGTCTCCCTCTCTCTGCCTCTTCCCCAATCACACTCTGTCTCTCTCGCTCTTAATAATAAATAAACACTAATAAAATTATAAAGATGAGGAGGGGAAACACCCTTTTTTTATGGAAGACAGAAAGCAGAGAAAGTGGGCTATCTGGCTCATGTGGGCGGGGGTTCTTCCATCTTGTTCAATGGTGAACTCCCTGGGTAGTATATTCCAATGTAATTCCAAAGTTTGAGCAGTGCTCAATAGCTACATACTTCCTATTATAGTTTATTAATTAATTATGGTTATTAAAGAATGTAGTAAAGTATTTTTTCAATGTGTGCATATTATTATTTTAAATAACATGCTAGGACATAAATAAGTTGTTTAGGTATGAATACTTAATAAATAGAACTGTTTAAAGTATTTCTTTGGCCTGGGGATGCTGCAAAAAATTGCTAAGAAACTTAAGTGTTCTATGAACCAAGACAGTTTGGGAACTTTTGCCCTAATCTATTGGGTCCACACAGGCAGGGGCTTTGTCTCTTTTGGCTTTTTCCTCAATACCTAAAAGAGAATTGACATATAGCATCAGTACAACATTATTAGGAATAGCCTTGAAAGACAATGGTAAGGGAAACCTTCCTGGTGAGAAGAACTTTAGACATTTTTAGTGGTCCACTTAATGTAGAAGAGATGGCCTAAGGTTCAGATTGATACTAACTTATAATGGCTAATAGATTAGATGGCTGATAAAACAGGATTGAAGCTAAGTAACTAAGTAAATCAGGTTAGAAATATGTAGCTGGATCTCTCAGAGTTGGCAACAGTATGAAGATCTAAAATTTTCACCAAATGCCCACCAGAGGCCATTCACTAAGAAGTTCTCATTAAGCAGGTAGACAAGATAACCTATCCTAGGGTTGTTTATCAGCCTCTTTCCCTTGATTAAAGGCTTATGTAGGAAAGGCCCATGGAGACAGGGATTGGCTCAACAACATGGACTTCCTCTAACCAAGAGTGTTCTGGCTTCTCTTTCCGGTTGAGTTTTCAATCTGCCAACATCAGAGAGCAATCCTCAGCCCCTAACAGGTCACCATCTACTAGTGGTAGATAAGTTACATTAGGTCCTATCTTTTGTGGAAGGGTTTAATGATTGACATCTTTTATTGGAACAGTTTTTTTCCTCCATTTTTGGTAGTATTTCTGCCAGAATAGTCATTCAAGGATTTTAGGAATGCCTTACCTGTCACCATTATATTCCATAAAACATTGCTTCTCATCAGATGATTCATTTTATGTAAAGGAAATGCAACAATGGGCTCTCCTACAGAATTATCTGGAATTTTCAGTTGAAGCTAGTTTTCATCACTCAATAGGAGCAGCTCTGAGAGAATGAATAGCCTGCTGATGACTTAGTTGTGGTACCAGCTAGGAGAAAACACCCTGAGAGGGCAAAACGTTTTCGTGCTGGATGCGCTATATGCCATAAACTTGTGGTTGATATGTGATGGTAATTGTCTCAAATACTCACTTTGTTGTTCTGAGGAAGAAAAGATTGGCTGTTCATAATTTCACTAAATTACCCCCTGGAAACCGTTTTGCTTATCTTCTCTGACACTTTGGACTTGTGGTGTTTAAATATTCTACTACTTGGGGGAGGAATTGTCCTATCAGAGAACATCATAATAGGTCAGATAAATTGGAAGTTGAGGTCTCCCTCTGGCCATTTTGGCTATGTTTAACCAAAAAGTTGGTTAGGAAGGGTGATACTAATCATCAGTAGGGATATTGGGTTTCAGCTATACAATTGAGATAAGGAGGATCTACTAAGGCACCCCTTAGAGCTCCCTGGCCTAGTATTCCTGATCAGAGAAAAGTTATAACTCAATAAAACTAAGGCCACCCATCAGGGACTCAGATTCTGGAAAATTTAAGGTTTGGCTTACTCCAACGTGGGAAGGACACCATCTAGTCAAGAGGATGGCTAAAGCTAAGGAGAGCCTGGAATATGTGCTGAAAAAAAAAAAAAAAAACTATAATTATCAACTTGGACCTCGTGGCCAAGTACAGAAGCAGGGTCTATAGTAGTAATGTTTTATATGCCTATCTTTTCATTATTTGCTGTTTTGTTTTCATTTTCCACTCATTCTTTCATGACTTTATGAAAACACAATAAATAAAATGTGAGCTAGCATTACACTGCCATAATCTGAAAAAAGAAAAAGAATAGATTTCACAGAGAAAATGTATGAATTGTACTGGATATTTTCAGTTTTCCCTTCCAGATCTCTACCTTTTGACTCCTTGCTTGTTTCTTTGGGAGACCAAACTTTATGGACTTCATTATAGGAGTCCCTTGCTTCTGACTTCTGGTTGGGTTAGGTCAGTAAGAGGCACGAGTTTTGCATTGGCTGTAGTTTTATCCCCCTATTTAAGTCCACATATACTGTTTAGTTGGTTCTTCTTGTTTTGTAATTACTCTTTTTGGATTCCGGTAGTCCCCCCCTCTCCTTGTCCATTCAGATCTTATGCTCGGGATGGCATTATTCCTTGTTCATTTCCTTATTCCGCCCACAGATTTATAAATGGTTCTTTTATTAAATTCACAATTTTGCTGTTTCAATGTGCTTTATCTTTCATGCAAGGACCCTGACTGTAAAAACAAACAAATAAATAAATAAATTTAACAAGCAAACTTAAGTAATAGTCTTTATGCCATATGTTGAGATTCATTTAGTAAACTCAGTGCTGTGGATAGGCCATCTTACTCCAAAGCCTCTTAACCACTGCACATGATCTTTAGGCAGTTTGAAAACACTTCTTTTAAAGTCATTACCCTGATACTTTTACCTCAGAATAAAGTTTTTGGTTTTTTTTTTTAAGTGCATTTATTTATTTTGAGAGAGAGAGAGAGAGACAACAGGCGAGGGACTGAGAAAGAAGAAGAGAGAGAATACCAAGCAGCCTTCATGCTGTCAGCACAGAGCCCAACACAGGGCTCGATGTCACATACCGTGAGATCATGAGCTGAGTTGAAACCAAGGGTCGTTCAACCGACTGAGCCACCCAGGTACCCCCAGATTAAAGTTTGATTAAACCGTATCATCCTTTGCTTCTAGTTAGTAATCACTTTCTGTGTTGTCTGCTGTCTCACTCAAGATGGTGCAGTGAAATTGCACCCCATCTCATCAACCCAGCAAATGCCAGTCTATTTGTCTGTTTAAAGCTTAGCTGAAACACAAGGATAATTAATAACTCTAAAAGAAATAATGTCTAAGGCACTAATCAGAATAAAATATGGATGAGTTAGGAGTCCATCCTTATTAATTTATAGAATTTATATTTGAATTTTGTATCAGTACATATTCTTTAGGATACAAAGTTTACTGATTAATGTATCTCAGCTAACCCAACAAGCAAAGATAGTTCCTAGAGAATCATCAATAATATCACTTCTTATCTACCTACTAATGAATCTATGCACTTTCTAATTATATTAGGTTAGATTGTATTTCCCTTATACACAAAATAATTACTTTTTCTCTAAACTTGTTCCATATACTCAATTGAAAAAAATTCTTTCATTTTCTTTTTATCCAAAATCCGAGTTTGAGTTTAAGCTGAAACAAATGGCACTGTGGTTATTGGCAAGAAAAGAAAGAACGGTACAGTGGTGCGTAGCAATAATGAAACACAAAATACTGAAAAGCATTTCAAGCAGGTGGTGCCACCTGTACCCGTCTAATTCCCATCCTGACAGTCTGCCACCCACTTGTTAAAAGGATGGAGAACTTGATACTGGTTCAATCTTGGTGGGGAAAAGGTCCTGTGGCTCTAGCTCAAGTACTAAGTCAGATATGGAAGAGGGGATTATTACTATTAGTGCCAGTGGATGATTTTCTTTCTGTGAAACAACTGTGGGGATCCCCTCAACAAATCTAGCTTTGATATTGGCAAGCTATCAAATGTGAGAATGGACACCTGTGGGCCAGGAATTCCCAGCTGTACTTGTTGCCCTGCTGTTCCAGCTGGCTGGCATTTCCTTATAAAGAGTATAGAAAAGGGTCTGGATGAGGGGGAGGTAATCCATTAGAGAAGCTCAGCCTGCTCTGAAATCAAGAAATACATTAGGACATCATGTTGATGGGTGTTTTCTTTGGGGAACCAATAGAAGAATGAAGCCAAATAGCATCTTTTAGGAAACTCCTAGGATGACTTCTTTTTTTTTTTTTTTTTTTTTTTTTTTCTTTTCCAATGCCATTATGGTAGGGATGCTATGGAAGAAAATAATATGAAGCACATTGAATGAAAAAAAATATTAATTCATGAGTGTTATAGTTTTCATTTTTATTATTCCAAATCCAAACACCATAATCAGGCTATGATAAGCATAGTTCACCTTTGCATCTTTTTATCGGAAATGCTGTCTGTTGTTAAAGATGTTATTCTGCCAGTCTTGGTGTTGAGATATAAAATTTATCACAACCATTTCTGGCTCTGTTGTGTTTGATCATACATAAATCAGTTTACAATGAGTCTTAGATTCCCCATCATCTAATACTTCGTGAATCATTAGAGAGGAATTGGGCTAATATAAGAAACCATGATAGTAACTGTTCCAGTTATGAAAAAACTCAGGTTTCTTTGGTAATAATCCTCATTTGAGGGTCTCCTTTTTTAAAAAAAGTTTTACAGAGAGAGCATGAGCAAGGGAGAGGGCCAAAGGGGGAGAGAGAGAGAATTTTAATCAGGTTCCACGCTTAGCGTGAGCTTGACGCGAGCCTTGATCCCATGACCCTGGGATCATGACCTGAGCCAAAATCAAGAGTTGACATTCAACTGACTGAGCCACCCAGGGTCCCCAGGGTTTCTTTTTTTTTTTTTTTTTTTAAAGTAACACCATGTGTACTTGAGTAGACTTAGCTATAGATATTGTTCCTCAGCAAGTGCTAATTTTCTTCAAGTTAACTCATGTTAATTTTTTTCAAGTTTTCTTCTGGAGTAAAAACACTAAGATAGGCCAGGCCTTAGCATAACCCTATGACCTCTGGTCATTGTTTTCACCCTGGCCAGTGACAGCAGAGGAAGACAATCATAATGGTGATAATAACTTTAGGGTCTAACTTAGCCCTTAATTTGTCCATTTCCCAAACATGAAGTCATTTATGGACAAGAGTTTATGTCATATCCTCCATCTACCTAGGTGTTGTAAATGATATCCATTATGGTTTGTGTGGCCATAATTATCTAACAGTAGTTACTAATCCATGGAATTACCTCATCTCCTGCACTAGGGAGAAAGAACAGGCAAAAGTGTCTCTTGGAGAAACTAAAGTAGCTAGCATTACTACAGCAATTATTGAGCGCTAACGTGCGTTATCCAGGTTTGAAATAGTTAAAATTGTCTTTCATAAAGTAATGTGTTCTTCCGCTATTAAGTCATTTTGTTATTACATGTGTTCCAATCTTAGAGAAGGAAGAGCCTGACAGCCCTGGTGGTGTGAGGTCCAAAGTAGGATCCTGTTACTAAATTCCTTTTAGAAGCCTAGAATTTCTTCAAGAAAATGAATGTCTTATGCTTCTGTATCTTAATGCATCAAAGGGGCATGTAATTTGTGTAAAACATCTATGAACATGGCAGTGTATCAGAGTTCCACAGAAAAAAATCCTTCTAGTGGGGATATACAGGGTCCAAGATCCTAAGAAAAAATAACAATGGCAACTTTATATTCATTTTCTAGGCTACATATTCAGATTGTCTGGTGTGAAACAGCATTCAGCACCATACTTAAAGCTCATGCCAAGCAGAGTAACTAATCTCAGCATAGTGGTGACAGCTGCAAGCCTTATGGCTTCTTACTGTAGGTTCACTGGGAAATGACACCTAATAATGCTGCCCAGGTTCATACTGATTCAGAGAATCTGCTTTCCTACATCTTCAAGTCACAGATTTTCTAAATTTTTTTTAGAAATGGTGTTCATTTATATTACTAATAATTCATCTTGGTCCAAATAATTCCGCTTCTCTTTTTACTGCTCACCCTCTTGTAAAAGGCTGTTTGCTTGTTTATCATTAAAGAGGTAAGACTGGCTTAGATGCATATGTGAAAATGATTACATGCAAAACATTCTGAATTAGAATATATTTAACATATCCCCCAGAGAATAATACTACCTAAAGCACAGGTTTATTTAATATTATGCATAAAAAACAGGTTTGCACTATGATATATGTGAACAGATTCAAGTAATTTGATTTTAATGATTATTTGCGCAATGTTTACAAATAGCAATGATGCCATTATTTATTTCTTATATCATCCCTGCTGTAATGATTCATTTATATCTTTAAAGACGTTCAAAATATAGGAGGAGGTTATTCTTTTTACCAGGCATAGACTTAGAATTCGTTTGCTGGCTGCCTTAAATCATAAGATACCTTTGTAATTTGAAGAAAAGGAAATATTTATAAATACCTTTTCCTTCACAATCCAAAGAAGTGGATAATGACACACACAAAAACACACAGAACTACACTATAATGTCACAGTAACATTCATATTATTTCATAGTTAATTCATATCTTAACATTTATCTATAGGATTGCAGGGATTAGGTAAAGGGGTTGCACTTGACTTATTATGACTGCTGTCCCAAGACTGAATTCTGTTCCTATTGGAATCTCTCTCTTTTTTTTAAATTTTATTCATTTTTGAGACATAAAGAGAGTGCAAGCCAGGGTGGGGCAGAGAGAGAGAAGGAGAGAGAAAGAGATACCAAGCAGGCTCCTCATGGTTAGTGCAGACCTACATGGGGCTCGATCTCGTAAATCATGAGATCATTACCTGAGCCAAAATCAAGAGTTGAAAGCTTACCTGACTGAGCTACCCAGGGGCCCCTGGAATATCATTCTTAATTTCACCTCTCAACAAGATTCTTCCTAATTTACTCCTATCCGATACTTAAACAATTCTACTAATTTGCCTGCTTGTCAGTGACCATAGGTTCCATACCTACCTGTGATCCACAACATTGAAAGGGAGTATTTTTTAAAAAATCAGTTTATTTGACAAATTATAGATTTTTCAACTCAGAGGCCACATTAGAATTATTTGGTGAAATTACAAATAACATTAATGTTTTGACCCAACACCAGACCAATTAAATCAGAACCTCTGGGGCTATTGTCCATTGATTGGTATTTTTAGACATCTCCCTCAAGTTGTTCTAAATTAAAGAAGGTTGAGAACAATTGTGTAGTAGCAGAAAACACCAAAACACGTCGAAGAACTGTAGGAGCTCAATATTTGCTGATTTATTAATCCAGAAAAGAGCACAGTGAAGGGGGATAAAGTGGTTTTGATGCAAAACAACTGGAAATTTATCCTGTATGGTAATTGCCAACCACTGAAAGATTTCTAAGCCAGAAATTGATATCAAGTTTCAGTTTAAGAATGGTTATTTTCAGAGATGTAAGGACTCTTAACCTGCACTCAATGGCTCAACTCAACATTCTGTGTATGGGCTTCAAATTAAAAGTACAATTTCTGAAACGTTTGCATAGATAGGCCACATACAGTTTCCTTGGAAAATTATTTAGTTTTCACCTTCTCAAAGTAATATAGCTTAATTATATTCTCCAAAGAACAACTTAAATTTGTTTAGAAATCATTAAGTTTACTGGACGGCTAGGGGACTAGACGTAGAAAAACAAACTACAACTATTGCACTTCTGCATAGATTTTATTCATCTATTTCTGTAGATAGCTTATCAGGGAAGATTGTATCAGAATCTTAAAATTTAATATCTATTGTTTGTTATTATCATTGTATTTAAATAAACTTTTGGGATAGAAACACAACTGGGACATTTATTTGATCAAGTAATGGGAGGTCCAAAGGTAGGTTGGGTTTAAGGATTAGTTTATCTAATAATCCAATAAATTCATCAGTACCCAGATAGTTTCTGTCTGTCCTGTCATCTCCTGTGTCAATCTACGATACTATTGAATCCACTGAATGGCTGGTAGTAACAATTGTGGACATTAGGCTCTCTTGTTTCTGAGAAAGGGAGAGTTGACTTCTCTCAGAAGTTCCCAGTTTTATTGACCACAATCAGGCCAAACGCTCATGTCTTAAACATTAAAAACTCTGTAGCAAGGCACATCAGAATAGTGAGTGAATTGATGTAACCAGGACTTATCTTTTGTAACTCCTAATGGGCCAGCTTCGGTAAAGGCATGTGGACATGTAGAAATAAATTAAATTCCTAAGAAAAATTAAAATTTGTGAAGAAGGGAGAGAAGATATTATATACTGATTAACAATAATATTTACCTCAACTATTTTTTTAACAGAGTATGTATTAGTGCTTTTAATTTCTGTAATTATTACAATATCATACTTAAAGGCATGCTTTTCCAAAACTAAAATCTGTGGGTTAATTTCACAAGTCTGCTATGGACATATTTATTGAAGTAACTTGGTAAAATTTTCATAATACTAAATTTAATTTCAAGATCTACACTTTTCTCAATAGCTGTTCAAGTTTTAGTATCACAACATTTTCCTTTATAGAAATAATAATAGCAGGTAAAAAATGTACTTGGCAAAGTTAAATTTGGTAATGATACAGAAATTCTCTTGTTATAAATACTATTATAACTGGATTTAATTTTTAAATACTATTTATCACAATATTTAAGGTTTAATCACAAAAATTTTAAATGATAAATACTTTTGTGTTCCACTGGGCAAAATTTGGGTCTCAAATGTAATTAAGTGAATAATAATGATAGCTAAGACTCTGAATTCTTGAATGCTTCCTCTTTGCCTAGCATAATTCTAAGTCTTATATGTGGCATGGACCTCTGAACATCAGTGGTATATATTTTATCAAATGTTTGAGTGGGTGATAATCTATTTAAAGGTAGTGAGGTCAACCTTAGCAGAGAGGCAGTAAGTACATGGTTAAGAATGTAAACTTTCCGTAGCTACACTTGTGGTGAGCATAGCATAATGTATGGATTTGTGAAATCACTATGTTGCACAACTAAAACTAATGTAACATTGTGAGTCAATTATACTTCAATGAAAATAAAGAATGTAAACTATCTTTATCAAAATCTTGTCACCACCACTTACTAGCCATGTGAACATTAGCAATTATTAAATATTATCTATGCTTCAGTTTTTTCTCATATATAATAGAGACAAAATTAATAATTCCCCTAATACAGCTATTGTGAAGGTTAACTGACTTAGTAAATGTAAAACACTTCAAAGGGAATCTGACAGATTATACTGAAAGCATTATAAATACATTAACTATTGTCTAAGTCAGTGTTCAATCAGGGAAATAGACACTGCTCTACATGTTTCATACAGAGAATATATAATACAGGAATTGATTGTACTGGTGATGACAGAGCCAAGAAGCCACGGATGGAACAGTGAGGCAACAGAGATAAGGAAGAGCAGAAAAATACTGTCACATCAAGACTATTTGAAGGGATGTAGATAGGGAGGGAAAGTTAAGGGTATTCAGAGATAAGTCTCTCAGGAGAAATTGTAACTAGACAGGAAACTCTGGTGGAAGCTGAAGTTCTGGAAGCGATATGATTGCAACTGGAGTGGCTGTCCAAAGTAGGAGGTGAACTGTTTTAGCTTCTCCTTTTCTCCTAATCTCCAGTTTTCAACCCAGGTGTCTCCTGAGCTACACCTAGCTAGGGGGCCTAGAGAGCCTGCAGAGGCTAACCCTCCCACCATACAGAGCAGAGCAATTAAAGGGTAAAGAATAGATCTGTGACCAAACTGGGCCATTGCTGGCATAGATAACAGTTATTACCTCTTTAGGTGGAAGGTGTCTTGGGAAAATTACCTCCCTGTGGACTATTTTGTGTGATGAAAAGATAAATAAAATATTCATGTTTATCAGTTTAGACAATTTTACATGCAAGATCTTTTTTCCTTTATATTGCCTTAGAGTTATTTTTTTCCCCTCAAAATTCATTCTTAGCTGTTATCTCATTCAAACATGAGGTAAAATAAAGGGCCATAGTATATTCACTTTGCCAATGAAGGAGTTGGGTGTCCAAATTTATAATTCGATCTATTATTTAAATATCCCTAGGGGAAACCAGATGTATTCCTCTCATCTCTATAAACTGAAATCCATTTGTCCTAATAAAATCTATCTCTCCATCCATCTATCATCTATCTATCTATCTATCTACCTACCTACCTACCTACCTACCTACCTATTGACATTGTCTATGCAGCTGCAGTTTTTAAGAAGTCTGGTAATATAATTTTGCAAAATAATGTTTTTGTTTTGTTTTGTTTTCATATTAATATATGAGTAAACAATGGATTCCCTAAATATTGGGTTGCATCATTTTTGTGTTTTTGTTTTTCAAATTCAAGTACTTTATCTTCAAATAGCCAATTTTTTAACCTATCAAATTCTGCTGCGGTATTTTGTTTGATTTCTTAGCAACATGGCCCTTTATGTTAGAAACATTTTCACAGAATGGAAGATTTGGTAAATCATTTTTACAATCTAGTGTAGTATTTTAATGGTATCCAAATAACAGACTAGGAAATGTAACTTTTTCTGACACAACGCCAGTTTATCTACCTTCAATTTTTTTCCATTAGCTTTTCAATCATAGGGGTTAAATAATAAGGCCCCAAGCCATGGTATCATTTTTCAGTATAGCAGAAGGTTAGGATTTAACCTTTTATGGCATTTTGATCTCTTCTGAAAGTAGATAATGACCTCTGCAAATTTGAAGTCGTCAGCGTTTTGAATATGAATTTTTCTACCTAATCAGCCTCCACCTGTGAGAATGCAAGGCTTTCAGTATTCATTCCAAGGTTCCTTTCTTATGTAAATCAGCTCAGCATATTTAAGACACACTTTAGGTTTCAGATTCTTCAAACATTATCTTAACTAATTTCTCAATTATCACATAGCTGTACCAATTCTAGGTTTGTTTCAAAGTCAGAAGAGGAAATGTTCCTCCCATTTAATGTGACCCATTTATGGGTGTCCCATACCAGGCTTGCTTGGGCACCAACTATCAGCGTTTGATGAAATGGTTTATACACAAAATGTCACACAACATCATACAGTAACTTTTTCATTCTCAGGAGGCATAAGATGTTCAGAAAATAGGAGTCAAGAAGGCTTTAAGTAATAGCCATCCTGTTGACGTTCACGCTTTATCACCGAATTGCCCTTATTAGGTCTGCTTTGGTCGTCTTTTAATTTTTTTTTCCTGAGGCACAGATTCTCTTGTGGTAGATTCTATTTTTAGTTTTCCTGCATCCTTCTTTCCAATTAACTCTAGGCCAGTGTCACTATCATGAACAGAGTTAGCTTACTTCATCTGTGAAAGTCCATACAATTACATATACCAGGAAATACAAAATCTTAGATGAGGGAAGAAATTGTAAAGTAGATAAATCAATGCCAAACACATTGTATGCACTACGTAAGTGCTTGTTATTAAGTGATTACATGCATAAATGAATGAATTAATGAGTAAATGGTTTGAACTCCACCCCAGACTTACTTGAATCTTCAACCCTCGAACCAACAAATAATCATAATAATACAAAATAATTATTTATATATTTTCTATTAAAATAAAATTTCTTTTCCGTAGAAAACTGATCCACTTTAAATTTGATACATAATTAAAAGCTCCAGGCTTTCTCCCACCCAAAGGGTTTTTGACATCTGCAACTCTCCTGGGATGGAATTTAATGCTGGCCCACATGGTTACACCAGTGTTGCAGTTTCAACCTAGAAGCTGGTTTCCAGACCTAGCCCACCATCTACAGTTAATAGGTCCTATTATTCATCAATATGTCTGATTAGCCAACTACACTGTAAATGCTTTAGATGAGAGAACTGCATGTTATTTTTATCTTCATTATAAATATGCACATGATTTGTACACAGCTTGTATTAATAGCTAATAAAATGCCTTTCTTATTATACAGATGAAACAAAGAATGAACACTCTTCATATTTTAAATCTTCATCTTTGAAAAAACTAACATTAATAGAATATTTGGACTAAACCTATAGACAATGAAATGATCATTTAATAAATAATGAAAGTGTTTTCTAAAGTTCTATTTTATGCTTACATATTTAAATTCTCAATTATGATACTTGATAATAACAATGTACTCAAATCCTTATAGAAATTTACACAAACGAGTTCCACAAAAATATATATTAATTTTAAGTATCTTTAATTATCTATAAAGTAAAATTTTTACATATAATTTATGTAACACTTTATGTGTAATTAAAACTTTTAAAAAATACATGATAAAAATTAGAAATAAAAGAAAACTGAATACATTTTAAAATTTAGTGATAAAATCATTTCTATTTAAAGGTGCTAATCATCTTCCATGCATGTCTCAATAGAGGATGTTTTCTGAGTTTTTATGATGGATTCCACTTCAGTTTCTGTTTGAAAGAAAAAATGGAAATATTCTGAGCTTTCAGGAAGTAAAAAAAGAGTTTAAGCTCATAAAAAAAAAAAAAGACTTTGTGGCCCTGCTTAATGTTCATGTCATCAGTTAAATTAGATGTGACAAGACCAGTAAGTCTGGAGATTTTCACCACTAGTGTGATTGCCTTGAAGTATTTTGTCTCCTTAGAATCTCTTTGGCTCCATTTCCCAAGGAAGTTGACTCTATGTTAATCCTGTTGACTCTTTCACAGTGGTTTTAAATAGTCTTTGACCAGCCCTAGGGAAGAGAATGCTTCTCTGAAGACTGCTAGCCCACTTAGCCACCCAGTCATCATCCTTCTCCTAGGAAAGAATGCTAATTACAACAAGAGATTGCTTGTATCTTAACACAGCGGTGAGAGTTGAAAGAGTCAATTACTTATTTAGGGATTGTGTATGAGGTTAAAGAGTATGCCCTCTCAAAGGTCTTTAAACTGAGAATTGCCACATTCAAAGAAGAAATGTCTTAAAATGGTGATGAAGCAAGGCAAAATATTTTCATCACTCATAACACAATCATACTTTATAAGCAAGCTGGTGTTTGGTTGACTTATAGGGATCTGGAATCTTTATCATAATATGTAGGACACTTGGAATTTAATTGGTTGACCTTAAAATTTTTTTTATTATTTTTATCACTTTATAAGTAACATTTAAATAACCTACTATTGAATTGCATACAGGTCAAGATTTTAAACTTTACCCTGCTTTTTCTTCAATGATGAAAATACTGGTATTTGTTTTATGTACTCTTTAGTATTTATATAACGTTTAAGGTAAATGTTTTATTTATAGCAAAAACCTATTTAAATCTTCCAAAGCAAGATGGTTGAAGAAAATGAACATTTTCAGTGAATAATTTTTAAATAAATTACTATTAAGTAGAAAACATGTACTATTAATAACCCAGATCAGAACTTTAGAGGATGAATAACAATAGACCAAAATGTAGTCGGAAAGCATTTCTTATAAAATGTTTCTTGAGAGATATTCAGCTAGCAGAAAAAATATACACTTTCAACAATACTCTTAGATTACTTAATATTAAAAAAGTTTGATTTTTATATTACTATATTCATGATTCAATTATCTGATTTATCTAGTTGTGCCTCCAGTATGAATGTCAAATAATTATTAAGATAAAATTATTACTATGCAAAACACTAACCAGTATTTATAAAGCTTTCATCAGTTTTACACATCATTGGTAGAACCTCTGGTTTCTAACAAATTTCTACTCAAGATGATTATGTTTCTTATCTTTAATTGTTATCCTTTTTAACTAATAAAACTGAAAATAATTCTCATGGGATATATTCATAAAAAGGTCTTTTATTAAATAGTAAGAATAGCAACTTAGACTAAACTATTTGTAGGGAAAAGCTGATACTCCTTCCCAAGAGCTAGTTTTAAGCAACAGAGCAATTTGAGATACTGTTGGTACATTCCAGAACTCCCCTTGGTCTTAATTAGAACAATTGAAAGAAACTGTTAATTTTGATCAGCTGGTGAAAAGCCCTGCTGTTGCAGTCAGTCATTTCTATGGAGTTCAACTTTCAAGTTCATAAGCAAAAGGGGTAGATTAAAGGATTTTTCCTCCCAGTAAATCATTAGCACAAATGCATCATTTCAAAATTAATACTTTAAGATTGAGCTGTATTTTAAGGTTATAGAGTTGCTAGTTTAAAATGTGACACACAATGTATAAGTAATTCATTTCACAGTGGGTTGTATATTTTTAGTTTCCATATTTAGAGCTAAATAGAATATTTTAATTTGTGGAAAATCCATCTTTTGGGAGCATATGCTGGTATTCATACTATATATCTACATGATAATCAAAAATAGTTTTGGGGAAAAAGTAATGTAAGGAGGCCACACAATATGTTAGAAGGGGCTGCAGTGAAGGGGAAAAATAAGGTAGGAATGTGGTGAGTGAGATGCCTTCAGCAACTTTTATTTGTAACAACAACAAAACAAAAACAAAAACAAAAACAAACCATGGGACTTTTAGAGGGGAAAGCAAGACAAGACATCACACTTACCCAGACCAAAAAAATGGCAAAGCAAGATTTCTCATCAATTGCCATAGCAACAGAAAGGGTGTGAGTATGCTTACCTGAGTGATCTGGCATTGATGATAGACATACTCAGTTGCTGGCATTGTTGTTGATTTGCTTTTCCTTTCTATATAGATGTCGATTATTATTGCCATTCCGTTGCTCTCCAGGTGTGTGCACTTGATGGTACATGCTGGGTGCTCTGTTGGGATTGAGGAAGACAACCTTGGAGCTTCTGCATATATTTGTTTTCTTTCTCTCATATTTTCCTGTATGATTTGTAATGTGCATATCGTATTAATACAGTAGTCCATGTATATCTACACACATTAAATAGGTGAATATAATGGTGTGCAATTAAAATGGTTTAGAGGCTACCTATATAATGATTGTTTCAATTATGATCAAGGTCCCTTCAAGCCTAACTTTATATTATTCTAAGTATGTGATTGTATGAATGTGTATATTTGCACTTGGATTAAGTACTTAAAATATTTTATATTTGCATCATATGGAGGGAAAGTTTTCTATTATCTACTCAGTATCAATTAAATACAAGTATCTACCCACACACCTCCATTATCTTGCTGGTAATTTGGATGCATACCACGTTTCACTTTTGAATACCATGATAATTGTGTTTTTTTTTAAGTTTATTTTTGAGAGAGAGAAAGCGTGAGTGGGAAAGGGGCAGAGAGAGAAGGAGAGAGAGAATCCCAAGCAAGCTCTGCACTAACAGCAGGGCTCAAATTCCCAAACCTTGACCTAAGCCAAAAGAAATCAAGAGTCGGATGCTTACCAGAATGAGCCACCCAGGAGCCCTCACCATAATTGTTTAATCTTTACTGAGAAGAAATGTTTCCTAAGGGGTTGCAGACATAGCTTCATTTGCATACGTAGTTCAGAAACTGCAGGGTGTTAGGATAGTTGTCAAACACCCATTTGTATCTCCATAGGCATCCGTTAGTGGTAGTAAGGAAAGAAGAGCTAACATAAAAAGCAGCAGCAGAATTCACCAGGTTATAGAGGCTGAGAGGAACCAGAGGCTAGATACCAAAAGAAAGCATACAATGCTACTCAACCCTAATTGGCAAGGTGCTCAGCAATGGGTGGTCTCAAGGATGGTGCTGGTGGAAGCCAGCCTAAACATGACCTCAATTATTATACGTTTGTTTTGTTCTTCAGTCAGACTAATACAGGTACCAATAAACTATCTCCTCTCTTTTCCTCAGACAGAGTCTTATGAGAAAATAGGCTTTTGTGTAGTATATTAACGAGAACTTTCTTGAATGGTCAGTTCATAGCTTCTCTGTTTGCTCTTAGGAGAGTAGCCACTAAGGTATATGTGCCCGCTTTTGCTTTCTAGTGGATAGAAGAGGGTGGTTCTTAAACCAAGCAAGAAGATCAGCTGGGGAAAGATTTTAAAGATGCTAGAGCCTAGGGTTGCCTAGGTGGCTCAGTTGGTTAACCTTCTGACTCTCGATCTCAGCTCAGCTCAGGTTATGATCTCACAGTTCAGGAGATCGAGCCCTGAGTCAGGCTCTGCACAGACAGTGAGGAGCCTGCTTGGGATTCTATCTCTCTCCTTCTGTCTCTGCCACTTCCCTGCACTCATATGTGCATGCACTCTCTTTTTCTAAAAAAAAATAATTAAAAAAAGAAATAAAAATAAATAAAAACAATGCTGAAACCTAAGCCATGTAACCTAATTCTGAGGTCTCTAGTGGAGCCAAGGATTCTGCCTTTCGGAAAAGCAACCCAGGGGATTCTGATGCAGTTGTTTAAATGTTTTATTCATTTTTGAGAAAGAGACTGTAAGCGGGGGAGGGGCAGAGAGAGAAGGGCAACAAAGGGTCCAAAGTGGGCTCTGCACTGACAGCCGAGAACCAGATGTGGGGCTCCAACTCAGGAACCAAGAGATCATGACCTGAGACGAAGTCAGACCTCAACCGACTGAGCCACCCAGGTGCCCTCTGATGCAGTTATTTAAAAGCACTACAAAAATACTCGTACTTAATCTCTTGTTCAAAAGCTTAAGCGTGAGATGTATTTTGTAATTCTGAAGTTTTTGAGTTTTAGAAAGGTAATATAGTATATATGCCATGTCTTGCATAATACACCCAGCAGGTCCTGGGGGAGAACACCAGTATCAGTCACAATCCAGTCAAGACAAAAGAAATCTACCAGATATATCAGTAGAAGTTTAATATATGAGATTGGCTACATAGGTGCTGGAGAGATAGAAGTACAGAAAACACTACGGGATCCAGAGAAAATAATAGCAAGAAAAGTTTATGGGAATTTCGAAGGTTAGAAAAAAGCATTGCCCAGCTGTAACTATGAGGCTGATTCTAGAGGCACCAAAAGAAGCTGGGGGCTGGAATTACCTACGGAAGGGACTCTGTAGGAACAGCAACCCAGCAGAAAGAAGCAAGTCTCTTCTCTCCTGTTCCTGCCTCCCTTTAGTGCCCCTTACTGGTAAAACAGCATGGGAAACCAGTTGGCAAAGGAAAAATGTGTTTGGAGTGTTCCAGCCCCAGCTTTGCAGAGCCAAATATGGAAGGGTGGATTGGAGTGAGACAATAGCTTAACAACAAGTTAGTATGTCTATAACAAAAATAAGGAATATTCGCTCCAACTAGGAGCAATGAATAAATGGCATAATATCTGCTCAGTTGAGGATTTGCAGCTAAATGAGTTTGCTACAAATTTGAAAAAAATAGAGCCATTTTGATTTCAAAGTTATGGATAAGGCAGTATATACTTGTCTGTGATAGAAGGCGGCATATTCTCTGCTTTTTCAGTCTTCTGGAAAGATTTTCCCTAAGCACACGTTTGCTCCTTTACTGACTGAACTTAGAGAAGAAAAACTGGGCACACTCAGATCCTATCTGTCCTTTTCTCCTCTTGAGTACAAATGCCTATAGAAAGAATGAGTTTCCTTCTGCTTTTTTATGTCATAAATCAGAACCATGCTGGCCCCTTCTGTTTGGAAAGACTCTCCTAGTTTAGCTTTGTCTATGATTGGAATTTAATAGTGCAAACCCACATAACAAAGAGATCTAAAGCCACACTCAACAATCTGGCTCCTAATAGTAATAAAAGTGATAATTTTGCTTACTTTTTTACTCAGTAGGGAAGGTAGAAAACAGTGGTATGAATATTTGAGTATCTATAAGATAACTCAATTGTTCAACTTAATAATGTAAATTACAAAGTTCATTGATGAGAGAGCACTTTGCATGAATTTTCTACCTCTTAATGGTATTAGCCTATACTCTCCTTTAAAATTGTTGGTCTTTGGGAAATGTGTGCAATGGATGCTCTTTTTTAAAATGTTTATTTATTTTACCTCTTAATGGTATTAGCCTATACTCTCCTTTAAAATCGTTGATTTCTGGGGCGCCTGGGTGGCACAGTTGGTTAAGCGTCCGACTTCAGCCAGGTCATGATCTCGCGGTCCGTGAGTTCGAGCCCCGCATCGGGCTCTGGGCTGATGGCTCAGAGCCTGGAGCCTGTTTCCGATTCTGTGTCTCCCTCTCTCTCTCTGCCCCTCCCCCGTTCATGCTCTGTCTCTCTCTGTCCCAAAAATAAATAAACGTTGAAAAAAAAATAAAATCGTTGGTCTTTGGGAAATGTGGGCAATGATGCTTTTTTTAATGTTTATTTATTTATTTTTGAGAGAGAGATAGAGACAGAGAAAGAGGAGAGAGAACTCAAATGGGGGAGGGGCAGAGAGAAAGGGAGATACAGAATCTGAAGCAGGCTCCAGGCTCTGAACCATCAGCACAGAGCCTGATACAAGGATCTAACCCACCACCTGTGTGATCATGACCTGATCTGAAGTTGGACACTTAACCAACTGAACCACTTGGGCCTCCCAACGATGCTCTGTCTTAAAAGTAAAATAATTCAAGTATTAGGTGTGTTGAAATCCACACTGGTGAGGAAATCTAATCTAGTTGACCTTTACCCACACTGGATTTGTTTTCCACATTTAGAGCCCCAAAGCTTCTTCCCATCCTTTCTTATATTTAGCTTGTGGTGTTGTGACCAGAACTTCTGTATTGCTAACATTCTGAGATAATTTCTGGAATCAATGACTCACACTTGGGAAATGTACAAGTGAATTAAGAGAGGTGGATCCAGGATGAGGTATCACCTGTGCATAGAGTGAAGTTTCGTCGAGAAAACTTGGAAGAAGGAGTGGGAGGCAGTGCCATATTTGAAAGCAAGGAAATTAGAAGTGGAAGCCCATGGTGGAAGTAATACCTGTGTGAAGAGGAGCATAACCTCTCAGTGGGTAGTCCTTTGGATCCTGAAGCAAATCTGTGGTAGCCAAGAACCTTTTACCAACTTTAACCATTCACCACCTTCGCTACAACTCCACTTACAAATAGCCCTGATCCTTGAGTAAAAAATTGTATACTCTATTATTTGTCTAGCCAAGAGAGTCATCTTGGATTAACTGAGGGAATGACTCGTAGTGGAGAAGTGTGGATTTTCTTATTTGTATTCCTTTGCAGATGTCCCTGGAGAGAAAGTGGCATCTTTTTTGGAATTTTGACCTTGGGCTTACAGGTGATGACCAGCAATGCAATGAGTATTAATATATAATAAAACTGAAAGTAATTGTTGAGATAAAAGCACAAACAAGTGAGGGAATAGAGGTGGAAAATTAAATCCTTCTATGCTAGAAGATGCTGACAAAAGAACCAGGTTGGGTGAATGCACAGGTTACCCAATTAATGCAATAAAATTGTAATCTGAAACTAAAGCTGCTAAGTATAGACATACTTTCTGGAACCCCCCTCAGAACTCTAGTTCTGTACAAATACTGTTAGTAAATACAGATATTGGGCATGGAGAAAATTTTTCCCAGACCATAGAATATTTAAGGAACCTGAAGCTATTGTCTACTTGATAGCAAAATTTTCTCCAATTCTAATAAACCCAAATTGGGCCATATACATGAAAACAAAGGTAATGGAACAGGAATACAGAGACAGGGAATAGAAAGAGACCAGGGGTGCAGGGTTGGAAAGAAAGAGAGGGCTTTCATACAAGCCATATTGAAGGTGACTTAGGTTCTCTGAGCACATCCTTGCTTTTCTAGAATTGGTCATCTTCAAGTTTATTATGAGGTGATCGCTCTGTTACATTTCTTTTCTATCATCTTACTACCATCTCTAACAGGAAACTCAGCCTCAGGACCAAGGCTAAAGGGAGGCAGAAATCTACTACTCATAATTAAAGAATATCAAGGACAATGTTAATTTTCATGTTTGAAATAAAAGTTGTCAAAGATGTATATATATTTTTAGATTTAATTCAATCTCCTAGGTTCTTTAAAAGCTTCTTAAGCAAATTAGAAATCAAAACATTTATTATGTTATTGAAACAAATAAGAATTTCCCACTTGAATATAAATCTATATGTGCTCCTATTTTTATGTAAGTAGCATTGTCAGTGTCCTTGGTTATTCAGAAAGAAAGAAAAAAGAAATGGACCTTGACTCCAGCAAGTTAAAATATAAACTATACACCAAAGATAAAGCAGCAGTGTTATCAGTTACTCAACTTTACATACTTGGGATGGCATTCTTCTTTTGTCAGTGTATAAATTGAAGAGTCATATTTGAGTTATAAGGACGGAAGTAATGTCACACAAATTAAAATCCTTTATAACTGTAGATGACATCATTGGTTGCTACAGCTACCTGTGCAGATGTTGGGGTGGTTGCTCACCTATAGGGGGAGGAGATGTTCAATAACCCTCCGTTTTCAGTGATTGTGAAAGTCTTCAGTCTTGAATAGTGGCTACAGCGATAAAAAGAAGAGAACTTGTAGGGCAGCTGGTGGCTCAGTTGGTTGAGCATCCGATTTCGGCTCAGGTCATAATCTTGTGGTTCATGAATTCGGGCCCCATGTCAAGGTCTGTGCTGACAGCTTGGATCCTGGAGCTTGCTTCGGATTCTGTGTCTCCCTCTCTCTGCCCCTCCCCTGCTCATGCTCTCTCTCTCTCAAAAACTGAATAAACCATTTAAAAAAATTTTAAGAAGAGAAGTTGTGCTCTTATTAGCCTCTCTGCCTCAAGGTCCCTTTATGCACCTTCTCTTTTGATCCCCCCTCACACTTGTCAAACAAAACAGAATAGAATAAAAATAAAAACGAACAAGTTGTTCTATTTATTGCCATAATTCCCTGTTAACGTTAAATGAGTACATGTTTGTGTCCTTTTAAATATACAAGAAAAAGGGAGAAGAACACACTACTATCACAGGAGTTTTTTTTTTTCTTTGATAGATAAGACTATTTAGCATCCCTCTAAACTGTGAGCGGATTCTATGTGCAGAAATCAATCTTTTAATTACATAACATTGATTTTATGTAACTGGATACCAGGAAAAATATTAACAGAAAATACTAGAAAAATATGCAAGGAATAGGTATGTTTATTTTGGTAAACTTATTTCTTAATATGGCCTTTTTGAACTCTATACTACAGCTCAATTGTACTACACGAGGTTCCACTGCTTTCTTGCACCTATATGCCTTTTCTTTTTTTTTTTTGCTAAACTCTCTGTCTAGAAAGTTCTTTCCATGAATGTTCACATGGCTAATTTATCTGTTATGATCTCACTCCAAAAGTTTTTCCTGTCTCCCACACTTGAATTTTACCATCCTTAGGTTTTACTATAGTAACCTGTGTTTCCTTACATTGTAGCATTGACTTCTGGTTTCTACTCTAACATGTAAAGAGATTGGAATTTATCAATTCTGTCCTACAACTAGGAAAAAGTGACAAACTGAAAATAAATGACTTTTCTTTGATACATCAAAGAATTGAGGTTACAGGGAAAATTGCTACCCCAAAATTTGGAGAGACAGACTCACACCCAGAGACACAGTTGAGCTCTGTGTGTCTGCAACATGAGTTGCTGGAGCCTTGTTACACTGGTAGAAACACTTAAATGTTAATTTTTACAAGTTATTGGAGTCTGAGTGTTAACTGGCATAAGATTAAGAAACTCCTGGGGTGACAGTCTTACGGGAACCACCCCCTTTTTATAATCTTTATTTCTAGCCACCACCCTCCCTTATCCTAAATTCTCATGGTGAAGATCTTAGAAAGATACCCTCATGATGCTGGCAGGGGAAGGGAAGGAGTAATCATTGTGAAATATGCCCAGAACTTTTACCATATAAAAGGTCTGTACTCCAGGAGAAATGGCTTTGCCAATATTTTATACTATTTGGAGGAGGGGTATTTCTCCTCCCATTAAACCGACTTGTAGCCTTGCTGTCTCCTCTAAGGGAAGAGAAACACAATTCAAAGAAACAATAACTAATTTTTTTTCCAAAATGAATCAGGGATTCAGGGAATAAATTAGGGGCAATGCTGTCAAGGAAAGAAGCAGAAGACAGAGGACAAAAAAATTTGTGCCACTGAAGAAGCACTTGTGAATGTCACAGCTCCAAGGCACAGCCTCACTGAAGACGGTGACATTCAACTAGAAGGGTATGGAGCTCCCTTCCTCCTCTACATATTACCATAATGGCAGTAATCCTCAAGTATAACAGTGAATTACAGCTGAAAAATATGGATGCTTCATTTGAAGAATATATAGGGAAGGTCAAAGTCAAGAGGGGATACAAAGCTAAGGACATTAGAGGACTTGGAAGCCTCTGGCACCTATAGCTAGAACACACATTAAACATAGCCTGCCTTCTAGCCAGCCTACTGTAAATTCTCACACGAAATACCAGATTACCTCAGTTCTTATTATTTAATACACATGTCCAGCTTTTAATAAAAAAAATTCAAGATATGCCAAAAGGCAAGTAAACACAGTATGAAGAGATAGAGCAATAATCAGAAACAGACTCAGACATGAATGTTGGAATTGTCAGACAGGGAATTTAAAGTAACTATGACTAACATTTTACAGGAGCCAATAGGGCAAAAAAAGATAGACAACAAGCAAGAAGGGATAGTATAAGCAGAGACATAAGAAATTTAAGAAAGGATCAAAAAGAAATGCCAGAAATAAAGACACTAACAGAAATGATGAATGCCTTTGATGGACTCAACAGTGTACTCAACATAGCTGAGGAAGTAAGCTTTTCTAAGCCTGAAAATAGGTCAGTAGAAACTCCCAAACTAAAAAACAGAGAAAAAAGAGACTGGGGGGAAAAAAAGAAAACAACTGTAGGACAATTTTTTATTTTTTTTTAATTTTTACATGATTTTCATTATTTATTTATTGAGAGAGAGAGAGAGAGAGAGAGAGAGAGAGAGAGAGAGCGCACACAGATGAGGGGCAGAGAGAGAGGGAAACAGAGAATCCCAAGCAGGCTCTGCACTGTCAGTGCAGAGACCGGCACGAGGCTTGATCTCACAGACCACGGTGAGATCTTGATCTGAACTGAAATCAAGAGTCAGATGCTTAACCGACTGAGCCACCCAAGTGCCCCTGTAGGATAATTTTTGAAAGTGTAATATACACATTGCCAGCATACCTGCCAGGAAGAAATGTTCAGTTTTTCAGGCCGAAGAAATGGATATAGATCAGAAAATTGGATCTATATAAAAAGATTATTTAAGAATGAATACATTAAATCAAAAATAAAATCTTTTATTTTTATTATTATTAACTTATCTAAAAGATAACTGTTCAAAGTAATAATAACAACAATGCTGGGTGATTATAGTGTGTGAATAAGTGAAATGAATGACAGCAGTGTCACAGGGGTGGGAAAAAATACTCTTTAATAAGGTACTATACATGAAGTGATTTTATTAGACAATCTACTCCTTTATCTTAGAATTTCCTATTTAAATACATTTATTTTTGGAAGAAAATATTTTTGAAGTAAATAAATTACTCTGCAGTGATTAAAAACAACATGGTGACAATTTAGATTTTCTCTATCATTTGATTTTTAAGCAACAGAACCTACAGAAGACTATTGTAAATAAATTAACTGGATGAATTTCCATGGGAATTTCAAGTGGTCTCCAATAAACTCAGTCTGTTTTAACTAGTGTATGTAAAAATTTACTTTTTTGGGATACCACCATTTGTATTCACAGGATGGCATTAGCAATGGCCTGAATTCATAATAAGACAACGCAAGTTTTTTAAA
The DNA here is from genome assembly GCF_016509475.1 of Prionailurus bengalensis. Lineage (NCBI taxonomy): Eukaryota > Metazoa > Chordata > Mammalia > Carnivora > Felidae > Prionailurus > Prionailurus bengalensis. The sequence goes on from NC_057343.1 coordinate 201,738,088, forward strand.
TATTTTCTCTTGAGCTAGACTAAAAACCCATTATCTTCTACAAATGACAGTACTAACTTGAATTTCATTTCTTTCTCAAGCAGAATAATTTTTTAAAACTATTTTTAACATCTATTTATTTTTGAGACATAGAGAAACAGAGCATGAATGGGGGAGGGTCAGAGAGAGAGGGAGACACAGAATCGGAAACAGGCTCCAGGCTCTGAGCAGTCAGCACAGAGCCCGACGCGGTGCTTGAACTCACGGACCGCGAGATCGTGACCTGGCTGAAGTCGGACGCTTAACCGACTGAGCCACCCAGGCGCCCCTCAAGCAGGATAATTTTATATAAAACCAGTCTAGTGATTCACTGGAAATTGATATTCTGCACTGCAATTAAGTAAAGAAAAAGAATCCTGATAAGTATTAGAATGTAAACATGTACAAAGTATATAATATGAACCTCCAATCACTAACAGGTAACACATGAGGTAACACATGTCAGTGTAACAGGTAACACATGTCAGTGGTGGAATTCATTTGGCACTGACAGGAACCTGAGAAAACTATAAATATAAATTTATTTTATATCTATGTTTAGTCTATTTTATATATACTATATTTAGTTTATATTAGTATTTTTTTCTATCCTTTGGTATATACATATATATACACCAAAAATATATCACCCACATAATGAAATTTAGGATAACTTTTGACATATAACTCTAGGAGATACTTACCCTTAAATCAGAGACCTTCAAATATATACCATTTAAGAATGAGTATAATATAATAAAACTGTAGACAAAGTGCTATATTAATTTTTTTCTCAAGCTAATTTAAAAAATATACCATATTTGCATTCGAAAATTTATTTGGTTTTATTTTCTCCAGCAATTATAGCTCCTCCAGGGCTAATTTATACTTCCCAAATGGACAAATTCTAAGGCTACTTACATAATATTTATGCAACATGCTTTCCACAGGGTTTACATATGAATGTTCTTGTAATGTAAATGTGTGGGGAAGCAGAGGGCAGTGAGGGAAAGACTGGAATCTTATATGTGGTCTAAAAAGCACTTCCATTTCCCACTTTTCCCCCTAGTAAATGAAGACAGGATGAATAGCTAAAGTTACTAATTGGTTTACTGATCAGTTGTACTTTGTTCGATTGATTTGCAATTAATTCTGGTTTGTGGTGCACTGAAGAAGAAGGTTGGCGCCAACCTTTGAGGCAGCTGATACCTAATACCCTGCTGGATACTGCAGGGCAGGGGATCCATATTCGGTCTGGAGACAGCTCCTAGAGCCTTTCATGAAAAATTGCTCTGCTCCATCTTTCTAGGGAGGGTGAATTCATATTATTTGTTTCAAGTGTTAATAAAACATAAGCTTTTTAATTTTGTGTTTTTAATCAGGAATGAAAATACCACATACAAGCAATTTGGGAGTAAAAATCTTTTTGGTCATTTTCCTTCCTCCTATCTGTACCAAAAACTGTATGTAAAGTCAGTTATGGACACACATGAGCACCACACACACACTCGCAATCCCAGGTGGCTAAGGAGAAGCTGATGAACTCTTCCCCTAAGGAAAAAAAAATAATGAAAACTTAAGTATTAATCTTCCTAGGTTAATTTTAAATGTAATTTCTTTTTTTAAATATCAGAGTCAGAGGCTGAAGAAATGAAGCTATAATATTTAGATTACCATCAGGAGACAATCATGGGTTAAAAATGTACAAAGAAAAAATACCTTATTGGTCTTCATGACATTATGTATTTGCTGACTCTGCTAATATTATCCCCTGTCTGCCCCACCCCCACTAAGAAAAGTATCAGTTTCATGCCTTCTGTTCTTAAGTGACTTTTTCTGTCCATGTCCAATTTTTATAAGATTTTTCATAGTGTCATTTACTTGCTGTATCTTCTACAGATCAGGAATATATTGATGTCAATACTATAAAACTATATGGCTCTGCTTAATAAGAATTAAAATGACAATACATATTTTTCTCATTTTAAAATCCTCTTGTATAGATATAAAATGCAAATTTTTACAAAAATATTTTGAACGTTATTTTTATATTTTCATAATGGTAAAATGTGTCTTGTACTAACTGCTGATTCTCTGAAATATGTGAGCATTTTTCTTTCACTAATATCTGGATAGCTACTGTAAGAGTTAGGATTGCATTAGAGTACACTTAACAGAAGCTTAACAAAGTGGCTTAGTAAATAAGTGTTTACTCCTGACATGGAGCCTAGGGTTAGGGAAGTCATGGTTGATAATGCTGCTTAAGAATCTGATTCCTGTCTTCCTACTTTGCATGCTTAGGGTATGACTGATTGTCATGTTTGATAATCATCTGTCCCACTTCCCAGGTAGAAGGATGGATGAAGGAAAAAAAGAAGCAAAAAGTCCAAACAACCTGGTCTGGTTTGTCCAGTAACTTGAGCTTATTGGTTAGGAGTACATCACATGGATATACTGAATTACTAGGAATTCTGAAAAATGAGTATGTTGTATTGGCACATTGCCAATTAAAACAAAAATAGAGTTCTATTCAGAAGGAGAAAATGAGAATTGGGAATTAAAAATTTCATATTCACTTGTTGAAGTTAAGATACATTTAAGGCTTCAAGATTCTATTTCTTTTGTTTACTTTATTTGAAATTACTTATTTAACATTTATGTTCCATCTCTTCCAAATAAAATAAAAGTTCCAATAGAGGAGAGTTCTTGTTTTCTTTTTCCTCATTTTATTTTTAGGGCCAGAACAGATCTTGAAATATAGTAGTCACTTAATATATATTTGTGGAATAAATGAATTAATGAGCTTATTTATTCAATCATTAATTCAGTACAAATATATTGAAAATCTACTTTTCATCCCAGTGTTAACCAAAATTCTGGATATTAAAAATACAAACTCAAATAGTGTCAGTTCCTTAAGGTTAAAGTGCTTAAATTTATGATGAAATCAGTCACGGAAACAGGTGAAATGATGTGTGATAAAACACGATCAAGGTATTTATAAGGACATCTTCCTAGAGATAAGACATTGAAACCCAGGTTCAAAACAAAAGGGTCTATGAGCCAGAGGAAGTCCAGTAGGGATCTGACAGACAAGAAATGGAGGAGGAAGTATATCAATCAATAAGACAAAAGAGCAGTATGTGAAAACCCAGGAGATCCTGATACAGTCAGGAGACTAAATAGATTAATATAATGAAACAAGGGCTTGTGTATGTTGAGCATTAGGAAGGGAATGGCAGTGGGCAGGTGTTGATTGTAAAAGGAAGGTTGAAATTATAAAACATAACATTGGAGATAAAAAGGTCAGATTTTGAAGAGTTTATTAGTCAAGCTAAGGTGTTTGATGTTGAAGGCAAATAGAAAATTTGAAACTGCATAACATGATTTGCTTTTTTAAAGTATGCAAAGTAAATTAAAGGTAAGAAAAAACCTGAGAGCAAAGGAGACAATTTAAAACAAGTTTCTATAAATCAGGAGAGAAATTATGAGAATGTGACTGAAGGAAAAGGGATTAAAGAGAGGTGATAGATGCCAGAAGACAGAAATTATAAGACATGGAAGTGGTTTAGGTGGTGGGTTGGTGTGAGAAAGGGAGGAGGCATGGGCAATTGATGATTTCTGAACTGGTTAGACAGAAATACTGGAGGTTTATACCTTAGGGACGATGAAATGAAGAGTTCAGTTTCGCATGCATTCAACTGCAGTTTCAAGACATTTGGTGGAGTCATCTAGTTTGTCAGGGCTCTGAGAAGAGAAATGGGTAACAAATTCATCTGTAAGATGTGAATAAACAATATGTAAGTTTATCTATGGGAATGAATATATTCAACTGGGCCTGGGGGGTTGAAAAAGATAGAAGAGAGGGGCGCCTGGATGGGCTCAGTCGGTTGAGTGTCCAACTTTGGCTTAGGTGATGATCTCACCTTTTTGTGAGTTAGAGCCCTGTATCTGGCCCTTGGCTATCAGCACAGAGCCTGCTTCAGATCCTCCGTCCCTGCCTCTCTCTGCACCTCCCTTGCTACACTCTCTCTCTCAAAAATAAATAAACATTTGCAAAAAAAAAAACACACCAAAAATGGAAGAGAGAGCCAAGGATAGAACTCTACAAACACCAAGAGTTTAAAGACTAATGAGAAAGGAGAACTTCATGAAGACATTGATAAAAAGTGACTACAAAGTGAAACAGAAAGCAGAAGAGAAAGATGCCATGGAAGATAAAGGTGGGCGCTTTTCAAGAAGGCAGTGGTGCTGAGTCAATTCCCAGAGAGTCAGCCATCATTACATGGTTCCTTTCTTGTAGAGGATGCTATTATTGTAAAAATATCTCTTTAACATTTATAACTGAGGGAGGCCTAGATCCTTAACAGAATGGTTCTGTACTAAATCCAGCATCTCTCAGAGCATCTACAAAGTTTTGGACACATGATTGGTATTCAAGTGACTTTTTATTACTCAGTATCCTAGTGATTCAAACGTAGAATGAGGGTTGGAGAATAGAATGTCCTCTCATTTAGTGAAAATCAAAAATTGCAGACTTCATTTTTAAACCTTAAAGGACAACACTTCATAAACAGAAATACAACTGAGTAATAAATTGTTGAAAGTTAAAGAAAAATAAATATACACCTCACAAAAGGCCTAAATTAACACAGGTTATATTAAATGACTATTAGAATGAGATATTTGATAATGTCTTCCTACAATAGCTTTTGGATTATTTTAAGGCTATTTATTTATATTTAATGGATTCTATTTCTATGTAAGAATATGGTCATTTAGAGAAGAGGTCATTTAGAGTTTGTTTGGTTCCCACTCCTCCCCCCTCACTTTATTGAAATATAATTGATATATAACATTATATAACTTTCGGGCATAAGATGTATTGATTTGATACACTTACATATTAATAATAATTACCACCATAACATTAGCTAACACCTCCATCATGGCGCATAGTGATTATTTTTGTGGTGACAATATTTAAGATCTACTCTCTTAGCAACTTTCAAGTATATAATATGGTATTATTAACTATAGTCATCATGTTGCACATTAGAGTCCCAGAACTTATTCATCCTTAACTGGAAGTTTGTACCCTTTGTCCAACATCTCCTCATTTCCCTCACCTTTCAGCCCCTGGTAACCACCATTCCACTCCCTGGTTCTAGGAGTATGCTTTTTAAGATTGCATATATAATTTGTATCATTTAGTATTTGTCTTTATTTGACTTACTTCACTTAGCATAATGCCTTCATATTGGGTCATACATATTGTTGCAAATGGCAGGATTTCTTCTTTCTCATGGTTGATATATATTATAATATTATATATGTATAGACATAGATGACATAGATATAGATAGGTTGCTGGATCTCTTTTTTTTAAGTTAATTTATTTTGCAAGAGAGAGCACATATGTGAGAGCATGCATGCGAGCCAGAGAGGGGCAGAGGGGGAAGAGAGAAAGAATCCCAAGCAGCCTCTGCTCTGTCAGCGCAGAGCCCAATCTGGAGCTCTATCTCAGGAACCATGAGATCATGACCTGAGCTGAAATCAAGTGTCAGTTCAACCAACTGAGCCACCCAGGAGCTCCAGATGGATCTGTTTTTCATTTTTTGAGGAATGTCCATGTTTTTTTCCTTAGTAGCTAAACCAGTTCATATTCCAACAACAGTGCACAAGAGTTCCTTTTTCCCCACAACTTCACCAACACTTATCTTTTGTCTTTTTGATGATAGCTATTCTACTAGATGTGAGGTGATATCTTATTGAGATTTTGATTTGCATTTCTCTGATTATCATTTATGTCAAGCACCTTTTCATGTACCTGTTGGCCATTTGTATATCTTCTTTGGAAAAATACCTATTCAGTTCCATTCCCCATTTTTCTAATTGAATTGTTTGCTTTTTTTCTATTGAGTTGTCAGTTTTCATATATTTTGGGTATTAACTCTTTTTATCAGATATGTGATCTGCATACATGTTCTCCCATTGCCTTTTTATTTTGCTGATCATTTCTTCTGCTGTGCAAGAGCTTTTTAGTATTTATTTATTTATTTATTTATTATTTACCTATTTATTATTTTCAAATTTTTAGTTCTATGTAGTTCCACTTATTCATTTTGCTTTTATTGCTTGTGCTTTTCGTGTCATATCAAAAAACACCAATGCCAAGTGGCTTTTTCCTTATGTTTTCTTATAAGAGTTTTATGGCTTCATTTTATGTTTAAAAAAATTTTTTTTCAACGTTTATTTATTTTTGGGACAGAGAGAGACAGAGCATGAACGGGCGAGGGGCAGAGAGAGAGGGAGACACAAAATCAGAAACAGGCTCCAGGCTCTGAGCCATCAGCCCAGAGCCCAACGCAGGGCTAGAACTCACGGACCGCGAGATCGTGACCTGGCTGAAGTCGGAGGCTTAACCGACTGCACCACCCAGGCGCCCCTTATATGTTTAAATCTTTAATCATTTCCAGTTAATTTTTGTGATTGGTGTAAGGTAGGGTTTGATTTTTTTTTTTTTTTGCATGTGGTTATCCAGTTTTCCCAACACCATTTATTGAGCAGATTATCCTTTCCCTTTTGAGTATCCTTGGCTCTCTTGTCAAATATTAGTTGCTCATATATGTGAGGGTTTGTTTCTGGATTTCAGTTCCATTGGTCTATATGTCTATTTTTATGCCAGCACCACGCTGCCTTGATTACTATACCTTTGTAATATGATCTTAAGTCAGAAAGTGTGATACCTCTAGCTCTGTTGTTTGAGAAGGAGTTTATTTAAAGACATTTTTCCAACAGCATGTAATCTTTAGATTTTTCAGAGGCTAAATCCTAGGCCATGGATTTTCTTTCACTGAGGACATTTATTCTTTTGGTGACAGTTAATGACTACCTTTATATTTAATTTTAAGTTTTTATTTTGGACAGCTATTTAATTCAATCATGTTTTTAGGCTTTCTAATGAGTAAAACAGCACTTACAATTTCACATTTTTGTCAATCTCTGAGTATCAATAATTGGAGATATTGATCAAAAAGTCATGCTTATGGAGCACGTGGGTGGCTCAGTTGGTTAAGCTGCCAACCCTTGATTTTGGCTCAGGTCATAATCTCATGGTCATGGCATGTAGCCCCATCTGTAGGCTCCATGGTGAGCATGGAGCCTGCTTGGGATTCTCCCTCTCCTTCTCCCTCTCTCTGTCTCTCTCTCTCTCTTCCCCTCCCCCACTCATGCTCTTGCTCTCAAAACAAATAAACTAAAATAATAATTATTTATGATTATTTATTAAAAATGATTATATCTAATCATTTTTGCCTAAATATATTAACATTATATTAGACTACATACCCTGAAAGTTAGAATGGATAGACAGGAAATTTGGGGCTAATATTACAATAAGAATAATGCAAAAGATGTCATGATGAAATGGGCATTTTGGGGTGACTGCTAAGTCTGGTTCAAGAATACTGGGTGCCTGAGTGGCTCAGTTGGTTGAGTGTCCAACTTCAACTCAAGTCATGATCTCATTGAGCTCAGGTCGAGACCCTCATTGGGCTCGGTGCTAACAGCTCATAGCATGGAGCCTGCTTCACGTTTTCTGTGTGTATCTCTCTCTGTGCCCCTCCTCTGCTTGTGCTCTCTCTCAAAAATAAATAAGTAAACATTAAAAAAAATTTTTTTTAAAAAGAACCATGGGTGCCTGGCAATATCTTCTTACAAATGCAGGACATTAATTTATTATTAGCATTGTTCACTGTATGTGAACAAACAGAGCATAGCTCTCTTACATGGGTCAAAATTCAATCTTATGCTTCATTTTTATCAATTAATTCAAGAAGATTGGCAAAGCCAATTGGTTTAACTTCTCAATAATATTTCTTTATTTTTTTGTTTTCTCCTATCTTTCAAAATAAAATTAATTGAAAAGAATGTAAATTTTCCAAAGATTTGTAACACCCACTTAATACACTATTAACAATATTGTAGCAATACAGTATTAGCAATACTACTATTAGACATCTTTTCTTTTTAAAAATTTTTTAAGTATTTATTTTTGAAAGAGAGACAGAGAACGAGTGGGGGAGGGGCTGAGAGAGACAAAGAGAGACAGAATCCCAAGCAGGTTCTAGACTCTGAGCTGTCAGCACAGAACCCAACATGGGGCTAGAATTCATAGACCATGAAATCATGACCTGAGCCGAAGTCAGATGCTTAACCAACTGAGCTACCTAGGTGCCCCTGTTAGATATCTTTTCTTATCTCTTCAATGTAGGCCTCACCAGGTTTTCTGTATACTTAGTCCCTTTCAGAAAAAAAAAAAAAGCCTAAAATAACTTGTAGCATCTTGTGGACTTAAAAGTATGGCATGACTTCATGTTCTCCTACATATTGTTTCAGAAAATTCATCTTGCTACAAAACAAGTTTAAGTGAGTAAACAAACAGTTTATTCTGATTACTCCATTTTAAGTTTCATTTGGCATCAAGAACAGTCCTATCCCACCTGGATTACATTTCACACAAGAGATACCTATTTGCATTTCTGTAATTTTATTATCAACATAGATAAGTTTTCATTTCCAACACTCTTAATCCTAATCTTGAATTTTACTCTTAGATATTTTATTAGCACCTGGTAATGGAGGTTCTCTTTCTAAATGGACAATTTGTTTATTTCCATTAAGAATGTAGCAGCATGCTTCAGGTGTATAACCAAGAGAGAACAAAACAGGGAAAATAACATGTTGTTCAGACTTAGTTGAGTTAATAAATTAGACATCTGATTTGAAATATTAAAGAACAGTGATAAAAATGGATTTCAGACTATGTATTACTCTAGAGCACACTTTTCACTACTATCGTGATCTTATTTCTACTGTCGAATGAAGTTTCCAGCTCCATTTTAAATCAGATACATTAAGGCCACTATAGTCATCACAGAACATTCCCATGAGAACGGTGAGAGGGTTTCTTGATTCCAGTGTAAGAAAGCTGTCACTTTATCTGATTGAGCTCTCTTAACTGATGCCATGCCTGCTTACATAGGAGCTACCATGCTTTGTCAGAAAGGCTTGTGTAGTGAGGCAAAATGGAGAGGCACGTGAGATGGCTTTGCTAAATGAATAAGATGATTCATGTGACTTTTTAATCCTGTATCTATTCATTGTGATATTTAGTTGTACAACTTCTCAACTGGGAGAACATGAATCTTTATGGGACAGTTGTCCGGCTTATGTCATAATTTAGTCAGCATGCCACATTATTTATGTATTATGAATCCAGAACCCTGATAGTGGATCTAAGAAATCTATAGATTCACTGCTTAATAATGAGAAAACGGTATGTTGTAGTATTTGAACTATACACCATCAGTAATTGACTGCAAAGTGAGCATGAATCCAACAGTAGTTGGTGGAGAGGATGTTAATGAAACATAAAATGTAATTTCCAAATTTAAAGAAAAATAATTATTATACCACATGATATTATGCTGGATATATTGGGCTAGAAGATGGGGAAAACCACCAGGAGAGAGAGAGAGAGAGGGAGAGAGAGAGAATCACAGAAACACAGGAGGTGAATTAAATTGTGAGAGACAGTGGAGAAATGAGTCATTGTATCTTTTTTACTCATTTTTAAAATTAATTTTATTAAAAAAATTTTTTTTGTTTATTTTTGAGAGAGAGACAGGGCACAAGCAGGGTAGGGGCAAAGAGAGAGGGAGACACAGAATCCGAAGCAGGCTCTAGGCTATGAGCTGTCAGCACAGAGCCTGATGCAGGACACAAAATCATGAGCCATGAAATCATGACCTGAGCCAAAGTCAGAGGCTTAACCGACTAAGCCACCCAGGGGCCCCTTTGTTTATTTTGAATAGTATTGCATCCTTTCTATTTTTTAATTTTTTCAAATGTTTATTTTTGAAAGAGAGCGAGACAGAGAGAGAGAGGGAGAGGGAGAGGAGCAGAGAGAGAGAGACAGGGAGACAGAGAATCCAAAGCAGGCTCTACACTGACAGCAGAGAACCTGATGCGGGGCTCAAACTCACAAACCAGGAGATCACGACCTGAGCCAAATTCGGATGCTTGAAGACTAAGCCACCCAGGCACCCTATATTGCATCCTTTTTAAAAGTATGTTTTTGAAAAATAGATGTGGTGTTTTAAGACAGCATCTTTTGTATGAACCACACCACAGATCTGTGGCCCATTATAAACCTAAATAACAATAAATGCCCTGCTTATTAAAAACCACTTGAAGGGAAGAGAAAAACTTGAGTAGAAAAACACTAAAAATGTATTCTCAACAAAGCAAGCTTATGAGAACTTGGCTGTTTATGTCTTAAGGCACAGCCAAGGTGTAGCCCTCCCCATAGGGACAACCAAATTAATTGCAGATCAAGAAGTAGGTAAGGAAGACATGGGCAAGCCATCGTATCCCCAACTCTTACAGACAGGGAAAGGAGTGCATTTTATGTATGATTTGGACAGAAGGGGTCGGAAGAAAATCACAAACAGAACAGAAGACAGGAAATTGATGAAGTTGTTAGTAACTTAAACATTATAACAGGTGCATTGTTCACACAATAGAATGAGCAGTATGAATGATAAAGTGCTGGGATACCATGCAGATGGTAAACAGTCAGTCCCTTTCATGAAACTCCCAAGAGTTTGCCAGAATACATCAACTAAGTGTTTAAACCTGGAGCAGCAGGGTTTTTAGGACTCTGTCCAGATCTAAGGTCACCATCCATTCTGACTGCGGTGCTAGTGCTAGTGGCTTAGTATTATTGTAACAGTAGGGCATCAACATATGTTTTTGTTTTAATTAAAAAAAATCTCTGGCAAAATGAAAAATTGCTTTAGAAACTTTAGGAATGACACAGAAATTTATAAACATGAGCAATTACAGTGGTGCTATATATTATTCTTAATAGAAATTAATTTGAAATAGGACTCTATGGCAGAGACACCACAAGCATACATTGAAAATGGGAAATTTCCATCAGTTTCTACAGACACTGTCTATCACTGAGCTGAATTTTGGGAATAATGGGAGTGGTTAGAAATCTTAAAACTGCCTGGGACTTCATTTTTTCTCATCCTTATTATGGTGGAGTATTAACCGTGTAACAGATATTAACAAGAAAATGACTACAAGATACTTTATATTGTTTTCAAGCGAACATTTTAGAATGGGTAAAAATGTGTATATCTGTGATAGTGATAGAATTTGGCTTTTTCTAAATGCTGAAGATTGTTCTCTCCTTCTTATCTGTGCCATAGCTACCAAAACATCGGACCATATTTCTATCAATTTTTCCTCTAGGATCTTAACATATTTTACTTTATTTTTTTTTCAACCTTCTTTCAGGAAATATTTATCCATTTAAATTTGTGCTTTCCAATCCTTCTTTTCTCAAAGTTGTTTCGATACATTGTCCACATTGCCAACAGTTGGGTTTATTTTTGTTGTTGTTGTTGTTATAATAATAATAACTATTATTATTAATGCTATTGATTATTATTTTATGTCAGATTTTGCTTAAAAGCTCTTTATCATTTTCATTGTATTTAGGATAAAACCAGAACATTTTCAAAATCTATCCACCCCACTTTCTTTTCCAGATTTTCCTTGTCTATCTTAGTGTCCTATTTCCCCAGGCTTTCACCCCTTCACACACATACGCACGCTTTGTTTCACCCAACTTCTTTTACTTTTTGAATGTGTCACATGATCCTTAAACTTTAGGACATTATACCAGATATTCTTTCTGCCTAAAATGCTTTTAACCCTCCTACTCTGCCACACTCGACTAATTCCTACTGATTGTGAGATCTCAACTATTTCATCTGGAATTACTTGCCTTCCTTGTGATTGTACAGACTGCCTTAAAGAAGACTTAACATCTACCTTCATGTCTTGCACATAGATGCTGGATAAATATTAGTTGAATAAGTATATGAAGAATGCCCTTGGACTTCCTATGCTCTTTTTCAAATCAGTTTACACCATGACTTTACCTAAATCTCTTTCTCCTTTGCCAGAAGAAGAAATGTCCTTCCCCCTCTTCAAAGCTAGTTCCTCCATAGGACCTCTGGTCAGCCTTTCCCCAACCCCCTCACACAAAACCATCCTTCATCAATAATCCCTTCCTATTTAGGTATCTTCAGATTCTCCCTACCTCCATTGGATGGTTTTTAATCATACTAAATATGAGTATAAGAAGTAAGTATACATATTACTTAAAGCTAATATGGGTATACTTATTACAAACTTCCAAAAAGCAAATCAAAACAAAACAAACCTTACCATCCCAGGTTTTCATTATATGGAAAACATAAAGTTTGCATTGTTTATTATTGGATCAATTTGAAACAAGCAAGAGGAAAGAGATGGGAGAGGTTTACACACTTAAAAGAGGGTGTGGGGGATGGAATGATCACACTACCCAATCCTGTGGTATTCAATATTCTTAGGAAAATAGGTGAGACTTAAGTTCAGAAGCAAGTAGCTTGTGAGACATTTTAGACAAAAAATAGATAAAGTATATGTGGAAGTGATAGAAGAAGAGGAAGTGATAGAAGACCAAATAAATGTGAAATGTTCCTCTATTCATCAACCTTCCCCACTGACAGTGTGGATGTTAGGCCAGAGTTGATGGTATACAGACTAGATCAGCAGATTAAACTTTTTTGGAGCTACATTTGCTGTATTTGAGCAATGCAAGACTACCACAGTACAACTTCCACCACTGAGCCATCACTCCTTCAGCTGCTTCTGCCTGGGATGTCTGTCTGGCTTCCACCTTTTCTGGGAGATCCTCACCAAGTTTCAAGTTCCTGGTCAAGGTGTCTACCTCTAGGAATCCTTGTTGATATATGCTCCTGTAATTCTAGGTGCTACTGTAGCAGATGCATTTTCTCTATGATACTGAATAGAAAATATTTTTTCATGTAGAAAATTCCCTTATCATATATCACATATCTATTTGTACACCTGTAATATGTTTCCAGATAGTGTGAATCATTGTTGAATTTTCTTCTGTGGACAATCTGTCAAATGCTGTTCTTTGTCAAGGGTATATAATTTACCTTGGATGTTTTTTGCAAATACTAGTATTTAGATTTTAGGGAAAACATCACAGTTTTATTTTTAGTAGTATAAATCTAGGTGCAATCAATACCTGTTAATTCAATTTTGTGTTTGTTTCTTCATTTATAAATCTCTGTCTATATATTATAAATATTTGGCTTAATTATAAAAATATGAAGTTATTTATTATGTTCCTTGCTCTAGTTATTTTAAGTTTGATTAAGGCTAGCATGAGTTACTTATTTAAAAGAGAATCCCAATAAATAAGAGGGAATCAAGGGTACTTTCCATATTTAAACATTCAATAAGAGTTGTTCAAGTGAGAGATTATTACGAAATATCTTCTCTTTTTTAAAAAAAGTTATCCATATATCTCATGTTTTCTTTTTATTAGAGAGAATTAAGTTACTTCAATGAAAGTTTGTGAGTTTCAGAAATTGTACTTAGTGATTTAAAACCATAGGGAGTTAATTGCATACTTAAATATATGTCCCTAGGACCCTCTGAAAAGGCAGTCTTAAGACCCATATAATATGTTCCTACTTTCCCAGTGCTTGCTTATCTGCTTTTTATCAACAGGAGTTTTACAAGGTCCTTATTTTTGCAAGCAAGTTAACATGGAGTCTTTGTAAAGAATTCCAGTAAAGTACTCTGATTTTCCAACATTCTAGGTTACATTTTCACTCTTGTTTTTCCTAAGTTTTTTGCTTTCAAATAATTGGTAAGAATTTTGTTTTTTTAAGGGCTCCTCATGTTTCTTAAATCAATCACCTGATTCTCTACTTACGGCTTCCATATAATTGCTCCTGTAATTTTAGATAAAGGAATAGAAAAAAATCTAGAAACATCATTATATATATTTCGGTTCTGGGCCTGTCCTGTTTACTCAATTTTATGTTCAGATTTCTTCATAAATGTGTTCTATGTGTTGCATGCCAATTACACAATGTATGAAATTATTTTCTAAACGTTTGTGTTTTTTCTTTACAACTGAATAGATTATTTTAAATTTAAATTTGATTAAAGTTGGAATTACTTTCTTATGAAACTTAACCATAATAAATTATAATAAAAGGGAGGAATCAAAGACCAGAAAGTATGCTTGCCTTCCATATTCAAAGATTCAAAAAATATTTGTCAAAGTGAAAGATCATTAAAAGAAAATATCTTTCTTTCTATTCAATTTCCCATAAAGGTAGGGGGTGAACAGTGGAATTAGTAGTCTGGGATTTCTTGAAATTAATTGCCTAATAGACTTGACATGGTACTTAGTAACTTTTTTTTTTAACCTAAAACAAATACCTTCTCTCTTGCTCTGTATCTATCAGTGTAGAGTCAAGCTCACGAAAATGTCTTTTGTATGCCTTATTTGTTGTTTTACTTGTTTAACATGTTAAAAATACAAATATTCATGAGTCCATACCCTGGAAAAGTTGTTCTATACCCCCAACAAAATGATCATTCATCTTAATCTACTAGCTCATAGGCGAGAGAGAGGTAGAAGGTTTGGGAGAGGATGTTCTTGAAATACAACAGTGTTTATTTTTTTAAAAAGTTTCAATATTTTTATTCATTTTTGAGAGACAGAGAGAAACAGAGCACTAGCAGGGAGGAGTAGAGAGAGAAGGAAACACAGAATCAGAAGCAGCTCCTGGCTCTGAGCTGTCAGCACAGAGCCTGAAGCAGGGCTGGAACCCAAGGACCTCGAGATCATGACCTGAGCCTAAGTCAGACACTTACTGAGCCACCCAGGTGCCTCATAATAGAACAATGTTTAAAGAAGCATTTGTATCTTCCTACTGAATCGTATAACACAAGATGAGTGAATTATTTGTTGTTTTTGTTTGTTTTTGAGCAAATTGAAGAGGCAGGCAGGTATTTGATTCCATGATGAGAAAATAGTTGTGGTTAAGGACAGAAAATTTTACATGTATTTGTTTAATTTACTACAATTAGTAATGTAAAATTTCTCTTGTATAGATTATAGCATGTGGACATTTTTTTCCAACTGTTCATAGAGAATCAGTTGATAAAGACTTACAACAAAAGACCAGTAATACATCAGTGAGGTTGGAGAAATGGTGATAAAAAGGGGAGGATAAGATTTGGGGTAAGTCCAGATTTGACTGGACTTCCATTCCTATTCTGACATTTACTAGTCATTAATACTTTTACTTGATTTTCCCTTATATTTTACAATGGTTAAATGAGAAATGGCATATACATAAATTACTTTCAGTATTTAATTGAATATATTTTAATTACTTCTGTCATTTTCTTTCTTTGGACACATTTTCCCCCCTTCTCCTTGACCTGTTTCCATATATATATAATGTTTATATATTAATAATGTATTAATTATTATTATTTTATAATATCGACATTATATTATCATATAATATCGATATTATATTATCATATATAACATTAATATTATATAGTATTAATTAATATTAATAATATTAATATTATTTATCATATGTTATTACATAATAGAATATCAATAATATTAAAATAAATATTAATTTATATATTGATAAGTGCAATATTAGTTATTAATAAATAAATATAATATTAATATTATATATTTATATTTATATAAATATATATGGAAACAGGTAAAGGAAAAGGAATATATATATTATATATTATAATATAATTATATTATATTGAGGTGAGGTGTAATCAACTCAAACGTCTTTGTCAAATGTGCAAATGACTCCCAGATCTCCATCTTCTTTTACTAAAATGGCTCCAGGCCTTATGTTTTCTTATTTTTATTTTTTTCATTTTCCTTCATGACTAATGCTCCTTGAACTATCCTGTTCTACATAACATTTTTGAGGTAAAGCCTTTATTTTTATCCACACTTTGTACGTAGTTTCCCTCTTTTTATCTTTTACTATTTCAGAGTTACTCTTGTTTTACCTCCCAATGACTACTGCTAATTAGAATTTATTTTATTTACCTTTTTAATTAAATGGTTAGATATCTCCTTTTTATTAATTTACTTAGAATACAGTGGGCCTATGATGAGTTTAATTTGGATTGCTATTACAAACAAACCATATTATTCAAAAGTCTTTAACCCATATTGCATTTTGGAGCTCTCATTTCCTTATTCAGGCTTAAATGATTATACATCAAACCTTCTGACTTTTCTTTAAAGATAAGAATGATATTAGATAAATTTCACTAATCAAATTAAAAACTAATTTAGAAGAAACAGGTTAGGACCATAAATTTTAATGTAGACATTTACAAGCTCTTGTTTCAAAGGAGCAGTATAATCTTTGATTCTGAAAAGTGTACAGTTCTGTGAGTTCTGGCAAATATATACAATTTTGTGACCCTGTACCACAGCCAAGATTTAGAAGGGCTCCAACATCCCTCCAAATTTTCTGTTGTTCATTTGTAGCCAACTCCTGCCAACCCTAGCCCCTGGCAGCTACTGATCTATCTTGTGCCTATATAGTATTACCTTTTCCCAAATGTCATTTAAATGGAATCATACCATCTGTACTCCTGTGGGCCTGGCTTCCTTTACTTAGCAAAATGCATTTGCAATTCATCCATGTTGTTGTGCATGTATTTATACCTTGTTAATTTTATTGCTAATGAGTTAATGAGAGCAATAATTTTATTGCTCTATTACATGGATGTACCCTTTCATTAGCCATTACTGGTTGAAGTACATTTGAGTTGGTTCCAGTTGTTGACAATCATGAGTAATGCTTCTCTAAACATTTACATGCAAGTGTTTGTACAAATACAAGTTTTTACTTCTCTTAGGTAAATAACTAGGAATAGATTTGCTAGGTTTTATTATAAATGTGTGTTCATTACGTTTTTAATGTGTGTTTAATTTTAAAAGAAGCTACAAACCTTTCCAAAGTTGCTATACATTGAGTTTCCACAAGCAATGCATGAGATTTCCAAAAACACAAAGTCATTCTGTTAGATGTAGGTACCTCCAATGGTGGTATAACGTTAATTTTCATTTCCCTAAAGACAGATAATTATAAACATCTCCTCGTGTGCTTATTTGCCATCCATATGTTTTCTTTGGTACACTACTGAAGAATATTATCAAAATTGTATTGCATTATTTTCTTATTGTTGAATGTATGTATGTATAAATACACAAATATAGATAGATAGGTAGATAGGTAGGTATATAGATAAATATACATATACATATACATATACATATACATATACATATTATTTTTCTGGATCCATGTCCTTTATCTTATATGGAGTTTTCAAATATTTTCTCCTAGCTTGTGATTTTTTTTTTTTCTGCATGGCTTTAAGTATCTCTGGTCCTGATTTATAATAAGAATTTCCTTTTTTGTAAGACTTAACTTTTTAGTGTACAATAAAATTGAGAGAAATGTACAGAAATTTTCCATATTCTTGCATGACTTCCCACCTGCATAGCCTCTTCCATTATCACTTGCCAGAATGGTACATTTTTTACAAAGTTAAGACTACCTTGACATATATTTAATAATCATCCAGAGTCTGTACTTTATCTTATGGTTCACTCTTGGTGTTGTCTGAGCTTTCAGGATCTGTGATTTGGTGTCTGACATTAATTCATCAGAATGCCTAATCATTGTTTTAAGTATTTCTTTTGTTCATTTTTGTTTTTCTTCTTTTGATATTCCATTATACTTATGTTATACCTTTTGGAGTTGTCCCACAGCCCTTGGATAGTCTTTTCCTTTATCTTTTTTTTTCCAGTCTTTGTTTTTATTTATTTACTTACTTGTTTTTGAGGACTCTAGTGATGTATCTTCTAGCTTAGAGATTCTTTCTGCAGCTATGTCAAATCTCCTTTAAGTCCTTCGAAGTCTGTATTCATTTCCATTACAGTTCTTTTTAGTTCTAGCACTTTTTTTTTTAGTTTTTTTCTTAGGATTTATATCTCACTATTCTTACATTCTGTCATGTTTTTCCGTGTCTCTTTATCCATAGAGATCCCTTAACGTTGTAGTCATAGTTGTTTTAAATTCTCTGAGGATTCCACCATGGCATTCTTGCCATGTCTGCTAATGATGCTTGTTCTGTCTCTTCAAATTGTGTTTGTGACTGTTTAGTATGCCTTGTGATTTTTTTCCTGATAGCCTGATATGATGTAACAGGTAAATGTCAGCGCTGTAAAATTACAGTTCTTTTTAGTTCTAGCACTTTTTTTTTTAGTTTTTTTCTTAGGATTTATATATCACTATTCTTACATTCTGTCATGTTTTTCCATGTGTCTTTATCCATAGAGATCCCTTAACATTGTAGTCATAGTTGTTTTAAATTCTCTGAGGATTCCACCATGGCATTCTTGCCATGTCTGCTAATGATGCTTGTTCTGTCTCTTCAAATTGTGTTTGTGACTGTTTAGTATGCCTTGTAATTTTTTTCCTGATAGCTTGATATGATGTAACAGGTAAATGTCAGCGCTGTAAAAGGCCTTTAGTAATGTGGTAAGGTGTGAAGGGAAGGAAAGCATTCTACAGTCCTATAATTAGGTCTCAGTCTTTTACTGAGCCTATCCCTCTAGACTGTGAACTTCACAAGTGTTTCTGTTTTTGTCTCTCCTCTTAAGGAAGAGTAACTAAAGCTGGTTGGAGTTGGGTAGTTCCCTTCCCCCAAGTTAGTTTGGCTCTAATTAATACTCCAGCTGATAAGCTCTGGTTAACTAATTTCCCCTGCTGACAGGCCTTGTTAAAAAGAATGGGATGCTCTTACATATTTCAAAATGGTTCCTTTTGCTCTTTCTTTCCTGGAAGTCTAAGGGAATTTTTCTTTAGTATTTACTGTGGGAATCTGATCAAGCTCTTGGAGGCAAATCATAGTATTGATGACTGGGTCCCTCTACAGTTTTTAACTCTCAGTTGTCTGCACTGAACCTTCATCAATTTGTCAGTTAAATAAAGTTCAGGTTTTCCTACCGTGATATTGGTTCCTGTGGAAATTTCTACTTGTGAGTCTCTGATCTGGTAAGCTCTGAGTCCTTGTATTCATCTGTCTGTCTCTAATTTGAAGGGCAGCAGTTTGCCCTATGTCCTCTCCTGTCTTACAGATTCAAAAAGAGTTAATAACTGTTCAGTTTATTCAGCTCTTGACTTGCTGTTAGGACAGCATGGTGACTTCCAAGCACCTTACATGCAGAACCAGGGAATTATTTTCTCCTGTTAACAATGTCTTTAACAGAGCAAATTATTTTAATTTTGATAAACTCTAATTTATTATTTTTCTCTGAAATATTATGTTTTTGGAGATGTATCTATCTTTGTTTAATCTAAGGTCTAAAAATTATGTTTTCTTATAGAAATTTTATAGCTTTATATCTTGTTGATTTCTTTGAAATTATTTTGAGGTAATTTTTATTAAGGTGGAATGTTTAGATCAGTTTTTTGTTTATTTGGTTTTTGTTTACAAATAAATGACTAGTCAGAAACAGTAGTTGAGAAATCTCTTCTTTTTCCATTAATTGTTTTTGTGTTTTGTCAAAACTCCATTGGCAATATTTATGAGTGTGTTTTTGGATGCTGTATTCTACTAAATTGTTCTATATGTCAAGCTTACCATTAAGACCTCACTGAAGTCTGGAAATCAGTTAGAATGAGTCCTTCAACTTTTTCTCTTTTCGCCTTTTTTTTGGGAAATCCTAGTTCCCTTATACATTTTTCAATCAGTTTGTCCATCCCTACCAAAAGTTCTGTTTGATTGGATTTTAACTGAGGTTACTTCAGACATATAGATCAATTAGGGGATAATTGTCATCTTAAGAATATTAAGTTTTCCAATCCATGAACACTGTATATCTCTCCATTTATTTAAGCCTTCTTTGATTTCTTTCATCAGTATTTTGTAGTTTATAACACAAAGTTACTAGACATACTTTGTTAGATTAAACCTATATATTTCATTGTAGCTTTGTTCATTTCTTTTGACTAACAAAGGCATTCACATTATTTTCCTCTAAAGCATAATAATAATTAAAAAAGCTGAGTTCATTGTTGAAGACTAAAGATTTTTCTGATTTAATCATGCAGGTTGGAAGTTTTACATGTTATCAGGGGTATTTTGCATGTCCTTATCCACATTCATCATTTTGCTCCTCTAATATTAACAATACACTTGTAAAACAGATTGAAGAAACAAAATTAAACTTATTTCTCCCCTTTAATTGAGATATGAATCTCCAGGAATGACCACTTTTCTTAGAAGTCAACTAGAGGTTTTTGGCAGAAAAATGTTGTCTCCTAAATCATAGCCCATTGTGAATTAATCTGTCACAGATTGAAAATGTTAGTGCTATTCCAAGAGATTTGGCAGTCTCTACTACATTTAATTGTAGACATCTTCTATACATATGATGAGTCTTTTGGTTCAGTTCTACATTATAGAATTGTTTTTCTGAATACATTTGAAGTAACAATGAAAAATTCACCTTTAATTTCACTCCTTTATAGCATGAGATGACAAGAAAATAAATAGATACCTTATGAACATTTCTAAATTCACCCATGAACAGACGACAGCTATATCATAACCCAATCCATTTCCTGACACATGACATTTTTCTTTAGTATGAATCATAAGAATTCCCATTTCAGAGAAGATAAAATATGATAAAATATATATGACAGAGTTGAAAAAATTATTAATTATTACTTATTGAGAATATTCTATACATAAGATCTTTCTAGTTTTAAACATTTTGGAATGGACTTTGTATGTATCATGCCATTTAATCATTATAAAATACTCTATGAGAGGGGCGCCTGGGTGGCTCAGTCTGTTGAGCGACCAACTTCAGCTCAGGTCATGATCTCACGGTCCATGAGTTCGACCTCCACATCAGGCTCTATGCTGCCAGCTCAGGGCCTAGAGCCTGCTTAAAATTCTGTGTCTCCCTCACTCTCTCTCCTCCTCCCCTGCTCGCACTCTGTCTCTCTCTCAAAAGTGAATAAAGATTTTTTTTTTAAAAATTTAAATACTCTATGAGAAATATACTTATAACTCTTTTCATATGAGGACACTGAAATTAACAAGCAGGAAGCCAAGTCTTGGTTCCCATAATGCATCAGTAGTGACATATGAGGTCTTAAGAAATGTGATGCTCCCTCTCCCAGGAAATCTTACCTGACATCAAAAGCTTTACACTGACTCTGAAATGGATTTAGTTACCCTGTCTCTATGATCATGCAATATGGCCTGTAAAAACCTATCACTGTGTTTTCCACATTGCATTATAATGATCTGTTTCTGTGTTTGTCAACACTCTTAGAGTCTGAACTTCTTGAAAGCAAGAACTATGCTTGTTTCACTCTGTTCACTGATGAAGCAGACAAGGATTCCAACTGAGGATATATTTGACCAATTTGATCTGACTTTAGAGAGACCCTATGCTAGAACATATCATGTTTGTGAAAGTGCAGATATATGTGGGTATGAAAGGCAGAGAATATTTTACAGATCCATGTACAAAAGACTGGCTTGTCCCTTCCAATAGAATAGCAGCAGCTGAGAACTTTCCTTAAACTAAAACAAAGTGTATGAACCACCTGGAAGAGAGTAAGGCAGCTAGTGTACGTGATGATCCCTAGAGTAAAGACCTCTGTGGCTTGCATTTAGAGCACCCCCCCCCCCTCGCCAATTAATGATGGCTTCCAGGTAAGCATCGTAGCTTCTCACTCGAAAGTAAAACGTTTATATTAACAAGCCCACCCATGTGCCCAGAGCTTTGTAAGCTTATATTGGGGTCAGGGAGCTCATTATTAAATATGGATGAATACCCATGTGTTGCCAAAGTTTTAAGAAAAGGCTAAACAAGAAAGATTAAGATAAATAAAATTTTTAAATAACTTTAGGATAAAATAGATAAATTAAAAAAACACTAGGAAATAAGTATAAATATATACATAAATACATAATCCTAGGAGAAGTAGAATATGCTATAGAAGTATAGTATAAAACTTAAAACTTTAAGTATAATCCTTATACTGAGTTGAAAAAATAAAAATCAGAATAAATGCCAATAAAAAGCAGCTCAAAAGAAGAAAGAACTTTTAGAAATTAAGCATTAGTTTCCAAGATATAACACTCAATAGAAGGGTTATAAGTACAATTGAGAAAAGCTTCTAAAGAAAAGCAAAAAATCAATGAGATTCAAAAATTGAAAGAAAAAAGTATAGAGAATTTCAATTCTGGATGGCCAAAATCTGATCAATAGATTTGACAAAGACTAAATAGATGAAATGAAGAGAAAGACCTATCCAAGAAATCATGCAAGCAAATCTGTCAAGCTGAAGAGAGTTTGCCAACAAACTGAAATGGCCTACCATATGCTAAATGAGATGAATTAACAAGGATGAATTAAACCTATCATTGTGAAATAGAGAACAAAAAATTAACAGCCACTACAACAGTAATAATCACAACCAGTAAAATTGAGCACTTACAGTAATATGACATTTTACAAAGATCTTCTCATTGCTTGCCCCATCCATATACCTCTTTCCCTGACTTTATTATTCTGGATATTTACATCTTGCTTCTTCAGGTTTCTGCCCAACCTGCTGAGCCATTTGCCCCTGCACATTATTCCAGGTATATACTCATCTACTTCTCTCCTCAGAGAAAGATGATGAGATGCTGTGGCTGAAGCCCTACCCTTTGGTAGGAATTCTTCTCACTGATATGGGACACCTTTGAATGGGTCTATAGTACATGAGTAGTTTATATTTGGCTCATCTCCACATACCAAATTACCTATCTGAGAATGAAGCTCAAAGTGTTTCCTCTCTGCTAGCTAGTTTCAACACTCAGTCATTATATAAATATATAGATATAAAAATATGTATCTATATTTGTCTGTCTGTATGTATGTGTAAACCAAGGGAGAAGCATCATTGCAGTTGTAGCAGATGATAAGGGTTCTGGGCTACCTTTTCATGTAAGCTTACATGTACCATGAGAACCTTCTCAAGCTTGATTCCAAATGTAATGCCTCCACTTTAAAATTGCTGTTGGATGTACCAACAAGGTAACTTGGTAGATCTGAGAGTTCAGCTCATGATGGACAATTCTAGTCACTAGGGCAGTTGATATCCCATGTTTGGCAGCATACTCATAGGTTCTGAGGATTAGAGTACAGAAACTTTGGGGGAGCATTATTCGTCCTACCACAGGTAGGAACAGTTTCAGACCACAGCACTGTCTCAGAAAGGTTTTGCCTGGGCTGATGTGAAGTCCTCAGGCCACAGTTGCTAACTAAAGGATCTTGGGTCTTGCAGGAATCTTGGGTCTTGGATCTTGGGTCTTACATTACTACAGTCACTGTTGTCGATCATTGTCTGGGAGCAGTTTGTGGGAAAATGGACTCAGTGTAAACACAGTAGTGGATCCAAAAAGGGAATGGCTAATGCCATCAGTCAGTTATGGTTCCTGAAGCAGAAGATCTGAGAGGTGTAATTTTTACGGCTGCCACAAAGACCTCTCAAGTATTGTAATTTTACTTTACTATTTGTTGCCTTAGTTTTCAGTTGGTACCGTTATCCACCATGATTCATAAGGGTTTTGCAGATTTCTGATTGGTAAATTAAATGGAAATTAAGATAGATTGATTAACACAGGGATGTGCCATCCAGATCCCTTTTGAGGAAGAACTTGCTGCCTACCTGTCTATATGGAGTGTGGTGAGTAGAAAGCGTCCAGTTTTGAAGAACGTTCAGAGTCTTCCTTAGCTTCAGAGAATTGCTTTGTTTAAATCCATCCATTTAAACTATGCTCCTGCCACCCTCATTAGTGCATTCCTTATCACCTTGGTAAACAAAATGTCCTAAAGTCCCTTTGCCCATCCAAGAAATGATCAAGGTAAGGTACAAAAGGCCAAAACATTAATCCAATATGGGACACTGTGACAGACATGCTAACTCCAGAACTCCCAGCAGGGTTGGCCAAAATGTGATAAGTTCTGCACTGAATTTTGACTTCTGCCTAGATGCAGGTCATCCTCCTCCTTTCCTAGGAGCTGACATCTCATAAACATATTACACAAAACTCAATTTCAGCCTTGTTTCAGAGAACCCAACCTGTGTCCCACAAGAACCACCCCTCATTCTTTAGGTATTTGAAGGTCGTGTTATCACTGCTAACTCATCCCATACTGCAGGACAAGTACTGTTTTCTAACTATATTGGCTGGGGAGGTGGGAATTCTCCCCTACCCCAGTAACTCTTCCTGTATAGTGAAAGAACCCATATGAGTTTCCTGCCAACTGTTAAGTACGTCCATTCCAATTATGTATTTGTGATCTGAGGAAACAGCACCATGTGCCGTGGTGTGCTGGAGCTGCACACCTTTTCCCAAATCCATATCCTCATGTTGCGACCTTGAAATCAGTCATGCTAGGAGGATTTACACCATGGAAACAAACAACGGCTATAAAAAAATAGACTTTTTTCCTCCTCAGCAAGCCAGTTTGTAAATATAAGCCAGCATGCCACTGACCAAGGGTATGTGTGGAACCAATAGACCCGCTGTGAAATGGAGCTGAACAAGGGCTTTGTTTACCCCTATGAGAAGGAGGCATGATGGCACGGCTTCCTTGAATATCAGCACAAGCTTGAATCTTCTTTCCCACAATCCACAAAGGACCTGTATACCCCCCTCTCTCAGCGTGTAGTTGGCCTTTTCAGAAGGACTTGAGAAATCACAGTGGTATGTATTTGCTCTGGTATTGCAGGATCCTTTCTCATGGAGACCCAGCTCAAGTAAATACAATATGGTTCTGAGAACTGGCCTAGTCTGGTAACTGAAAAAGACATTTGGCATTGCTAACCTCATTCTTAATATTTTTCAATTATGTTTATTAACTGATTGTATATATTATATGTATATTTCTTAGCTGCCTATCTATGTTTTATGAGCGGTCTTCCTAGAACTCTGGGTGTTATGCACCCGCCTGCCCTCCCAACTTTGCTGCTCATTGCATTAATTACACTTACCTTGGTTCAGACAGTTAAATGCTGCCATCTGGCCTCTGCCATTCCAAGACTGCAACATCTCCATTATTACCAGAGAGGCTCTTTCTGTAATAGCCTCTCTTAACTAAAATCTCAGTATCTCAATAAAAGCACAGATATTAATGAGATTTTAAACTATGCGCCTGCCACCCTCATTAGTGCATTCCTTATCACCTTGGTAAACAAAATGTCCTAAAGTCCCTCCAAAACAACATGGTCAGTTGGTGAGTTTTCTAATTTGTATCATAAACCTATTCTATTATGCTTACTTTTCTATCTTGATCTCTTCCTGTGGACATAGTTAGATATAGGTGATATAGATATAGGTATAGATATAGATACAGATATAGATATAGATATAGATATAGATATAGATATAGATATATGTATAGATACAGATACAGATATAGACACACACACATACATCCTATTGATTCTGTTCCTCTGGAGAACCCTAACACATTCATTGATTAATTAATTTCTTACTTTCATATATTTCTTATAATGTTTTATATTATAAAAATTAGTATCATTTAAATTTTAGTATCATTTAAATTTTAAAATTTCAGTATCATTTAAATTTTAAATAATACCTAATTTTTTCATATATTCTAATGATAATTTTGAGATGGAATTTTAATGAGACATCTTAGAACTTTTTAAATATTAGCATTATGAAACAATAACATGTACCCTTATAAGATAAATGATATTTATAGACACTACTACACCAGGAGAATGGGTTATTTCTTTCTTGAAAATTGAACTGAAACATATAAATTTATAGTTCAATGTCTACTTTTGTGATTCAATGAATAATTACCATCTTCAATGTATGTAGCTAGAGAAGAATTTTTTTTGCAAAAGTATAAAGTAAATGAAAGGTGTGGTGTTTTATCGTTAGTTGGACTTTATTCCATTGCAAAAGCAAACCCGTGTTTCTTCAAGTGAAGCAATGTATTTAAAGGATGATAGAGAATTAAGGGAAAGAGGAGAAGTCACATTGCCCAGCTTAATAGAATGATGGAACTGAAAGGTACATTTGGGAACAGTGCAAATGGAGATGGATTATCCAGTCCTTTGTATTTTGTTTCATATCCTGAGCATGGCTATTTGGATTAATCATGTATATATATTTAGCTTCTGCTCTGGATCACTTTCTTCATGAATAAGGTCCGGGAATTAATATTCAAAAACTTCCCCTAGTTCCAGTTATGCAGTCAAATGAGCACTTCCCCATGACTGGGACTTGCAAAGCACTGCTCTTCTCTAGTGATCCATCAGGAGCTTGTTGGACAGTTTTTGTTTCTGCTACTAATCACCAATTGATTTTACCTTACGTATATCTCTCATTTAGCCTCACAAAGGGGGACCAGATCACTTCTATCAAACACAATCATTTATTAAATAGTCTATTCATAAATTTATATTTATACATGTATGTGAATATGAACATATATAAAGGTGCATGTGTATGTATATGCACACTTATGTATATGCTCATACACAGTATACACATGTGTATATGAATATGCTCATGTACAATTGCATGTATATATGCACATACTCATGCATGCAACTGTACAAGAGCAAATATATTTTTCCAACTTATCTTTTTGGGCCTAGATCTTGAATTTCCTTTTTTACTGCTTCTACTCTCCTTTTTCTGTCCTTTTTGAACATTTGCTATTCATTAAACACAATGGTTCTGTGTTGTATCTTTGCCAAAGAAGGGTCACACTGGGTCAATATTTTGGAGAAAGCTAGATTTACTTCTCAGTCTACTTTTATGTTGTTGTCCCAGGTTTATTGACAATATTACAGTATAGCAGAAAGATTCAAATGGCTCCATATGGTGTTTTGAAATCCATTCCAACTATGGGCTGAAAGTAACCTTAAGGTTGGACAGATTGCCAAAGTTCAAGAGATTCAACATTTCTTTACTGTCAGAATCTACTTAAATGATTTCCTGATCCAGGGCTGAGACTCAGGAACATAATTATTCCTTTCTCTCTCCTTCTTCTTTAACAAAATAGGGATAATTCTCATGAGGCCACTCTGAAACCCCTTCATCAGATGTGTGGCACAGCGTACTATCTTGTTGTGGACATTCTTGCTAGGAATAATGGTGACCCCTTGCTCATGTGCTTGTTCACATGGAAAGTTGTTACCCAGACATATGTAGTATGTCTCTATGAAGACCTAGGCTATTTTCTTCAGTTTGGTGTGAATGCTGCCCAATTGGTGGGTCCCTAGTAAAAGATTTTGTTCTACATTTGTGAATTCATTTTTTACTGCCTTATTTTTGGTAGGAGCTACATTGTCCTATAAGATGTGGCAGCAGGTGAAATAATAGGTCTTCATCAAAAAACAGAGATTGATGAGCACCTGGGTGGTTCAGTCAGTTAAGCATCCAACTCTTGGTTTCTGCTCAGGTCATGATCTCACAGTTCGTGAATTCAAGCCCTGCATCAGGCTTCATGCCGACAGTGTGGAGCTTGCTTGGGATTCTCTGACTCCCTCTCTCTCTGCCCCTTCCCTGCTCACTCTCTGTCTTTCTCAAAATAAATAATAAACATTAAAAAAAAACCCAGAGATTGAGCCTGCCCAGTAGGATCACAAATGTATAAGTAACAGATCTGATGGATATTGTTGCATTTTTTAAAGTAGCAAGACTAGCTACACATTAGAAGCAAAAATATTATTGAGATCAAAAGTTTAATGGTAAAAATGGTAGAAAGTTTATTGGTGGAAATCGGAAGATAGTGTCAACATTGAGTTCATTGTTCTCAGCATGGTAGACTTTGATCATGATTAGGAGCTTTATACTTTGCCATAAGATAATTTTGATTGGACAGTGTGTCACAGATGGTGAGTGATTCTTCAACAATATTATAAGGAGTCTGTACTTAGTGTCTTTTTAATACTCAACTTAGATTAGATCTTTGAAAATAAATCCATGGGCATTTATTTACAACTTTTGCTCACCTGTGTACAATGTATAATGTAATGTAAGTGCTTAACTTGCAGAGAAGAAGCAGAGATGGAAAGGACTGAATCAGTATGCGTGAAGCTTGAGAAACATTGCTATAAGGAAAATCATGGTGGTCCTATTCTTTTGTCAATCAAACATGAGGGCAATCAGTGGGGATTTGTTTTCTTCAATCTTAAAAATACATTAAAAAGGAAATAGCTGCTTTTTCTGGCTTCCAGATGCTGTCATGTCTGCATGTGGAACATAGAATCACAGAAACCCCTTGGTACCATAGTGTTAGATTAAAGAGCCATACTCAGGACTTTCCATTTTTTTCCTTCAGAGAGGAAAAGGGAAAGACCACTTTCTCAATGACCCAATTATATTGTCAAGTCACTGAATTAATAAAACGTGGAGCCTCCCTTCCTCCTAATTCCTTTTTATTTGAGACAATATGTCTCATTGTTCAAACTATTTTAAACTGGCCATTCTCTTACTTGCAGCCAAATTCTTTGCAACTTATTTGCATAGATTAATAACATTTGTTCTTTTCAAAAAATCTGTGACATAAAGCAAATATTAATAGCTTCATTTTAAAAGATGAGTCTCTTGCAGTTCAGAAAAATCAAATGAGCTGCTTAGAGCAAATCTATGATTAGAATTCTGCTAATTAATCCTGGAGCTTAAGGGGTATTATTATACAGTGTCACATTGCTTTTCAAAAAGAACACATGCAGAATGACTGAATGCTAATGAGTACACTTTTACAGTATACAGTGCCTCTCAGAAGAAAGGCATTTCAATGGGGGAGACCCATTCTGCTCTAAGTAGGTAGTAGAAGTAAAAAGTGATAATGGAACAATTGCCAAGTAGGAAAACCAATTATTGTATGTACATTCTTTCAATTGCTCATTCATTAATTTTTTCATTCATTCATTCATTCATTCATTCAACATACATGTATTGAGTATCTTTTATATATCATGAAATATACTAGCATCTGGTGTTACAGAAATAAAGTATAAATAGCCTTGCCTCAAAGAATATACTGTAGTATACTATAAAGTATATAAATCTTATAAACATGTAAAATGTGGAATGAAATATTTCCCATCCAATGGATTTGATCCTGGATGATATTTCACCCTGACTCAGGGAGTCAGAGGTGATTAACAATGGGAAGAAGAGCTAAGGACCCAGTGGATAAATTTGAGAGGCAGTAGTATTAGTGATTAATATATATATTTGTCAAGGAAGAGCATTAATCTTACAGAAGATGACAAGGGACATCAAGACTCCAAAAGAGATAACTAAGCAAACGAGCAGGTTGATTTACCACAACTTCAAAGGTGCTGAAAGTAGATAATGAGTCCCAATAGATGAGGGTACTGATCTATTCATTGCTCACAGCACAGCAAACACTAAAAGCATCAGCATTGTGACATTTTTTCCCATCATGAGATGGTTCCACACAGACCATATAATGGCTTCACACTCAGTAGGTTGCATAGTAGTTAAAGAACCAGGAGTAAGTCTTAACACCTATTTCAGCAGGCAATAAGCAAGCCAACCAACCTCCCTTGAGAAGCAAGATCTTACATGGCAATCACAATGTAGATGCCTTGACTCGTTTAATTGTCTTTGTGACTAGCTACCAGAGGATGCCTCAGGATCAGAGGATGGTGAAGCTTACAGCAGTCCAGTCTACTCAGGAAAGTGTCAATCTGACTCTTGCTTAGAGTCAGATTTCCTGAAGAAAGTCTGACATTTTACCTTTACCATTTAGTGGCTCTACATACTTTGGCAACTTAGTCCACCCCTTTGTCTCTCTATTTGTAATGTGAAATTTTAATAGTGTCTTGTCTATGAGATTGTTTAAAATAGGGCCTGACATTTAGTAAATACTAAATGAATGTTCATTTTTACTATCATTCAGTGCAGCGACAGTTTCAGGTTGCTGAAAGAAAGAATGAATATAATTAAAATGTAAAAATGCCAATTGTGCTTTTGCCAGAGATATACTAACACGTATATATGGTTGGAAAAATGAAATCAAGGACCTAATGTTGAGTGAGAAAGAGGAGGATGGCAAATGTACCCAAATGGTCACAAAGCCCAAAGAATCAATGTAGATGGATCATTTGTAATTCCAATACGCTTTTTTTTTTTCAGTAGAGGATCAATGCCTATGTCCGTCCGTTTTTTTTTTTAACTTTTTTAAAAATAACTTAGAAAATTGAACATTTTCTCTTACATTGTGTTTCTGATTATTACTGAAAGATCGATAACCGGATTTAAGAATTGATATATTGACTTGTGGAAATTTCAATAAAGGGCATAAAAATCAGTTATATTCCTAAAAATGTAAACACTTACTTCCTTCTCATGCCTGAAGTATTATATATAATATTGCTACCCTGGTCATTTTACCATTCATAATAATGACAATAATGTAACAGTAATAGATTATAGCTACTGAGTGCTTACTCCATGCCTGGCTTTTTTTCCCCAGCTTTAAGTACTATGCACAGACTAATTTATTTAACTCTCAAAACTATTATATAAGCAAGTGCTATTATTACCTCATTTTATAGATAAAGAAACTGAGGCATAGAGAGATTAAATTGTTCAAGGTCACAGAACTAGTAATTGTCTGAATTATGACACAGAGACTGAACTATAGAATGTAAACACACAACATTAAGAAGGATAGAACCTGATAGCAAATGTCAAGTAAGGAGATTGTTTTCTGCAAAAATGTAATCCACTTTTTGATATACCTTATTTATGCACAAAAAAACCCATGATCAGTAAACAAATCCTTAATGAGTAAGTCATTTTGAACAGCCCTGCCCAAATTTACTGCTAGAGGTCCAGTGACCTATCTGCTGACCTGGAACTTTGGTGTCAAAAGTTCTTGCTGAGCTTTAACCATGCATATCTTATAGATTCCCAGACTAGTAAAGGGGCTTTATTTTCTGTCTTGATAGATTTATGGATTTATTTATTGTAAATTACTCACAAGAGAGAGACATTTCATTGTAAAACACCCCCAGTATTGATTCAGTAAAATGAGGGTGTCATCATTAAACAAATCTTCCCGAATACCCAAACTATTAAAACTAATTGACTGTGTCTCTTCTCGAAGGTTAGCTAGGCGTTTCATGTGCTCACTAAGGAAGGTTTTGTCTGGCATTTCCACCCCATTCACACACTATCTCAGATGACACCTCTTGCTCAAGGATTCATGAAGATTTTCCCCATCTTTTTATAGAAGAAAAGTAATCTAGGAATGCTAAAAACGAGACCTTTTAAAATTATAATCACTGTAGTATACTCATTTCTGTTTATTTTTTAATAGTTTAATAGTTCAGTTATCTAAACTACAAGCAATCTGTTTTTTAAGGGAAAAAACAGAATTATTTTATTTATAGTGTTTCCTATGGAGCATTTTAGAATTTTTTTTCCAGTGTTGTTTTCCGTTATCCTGTATTAATTCTTTGATTTGACTAGTGGCTTGTTGTTGATTGCTTCTTCAGACAATTATTCCCAATTCACGTTATTTAAAATAAAGTAAAGGGATGTCTGGCTGGCTCAGTTAGTAGAGCACCTGACTTTTTTTTTTAAAAAAAATTTAATGTTTATTTATTTTTAAGAGAGAGACAGAGTGCATAGTGGGGGAGGGGAGAGAGAGAGGGAAACAGAATCCAAAGCAAGCTCCAGGCTCTGAGCTGTCAGCACAGAGCACAACACGGAGCTCAAACCCATGAACTCTGAGATCGTGACCTGAGCCCAAGTCAGATGTTTAACTGACTGAGCCCCCCCAGGCTCCCTGAGCATCTGACTCTTGATATCAGAGCCATGAGTTCAAGCCCCCACATTGGGCATGGATCCTACTTAAAAAAATAAGTAAATAAAATAAAGTAAAAATAACCTATTTGGGGGGGCTAGTGCTCTATAGCTGAATCACTGGCTCCTTCTTCATAAAGTGTAAATGTTGGCGCATGAGGGTTTTCTCTGTCTTCTGTGGATGTGTCAATATCCACAGGACTGACTCATCCAGTTTCCTGACATACATGTTTCTTGATTTAACTTTACTTCATCCACACTACCAAAGTCACATGTTGAACACTGTCATTGCCAGAAATAACTCTACGACCCCAAATCACTGAAATAGAGCATGGGATTCTCTGATAAAATTTTCCTATAATTCTAGCTTGAGAGCTCCAATATCCCTACTGGGACTTTTCCTGAGTTCCTGGAGACTCTCTTCTTTTTATCAGTTATGTCCTTTTCTCCTTTTGTTTTTGTTCACATTCAGTTTAGTTTCCATGGTCTATCATTACAATAACAATCTTGCTTCTTTATCTTAGATTATTAATTTGGCAAAACCCAAACCATGGGTGAACAAAAATATTTACTAACTTTCTATTATTTTACAGCTGATTACTGTTCAAGAAAATTATGGATTAGAATAAAATTGGTACCACTGTCAATTTACGATTACCAGTCTCAAATGTTCTTTAATCAGCACAGAATTTCTACTATGTTTTTCCAGTTGACTCACTCTCCTGGCACTTACAACAAAAACTATTTTAAATCTTCTTTAGTCAGTTCAAAAACAATTTGCCATTCCACTGTAATTACTGTCAACAACTGGGCATGTTTTCTCCATCACAAAGACAATAGAGAACATAGACAAAAATTCACTCAAATTATTATTTAATTATTGGACATTTGCATATGTTTTCTCCTTGTTCCCTTCTTTAAGAGAAGTTGTATGCTTTTTCTCTATAGCCAGTCTTTTCACCATTAATTGCTCTGGATCCCGCACATCCTAAATTTCTCAAAATTTAAGAAGGATAGTAGTTTGGAAACCACCCTGCCCTCATTCTGTGTAAGGGGAGATTTGGAGGGCCAAGAAAGAAAGAGTAGTTTACACTAGTGTGGTAGGACCTATAATACCTTACCCAAGAAAAAAAATATTTATTTGCAAATAATAGTTATGTAATTTTCCCACACAAGTGAAATCAAAATCATGTTCAAAGAAGGAATATGTTCTATGCAAATGAGATTAGACTGTATTACCACTGAAGTCAGATGAGCTTGATTTTTAGGTAAACAAGTGAAAAACTTAGTTATAGCTCATCTCAATAGGGAAGTAAGCTAGAATGGGAGCTTCTGCTTTTGCCCTCACTTCTTGCCTACAGGCCATAGCACTTTCTATTTAGAACCAAAAGACATAAGTAAAACACAACCTTCATGATCATCCATCTAAGTTGAAATACTTTACTCTGTAAGGCACAAAAAAGAGACCAAGGTTGAATATAAGAATTGTGGGGAAGGGAGGGACTCAAAATTCAGGATGCAAGGAGGGATTTCCTGAGGGCAGGTGGTAGGAGAAGATTTGGAAGCATGAAAATAGAAAATGGGAGGGAAAAAAAAAGAAGGAACATACTCATAGTAAAGATACAAGTCTGTGAATTAAGAGAGAATATAAAAAGTCAAAGGTACCTTCTCCATATTCTCTATGCTGTATTATTCTGTTTTTATCATGTTTTTCTATGAAGAACATGATTTTCTATCTTATAACCTATGTTGTGTAAGGTCTACAGAAAATTAGCCTAACAAGCAGAATTTAGGAATAAAGGTGTAATTTCACCTTAATCATTTTGTGGGAGTTCCGATGGAGACAGAGACAAAGCTTGCTAGGCTTACCTGAGAATTGCTACACTATTTCTACTGGTCATCACAGTGTTGGGGTTACCCAAGTGCCATGAGCATCTGAGAAAACTCTCAGGGACTGAAAACCATAAGAATAAACTTCCTACCTGTTTATACCCTTACCACCCCTAAACACCACTTCAACTCTCTCAGAGTTGGTTTCCATCTATTTTCATTATTCTCTTGGAATAGTTCTGTTCACTTTGCTGTAAGTCAGTATATCGAGTTTCCCCCCAGTCCTCTCAATACTGGATCTTCTGTTTGTATTCAAGTGGTTTTTCCATTTTTCAAAAATCCCTTGGCATTGGCATTGGCACATTTGCCACTTTTTCTTGTACTCTTTTGCCATTTCTTCTCAGTTTTCTTTCCATTTCAAATTTTTCTAACTGGTTCCTAAATGTTGAAATTCCTCAAGGCTTGTTCCTGATTTTCACTCCTCTCTCATGTTCCATTCTCTCTTTATACTATCTCATCTATGCCTATGACTTCAATTACTGTCTCTGGAATAATGATTCTGAAATTTCAGTTTTTAGCTCCAAGTTGTCTGAATTTCAGACCTATCACACTGGCTAGCTACATCTTCACTTGGATATCTCAAAGACACCTGCTGTATATGCTAGAATTGAACCCATAGCTTTCTTTCCAATCTTTGCCATCTTCCATTATTTCCTTGTGGGATAAATTGACATAATGATATTGAAAATTTATATTCAGAATTTGTGAGTTTTTTAAAGTTTATTTATGTATTTTGAGAGAGACAGAGGCAGCATGGGTGGGGGAGGGGCAGAGAGGAAAGAGAGAGAATTCCAAGCAGGCTCCATGCTGCCAGCACAGAGCATGGGGCTCGAACCCAGAAAGCTGTGAGATCATGACCTGAACCAAAACCAAGGGTCAGACATTTAACTGATTGAACCACCCAGGCACCCCTACATTCAGAATTTGTGATGATAGATACTTGAGCCATCATTAAGGAAAAATTCATTGAAAGATAAATTTATAAATGGAAACAGTTTCTAGAGTGGTCTTATTTCAGTAAGATGGCTTCTCAACTGTTGTAGGCTATCCAAGGCAGCTGAATTAAAAGAAATTTCATTTAGTTCATAATATCTCACTGCAGTGTTGTTTTTTTTTTAAAAATAACATTACAACTTGTGTTGTCAGAAAAAAATTATTCTTCCGAAGTAATGCAACAATGAAATATAGGACATTTTCATTTTGGATGAAATTCTTATAATAGGAATTATTATAATTGAAAAATACAGGATGCTTTAAAAATATATATCATACCATTTTGTTTAAAAATAATTTTTAGTAAAATTGGAGGAAATGAAAAGTCATCATTTTGAATATTACATTTTGGATCTCCTGAGCAGGACCATATTAATAATAGGATCTCCACTATGAGGATAAAGGAAGATGCTAATTAATTTTAATTAAGTAAACCAGCCTATGGATTGGCTTTTGAAAAAAAAAATTCTTAAGAATTTTATATCTCCTTTCAAATTACTGACACGGACAGAAGTGTGAGGTCATTTCTTAGACTTTTTCATCGTACCCAAAGTGAAAGGGAAGTGGAAGCATGATGAAAATCGGCCTCATTTGCCCGTTTTGAGCATAATAAGGCACTTTTACACAGACACTTAGGGCTCTCTTGTGGTTGTGCTAGTTCTAATTAATGCCTGCCACCTACCATCCCTGGGCTGAAGAACGAAACCAAGAGAATCCCTTCAGGGGGAGGAAAACGAATTTTAAAAAATGTCTCTCTGAAAGATTTCCTGTAACCACTTTACGAAACAACATGAAATGATTGAAAAGGTGTCTCTATATTTTTCATTAATATGCTCACACTCATGCTATGTATGTGGAATAATCAACAAAAAATAAGGGAGCATTTCTTTCCATGTAGGATGCAAACATTATGGGCAAGTCACATTTTAATTTCATACTTGATGTTTCAGCTTATGCTATGTTTTTAGTTAGTGCTGGCCTATTAAGCTGCTAATTTATCTACCGTTGTGAAGGCCTCTGGAAATGCTGCTCCATAAATAATAGAGCAGTGATCCATAACCACCTCCCATGTAACAGCATCAAGTCCACTGCAGCTAATAGGAACGAACTGTTGGTTGCTAGGTGCCAAAATGCTGCTTGCCTATTTAGGAAGTGATATAGTTTTGTCTCCCTGCTAAGATGACAAAACTGTAATTAGAGATTAATCAAGAGCTACATTAGTGCCACAGTTTCCTGCAGTCTGACTTTTGTTGCCCACCAGCAGTTAAGTGCATCTGCCTGTATTTACCAGTTCTCTGGAGATTTAGAAATTTATTGTCATATTTACGGGAACAGCTGCCGTGCAAGTTGTCAAATCATAAAGAACTAACTCAAGAGAATGCATATAATTAACTAGTCTGTCTTTAGTCTATTTATTTCTAAAATGAGGCTTCATTTAAAAAGATTAAATAACATATTACATAACCAGCTATTTTTTTTGTCCTTGGATTTTGTTATTTTTCATTAAAACATTTCCATAGTAATTTATACTGAATAAATAAAGATCAATTCAAATATTGGAAGGGAGACAAATACATGCTGATAGCAAAGGAAACTTGGATCTTGTGATTTTTCTGAGAGCTGGGCTGTTGATGTATGTTAACATCATTTAAGATCTAAACTGCTATGGTTTTTAAAGAAAAATAATGAGGAGTTATTATGGAATTCATCTTTATTTAAGTTTCATTTGCTATTCCTTTAGAACTTTTGCTGTGTTTGCTTTGGGGCAAATTTTTCTGTCATTTCTCTTTACATATATTGGATTTTTATTTTTTCAAATGCTGTAATATTTGGGCATGCTAATGACAAACATTTTTCTTTGTTGAAAGCCTGATATTCCTAGATGAATTTTTGGTTTAGTTGATTACTATAGCAAATACAGTATCAAAATTAAGACTATTGAAATATTTTAAATCTTAATAAAGTTATGATCAACATTAAGTAATGAATGCCTTGTTATTTTTATCTATCTATCATCTATCTATCTATCTATCTATCTATCTATCTATCTATCTATCTATTATTATCTTAAACCTTGAAGTGGAATTAAATATAATATGTATTTTGTATTGTTTTAGTTGTCACAGTAAACAGATAAATAGTTTTAAATGAAATCATTGGAAAATTGTATTTGTATAAGCACACTTTATAAAACTATATACATATCAGACACAGACACAACACACATTTTTAAGCAGATTCATAGTATGTATATTATTTTGCATTTAAAGAAAATACACTTTGATTCCATTTTGATTCTTCTGACTTACATCAGAATTTTGGAGCAGTTGTAATTCACTCTACTATTCAATCTGTTAATACAAAACTAGTTGCATTACAACTTATAAGTCTTTAATCACATTAAAAACTAAAAGCTACTTTGCAGTAAGTTGAGGTTTTATGCTCAGATTTTTAATTACAGTGCTGTATTTCAAGTATAAAATACTCTTAGACATCCATTTCACTAATTTTGGGCTCCATAGGAAAAGTACAATTTTCTCAGGGTGTTTGAGACTTTATTTACTCTTCCTCCCTAAAAGCAAAGAAAACAAAATAGACTGTTATTGCCGCAATTGTCCTGTTTCTAAAAAATACATAACATACAAGTATATGTATATGTATATAGTCTTATTCACCTATATTCAGATAAAACCTCTGTCAGAAGTCTTTAGAAATATAATAAAAAAGAACTACAAGATCAGCCACGGAAGAATTTGTGCTGTCAAATTCATTTTGATATTTGCATTTTTGTTTTCAGTCTAACGTGACAAACTTCCATCTATTTGAGAAGTATTGTTAATTTAGAAAAAATATGAAATCGAAGAAATGAAATATAGGAAGAAATTTTGCATCATTACTGAAAGAGCCCTGCAGGGACTGAACTGAGAGCTTGAAACGGATTCCCGGCTGCTAACTACACTTTTGTTTGTTTGTTCAGGAAAGCACCAGAGCCAACTCTAACACTGACAGTACAGAAGAAGCTGGCCATTAAAAAAAATATGAAATCAGACTTCTACTGATAATTTATATATATTGGAGTACACACTATATAATTTTCAAAGAATATGGATTTTTGTTGAAATCAGGTAAGTTCGTTTTTGGAAATACCAGAGACTCAATTGACAATTTTATAATTTTTAGCTAGCATAGAATACATTGATTTTGAATAAAAAGACAACACCATACTAATGTGTATAGTTACTTACAGGTATTTTAAATACTAATATTTGCTTCAAATAACTTCTTATATTTTTAATCACACTGCTAGCATCTGTTAGTAAATATGTATTTTAAAATATAGAGTGTTATAAAATGAAAACACTATTACATAGAATCTTCTGGCAAAAGTGTAACAAACTGTTAAAAATAATTAATAGGAATTTTTCTCCCTCCTCAGTATGTTCCCTTCTATTGAAGATATGGTTAGGACTCACAGTTCTTCAATAATGTTAATTATAAGCAGCCTAGTTATAAGCTGAGGTCACAAATTATTTTACATAACACATTATTATCAATGCAGAAAAGCATTTCTGTGCAATGGAAGGGGGAGTGCTTTAGAAGCTAATCACTAGACGTGGTTTCATTACTATGTTATTTGTTCTACAGGTTATTTTAGAAACAATAATAATAGTAATAAAACTTGTTATTTTTCTTTTAGGAAGAAATTTAACACAATTATTAAAACCTAGAAAATGTCCATGAGCCTTGAATTATCAAATTCCAATGATTTAGTGTAGACTGAGGCTGAATATTCTTTCAACTTTGATGTATGAAATACTTCATGTGTTAATTCATTTATTAGTGTGATGTGTTAATTAATTAGTGTTATAAACACTATACACAAACAATGAACACTATAACTTAGAGGATTAAACTAAATTCATCAGAGTCGGGCGCCTGAGTGACTCAGTTGGTTAAGCGTCCAACTCTTGATTTTGGCTCAGTTCATGATATCATGGATCGTGGGTTTGAGCCCCACATCGGCTTTGTACTGACAGCTCGAACCTGCTTGGGGTTTTCTGTCTCCTTCTCTTTCTTCCCCTCCTCTGCTCTCTTTCTCTCTCTCTCCTTCTCTCTCTCAAAATAGATAAATAAGCGTTAAAAAAATAAATTCATCAGATTCAAACATGTCTTGGAGTTGAATGCTATTTTGCTGTATTTTCGTTTTATGGTCTCAGGAGAATTAATTTCTTTTGACTCAGTTTCCCCATCTGAAAACAAAGAGAGAAAATAAAAATCTAGCACACAAAGTGGTTGGAGATTTATACTGTTTGAAATATGTAAAATGCTTAAGGTTCTTGGCACATCTTACTGTTTCAAATATTCCTTTAGATATGGTTATTATTCCTAAGAGTGAATGTCCTTAAAACCTACTCCTGAGGCCAGGGTTATTCTCGGATCCAGGACCAAGAGGCTTTGAGTTGCTGGAGCTGAAGCTCCAGGAAGGAAGGTGAGGGAGCTGCAAGAATATGGCCCAAGGACAGGGCCACACACACCACCATGTTGCCTTCACTTTTCCTTCTTTCTCACATCAAGTTGCCGGGTCCTCTCTGCTGTCTGCTTTTTGGCTTTCTTAACCTTGTCATATGCAGCTGGCAGGAGAGAGGAACCCCGAGGAGCTCAGCCATGTTCCTGGCCCTGCTGTCTAGCCCCAGAGCTATGGATTGGCAGCTTAGTGACTGGGTCTGCAGACTGGAACAACAAGGACTGTGCCACAAGACAGAGTTTAGTGGACCAGAGTTGGAGGGCAACAGTGTTATCTAACCATGGGGAACAATTTGGAAAAAAGGAGGATGCACTTACCCCAGCTGCCTGTCGATCAGTATCTCCAAGCTTGAAAGCTGGTAGACTCCTTCTGCTAAACATGAGGATCAAAAAAGGGAGAAAAATAAAGTTAGGCTTAGTGATAGTGCTCATCCTCAGGAAGGCACCTCAAAGAAAGCATGAGGCTGCAGAAAAGTCAATGCAGCAAATGACCAACCAACAAGGAAGGGTGAGCACATCAGCAACGGATCAGATGCCTCGAACATGCCAAGTGCAGTGTTACAAGCCAGGTACTCTGTAGCACTCAGATGGGAGAGGAGTTGGGGAAGACCCACTTGCCGAAGCAAGTCTTCTTCACATGCCTAGGAGAGTATCACCTGCTCTGGGATTATCTGGATTTTTGTTTAGGCAGCAGGAGGGGCACTCTGTGTACATGCCCTCTTCATTTGAATGAGTTAGAGGATGTGGTTCTTCACTCTCCCACCTTGGGCCAGTCAGGACAACCATGCTAACATGATGAGGGAAATCTAAGGTATG
The DNA here is from genome assembly GCF_016509475.1 of Prionailurus bengalensis. NCBI lineage: Eukaryota > Metazoa > Chordata > Mammalia > Carnivora > Felidae > Prionailurus > Prionailurus bengalensis. The sequence continues at coordinate 201,778,282 of NC_057343.1, forward strand.
CTTCCTATACCCAAAGAGAGGCTGCTGGCTCCCACATTGAGACTGTCACCTCACAATCACCAAGATTTGCAGTGGAGGAGGCAAAGTCTATAGAGGGGGCCAGCTGCTGCCCCCAGCAGAGGGGGTGCATCTGCTTCCTGGTGAGTACCTATTCTCAACCCTACAGATGTTAAAGGGCTCCTGGAAGAGGCAAGAGTCTCCACCACCAAAAGGAAACAGGCACTCTAAACTGGGACAGCCTTTCGGGAGGTAAATTTTACCATCAAAATTTAAAATGTACTTTGTCTTTGATCCACTAGTAGGAATTTGGATTTGAAGGAGTATCCCAAAATAAATATACAAGGATGTCCACTGCAGCATTGTTTATAGTAAACCCCCAACTGTAACAAACCAAAATCTTGGTCAACAGGGATTGACATATTAAAAAATTATGATAGACAGAAGACTTTACAGGCAAACTAGAAAGATCTTTAAGGAATAATGAGTGAAAAAAGTGAAGCCTAGTACAATATATAAAATATCACTTGGGGTTTAAAATAAACAAATGAATGCATGAAATATAAAAGGAGATACTCAGGTATGTGCACAGTCTTTGTCTTCTTTGTTTTCCTCAAAGCAATTATAAGAACTTAACAGTGGTTTCATTCGGAGAGAGGCTGAAGGTGGAAGAGAAGGACACATTTACTACTCATTTTATACCTTTCTGTAATTCAAATTGTCAAACCTTAAATAAGTTTCATTTTATTATCATTTTTCTTGTCAATAGGGGCTCTCTTGATGGGAGGTTATGGTCCATTTTTAGTTTGTATCTTTGTCAAAGAGAGAGAGAAACTCATGGTAAGAAATAATCCTTCTTCTTCTAGATGCTGTATATGTCAATGAGATGTTTAGCTGTGATGCAGCCATTTTGTGAACATGAGGTAATCTAGTTAGTGGGTGGCAATCAGAAAGACAGAAAGACCAAGGACCTCAGTTTTCTTGATGAGTAGCTGAATTATCCAACCCTTAACTATTTAGGACATAATATAATGTAAGAGAAAAGATTATCCTTATTGTTAAAATCAGTGGAATCAGGATTTTATGTTACTTGCAGTTAAAATAAACCTAAACTGGTACACCATCTATTGAAGAGATAAAAGGCATGTTCTATGTTCTAAAAGGCAGGGATTGAGATGCAAAGGTCAGATTATACTAGGCTACAAACTTCAGCTTCAAAGTGAGATACAAATGACTGTTAAATGTGAAAAACTCAACCTCACTCTTAAAGAGAAGGGCATTTTAAAACTACAGTGAAATGACATTTTTTATCTCCATGTTGACAAAGAACAAAAAGCTTGATCACATCCAATAGTGTCAAAGGGAAATCAGCATACCCATTTATAAACAGTATAGAGCTACGGAAAGCATTTTGTTAATAATTTTCAAAACTAAAAATCGAAACCCAACAACTCTGCTTTGCAAGAGGATGTACATAGTGATAGTCATTACAGCATTGTTTGCAAATTAAAATTAGCTAAAAACTACCCAATTGGCCATCGTAAGGGGAACAATTAATGAATCACATTACATTAATATTGAATTCTTTGAAGTAATTAAAAAAATGAAAATATATCAAATAAATATTGAGAAAAACAATTTGCAGAATAGTACAGAATGGTATACTGCCACTTGTGTGTGTGTGTGTGTGTGTGTGTGTGTGTGTGTGTGTGTTGGGGGTTATTTTAAAAAGTATAAACTGAATCTGGAATGATAAACAAAAACCCAATAACATCAGTTGCACTAAGGAGGGGGATTAGGTGGATAGGTGGATGCAAGCAGGAGAAGGAAGAAAGACTGACTTTCACTATATACCTCTATGTACCTACTGAATTTTGTGCCATGCACTTATATTAGCTATTCACAATGATTCATTAGTGGAAGGAGAGATAATCATAATAATAAAAGAATAGGTAGCTTTTCAGCCTTTTGGCTAAGATCAAGTGTGGTACCTGTTCTTATCCGTTTAATATCTGATTTTTCCTCTATCTAGTAAGAAAATAATAACTTAATGGAGGAATATCACAAGATATTAAGCTAGAAAAATTATTATTTCTATAAATGTGAAGGTATATTTAATTTTAAATATTCATTTATTTAAAAATGTTAATAGATGGGTGCCTGGATGGCTCAGTTGGTTAAGCATCCGACTTTGGCTCAGGTCAAGAACTCGCAGTTTGTGAGTTCGAGCCCCACATTGGGCTCTGTGCTGACAGCTCAGAGCCTGGAGTCTGCTTCTGATTCTGTGTCTCCCTGTCTCTCTGCCCCCTTCCCACTCATGCTCTGTCTCTTGTCTCTCTCTTTCAAAACAATAAATATTAAAAAAATTTAAAAATAAATAACTAAAAAATATATTAATAGAGATGGAATGAGTCTTCACATAACAAAGTGTGACTAACATGGAAAAAAAAGAAAATCAGGCAAACACAAAAATGTGCAGAGAATCTGAGATGTATTTTCACTACCATTCTACAACTACATCGCTTTTAATATTCTTATTGGATTTATTTCGAGAATACACTCATGTTGAATGTACATATTTATTTACACAAAATTCAATTAGGCAACTAGTTTGTATTCTGATTTTCCCCTTTGTCCCATTTATTATATTTTGAGCATTTTTATTGTCATCAATGAACTTTAAGAAATAATTTTAATGGATATATAATAATTCAATGGCTGTGGTATCGCTTTTTAACTCTTTGTCATTATTCATAATTAGAATGCTTGCTATTGTCACATAAGCACTACAATGAAATTTTTCTACATATATTGGTGTCCATCTCCTTAGGATGAGTTCTGGCAACAACTATTAATTGCTTTGCCAAAAGGTTATGTTGATTTTTACTTATGTAAGTACTTTATGAGAATCCTTGTCCCACCCAACAATTTCTACTTTTGGAAATTTTTTTATGTTTGCCAGTTTTATGAAAGTTAATGGCATCTTTAAAAATCTTGCATTACTTATTTGTAACATAAGCCTTTATTTATGTGTTTAGTGTCCATTTGTATTCCTTCTGTTCTAAAATGTCAAATGATTTGGGGCATTTTTTCTGTAGCAGAGTTAGTAACTCACTTATTTGACTTGAAAGTTATCTTTGTCTCTCTGTGTCTCTCTCAAAAATAAGTAACATTAATTTTTTTTTAATTTAAAAACACGGATGCCTGGGTGGCTCAGTCAGTTAAATGTCCAACAGAGGTTCAGGTCATGATCTCACAGTTCGTGAGTTCAAGCCCTGCATCAGGCTCTGTGCTGACAACTCAGAGCCTAGAGCCTGCTTCGGATTCTGTGTTCCCTCTCTCTCTGCCCTTCCCCCAGCTCACGCTCTGTCTCTCTGTCTCTCAAAAAATAAATAAACATTAACAAAATAAAAAATAAAAAATAAAAAAAGAAAGTTATCTGTAGAATACTATTTGTTGCAAACATCGTATCTCATTTTGCCATATGCCTAATGAATTTGGTTTTGAAATTATAGACATGCAACATTTAACATATTGAATTATGTCTATACAAGTTTGCACCTAGAAATTTATCTCCCTTTCCTAAATATATTGATATTCTGTTATTTCTACTAGATCTTTTGAATGATTTTAACTTTTATATCTAATGTTTTAGCATATTTGTGCATTATTTCCACCTAAGATATATAATAAAATCTAGCTTCTCTTCTCTAACTAATTAGCGTAATACTTCTAAAATCATTTAGAGAGTAAGCATTTATTTCTTCACTGATTTGTTACATAACATTTTTAGTCATACCAAACTACTGTATATGCTGGAATCTATATCTGATTTCTGAATCTATATATCTGATTTATCTCTATTGAGCCTCCTTATACTTCTTCAAAAATGAACATGCAGTTTAAAATTTTGTTAGCAAATCTTTAAACTTTAAAATCAAGGGTGCATGGATGGCTCAGTCATTGAGTGTTCGACTTCGGTTCAGGTCATGATCTCATGGTTCATGAGTTTAAGCCCCATGTAAGGCTCTGTGCTGACAGCTCAGAGCCTGGAGCCTGCTTCGGATTCTGTGCCTCCCTCTCTCTCTGCCCCTTCCCCACTCACGCTCTGTCTCTCTCTTTCTCAAAAACAAACATTAAAAAAATAAAAATAAAACTTTAGAATTATCTTTCTAAATTTATTTGTATTTATTGGATCCCATTTATTCTTCTATATGACCTTTGTCCATTCCCAAATAAATCCCCTTAGTGTTTTGTTTGGGGGAACACACACTTTGGGGAAAACACGCTTTGGGGGAAAAATGCTGTTCCTTACAAAATCAAATCTTTCCATCAAACAACGTAATTTCTCATCTCTGCATGTAGGCATTTTTTATGTCATACATTATTGGGTTTTTTTTTTAATTTTTTTTTCAACGTTTATTTATTTTTGGGACAGAGAGAGACAGAGCATGAACGGGGGAGGGGCAGAGAGAGAGGGAGACACAGAATCGGAAACAGACTCCAGGCTCTGAGCCATCAGCCCAGAGCCCGATGCGGCATTATTGGGTTTTAAAAAATATTTTATGAGGATTTTTATGTGTTTAGAACTTCTATAAAATCATTTACTAAACATTGTGGTAATCCTCTGAGGTAGATATTTTTATTGCTATCATCATGATGTGGTAAGAAAATTGGGATTTACAGAGATTAACTAATTTACTCAACATCCCATGCTAGTGAGTGGCAGAGGCGAGTTCTATGTAACCCCAAGCCCGTAGGCTTACCTATCATGCCTGTTGCCTCCCAGTTATTATAGGTTTAATAACTCGTGAAGGAATTCTGTTCCCCAAAATACTACTTAATACAATATAATTAAATATAACAGTTTAATAGGTCTTTTCCCACTTGGCTTTTTGTATAAAAACTGAATAGTTTTCTGAGAAATAGTTATATGAATAATTATTTTACTGTCCCATCATTTAGCTTTTTTACTTTGACCAGGACTATTCAACTTGCAATTATTTCAAGATTCCATAAATAAGACTCATAAGAAAAAAAGGGGAAATAAACCTTCATTTTTAATCCCTATACATTTCAAAGGCATTCAAGCCTAGACTCTCATTTCTCCTGTCACTCTCCATACCCAGGAGACACAAGAGACCATGGAAGGTTAAACATTTCCCATAACAGGCTTGGCAAAACTCCACAATAGCTAGGTGACCAGGGTAGTCTCTGAAGGTGACTCTTTTCCTGAGCATGTTGTTTACTTCTGTACAGGTGTTTTTCAGCTGTATAATTATTTCCATCAGGGCTTTAATTTTAATGTGGATAATTTTGCTCTTCAGAATTCTCTGGTGTCCAAATATGCATCATTTATTAATATGCCCTTAAATTCATAGATAATCGCTGACTACCATTCTCAGTATAAAATTAAGTACAGTTCAGGATATAACAACCACACTAACACTTAATGTTAGGTTTGCTCTTTCATTAACATGAATATCACACCAGGAAATTAACTTTGTACAGGTTAAGTTTTGCAACTTGAATATGAGATCCCAGGTACATTCTTTTATTAATAAAGGAAAAAAACTGGACCTGGAAACATCGTTAGTATTCTATTCTTCAACTTCTTCATTGGCTAAGTAACTATTGATGTTCTAGAATTTTACTTCGTGTAACTGAAATCCCGGTGATAAGAGACTTGCTCCTGAATCTTGATAGATATTTCTGAAGGGGTTTCAATTCTTTTTATTTGAATCATGACACTGAACTGTGTTTTTTACTTTTGGTCACAGAGGAAAAGTGGTATCTATGGCAACAGAAAGTTGAAGTGCGGTTCCTGACAGGGTTTTCATGTGACAGAAATGACAGCCATCTTTGTTAAGTAATACTATGTTAAGATGCTATCTTTTGTGTCAGCTTTACTGTGATATCCAAAATTGTGGAATTACAACTTTAAAAGAAAAGACAGCTCAGCAATTAAAGGGGATATTATAGTATCTTTAGACGAAGTTCTTGTGACCTGCCTTTCGGTTCAGTGTTTGATTTGTAAAGCAGCATGGACTAGTGTTCCAAAATCATGATTAGTTAATTAAAAGATGTCAGTGTTGTGCCTGCACCAAACATGTTTCTTAGAAAAGTGACTAAAATTACACATGTGGTTAACTTTGACTTCTTTCTTATCTTATGTGTTATAAAAATGAAAAGTTCAAGTTATTCAGAAGTTGCGGTTGGCAAAATTTAATTACTGTTATTTAAGATGGGTTCTTTTTTTCTTCTCATTTTATTTTTTTTAAAAAGATCCCAGTATCTTCCTCAACTAACCCAACATAAAACATAGAAACAGACACAGATACACACACACCACACTTTTTTTTAAGTTTAAATTGAGTTTTATTTTAAAGTTTATTTATTTTGAGAGAGAGAGAGAGAGGGGAGGGGAGGGGCAGAGGGAGAGGTAGAGAAAGAATCCCAAGAAGGTTCTGTGCTGTCAGCGTGGAACCTGACATGGGGCTCAAACCATGAGCTGTGAGATCATGACATGAGGGGAAATCAAGAGTCGGTTGCTTAACTAATAACTGAGTCACTCAGGTGCCCTGAGATGGTTTTATTTATTTCGGTTTTGGTTTTGTTTTTTTTTTATTTTTTTGTTCTGTTTTGTTTTGTTTTTTAAATTGTAGTGGTGTATGCCTAATATAACATGCAGCATTTTAAGTGTACTGTTTGATGGCATTATTGTACTACCATCACCACTGTTCCTTCGTAGAACTCCTTTCATTGTGTAAAACTGAAACTCCGGACTTCTTAAGCAATAATTCCCCATTACTCTCTTCCCCACCATTCTACACTCTGTGTCTATACCTTTGACTATGCTAGTGCTGCAGATGAGTGGAGTCATATGGTACCTATACTCTTGTGTCTTATGTAGCATGATGTCCTCAAGTTTCATCTATTTTGTAGCATGTGTCAGAATTGCCTTCCTTTTTAAGGCTGCATAATATTCCGTTGTATGTATATACCACATTTCGTTTATCCATTCTTCCTTTGATAGACACGTGGACTTCTTTAATCTTTTGACTATTGTTAAGACGTGGTGCTGTGAACATGAGTGTTTAATTATCTCTTCAAGTTCCTACTTTCAGTTCTTCGGGGTATATACCCAGAAATGGAATTTTGCTACATCATACAAAAATTCTATTTTTAATTTTTTTAGGAGGTGCCATACAGTTTTTCATAGTGACTACACCATTTTATTGTTTAAAAAAATTTTTTTTAATGTTTATTTATTTCTAAGAGAGAGAGAGAGAGAAAGAGCCTAAGTGGGGGAGGGGTACTGAGAGGGAGACACAGAATCAGAAGCAGGCTCCAGGCTCCAAGCTGTCAGCACAGAGCCTGACACGGGGCTTGAACTCACGAGCTGTGAGATCATGACCTGAGCCAAAGTCAGACACTCAACTGACTGAGCCACCCAGGCACCCCGTGACTATACCATTTTAGACTCCCAACACAACAGTACACAAGTGTTCCAAATTCTCAGCATCCTTACTAACACTTGTTATTAACTGTACACACCACACTTTAAACAGTATCTCAGTATTTGAGGATAATATAATGAAAGATTATGTGAACTCTGGTGTCAATGTTCAAATTCCAGATCTTGAGTTTACTGTATGACAATAGGCAGCATTTAACTTCTTTGAACTTTAGTTTTGCTATCTGTAAATAAAGATAATAATTGTACATACTATTGGATATGTTTTTGTAACAGGCGAGCAGGATACTACATGTAAAATACTTCACACCCAAACCATCATCTATTTAGCCTTTACTAAGGCTCAATTCTTTAAGTGAGGGCAGACAAAGTATCTTAGTTCAGATTGCTGTAACAAAACCACAGGCTGGGTGGCTTAAACAACAGACATTTATTTCTCAAAGTTTTAGAGTCTGGTAGCCCAAGATCAAAAGGCTAGCATAGTTGAGTTCTTGGTAAAGGCTCTCTCTCTGTCCATCTTCTCTTTGCATCCTCACATGGCAAAGAGGGAGAGAGGGAGGGAGTGAGGGAGGGAGAGACTCAGAGAGGGAGGGAAGGAAGGAGGGAGGAAGATTAATTCTTTTCCTCTCCTATCTTGGGGGCTCCACTCTCATGAACTAATTACTTCTCAAAGCTCCCACCTCTAAATGCCATTATTCAGCATATGAATTTTCAGGGGGCATAAGCATTCAGTCTATAACATGAGGAAACTAATGTTATGAAGATCTCAGTTCCAAGTAATAGAAAACCAGAAAGAATAATTACACTTCATTTTATTTATCTACATCTTTTTCTTTTACAAAGCCCCCACTTTGGCTTCCCCACTATCATTGCCGTGAGGACTCAATAGTCATCTTCCTTTCACTTATGGATTTCTTTCCCATTGTCATATGATTCCTTGATTCAGATCAGTTCATCAAATATTTTTATTAATTATATTTTTATGTGTATATCATCTTTTTACTACATTAGTAGATTCTTTAGGGAAGAAATCATTCCATATATTTTTCCCCTGATATTTTTTTACTTCTGTATGTAACATTGTTATTGATCAGTGTGCATTTCACAGTTTGTTGGTGTTAATATTTGACTAGTCCTAATGAAACCTTGCTGTCTTATCAAATTTACCTGTAGTTTTAAAAGAGGCCAGTCAATAGACTGAATGTTTATATTTAGAAAGTTTTACTAATTATCCTATGTCATTCCCCATATTGAAATTAGGGAACACAAGTGTTATTAATTAACTGATATTTAGAATTCTCACACCTACCAAGGCCAAGTTAGCTTAGTCATTTGCATAGATAAGAGACAAAAAGTTTGGTTTCCTGAAGATCTAGTTCAAGGTTCTAGTCACACTAAGTTGATCCCCATATTGAAGCTATGCTTATTTTGCAGTTTTGGAGTTTTCTACCTTTTTTTAGATGCATCTGTTGTGCTGAAATGGTGTTTCTCAAGGCTTCCTTTGTTGTGTGTTGAGATGTAATTTTTGACTCTTTATTATGTTTCAGACATAAAACATTGGATGGGTTCTAAGTAAGGTGACCCTGGACTGGAATATTGAAATACCAACTTGAAAAATTCCTAGCTATATTATATTTGAAAAATGTACTAAACTTGGATAAGTTTTATTTTAATTACATGAAAAATGAGAATAATCCTAGCCATAGAATTAGAAAGATTTGAAAGGATAGCACATGCAGAATACTCATGACAATGCCTATCATAAAATAAGCTCAAAATAAATGTTAGTTATTCTGATCATAATTTTGAACTGTTTAAAATAATGTTTCCCTAAGTCTAGACTTCTATCTCTTGTAGGTTGGATTGCGTTCGTATTTTGGGGGCCCTGATTTTTTAAGTGAACAGAAATAATTTTACTGAGAAAATGAATGCCTGTAGTTTTGGTATCATACTATCACCACTATTAAGCTATTACTCCTGGTACTCCTTGGTTTTTCCATGGTGTGAACAACTTACTGTCCTCGCAAATGCAGAGATTTGGGAGAGTGTTTGGGAGAGAAGCAAGTAAAAAGCTAGCATGGGAATCACTGAGGGAGAGAGGATAGTTTATGGCAGCTAAGAACCCACGCCCTAGGCCAATTCAAGGGCTAAGTTCAGACATAGTAGAGAACACAAATGGTGGAGGTAACTCAGGGCTAAAAGTGGGAGAACAGAAAGTATTGTCCTCATGAAATAATGATTATGAATTTATTATGAATAAATGAATGCCTTTCTTATGAATTTTAAGACTTATAGATGATATAAAGGAATTGTTATACTATGTGATATATATGAAATCAAGGCAGAAACGAAATTTGGAAAATATATCAATTTCTCAAGGATTATTTACTAATGAAGGTCTGTACTTCATGGGGGACAAGATATCTGAGTAAAGCAGAAAACATCTATAAACTGCTCCTTTGTAATATCTACAGACTAGGTTATCTCTCAAATAGTTCTATTTAAAGAAGAAAGATTGAAAATGTCTTTAATAATGGTAACATTTTACATTAAGAAATGCTTGAAATAATGGATTAATATGCAGAATTTAACTTTAGCCAGTTGAGCTACACCAATACATAATAGATATCCTGATAGATTATTCAGAATATTAAATAGATTCAACATAAGGGGGGAAAAGTGGGTATAAGTTTTTACATATTCAGCCACACTAATATAAAACTCATTTTATAACTAATTACAATATTTCTGTGTCTTTACTGAAGTGTCAAACATTTATGTTAAAATTTCAAAATCACTATAATTTAATCACACATAAATACAAAATTTTTCCTACCATGTAGAGATTAAAAAGACAACATTAAAAGCTGAACTGGAAGCATTTTTAAGTATTCACTGAAAATTAGTAAGAATTATTTCAGTGTCAAATTATCTTGCATTTTATTCAAATGCCTTAAGGTTTACACGTTTTCTACTGAGTTTTTGGATATTCGGATATTATTTTGCCAGGAAGAGTGAAGAAATCAAAACAAGTGTTTAAAAAGTGATATAAAATAAAAAAAGTTCCACTGGGTTAGAGAAGAACTCTTGTATAGTTGTAACTTGAGCAATCACTTGGGATCAAACGCTAAATCCAAAAGGCAGCTGCACAGTACAGATGAACAATTTTGTTCTCCACAATTACCTTGATTGTAGATAATCTGATTTGGACTGCTCTGTGTGTGTGTGTGTGTGTGTGTGTGTGTGTGTGTGCGCGCGCGCGCGCGCGCGTGTATGTCTAATCTTATATAAGAGTTGATGCCTTTGGTGGCTGAATTAGGTCAAAATACAAAAGACAAAATAGATAATAAGTAAGAAACATTATCAAGATTTTAAATCCACAATTGTACTCTATTTCCCCAAACCCAGAGCTTTGATGAAAATTGTTTATTGCATGGCTAAGTTCTTATCTGAAGACATCTTCTGGGCTTTGAAGATTTTATCATAGTCTTAGAAATAAAAAATTGAGCAAATTGCAGTGCTTTTCTATAATTTTGTAAAACAGGGTGTTTCAAGATAAATTATACCAGTGGACTGTATCTGTCTTGTACCACAAAACACATGTAAAATACCTGTAATTTAGTCATTTCAAGGCATGCATGAAAAAGGTAATAAACACAAACACAGACATCCTAGTTTGCAGACATGCAGACTTCACAAGTTAGAAAGATCTCAGGCTTACTAAATATCAAAGATGAAATCTGTACTGCACACCAAACTACTGAAAATTGCCTTCAAATTTAAGGTGCAATTTATTTCAAATGGGGTAAAGTTGTAGCTGGAAGCATTGAAGCAGACAGCTACACCTAGATTGATTATTTTCTATTTACAATACAAACCCACATACAAATGTGTATAAACAATATATGCCCCAAATTATGTTCTTTATTATTGAGTTTTTAAAGTCTTGAGAGTTCTAATAGTTAATTTATATCAAAAAGCTTTATTTTAAAGCATATTTGGCCTTCAAAACTTTGAAAAAATTTCCAGTTTTTCTTAAGGTTTTTTGGTGTGCTTGAAAATTTTTATTTACAATAAAATAATATTAATGACATTAAATTATAAGACCATCTTGTTCCTTGTAGTAAACTCAGTTCAAAATAAAATGTGATTTTATTACTAAAATAAATATTTTTTCTTTCACTTGACTGAGAGTAACCATCCTACTCTCATTTTTTCTAATAAATATATATAACCCCAGGTAGAAAGGATATGAAGGCATCAAGGGTACCTATATATATTACATTGATATAATTAATATATATAAATAATATAATATATAATTAATATATAATATATATTAATTAATATATAATATATATATAATGCAATAAAACTATAACTGCAATATTTAGGTTTCACTTAACTTTATTGTTACAAGATGCTAATGTAAAGGAAAGAAGATCATCGGATCACTAAAATACCTTTCCACCTGTTTTCCTTCCTTCCTTCCTTCCTTCCTTCCTTCCCCTTACCTCCATCAGATTGTGATCCATGCATTTTCCTCACTATTTCAGGGAAGGATATATCTAAATAAGTGGAAAATTCCACAACTGCAATATGGATACAGTTTCAATGGGCAACTTAGCATGTATAGAACATTGAAATTGATCTCTGGAAAAACAGACCTTTTGTCTTTTATCTATTCAAGCGAATGAATGAACTTAATTGACTTCTATTAAGTAAGAGAATTCAAAGTATCAATATGATAATAGCACTTGTCCTACCTATGCCAATTTAGGGAAAGGCATAACATAATTAGTAAAATTAATCTTTTGGTAAAAAGTAAAAAGCTAAGAGTAATGTACATATATAGGAGCAGAAAAGTTTTTACTCACAAAGTGACAATGATGGTAAAGGGTGTAATTGGGTTTGTGTTGGAAAACTTCTGGTTTGAGTCAATTTTATAGAGTACTTTCTGACATTGTGTATTCCTCTTGTGATCTTGGTTACTTCAAAGGCTCTCCCTTCCCTTAATAGCCTTGTGTTTATTGCAATGGTTTTTATGGTAGCTTCAGGAAAGCTTTTCTTATACTTCCATAGGGCAGCCTTCATGAGCTTGTGACCTGTGATGTCAGAAAGGGTTCACCATTCAAAAGGACCTTGTGCTTGGTTTAATGTTGTCACTGTGTTGAAATTTTTGATAATACAATTGTTGAACTTGTGTTTAGACTTGTAAGTAAAATTCAGTGGAACAATGGGATATGAAGATGAACAGAGGAGATGCTCACATTATACAAGTCTGTTGCATTTCATGCTGTGTCATTTGCATAGAGTATTTGCAACACCAGCAGCACAGAATTCCAGAGGACCCAGGAGTGTGGAAGCTCAGTTAGGCTCAGAGTACAAGCTAAGTGTGTTACACTTCCACTGAGTTAATGGGGGTGCTGACAAGAAACCACCCTTTATGTTATTCAAGCCAGAACTTGCTTTGAATATGGAAAGGAGGCAATGGCCTTCTAAAAACCCAGAGGATCAAGGCACCCTATCATTCTTTTTACCTGTATTACTTCCCGATATTAGCCAACACTTAAGTTGAAAATGATAACTTAGAAGTAAAGGGCAACACACATTTCATCTTTCTTTCAGTTCTTCCTTACTCATTGATAAAATGTGCATGTGTCAAGTGAAATAAAACCAATGAGTTATTTTCTACCAACTTTTTCACTGTTTCAGTAACAGTGAAAGGCATACACAAACACAACTAAGGAATACAAATTGTGTAATTTTGGTGATTCTGTATGAGTTAAATGTTCCTATCTTTGCGTTAAAACTGGAATCACACAGTATAAAGACAAATGGTAAAATCCATGATAATATTTTTAACTTTATTTTGTAGCAAAATATATTATGACAAGTTGAGAAAGAGTGTGTGGAAGAAAGAAAAGGCTTTATATTTTAGCACCTTTAATAGTAGTTTTTCATGTTTTTTTTTGAACAAGAGAACTTGTGTTTTTATTTTTCATTGGGTTCCATAAATTATGCAGCTGGCTTTGTATTTCTAAATATTTGAAAAATATGATTGAGTGTTCCTATGTGTATACAATGGTGACAGAAACCTGGTATGAGGCATGGGAGGGTAAAGAATTTTACAAACACTTCATTGTATCCTCACAAATCCTCACAAATATTCTTGTAAATTAGGTGGTAAGATCCCTGTGTGCCAGATAAAGAATGAGGCCCAATGTCATAAAAAAGGTAAAAGGCAAAGTCATTATTTACTCTTAAGTCTGTCTGACTCCAATTCCTACACTCTCTACTCTTTTCAGTGATCATATAATTAACCCTTTATTTTAATTTCTTTTAAAGTTTATTTATTGAGAGAGAGAGAGAGAGAGAGAGAGAGAGAGAGAGAGAGAGAGAGAAAGTGAGCATGAGTGGGGGAGGGACAGAAAGAGAAGGAGAGAGAGAGAATCCCAAGCAGACTCCTCTGCACTGTTAATGTGGAGCCCAATACAGGGCTCGACCTCATTAACTGTGAGATCATAACCTGAGCCAAAGCCAAGAGCCAGACACTTAACTGACTGAGCCACCCAGGCGCCACCTATAATTAACCTTTTAAAATGGGGCACTTCTCACAATGAAATGGGATGATAATAAGAAATACTCCAAGATTATTGACATAAACTGATTTAGGAAGCAAATCAGGATGTGTGTTTACTCTAGTTCTAACCTTCTTCACCTGTAGATGGCCATTGACTTATATTTTATGATTCCCACTATACCCCTAGGACAGCAGATCTTGTTGAAGACTTGTTAGAGACTTCATGATTATGTGCTGAATAAACAATTCTTTGTGGAGTAGATGCTAACTGTCAAATTAAGATTTTCCTGGAAGTATAACAATCAAGTTAAACAAGTGTCGAAGTTGAAAAATCAGAAATAGATTAGAGTTGTAGGATATTTTATATTATTTAGTTTTGTGCCTCATAAACTCCAGACATTATTTCAAACAATATGGTATCAGGTTACTAAACAAATGGCAACATTAAGACCCTTTCTAGGCTTCAAGGGTTCAAAAGTTTTAGAGAGTATCATCACTGATCCTATGTTGCCATAGGATTCTTTTCCTCTGGGAGATTCAACTCCCAGAGCATTTTATGGAACATTTATGGAAGTATGAATACAATTCTAAGAGTAGCTGTTAAGAAACTTCTTATTAAATGAAATGGTTTGGGGAAAGAGTTAAGATGCTTCCTTGGTAATAAAAGATGTGATTTTCATGCCAGATGAGAGAGATAGAAGTTATATATTTTGCTAGATGGAGCTTGTAATATTTTTAAAATTTAAGCATTAAAAAAAATTGGATGCTCCTAAAAATTTCTTGAGACTTACAATATTTAAGGCATGATTCTCCTTTCTTATTCTATTTCTATCTCTTGCCCTAAAATTATTGAATGAGAAAACTTCCTGTCCTTCACTCTACTGATTACCATTTCTGGGAACATTGCCTCTGAATGCAGGACATACAGAAATGACATCTCACTGCTGGATGTGCTGATTCACTGGCACTAATATGTCATTTTCAGAAGCGTTCCCTCTCACAGATATTTCAGCATGGCAGATTCGTGGGTCGAAGGGTAAAAGCAGGTTACCTGTGGGTAGAAGCAGATAATGGGCATTTTATTACCCAGACATCTCTCGTTTTAAAGCTGCTATTCTCAAGGATTAGACAGATGACCTCCAGTCATGATTTTGATTCCATAAATTGAAATTGGTTTTAATACTGTTCATTGCTCACATGTGATTATGCATGAAGTTAATGTTATATGATTTTCCATCTGAGGTGATTTCTTAACCTTTTCTCTGCCTCACTCCCCTTAAGTCCACTGTATTCACATTCCCTCAGGAATCTGCTATATTCCATAAAATTATTGAATAATAATGAGCACATTAAGAATATGATTTATATTTCTTTGTTATGTGTAGGATCAAGAATGCTTAATTTATAACTATCATGTTTACAGTCAGGTACTTGGATAGTACTAAGTGGTAAATATGGTCCCCATCTGGTAAAAGATAATGAATTACAACAAAGTTACAGTGCTTATTATTACAATAGCAAATCCTTCTGTAGTGCTTACTTTATGCCCTCTATTGTCATATATTTCAAATATATATATGTCATATATTTCATATATCTATATTTCAAATATATTTATTTAAGAAATATAGTGTTTCAGGTAAAATAAAACAAATGCACATGTAATTAAAGCACAAGTAATTTTGCAGTAAGCATATAAAAAACACACAAAAATGTCAAACAAATTTGGAAGAACTGCCACTTAGCTACTAGAATCACAAAAGGGATGCTACCATGTGCTAGGCATATCGGCAACCTCCAAGAAGAGTATGAGCCTTACCTATCACTCAAAGAAATTCAGGAAACAAGACTCATACATAACATATCATTAGAGAGCCAAAGAAAACAACACATAATTTAAAATTATGTGTATATTTTTATGTTTTTGCACTTAAGAGCTTCTCCTATGTCTTACTCTCTTTATTCTTATTCTTCTCAACTTAATAAAATAGGTACAATTATTTTATTTAACAGCAAACATTAAAATTGAAGAATGAACGTTCCTGATTTAAAGCATGTGCCCATTTAAATAGATGAACCAAAGCAAATAGTAAATGTAATGAGCATTTGTTGTATGCGTACCATACTGATACTATCTATCATACTAGGTATCATTTACTTAAATCCAAAACAGTTCTATGATATAGGCATATAACCAGGAAACCAGAATTTATAGAAGTTAAGCAATTTGTATCCAAAATAGTGCAGCTCTTAATAGGAGGACTGACATTGAACACAGGCTGGGTTACTTGAGAGGTCTCCTTCACGATCACTCTTTAATTCCCTATTCAGATGTTCTCTAAATGTAAACTGGGGACATAACACAATGGCCTTACATTCACACCTGTTGTTGCTGGGAACACGACTGTCAAAATGGAGAGAAGTCTATGATTCCAAACAGTAAAATGGTTCCTAAAACTTTGTCTTGCTCCCTAACCCCTGTCATCTGGCAAGGCATTTCAGCTTAAATATCCATTTCTTTCAGAAGCTTTCCCTTACATAACCATGTCAGTTGTCACCATTACTAACAAAGCACTTGGAATTACTCTGTCAAGCACTTGACAGGCTACAAAGCATTTTTTTAATTAAAAGATTGGACTTTCTATCAAACACAAGTGAGAAGACTGTCCTAAAGATTATCAGCCAATGTGGGTATTAGCATATCTTGATGATGATTCATGTGAGTGAAATTCCCTAGCAACCTTTTCTTGCTTATGGAAACATGAATATCACCAGGATTTTGAAGGTCCATCAACAATGCAACTGAAGTTCCCACTTTGAAAGTCCATCAACAATGTTATTTAAGATTTGATCTGTACAGCAAAATATGGCAGGTCATAGTGGCGATAGGAATAGTGTATGCGTTATTGAGCAACATTAGGAAAATAAATGACATTCATAACTATAATTTCTCCTATATGAAATGAGTAGAATAACAATATTCACCTTATAGATTCATTGTGTTTATGTTTTATTAAATGAGATTGTTTGATTAAAGTAATTTGGAATTACTGCCTCATAGTAAACAAATGAAACAAGGTATTCTTATTACAGTACTATTCCTATCATAAAGTTGTGTGCTTCTCTATAAATGTGGTATCTTACATGAAAAGCTTAGCAAGTAATCCTGCCAGGAGATTATAAGGCCCTAATAACATCATAATAAATAAAAATCTCATGGTGTGGAGATTGGTTTGCAATTTATTAATTTACGATGAGAATAATAACTGTCAGACCAATTACACTATTTATGTTGCCATGATCTGCAAATGATAATTGAAAGCAAATTTGTTAATGTGTCATTAGATATTAAGCCATATTTGGACAGAAATTGATTGTCATCATATTCCTATCATCCAGTGATTAGTGTCAATGCATAGTTTTGAAAGAATAAATAGAATGGGTTTAACGTAACTCAGACAAAAATAAGCTACCATGTGGTCTGTGTTACATCAGTATTCAAAAGAAATACCAATTCAGTCCCGAGAAAAACAATTTGAATTGCATGACATACGGTATAACGTCAAAATATCCCCTCCCTTTCTTTTGGCAATTCCTAGAAGATATTCTTTTTCTTACCTCCTCATAAATTTCTACTCGAACTCTTTACCTTAATGTTTTCTTCATTATTTTCCTGCTTTCTAACATGCATCCCCTTTTCCTACCTTCATAGGCTATCATTTTCTTTGGACATCTGCTTTTAATATTTCTAATTGGGAAGAATCCTAAAATGCTTATTTTCTCTCTCTGTTAAATAACCATTATCTCCTGAAAATCAGAGAACCATTTGTACTTTTTTGCTACCCAGAAGTTCTCCACAGCCTAGCTGTGCCTTCTCCTTTTTCTTCATCTACCTCTCCCCACTTCCCACCCTCTTCCAGGTTGAAGTTGGGTTTCTCTCAGATGTGGATGGGGAAAATGTGCATGCAGCTCATCCTGCTGGTGTCTCTCATGGTGTAATACAGCCGAAGCAGATGTTGGAAAATTTGAGCTATTAGAGTAGCAAATGTATCTGAAGCTGGGTTTAATGCTTCCTAAACTCACCAGAGCTAATTGTTCTGCAAGAAAAAATAATGTAAAAGGATCCTTGGCTACTAATTATTTCTCTTTTTTGCAGCTGAATAAAACAAGGACCTCTACATTCTAACCCATAAAATTTCTAGTAAGTTCCAGTTTGTGATTCAATCATTCTTACATTATCTGGGGGTTCTCTGGAACACTATGGGATTAGCATCACATTAGCCAAAGTAATTTCTTTCTGATGAAATGTTGCCTCTCAATAAAAACAAACAAATCAGGGGGTGCAGTTCCTAACTCAAAATGGTATTGAGCTTATCTTTTGTTTGACTCTGAGCAACAGTATTTACCCTTGCCTATTACAACTTCAGTTATTGATATCTGATATGAGAAGAGTGAGTTATGTCTGCATTCATGTTGTGTCCCTATTTGGATGTTTCAAGTCCATGATTCCCTCAGATATCTCTAAGAGTCCTAAGACCCATAAAGAATTACTGATCATCCAAGTCTCTTATTTGCCTGAATCCTGTGGTTTTTGTTGTTGTTTTGCTTCCTTTCTCAAAACAGAACCCTATCCCTCTAGCTAAACTGCTACAAACTCTTAAAGCATAAAGTCCTTAGAACAATAGTTTTCACCTAGAAATGAAGTTGTGAATATCCTTCAAGGATCCTTGAAACTCTCCACCATGAAATATACTCTTTCTGTGTGGTCAAAGTGTCCATCAAAGAAACAGAAGTCCTTAGGAATTTGAGTAAATAGTGTATACTCTAATGCTGGAAGTAAAAAGTCTCATTTGCTTTCCCACATATTTCAAACTTTGAGACCTGCTCTGATAAGCATTTCACTAGCATTTTCCAACCAGCCACAAAGTCCTTTCTTTTCATCCATTGAAAAGTGTTCTTCATAATTATTTTTAGGTCTTGTAACAAGGCAACAGTGTAATTTTACCTATAGTTGTAAGGGCTGCACAATCTATTGTTTCCCAGTGACAACCTGTTTTCCAGTAGTTGTAGAATAATCCTGGAGAGATGGATTGAATATGACTGCTACCCCATTTATTTTTCTTAAGAAAATGGAAGTCAATGAATGTTAGGCTGAAATTCAATTTCTAATTGAAAATTCTATGGGAAATTCTCATGAGCTTTTCCAATTATGTGAATTTATATAAGTGCATAAGTTTAATAATCTGGTATATTCTGTTCTGAACAGAGCATTTTTTTCCAAAATGATAAATTTTTAATGTTTATTTTGAGAGAGAGAGACAAAGCATGAGAAGGGGAGGGGCATAGAGAGAAGGACAGAGAGAATCTCAAGCAGGCTTTGCTCTGTTAACATGGGGCTAGACATGGAACCCAACATAGGACTCAGTCCCATGAACTGTGAGATCCTGACCTGAGCCAAAATCGAAGGTTATACACTTAACCAACTGAGGCACCCAGGAGCCCCTCCAAAATAGAAATCTCCAATTTCTCTTCTAAGACATTATGCTTAAGTTTTCTCAATTGCACTTCTGTTGCACCGTAAATCCAACCTCCATCCGAGAATAAGAGTGTGCTCGTGGCTTGTCGTTGGGCTGAGAGAATTATCTGTGGATCAGCTAAATGTTATACATATTAAATGGAAAATTCATAGTAGTAACTTCTTTTTTTAATGTTTATTTGTGGTTTTTTTGTTTGTATTTTTAGAGAGAGAGAGAGAGAGAGCATGGGGGGGGGGCGGGGTAGAGAGAGAGGGAGACACAGAATCTGAAGCAGGCTCCAGGCTCTGAGCTGTCCGCACAGAACCTGACGCAGGGCTTGAACCCACAGACTGCGAGATCATGACCTGAGCTGAAGTCAGACGCTCAACCAACTGAGCCACCCAGGCACCCCATAATAGTTACTTTTAGAGTGTATCCTACATAAAAGTGGATCGTCTCAATACTACCCAAATATGAGATTGCATTACGAGTTTTATTATTTAAGAAGTATTTTAAATGATTTTAGACTTCTGCTCTTGGGAATGGTGAATTAGCTTATTTCAGACCAGCCCTCCCATTATAAAGCCTCAACAAATATAAGAAAAATCTCTCTTTGAGATTACTGGAGAGCAAACAGCGAAAGACAGAAGCAGGAAGAGCTAAAACATTTGAAAGGAGATAAGCACACTGAGGGGATTCTAGCTACATGTAGCTTCTCTACTGAGGGCATTTGTCAGTTCTTCCCTTACATGGAATATTAAACTCAAACAGAAAATGAAAGTTTTATGGGATAAGAAGTCATAGGTCAAAGTTTGGGACTTCTGTAGCCAATATGCTAAGGTCAAAATTCTGAAAAGGAGGGTGATACAGAGAAAGGAGGCACCCAGGCTTGCAAACAAGCACCTGCTCGTGATTTGTACCTATGTGGTATGAGATTCACAGATGAAAGCAAGAGTGGGAAAGATAACAGACTGAACACAAATTTGGACAACTGCTCAGTTTTGGACTAAGGTGTTGGCATAAGGACATACAAATAGACCAGTGGAACAGAAAAGAAAATCCAGAAACGGGTTTCCAATGGCACAGCACTTTCTATTTCACAAGAGAATAAAAACAGAGGTCCCCAGGCCCTATGCCAATGAGGAGCACAGGCCAAGTCTTGACTCAGGGCAGATTTAGGGCTCATTTGGGGCTCCCTCATTCACTGTCAAGGTCTGGGATGCTCTGTTTGGGAAGGAGGATGTTAGCCAGGCTTGGCCAAGCAGTAAGTGCCTATTGAGGTGGGTGTGGAGATATTTGGAAATATTTGTTTCTTAGCTCAAATAAAGTCCAGTTTGTATGCATGTATGTGTATATATACCCTATACATAATGTGTGGAGAAGGAAATATTTTCATGAAAAGATGCTGGAGCAATTGCCTAATGTCTGGGAAAAAATAAATCTAGAACCATACCTCATGGTGTACACAAAAAGCAGTTTGAGATGAATCATGACTTTAAACCTAAAGAGCAAAAATATAGTTTTTTGCACAGAAAAAGTTCTTAGTTACATATTGTAGGAAAATATAGATGATACAGGATATCAAAAGCAATAAAACAGGACAGAATTATGAATTGGACCTAAAAATTTCTGCTCTTTACAAGACAATTAAGAAAATTTAAAAAAAAGCATGCCGTAAGACTGAGAAAATAAAGTTAATACATATATCTGACAGAAGTTTATATCCAAAATAGATAAATCACCCCTACAAATCTACATTAAAAAGTTAAAATCTCAATATACAAATAAGCAAAACTTAAGCAGCTACTTCATAAAATAAGATATAGTAATGACCAATAAACACAGAAAAGAGTGCTCTCATCATTATTTGTCATCAGGGAAATACGAATTAAAATGGCACTGTGATATCATTATACGCCACTAAATGGTTAAAATCGGAAAAGTTGGCAAATCCAAGCCTTGGCAAGAATGAGGAGGAACTTTGGATCTCTTGTACATAGTTGGTAGTGATGTGCACTGTTTAGCAGTAATGTAATTAACTTGGCATATTTTTATAATATTAAATTTGCAAATACTCCATAAACCGTCTGTACCACTCTTAGGATTTTTTTTCAAGAAAAAGGGAAACACAAGTCCACCAAAAGATCTGTATAAAATATTTATAGCAGTTTTATTTTAATTAGACTCAAAGTCGAAATGGTATATTCACACAAGTCAAGGTCTGTAAGAAGATATGAACTACTGATACATGCAGCAGTCTAAATGAGAAAAAAGAAGCCAGCCACAAAACACTATGAACTGTAGAATTCCCTTTATATAGTGTTGTGGGAACTAAATTATTGTTCTAGAAATCATCTCTTTCATCAGTTCTGTCGGAGTCGACAGGAATTGGATAGAAATATCTAGGAGTGGGGTGCCTGGGTTAGGCTTCCAACTTTGACTCAGGTCATGATTTTGTGGTTCATGAGTTCAAGCCCCGTGCAGGGCTCTATGCTGACAGTTCAGAGCCTAGAGCCTGCTTCAGATTCTGTATCTCCCTTTCTCTTTGCCCCTCTCCCAATTGTGCTGTCTCTCATCTCCCTCTCTCTCTCTCAAAAATAAATATAAATATTTTAAAAAATTAAAAAAAAGAAATATCTAGGATAAATGACAATTTTCTATCTCCTACTTTGGAGACTGATTGCATGGGTATATGTTTGTCAAAATTCATTAAACTACACTCAAGATTTCTGCAATTTTGTGAATTGCAATAAAAAGATTATTGGAAAAATATTATTTTTAATGTTTTACAATTCTATATCCAACTCTTCCAAGGGGATCCAGAGAATTCTATTGTATGGTGCAAAGAATAACCGTAAGGGTATTTTTTACCCATCCATATCCCTAAAGTCTGCAGAACACCTGAGTCAGAATTCCATCCTGTATTCTTGTCCCCCTTTTAAAAATTCTTGTCCCCTATTTCTACTTCTCTGTTGTATTTTCAGCTATAAGCAGCTCCA
Source organism: Prionailurus bengalensis (assembly GCF_016509475.1). NCBI lineage: Eukaryota > Metazoa > Chordata > Mammalia > Carnivora > Felidae > Prionailurus > Prionailurus bengalensis. The sequence goes on from NC_057343.1 coordinate 201,800,854, forward strand.
TAATTTTTCTTATGGTAATTAATTTAATCTTCCTTGAATCTTTCCATTTTGAAGCTTTATTCTTTAGCAAACAAAAGTCCATGCCTATAATTTTTTTCAAACAGCCAAGAAATCTTTCTCCACAGAGAACTGGGCCAGAAGAATGGATTGAATGCTCTCTGTCCAAGCACAGATAAAACAGGATCAAAATGGTGCTCATGAAACATTTTGTCATGGTAAAAGATGTTTAATGAATTTAATGGTTGATGGCATTGGGCTCAGATCAGCCATGGGAAGAGTTAATACAAAAGATACTGAGTTGGTACCCAAAGTTTTCCTAAGGGTTTTAGATAAGGTTTGGTGGGCACCACCAATGTTTTCTTATGTGCCACTCTACTTTTTCTAAATGCCACAAGTGAAGTACCTGGAGACTGACATTTTCTTTTCCGTTATTTTGTTCATATCCTTAATGTTCATTGTGTATAATTTCCCCCAGGTGTATCACCAGCCTCTGCAGTGCCTTTGTGGAAAGAAGAAAAAGGTTACCTTCTGGAAGACGCAGCCCTGTAAGTGCATGGTTTGGTGGGCAGTGACATTGCAGCGTGTAAGAATGTCTCTTTGGTAGAGGAAGACCTGCACTGGAGCACGAGGTATGTGGATTATGAATTAAATTTTACCCCACATGTCCTTTCATGTAGGTCCTTTGTGCCATGTGCAAAGTGCACAGATATTCATAGCAACTCCACCTTCGCTCTTTCAGTGACATGTTTTTCCTTCTACCCTAACACTTACATACTCTGTATCAATTTGAGTTCAATCAATATTGAGTTCAAATAAGAGAAATAACCTAGCTTCAAAGTAATGTTCAAAGTAATGGCTACACTGCTGATTAAGAAACATACATGTGTATGTATCCTTTCTGCTAATTTATTTCATTAGGGCTAAATGAAATTCATATCTATGTATTAAATGGATCTTTCTCTTTACTACTTTCCCTTTATTGATTTAGCGTAGTTGTTTGTACTTCAAGCATGGGAGATCCAAGCTTCTCCCTGTCTGTGTCTCTGAAGATTTAGTAGTAAGACCTTCAATTCTTTCATGCATCCCACCTATCGTAATGTGTCTTGATTATAAATGGTATTGGAAATAAAGAGTTAATTAGATCTAACTTTATTGTTTTGTACTTTAAATGATTTTTGTATGTAAATATTTCAGTCTCCCTTCTCTATCTTAAATGCCTATAAACTTTCTCATTGTCAGAACTAAGTGTTGATAATTACACATAACTTTATTTTAAAAAATCAAAATCAGAGTGCCTGATCAGTCAGTTAAGCCTCTGACTCTCGGTTTCAGCTCAGGTCATGATCTCACTCTTCATGGGTTCAAGTCCTGCATCAGGCTCTGTGCTGACACTGAGGGACCTGCTTGGGAATCTCTCTCCCTCCCTCTCTCTCTCTGTCCTTCCCCTGCTCACGCACTTCTCTCTCTTTTAACATAAATAAATAAACGTTAAAAAAATCAAAATCTCAAGAACTTTAGTGCCATTAAAATGAAAGATGGAGGGCTGGGAGATGGCCAGCCTGCTTGTGAGGGTTTCCGCAGGCCAGGCCTGCTGCTGTACAGATGTGGGGCTGGTGGGGCTGTGGCCTCTGCCCCTGGGGTGGATTGGGCAGCAGTGTCCTAGATGGGAGACAGGACCTGGGTCCCTATTCTGATTCTGCTGCTCCAGTGGATCAGGTCTGTTGCTGGCTAAGGTTTGGGGCAAAGGATGGGTCCCTGTCCTTGGCTCTGTGGCTGCTTCTGTGACTGATTGAATACACCGTGCCCTGGGTGGGGGCCGTGGAGTGGCTCGCCCAGCTAGGTCTCTACTAGGCTGTCTCTTTCCTGGTCCTTTCACTGAAGAGAGCAGACATTTTGTTTGCTTTGGTCTACGGCCTTTGTTGCTTCCAGCTGGCAGGCGTCCCTGATGCCTGGTTTGGGGTCTGTGAGAGATAAAAAGAAAACCCAAGTTGCTCAGGGCTGTGATACCATCCTTGGCTTTACATTTTTCAGAGTTCTGAGTCCATTTATGATTGTCTGTTGAATTATTTACGGGACTTTGATGAATTTAGAGGGAAGGAGCCAGAAAAGCGACTCTATGTCATCTTGCAACAATAAGCTTTTTAAATAAGATTCAGGTTACAATACATTGTCGAGCAATTTTAGAAACTTCAGTGTCTTCCATCCTGGTCATTTCTCATTGCCCATATTTTATCAGTAATTTATTTTTAAAAAGTTAGTTCTTCTGGGTCTTTATTCATTAAAATATTCAAAACCTTTTTATCTAATTACAGAATATTTTGTTAGTATAATTTTATCCTTTTCTGCTACAGCTGTTCATATTTATACTAATATTTATGCAAGATATATTTCATTATCCCATTTAGGCAAACATTGTGATAATTATGTGTCTGATAATTAAATGTCTTCTTAACTAAGCCCTAGCAGTTATAATAAATTCAGCTGAGTGATTGACTCTGGGATGAGTACATATGCAGGAGAAGACCATTTGGCTTTGTTTATTAATACATCAGATAAGCTGCCTTTTGACATCCTAATAGAGACAATATTTCTCTTTTGCTTTAAAAATGAATCATTTAGCCTTCTACAGCATAAAAGATTACATTGACTCTGAGCTGACCTAGGTAGCAAAAGGTGAACATATTTGCTTTGTAAATTTGACCAAGTATGAAGACAAGTTTTACTTATAGCACGAATGGCTTCACTAAACTGAGGCAAATGAGACTTGCCTCCAAGCTTTGCCAAAGCTTTAAAGTCAACTTTTAAACAATGGAGTTTTCTAATGTAAAATGCATTTGATTACAAGTGTCAGGCACAGATAAACCACACCTGCCGTAGATAAATTAGTATGCATTGGGTAACAAAGACTTTGCTAATCTGAGCAAGAAGAATTGTATTCCAATCATTTTAAGGTTAGCAGTAAGGTAGCCCCCTTTTACAGAGAGCTAATAATGGAGGAACTTGGATAAGGTAGTGGGCTGTACAGGGCACATGAGCACCGTCATCAGAGTCCCCTTCCAAAGGTATGGAGATACTGTATAGAAATCCACTGTCATGCAAAATCCATAGGCTTATGAGGAAGTCTGCTTTGTTAACTAAAAGTGAACGGAATCCTTTAAAGGAAAGATTCAATTTTGAGCTTTTTGATTGCTACTGATCTCTCCCTTTCACAGCCCCATCAGAATAGGATTGCTCAAAAGGTACTTGTAGTAGACTGAATTATGGCCCTCCAGTAATGTCTGTGCCCTACTTTTGGAATCTGTGAATATGTTACTTTACAGAGCAAAAGGGATTTTCAGATGTGATTAATTTAAGGAGTTTGAGATGAGGAAGATTATCCAGGTAGGAACAATGTAATCTCACAAGAGTCCTTATAAAAGGGAGGCAGGGAGGTCAGAGAGAAAAAGAGAGATTTAAATCATGCTTGGTTTGAAGATAAACCGTGAGCCATGAGCTAAGTAATGTAGGCAGCCTTTAGAAGCTGGAAAAAGTCCTGCTGGCACACTTCAGACTTCTGACTTCCAGAAATGTAAGATAGTAAATTTGTTTTGTTTTAAACCACTAAGTTCACACTAAGTTTTCACAGCAGCAGCATGAAAGCAATACAGCCCTCTACAACCAACCAGTAGAGTTTGCCATGAAAAAAGGTTTGACCGAGCCTTTACATTTCCAGGAACTCATGCATTTTATTTACTTGATTTATGTGTACATTTACACATACAAATTTGTGTATATTTATATATGTGAGTTAATATTTTTGCTTTGAAGTTTTGTACTTTTCTATGGACTTTTTTTTTTACTCTGAGTATAAGTTATTTTTAAAAATAGAAAACAAGTGCTATTTTGACACATAAAATTGAAAGAACATTTCAGTCGTGCGGGGGTATGTTGGTTGTGGAAACACGAAGTAAAGAATCCTACTCAATGATATTTAAATACAATCATCTTTCTTTAGCAGGGGCAATCCTAATGTCAAGAAATACTTAAAAAAATCTCAACAAAGCAATTTGAATATTATTCTCTCTCAGGGGCACCTGGGTTGGCTCACTCTGTTAAGCTCAGGTCACGATCTTAGAGTTCATGAGTTCCAGCCCCTCATCGGGCTCTGTGCTGACAGCTCAGAACCTGGAACCTGCTTTAGATTCTGTGTCTCCCTCTCTGTCTGCCCCTCCCCTGCTCATTCTCTCTCTCTCTCTCAAAAATAAACATTAAAAAAATTAAATATTATCCTCTCTGACTGGAATTCTTAGGCAGTACCTTAGTAGAACTTTTTTTTCTTATGTATGCCAGAAGCCTCGTACAAGTATGTTCATGGGAATATTATCACAAATTCAAGTAACTGGACACTACTCAGATCACCACCAACAGAAAAATAAATGTATTATCTCTGGTATGGATTACTGTGCAGCAGCAAAAATGAATTCACTTCAGCTAAACACAACCAGAACATGATGAAAAATGAAAATACAAGTCAGAGATTTCATATGATTCCTTTTGTATGATGTTCAATACATAGACAACTGAAAATATCATTTATAATACCAATGTTTGTGGTGAAAATATTCAGAAAAGTCAGGGAAATGATAAAATATTTAATATGGTGGTTAACGGAAGAGAAGAGAAGAAACTGTATCAGGGATCAGTGGAGGTTACACAAAGAAATTCCCATGTTAAGGTAATTTTCTCCTTTAAATTGATGTGTTTTACTGTACTATAAGCCTTTATACTTCATACATAGTTTATAGGCTGTTTTTATCTACTCAATATTTGGTAAAAATTGTATAAAAACCTTAATTTATTAAAACTACAGGCTCTGTGAACATGAGCGGTTTGGGGTAAACTGTAGTAATATTTATTTATTTATTTTTTTAACCCAAGAGACTTCCTACTGTTATTGTTTTGTTTTGGAAAAAAGATAATTTTTAAAATATTTCAATGAATTTCCAAATAATTTTTTAATGTTATGATAGTGACTTTGAGGTTTAATTTCTATTATATAGTGGTACAACGATATGAACTTATATTCACTCCTCCAAATTTATCAGTTTCCTTCTTTTAGGTTAATAATTGGTCAGTTTTTCACATCCTTTGCCATGAGACTGTTATGATTAGGGTACAACATGCATTTTGTATAGTTGTTAGATCAGACTGTTAGTTATATTTCCAGATGTTCTACATTCATATTTAACTTTGAGTTTAAGACAATGAATGTCCTAAGATTTCTACACCTATGATGTTTTTTAGTTTATTTTAATTTGTAGCACTTTTAGATATTTTTTTATTTATGCATAAGAATTCATGACTACTCTAGCATCCTCTTTTATCTTCTCTTTTTCCCATTTTTACGTATACTATTTTGGTCTTAATTCTGAGGTGACTGTCAGTTTTAAACACCATTTTTTATTTTTTAAATTATTTCTGTTTGCCCATATTTTCCCCTTAACACTTATAAATCACTTTAATTTGATCTCAGATTGACAGTTTTATTTGGAGGGTGAATTTTAAACTGGATTCTGTTCCTTTTATCAATTTGTTACTCAGTATTCACTATATGTGTCAAAAATATTTTTACATTTCTGGCATGTGGATTTCAACTTTCTCTGATATCCATTGTGAGTTTTCAATTTTCATTTGCCCCCCTCCACTCTTTTTGTAACATTGTTTGTTGTTTGAATGTGGTAAGGGTGAGTGTGGAATTTTCTCTAAGTTTCTATTAAGTACTAATTTAATTGAAGAAAGTCCAACAAATGATAAGACTTGTATTTGGGTGTCCATTTGCTGGACACTGTGCAATCTGGAATGATTAAAATATTAATCTTGCCTCATCTGCTGGTAGTAGACACCTAAATATTATCTCAATTATGAAACCTTTGAAGTAAAGTTTAAATATCACTATAAATAAATATTGGATTCATGCCTCACTCATAACTCGCTATGAAAAGAAATTGTCCCTGACACAATAACTAGAATCATTTGTTATTTAACTTCTTGGTTTTCCTGAAGATAACCCTCATCCTTTGTAGACCTCAGGTGAGTATGCTTATTCTACATCACTTTTCCCTTTCTTCATGAGTCTTTCCCAGCCCTACTCTAACTGCCTCAAATTATTTTAATGAAAGCAACAAACCTCTGAGTATTCTCTAATTCCTATCTGCTCTCATTCATGTGCTTATACTTATGTTTTAGATCTTCTATAGCTTTAAAATTGGTTGTTTGACTCCATAGTCTACAAGGATTAAGGGCTACATCATCCCCTCCCTTTACTAGTCTACAAATTGAGTTTGGGGTGATACTGATTTGGATGAACCAAGTTGAGCTTAATATCTGGCAGTACGAATTAGATTTAAATTCTCCCTGCCTCTCTCTATCTCTATCTCTCTCTCTCCCTATCTTTATCTCTATCTCTATTTCCATCTCATATCTTTTTTGTCTCTCTCCCCAGTCAATTCCCATGTAAGCTATAACTCCTATTAATTGACATTAGATGTTCAAAGGAACATCAAATATGACTTATTAATAGTCACCCAAATGCAAATCTCTAAGCATTTCAGGAAAGCAAGCCTATATCTTTGATTCAGGTTCTATCTGTGTAAATGAATGAGAAGGAGAGATATTTGTAACTTTTATGGTGTCACCTCTTCACAGAAATGAGAAAAGACTGCCAGCTCAGCTGGAGAGCATTGCACAAAGCAAAGAGATTCTTTTCCTCCTCTACTTTAATATGTAGTTTCTGCCGTCTATAAAAAGGGATTTTTTCATGCAACAAGTTAAAATGGACCTGCTACAGTCACATTTAGTGTAATTTTTGAATTCAGACTCTAAGTTCAAAGCAGTTGATTCTGTTAACACACAAAATATCCTAAAATGTAAGAAAAATTAATAAATACAATAAAATATAGCTGCATATAGACAATTACTCAAAAAAATACGTACTTTCCACATTAAACCTACCCCCACCCCTGTCAGGTGACATCAAACTCTGGCAAAACTAGTTTGCCCCACTTGATGCTTACAACTTAAATATTGAGTACAAAATATTCGCAGCATATTGACAAGCTTATCACTTGCTTCTCCGCTGAACAGCATGTACAGCCTTTAACTAATCCTTCTCAGCTCTGAAGAACAAACTGTAAGAATCAGTCAATATTTTGTCATTTCAGTATTACTACATTTGCCCACAAAATCCTACACAGATGGAGATAAAAGCTCTCCTACAAGCAAAGAGGGCATTTTTTCCTTTGCCACAAAATATTGATGAAGTGCTTTATTGAGGTGGAGATCTCATTAATTATTTGATTTACAGAAAATGAAGGCAGAGGGAAATGAGTGCCCTGGCTAATACCATGATGTACCATCTTGAGACTTAAGATCTTTTTAATGTATTCATCAGAGGTGCATCTGAAAGGGGAAAGAGTGAGCTGAATGGGTCCATTAATTTAATTGAAGCAAGCTCAGACAAGAGATAAAACATCCCAGCCGGCTTCTTTTCATGCAGCATGAGCACTGTAGTAAACAGGCAGAGATCCAAACACACCAAAAAGAAATAAAGGTACATGGAGACTCTAGAGACTTCAAGGCCATGTAATATCAACAGATGCAGAGGTGAATAAACCCTGAAGAGGCCCTCTCTTCATATACCACCATGTCACTGTTCCACGGGCACTGTCTAGGCTTTATTATGAAACTCTGAATGACTCGGAGGTTACATGTAAGTAATTTAGACTTCCTAAGGCAAAGTTACATTTGTTCTTTTTCTTTTTTTTTCCCAAACTTCTGAGAAATAGACTCCATCTCCTGCTCTTGAAAGGAAGAGATGGAAGAGGGGAAATGGACTTCCACTGATCTCAGAAGCATCTTTAAATGATGTTGCTCTTTTCAGCTATCTGTTTTTGAAATGTAACAGTCAGAAAATTCTTTTAGTCCTGAAGAGGTTGGGGCCTCTCCATGCACTCAACATTTGTTGTCAGCGGTCAGCATAAGGGTACACAGCACATTAATTCAGCCCTTGGCTGTGCACAAGAACACAAAACAACCAAGGCGAGTGTCCCAACTCAACACAGAGCCTGTCTGTTGCAAGTTATTTCATCTGATAAAAGATAATTTCCTGTGTTTAATCAAAATTATATCTTTAGATATTCACCAGTCATTAAATATCATCCGTTAGAGGTAAAATCACAATGTATGCATTAAAAGTCATTAGTGAATATTAAACTAAATACTGTGTATAGTTTTCCACGAAAATGTTAGAAAAAACTTAGCATTGAAAATGCTGTTGCCAAACAAATTTTCAGTGCCCGAAAATAAATGAAGTTTGTAAGAGAAACAGGCATCTTTTAGTCAAATTAGATTCTCCTCAATATCACAATTTTAATGGCAATAATAAGCATGACAAATAAAAATACTTTGGTGTCTTGGATTGTAAATGTAAAACCAGTGACAGAAAATAGGCATTTTCATAATGACAACAAAGATATATTTTCAGACCTATAAATTACGATTAAATTTTGGATATCAATTTTACAACCTCATTCCTTAAAATCAAGTAGTTTTAGGAAGAAGAAGTAAACACTCTATCACTTGAAAGCATTATTTTTTCATTTTTTACCATGCCTATGAGGCATTTCAGTTTTTAAAAAAGTTTCACTATTTTGTATTCTTCAAATGATGACATTGTTTTCTTTCTTATCCACGGAAACTGGTTCTTTCTTACCTTAAAATTTATTTTATCTGCAGAATGCATTTTTAAATAGATTTTTATGTGGATTAGGAGTACATAAAGTAGGTTAGATAATAGTTGTTATATAAATTTTACAAGTTCAATATTACAACTGATTCTAAGGAGTTAAAATGTGTTTTATATTTGAGTAACTTACTTTGTGAATCATCAAAATCAGTGGGAGAAAACTAAGACGAAGCTATTAACCTGCTTTTTGAGACTCCTGAAGTGGTTAAGCAGCACCCTGTCTCATCCTGTTCTTCTGAGACCACACAAGTGCAAGATCGGAGCAGAACAAGTACAGTAGCACTTTCCAGATAACACCTCTGAGAACAGAGCAGGCCCTTTGCACAGACTCAATCACTGAACAACTCCTGATAGATTTTATATTAACAGTTAACTTATTTACAATGGTGGTTCCACTGAAGCACAGGTTTGTTTACTTTCTCTACCTTGCCTTGAATCACCAGAAACTACATATGGGAGAAATTCTATGCATTAATCTAAAAGTTGGCATATATGTAACATTTGTCCAATATTGCATTTAAGAAAAAAAGAAGTAAATGTGGTCCGTAAGTAGCATCAGTTCTCTGACTCATAAAACTAAGGCATTTAATCAGTTTTTACAACCTGTAATAATAAGTAAGCAATTTAGCACTGATTCATTACTACAGGGGCACCTGGGTGGCTCAGTTGGTTAAGCATCAGACTCTATTTTGGCTCAGGTCATGATCTCCTGGTTCGTCAGTTCCAGCGGAGCGGGGCATGGGACTCTGTGCTGATAGCCAGACCCTGCTTCCGGTCCTCTGTCCCTGTCTCATTCTGCCCCTCCCCCACTCACACGTGCTCACTCACTTTCAAAATAAATAAATAAACTTTAAAGCAAATCATCTCACTAAATGTTGTCTCTGTTTATAATTATTTAAGTAACTATTATTTTATATGGCCACTTTATGGAGGATATGATATTCAAAGATAAATTTGCATATTAGATTTATTAACGATACCTTATAAACATTATTGTGATGTTATAAAATAGGATTACTTTAAGACACAATTGAGACTATGAATTATTTTCATTACTTGTACAGTTAAGTCCGTTTGATATAAAACAGTGTTATGGGTCCATAGCAATTGGTATTGGCTAAATAAATGGCCAAAATAAAATTTGCTTTGGATTTATTCTCAAGCTATTTGAGAACTACTTCCTAACTCATCAATGCATCATCATAATCAGTAGCAATAATAGAAGAAGAAAATGGTAATTTAAGGCCTAAAAATGCTGTGTGTTAAACATTGTACAAAAGGTAATACAATGATTAAGAGTATAGGTCTTAGAATCAGTCTGCATGGGTGAAAACCTGGCAAATTATGTAATTTTTTGTGTATCTTGGTTTTTTTCATTTGTAAAATAGAGATTATATTATGTATGATAAAGGGTTGTTTTGGGAATTAAATGAGGTGAATATGTAAACCACCCTAAGGAGCATTTAGTACACTTTATTATCATTATTACATTATAGGTGATCACACATTCCATTGGAAAAATGAGTGAACAATATGAAAGTATCTAACCAAAACATGATTTTTGCTTTTTACTGAGAATAGAATCGTTTTTCTTTATTCTTCTTCATGCAATGTCAGATATTACTTAAATTTCAGTTTATAAAATAAAAAAGATTAAAAGCATAACTTCAGAAAAATAAGTATTTGTAAAACATGTATCCTTGTCCCCCAAACCAACTGTAATTTTGACTTTTTTTTTACTTTACCATAGTATATACTTACCATTGTTTAACAGCATAACTTTATTAAAAATATTTTTAAAGTATGAAAACTTTTTCCTCCCCTGGCTTTGTGATGTTCATTTTTATGATTACCATGGTTTCTGTGTACATGTTGCATTTCTTCGTAGATCAGATGTTCATGGTGGACTTTGATTAATATATTATTAAAAATCTCCTCCCCTATCTATTGCCCTCCACAGATTCTCATGAATGTTTGTTGTTACCTCAGTGTCTGCTGAGGTCAATCATTCCTTCAAGATTTGGAGGAAATTGTCTTCAGCCTTCTGTCTCTTGATTCATGGAAGGCCCTTCCCAAAATATCTGAATCACTTCTGGCTCCAGTTAATGTCCTTACTGAGCTTTTTATCTCTCTCACATTTCTCCTCTTCTTTACTTCTGGGGTGTGTGTGTGTGTGTGTGTGTGTGTGTGTGTCTGCGCGCAGCCAAAGGGGGAACTTCGTTTATTTCTTTTGATTCCCTGGCGTTCCCTTTCCCTCACTATACATACAGAGCATATTCGCTTTTTAATTTTTAAAGTTTGGAACAGCAACGGGTATTCCACAATTTATAACTCAGAATTCTGCTGCTAAAAATTCCTTAGTTTCTATTCTGCAGAATTCTTTTTTTCCCCCCTCTTTGTCACCTTTCTCTACTGGCTCTAGACTTTGATAGCAAAGGCACCTCACTTCTTGTTCCAACCTGCTTAGCTTCGCCCTCCAAAAATTATATCTTCATTATCTACATTTATTCTTAAGTGACTCACCTTTTGTATATAAATATAATGTAAATAATAAATTATGCATCATGTGTTTGAACAAGATTGACAGAGTGTTTTTAATTGCAGTCTTTTTTCTCTTACTGGTCTTTCCCATATCCAACAGAGATTTCCTTATGAAATTGGTATTATGATAAAAATTCATTTACACTTAATTTTTAATTATAAATTCATAATTTATTATAAAATATAATTTTATAATTTATTTAAAAATTTATATAAATGTTTGCATGTAAGTTTTTGCCATCTTGGAAAGCTGAGTATTTTTTTAAATACAGCTTTAAATGAAATACCTTTGTGATATACATGAAAGTATAGAATTTATTTAATCTTTGATGCATTTTATTATCACTGAGAAGACCTTTTAAAATGTGTCTTAAATAGATCCAATACTTATGTCACACTTGAAAAAGATAAATGTAGGCCTTTTATAGGCCCTTGAGATTAAAATTTAGATTATTAAATTTTAAGTTTGAGATAGATTGAAATGTTGAATGGGACTTAAATGGTATGTGGACTAAGATTTTCTTCTTATTTGTATAACTAGTATAGCTTTTAAAATTAGTCAGTTTTGTATTATCCAATTATGAATCCTGTAAAACATTAGGTGCTATAGGAAATGGTGAACAATAGAATATCTACTTCCCATCATGAAGGTTGTGAATTGTTTCAGGTGATGTGACTAATATGCCAGTTATAAGATTGATTCAATATAAAATATATTATGTCTTACAAATCTAATCATGTTCTAAATTGCACGTAAGGATTTCAAGTAAAGTAGCCAAAGAAGGCTGCTTTAGTGAAGAAAAAGTAGGCCATTGAAAAATGAATAGGGTTTGCGGGAGGGCAGTTGAAATGAGTAAATTCATGACTTCGGTATAATTTGAGGACAGCCAGGCTAGCTTGGGAAAGGGAGTGACCTGTCTCTATTATTCCTGTCCAACACGGAGGCTCTCCTTTTTGAAGACCTAAAGCTTTATATACTCGGAGTGCATTTATTCTGTACTTTCAGTAAGAATATTTAATACAATTACATTCTTTCTTGTAAGCTTTATATATATTTAAATTATACATTACTTTCATGACTCTTTTATGGAACACACACATATACATACACACTCATATACACTGGTTCCTTGGATTTCCAAGACAAACGAATGCTGATTTTAAAATTATTTTGTTATGATAATTCAAGTAATACACTGACAAATGGTTTTGTTTATTTTTATTAATCTACATTTGGAAAGAAGTAATATTATACTTATTTTGGAAAAGGTTTTCTCACAAAAGATAGTCAGTATACACATTTATTATTAAAAACTCTGGCCATTTTATAGTTGTATCATTACTTTCACATATAAGACTAGTGTATATATAACACTAAAAAGTGGAATAGCAGAGTGGTTAGGCACATAACTTTAGAGAAAGCCACAATTTATGAACTACAGAACACGTTGAACTTAAGACGTCTATTACTGAAATAATGATTCAAGTAGTCAGTTGGATGCAATCTTCTAGACCTTAGGAGAAAAGTCTGGGTTGGAGATATAAATTTGTGAGTGTTTTGCAAATGATGACAGTTAGAATTATGACCTTGGATCATATGACCAAAGGATTAAGTATAGAATTGAGGACTGAGCATTGATCACCCTAACATTAAAAGGTTGGAAAGAATAAGAGAAATGAGTGGGAAAATACTGAGAAGAGGAATAGAAGGGATATAGAAGACTAAGTGAAGAACGTATATCAAAGAGGAGGGAGATGTCAACCCATCTAAATATTGATAAGTACACAAGAAGAATGAGTAGTGATCATTAGATTTAACATTGGGAGATTATTGGTCACTTTGGCAAAAGCAATTTTGGTAGAATGTTATTGGCAAAAATTTGATTTGATTGAACTCAAAAGTGAGTGGGTGATAGTGTGTATATATAAATATGTGCAGGCCATAGAATGCTCTTTATCAAAGAAAACAACAGCAACAACAGCAAAATACTGCAGAAATTACCCTAAGAATGAAAATCCAAAATATTGCAATTAAATATCAGGGTTATTCTCTCAGCATTGGTATCTATATTGTCTTCTAGTTTTAGTAAAAAAATAAAAAAGAAAAAAATAATTAGAGTAATATTGGGGAAAAAGATATAACTTTATTTTTTCTCATATGATTGTAATCCTGAAAACCTAAGAGGTTCTAGTGAAAAATTACCAAAATTAATGAGATAATTGGGTGAGTTACTTTTGTACAAAATTAAGTATAAAAAATAAATATATTTTCTATATTCTAGCAATTAATACTCAAAAATGTATATGGAAAAATGTACTCATAACAATTTGAAAACTTATAAAGCATATGGAAATAATTTGTTTTAAAAACTATAGTATCTCTAAAAAAGCAACTTTAAAAAGACCAAAATATATCTAGAAAATGGAAAGAGAGGACATGATTTTGGAAGGGAAAACATCATAAAAGTGACAATTCTTCAAATATTTTTCTATAAAGTCAGTACATTCAATTTTTAATTGGATACCTTTTTTTCAAGCTCATGTTAAGAATAATTTTCTAATACTTTTCAGTTAAGAGAAAGCACAGCTATGGTGTCTTTGCTTTACCAGGTAATGCTATGAAACTATTATAATGGTTCAATTTGATACTAACATTGCTTCTAGGAATACAGAGCATGTAGAAACTTATCCCATTCAAAGTCAAAATATAACTGGTACTGAAATAAAGCAAGACAATTTAGTGTTTTGTTTATTTGGGTTTTTTTGTTTTAATTAATTAATTTTGCTCTAAGGATAATAGAGATGTTCGAAACCAAGTCTTGAAGCACTAGTGCTATAAAACAACAAATATATATATATATATATATATATATACACACACACATATATATACATATATTCATATATACATATATTCATATATACATATATATATGAAGTGTGTATCTATCTATCTATCTATCTATCTATCTATATGAAGCATATATAATACAAACTTTTACAGGATAAAGGATAGGATTAAAAGATCTAATAAAAAGCCAATATATGTGAGAGAATAGAATTTGTAACCTGTTGAGAATTTCTGTCATAAACAAATAGCTCATAAATTAGAAAGAAAGGGAAACATTTCAATAAAATATAAGCAAAGGGAATCAAGAGGGTTTTACAAAAGAGTAAGTCCAAACAGCCAACGAACATGAAAAGCTCTTCAAATACAGCAGCAGTCACAGAAACACATTAAAGAAAGAATAAGATATCAATTTATAGACATTTTCAGAGAAATTAGAGTGTCATTTGTAGAGATGTGAGGAAACAGTATTCTCATCAGTTGCTTCAAGATGTGTGAGTTGTTAGAGATTAAAAAAAAACAATTTGTCGACATTTATTGCAATTAATCATGTGAATATTTTTTGACCTATCAGTCCTACTCCTAGGAATCTATAGCTCAGATATAAAAACTGATAGAAGTCATTCACAAATATGAAAGGGTTTGTATAGTAACGTTGTGTGTAGCAGCAAAAGTGGAACACATGAATGCAAACATCAAAAACAGAAATAAAACGATTTAGAAAATATCCACCACATACACACTGAAAAAAATATTGCCATTATATAAGAGTGAATTGTAGATATGTCTATTAATTAGAAGAATTTTCATTAGATATTTTTTAAAAGGAAACAACTCAAGAAACATACATAATAAGGCTCCATTTTTATAAAACTGACAAAAAGGTTGTTCTGTGTGTTTCTCATTAAATACACAGAAAAATTATAAAGATTGTGGATACAGGACTGCAGAGAAGGCAGTAGGGCACAAAACTGCTGTTTTTTGTTTTGGAGGAAGAGAATAAAAGAGTCAGAAGTGCAACAATATGTATAATATGATCATATTAACCCAGTTTAGTAAAATTTTCTAAAGATGTGTATATAAGAATTTTTTAAATAAAAATATGCAGATTAGTAGATGCAGTTTGAAGAACAGTTTTAAAGTAAATTTTATTCTAATCCTTTAAATTTTATAATCCCCCCCTTTTTTCACTTATGAATTTCCTTGATAAGAAAAGAAAAAAGGTAATATTAAACCTGGTCCTGTGGAGTAAATCCTCTTGAATTGTCTCATTTGCGAGTTATATTTTCTGACCATTTCTGAAATTCAACACTGAGATTCCTTTGGCTCTTATTCTTAGCATAACAGAAGACAGAAGCTATCACTACTAAATTAGTGTGTTAGTCTTCTATTACAGAAAAATAATTTGGGAATAAATAATTTAAATTATACATAGATTTATAAATATTTTTTTCTTTTGCTTTCACTTAGAATACCACTAAAACTTGGGACTGTTGACTAATTCCAAGATTGTATATCAGGGAACCTGGTTTTAATCTCCCTTTTATCACTAACCATCTATGAATCTGATTCCAATTCTCCTTCTGCCACTAACCAGTTATTTTTGGTCAACTTATTTTCACATTTATTGGACAGAATCACTAATATTTAAGCTACATAATTTCACAGATTTGGGGAGTGTAGCATCTTTTTAAAAAATATTTTATTTATTTTTGAGAGAGAGAGAGAGAGAGAGAGAATGAGCATGAGCACAAGTGGGTGAGGCGCAGAGAGAGAGGAGACACGGAAATTGAAGCAGGATCCAGGCTCTGAGCTGTCAGGACAGAGCTGGAACCCACCAACCTGAGCTGGAGTCTGGCGCTTAACCTACTGAGCCCCCCAGGCACGCCGGGGAGTGTGGGATCTTTAAGAAGGAAGAGAAGTCTTACATAATTATTACTAAGACTGCCATCAAAATTAATCACTAAAATAAAAATAGATAATATATCTTTATACAGTAAAAGGGGTACATTTATTTTCAGGTTGTCATTATACTAGCAAAGGTGATTTTTATATATTTTAGAAAAATCTACTTTATAATATGTTTTATGTAAAACGCAATGTCTATGGGATGTTAAGTTAATATTTATGGCAGAGAAAAAGCGGTTTGTAATCAAATATGTTTATAGTTAACCCTGAGTAAATCTAGATTGAATAGGTGTCTTTTTTGTAGGAATTATTTGAAGTTTTCTTATGTTTATATTTTCTATAACTTTCTCAGAGAAGGAATAGAGGATATACTACTTCAGAAATATATTTCATGACCAAGTTTTTTTCTCCGAAATTTCTAGGGTTTCTTGAGTGACATGAAGAAATGTTAAGCCAGATGCCATATTTTCAAAGTAAAATTTAAAGTAAATAGAAACAAACTGCCACCATCAACAAAAGCAAAAGTAAAAAAAAAAAAACAAAGACTGAACTAAAGTCCCAGACTGTTTCATTATTTAAGAATAATGATTTCTGCAAAACTACACATTAAAAAATTTTTTTTGACGTTTATTTATTTTTGAAAGAGACAGAGCATGAGCAGGGGAGGGGCAGAGAGAGAGACACACACAGATTCTGAAGTGGGCTCCAGGCTCTGAGCTCTCAGCACAGAGTGGGGCTCAAACCCACAAACTCTGGGATCATGACCTGAGCAGAAGTCAAATGCTTAACCAACTGAGCCACCCAGCGCTGCACATTTTAAATAATACCAGCTTCTTTAACAAAAACATTCATTGAATTGTTTTTTAACTTATGCATGTAAAGATAGGTTAAAAATGAATAGTAGCCATTTAACATCTTTTTCTAAACCCATGCTATGAAAGAAAATCTTTCATAAATTAATCCAGATATTTAAAATTCATTGATAATTTTATATATTTCCTTTGCTATCCAGAGAGGTTTAATTTAACAGATGTCATAATTTATATCTTCATATATATTATAATCCAGGGTTCCACATAAAATTATAATAATGAGGAACTTGAATATTATAAAAATAATCCAATATTTAGAAAATAGAATTTAAAAATGCGTATCATTCTTATAATTTCAAAAATATTACTACTGAGTGCTATTATTATTTTTAAGGAAGTTAATATATCCATATTTTAAGTGGAGTTAGGGAAAAATAAGACCAGACTACTTCTGAAATTTAAATTTATTTTCCACACTCAGAAATATTATATGGAGTGGATATTATTGGCTTGGAGGAAAAAGCACAAACATTTGGGACCACAACTTTTCCTTTAAAGCACTGCTTTAAAATCATTTTAAAAAGAAAAAATCATAGATTAACCCAAAGTATTTCTTCCTTATTTTGAAAAGTGCCTTTCAAAGATAATGAGGTGAATAAGGATCATAATATTGAAATATAAAAAGCAAGTGCATACATGCTGGTAAATTTACCTCTTGGAGATATAATCACCCTCTCATTTGGCATTTTCCTTTCTCCTTTTCTGTCTTCAATTGTCAGTATATCTTTATATCTTGTACTGTTCTAAAGACTCGGTGGGTGCTCAGAAAGTCATGAATAGCAGTAATAAGAAAAGTAATAATGTAGAACAGATTTTTCTATAGGTTAAGCTGTGAAAAGAAATATTGAGATTAATCAGAAATCAGAATTATGAAGCTTTCAGTTTGGAAAGAGAAGAAATAAAATAAAACTATAGTACTTGAGTTATCTCATTTAACACCATTGTGTTGAGAGGTTCAAGATAGACAAGGCTGGTTAGAGGATGATGGTTGAAGCTTGCTTTTTTCACATAGTCTGTACTTAAGTCAAGGCATGTCATTGGGCCCCTTTGTTAGTACACCAGGTGCTGATGGAAAATCTTGACATATTTTTGCTACATTCTAAAAAGAAAAAAATTATACCATTAAACATAAACTCTAACAGACCTGTGCTCACAGTAGCATCACAGATTAACATTTTTATTTCCAGCTTTTGTAAGCATATTGAAAGTAGATGTTTTCTAAAGGCTTTATGGAGGCAAAGAAGATTTCTTATTATACCCTTAATTATTAAATCAACTTTAAAAATGTGTCAAATTATATACTCTGAAAGGTAAATTAACTTACAAATAAAAAGTATTTTCCTTATAGATAATTCCTTATAATGCAGCCATTGGTTTGAAATTAGGGAAAATCATGGGTTTTGAATACCTTATATAAATTTAGATATTTGTCAAATCAAATCTAAAATTCTGTGCAACAATGTAACTTTAAATATCTCTGCTTGTCTTTGATTTTACAGAGTAAAGATTATCGCATCATGTACACTGTGGGACGCTCAATAAATCCATGAAAAATTAATAGAAAAAAGAAAACAAGGAATGAGGTAAATACCACCAAAATGATTACATCAATACAGTCTGAACAGTCCCTTGAAAGTGTAGGAGACAGTAAGATAGCTTTAAATATGGGATTTAAAATCAATTTAACAATGGAAACTAAATATACAGGAACTAGTACCATCTCTATTTTTATTTCAAATAATAAAATGGATTGTGTAGCAAATCTGTGGGAAGTCGTATTTCCATTATAATTTATTCTGGTAAAAAATTCATAGTTGTCAAGGTACTCAAGGTCTACTTTTTTTATATAAAACCTTTCTTAGTCTTTCCTTTATTATTCAAATAGGTTGCTATGGAATCAGATTTCTGACACTTTATTATCAAAACATCTTTTGACACTATAAAGAAAATATATATTTTGAGCAAAAAAAAATAAAAGTTTAAAGTAAAATTAAAATGTTCTCATAGAGATTATTTAAAAGACATTATTTAAATGTAATTTTTTGTTTTTTAGAATGAAATGATAGCATTATGATATTTAGCCCCCAAAGGCAAAATTCTTGGTATGCAAATATATGTAATATTTTGATAGATAACATTACCAAGGCATACACACACACAGTTTCTTTTTCTATACTTAATTATAGAAAAGTTAAATATGCTACTTTAATTAAACATTTATGGCAATTATAATAATTATAAGCAAATGGCATTGGTCTTATGTGAATGAAACAAACCATTCTGTTTAATAAAAATACTTGAGACAAATATCCCATGAGGTAAAAACTATAACAAATTAAAGAACTGGGTAAATTGAAGGTATATTTGGTTTAGCTCATTATATCTAGCTAGCTAATAGTCATTAAAAATTTTGAACATTATGCTTGACTCAAATGAATAGTGTATAATTATAGCTGATCATTAAAAAACCCATTTCTCAAAAATTGACAGAAGAACTAGACACAAAATTAGCCAGGACAAAGAAGAACTCAAAAGACAAATTAGCCATAAGGTTTAATGGGCATTTACAGAACACTGCACCCCAAAACATCAGAATACATTTTTTTTTCAATTTCCCACAAAACTTATGGCAAGATAAATCATATCATGGGACATAAAATACACCTAACCAAATTCATAAGAATTGAACTCACTGTGTTCTCTGACCACACGGAATCAAACTTGCAATCAATAATTGAAAGATAGTAAGACAATCTCCTAACACTTGGAATCTAAAATACACACTTGTAGAGAATCTTTGGGTCAGAGAGGAAGTCTTAAGGGAAATAAAAAAAAATACACTGAGTTTAAAGCAAATGAAAATTCATCAAACTTTGTGGGGGCACAGTTAAAGCAGAGCTGAGAGGGAAACTTATAGTATCAAATGCTTACATTACAAAAAGAGGAAAAGTTTCAAGTCATTATTATAGCCTGCCTCAAGAGACTAGAAAACGAAGAGGAAAGTAAAATCAAAGCAGTCAGGAGAAGGGAAATTATACAGATAAGAGCAGAAATCAATGGAATTGAAAATAGAGAAAATAAATGAAGCAAAAAACTAATTCTCTGAAAGGTCAATAACATTGATAAAACTGACAAAAGAGAAAGAGAAGACAGAAATAATCAATATCATGTATGAAACAGGGGTTATCACTACAGATGGCACAGAGAGTAAAAGAAAAATAAGAAGAAAATACTATGAATAGTCCTACAAACACAAATTTGATAAATTAGAAGAAATGGGCCAGTTCCTCAACAAATACAAACTACCGCAACTCAAGCTAGAAAGATACATAATTTGAATAGTCCTACAACAAGTAAGTATCTCCAGGTCCAGTTAGTTCCACTGAAGAATTCTACCTAATGTTTAAAGAATTAAAACCAATTTTATACAATCTTTCCCAGAAAGGAAGAGGAAAAGGGACACTTCCTAAATCACTTATAAGACCAGAATTTACTCTGGTATTCCAAGTTGAGACTAAAACAGTATAAAAAAATACGGATTGATACCCCTCATGATTATAGGTGCAAAATCCTTAACAAAATATTAGCAAATGAAACTCAGTAGTATAGACGAGTGATTATATACTATGACAAAGTGAACTTTATTCCAAAGATGCAAACTTGGCTCAGTATACAAAAGTCTATCAATACAATCATTTGGCAATATTCAACATCAATTTATGATTAGAAAAAGGAAAAAAAATCTTAGAAAAATATGATTAGAGAAGGATTTCCTCAAGTTGATTTTTAAAAGTCTCCAAAAGCTTATAGGTAACATTATTCTTAATGGAGAAATATTGAATGTTTTGTCTCTAATAAAGGACAAGGCAAAGAAGTCTTTTACTACTCTTAATAAGTGTTGGAAGTTTTAGAAAGCCAAACAAAAAAAAAGGGAAATAAAAAGTATGCAGTTTGGAAAGGTAGAATGAAACTGTCTCAATTTGCCAAAGATACAAATTCTGGATAGAAAATCCTAAGGAATCTATAAAAAACACTCCTAGGACTAATAAGTGAATTCAGCAAGTTTGGGAGATACAAGTTAAATATATAAAAATTAACTATTTGTCTTTATACTAGTAGTGAACACTGACAATAAAAATACATTATCATTTATAATCACTCAAAAAAATGAAATATTTAGGTGTAAATCTAAGCAAGTTTATGTAGGAATTGTATGCTAAAAACTGCAAAATGCTAAAGAAATAAATCAGAGATTTAGATAAATGGAGAGAGACTTATTGTATCCATGGATTGAGAGACAACATAATAAGAAGTCAGCTCTCACTAAACTGATCTATATACTTACTGCAATTGCCCTCAAAATCTCAGCAAACTTTTTTATAGACATAGTTAAGATTTTTCTAAAATTATATAGAAACTGAAAGGAAATAGAATGGCAAAAACATTTGGGAAAGAAAGAATAAAGTTACAGGAATCATTCTATCTAATTTCAAGGCAGTATGTAGCTATAGTACTCCAGACTGTGGTTTTAACAGAATAGACACATAGATCATTGGAACAGAATGAAGAACCCAGAACTAGAACCACATAAATATGCCCAAATGATATTTTCTCAAAGCTGCAAAAGCAATTCAATGAATCATTTTGGGCAGTTGGGACCTCCATAGGTTAAACAAACTAACTTTTACTATATCTCATAACTTATAAAAATTGGCTCAAAATATTGCCCAGTTTGTTGGCATATAATTTTTAATAATACTCTCTTATAATTGTTTGTATTTCTGTGGTGTTATTTGTGATCCCTCCTCTTTCATTCATGATTTTATTTATTTGGGTTCTTTCTATTTTCTTTTTGGTAAATTTGGCTAGGGGGTTATCAACTTTACTAGCTCTTAGGTTTTTTTTGTTGTTGTTGTTTTGTTTACTTGTGTTTTTTTTATCTGTTTTGTTTTGTTGTTGTTTTGCTTCTATATCATTTATTTCTGCTCTAATCTTTATTATTTCCCTTCTTCTGCTCGTTTTAGGCTTTATTTTCTGTACCTTTTCTATCTCCTTTACGTGTAAGGTTAGGTTGTGTATTTGAGATTTTTCTTGCTTTTGATATAGGCCTGTATTGCTATATACTTCCCTCTTATGACTGCCCTTGTTGCATTCCCAAAATTTTGGCATGTTGTGTTTTCATGTTTTCATTTGCTTCCATGTATTTTAAATCTTCTTTTTTAAATATTTATTTACTTTTGAGAGAGAGAGCGGAAGAGAGAGAGAGAGAGCACACACATGAGTAGGGGAGGGGCAGAGAGAGAGGAGAGAACAGAGGATCTGAAGGGGGCTGTGTGCAGAGCAGCAAGCCCCATGTGGGGGCTTGAACTCATAAACCAAGAGATCATGATCTGAGCCAAATTCAGGTGCTTAATTGACTGAACTACCCAGGTGCTCCCCACCCTCACGTACTTTTTATTTCTTCTTCTTTTTTTTTTTTTTTTTTTTTTTTTTTTAAATTTTTTTTTTTCAACGTTTATTTATTTTTGGGACAGAGAGAGACAGAGCATGAACCGGGGAGGGGCAGAGAGAGAGGGAGACACAGAATCGGAAACAGGCTCCAGGCTCCGAGCCATCAGCCCAGAGCCCGACGCGGGGCTCGAACTCGCGGACCGCGAGATCGTGACCTGGCTGAAGTCGGACGCTTAACCGACTGCGCCACCCAGGCGCCCCTTTATTTCTTCTTTAACTTCCTGGTTAACCCTTTCATCCTTTAGAAAGATGTTCTTTAATCTCCGTGTATTTGTGGTCTTTCCAAATTTTTTTTCTTATGATTGACCTCAAGTTTCATAGTGTTGTAGTCTGAAAATATGTATGGTATGATCTCAATCCTTTTGTACTTGTTGAGGCCTGATTTGCGACCTAGCATGTGATCTCTTTGGAGAATATTCCATATGTACTTGAAAAGAGGGTGTAGGGGCGCCTGGGTGGCGCAGTCAGTTAAGCGTCCGACTTCAGCCAGGTCACGATCTCGCGGTCCGGGAGTTCGAGCCCCGCGTCAGGCTCTGGGCTGATGGCTCAGAGCCTGGAGCCTGTTTCCAATTCTGTGTCTCCCTCTCTCTCTGCCCCTCCCCCGTTCATGCTCTGTCTCTCTCTGTCCCAAAAATAAATAAACATTGAAAAAAAAAATTTAAAAAAAAAAAGAAAAGAGGGTGTATTCTGCTGCTTTAGGATGAAATGTTCTGAATATATGTGTTAAGTCCACCTGGCCCAGTGTGTCATACAAAGCCACTGTTTACTTTCTGATTTTCTGCTTAGATGATCAGTCCAATGTTGTACGTGGAGTTTTAAAGTCCCCACTATTATTGTATTATTATCAATGAGTTTCTTTATGTTTGTTATTAATTAATAAATTGCAGACTTAAATATAAACATAAAACTGTAACAGCTTTAGAAAAAGATAGGGAAAAAACACTTAGGACTTAGAACAAAACAAAAAGTTCCTGTACTTCACACCAAAACATAATTCATAAAGTAATTGATAAACTGATAAATTTCATCAGAATTTAAAACTTTTTCCTCTAAAAGACCCTGCTAATAAGATGAAAAGACAAACCACAGACCAGGAAAAAATTTTTGCACACTACACGTACAACATAGTACTGAGTATTTATAGTATTTAAAGCACTCCCAAACTCAACAGTAAAATCCAGTAACAACCCAGTTAGAAAATGGGAAAAAGACCATGAAGAGACATTTAAGAAATACAAGATATAATAGGGAATACAGATGTGTAAATAAACATATCTAAAAATCTTAAACATTAGCTTTATGGTAATGCAAATTAACATTGCAATGAGATATTACCCACATATCAGAATAGCTAAGATAGAAAATAGTGACAACACCACACCATGGCCAAGATGTGAAGAACCTGTGTCACCCAGACATTAGTGGCGAGATTGTGAAATTGTACAGCCACACTGGAAAACAATTTTGAAGTTTCTTCAAAAAAATTGAACATGTAACTACCACATGGCTTCCCTATTGAGCATTTATCCTTGGGAGATTAAAGCTTATGTTTACATAAAAACTTGTTCATAAATGATAGCAGCTTTATTCATAAAGCTGGAAAACAACCCAGATGTCCTTAGATAAGTGAGTGGTGTATACATACCGCAGAATACTACTTATGAATAAAAAGAAATAAACTACTGATACACTTCATAGCAAGGATGAATCTCCTGAGAATCATGCTGAGTGGAAGAAACCATTCCAAAAGCTTACATTCTGTATGATCCTATTTATATAACACTATCAAAATGACAAAATTATATAAATGAACATTTCTGTAGAACTTCACAGTGGTTACCAGGTGATAAGGAGGGTGTGGTTGAGAGTGAAGTGATTATGGCATGGAGATATAAGGGATTTATGTGGTGATGAAAATATTGTCCATCTCAACTGTAGCAATGTCAGCATCTTCAAATATAAATGAATGAATGAATGAATGAATGAATAAACTATGCATGAATAAAAAATGAATAAAGTAATACTGGGATAAGGAGGTAACAAAAAATAAAATTAGAACCCTATCCCAATCTAGGGACAAAAATTCATTATAAATAGATCCAAGATTCATACAATTTATAGGTATATATGGCCTAGATTAAGAAAATATAGGCCAAATTTTTAAGAATCACAAAATGAATATAACCTTTCCAAGTAATATATTAAATAAAAATCCATAGAGTAATAATTCTTGTAGATACTAGGACACAGGGGTGCCTGGGTGGCTATGTTGGTTAAACATCTGACTCTTGATTTAGGTTCAGGTCATGATCTCATGGGTTGTGAGAGTGAGCACTACATCAGGCTCTGAAATGACAGCACAGAGCTTGCTTGGAATTCTCTCCTCTCTCTGCCCCTCCCCTGCTTCCCCGCTTGTGTTCTCTGTCTCTCAAAAAGTAAAATGAAACATTAAAAAAAAAAAAAGAAAATAGTATACAAAGTTGAAATTACAAAGTAAAAAACTGAAAAAAAAACATTCAATGTAAAATGAAGAGTAAATTCCCTTACTTAAAAAACTCATTCAAAAGACTTTTTATTATTAAAAAGAAGTTGCAGAAAAAATATGAAGATCCACGGAACAATGAACTGAACTTTGTTCAGATTGAAGTGGCCTTTTAATATACTCTGGAAATGTAAACAGATGCAATGCCTCTGGGGAAAAATGTATACTGTCCATCAGAATTCAAAATGTGTGTATTTAGCAACCTCACTGCTATGAATTTAACTAAAATATATACTCACAGAAATTCACTGTGGTGAATTGCATCATAATTTGTAATATCAACATTACAAATAATTGAGAACTGGTTTAATGAAGCATGATGCATCCATAAAAAAACCATGATGGCATTGTATTTAAAAGTGATAATTCTGTTATGTGTAAATAAGCAAATGAGCAAAAAAAATACGTGTAGTATGGCAAAGTATAGAAAAATATGTATCCCAAATTACCTCTGTATGATTCTTTTAGAAAGGAGTATGTTAGTGGGCACATACATATAATTATACACATTTTTCACATTAAAATTACATGAAAATGATGTTTGGGGCAATGGAAGACTTTCATCTTTCATCTATTTACAATACTTGATTATTCTATTCTTAACTATGTATTACATTTATTTATTTAATTTATTTGTTTGTAAAAAAAAAACACAGGCACATGAAAATAGAATTATAAACTGAACTCCTGCAACCCATCATTCAGGTTAAAAAATAAAAAAACTTGTCAGTCTTCTTTCTTCTGGGTCTCTCTGCCCATACCTGACACTTTTTATAGTTAAATCTAGGGGGCACCTGGTTGGTTCAGTAGGTACAGCATCAGACTCTTGATCTTGGGATTGTAAATTCAAGCCCCATCCTTCACCTATGAAGGATGATGAACATAGAGGCCATGTCTTTGTGCTACATTTCTTTCTAATCTTCTAAAAATCCTTTTTATTCCTCTATTCTTTCAACAAATCCCATTCTTATCTCATCAAATAATTAAGGAAAAAAAACTAACTCTAAAATATTTTTCAACTTGATATATTTTATATTTCTATAGAAATTATGTTAAGAAATTTACAGAACCTGAAATGTCAACAGGCAAAATATTAAGATTCCTACTTTTATTTTAAACAACAAAAGAAGTCATGCCTATATAAGAGTTAGTTTCCTCATGTCTAGATCAAAAGCATATTGTTTTTTAAAGAAGTTAAAACAAACAAAAATAAAACGGGAAGCACAGAGAAAGGCAAGTTATTCTGTGTTGGGATTGTCCCGAATTTGAAATTTAGGTGTTGAACTATTTGGAGAAATCTCTAGGCTTTCTGCCATCATAGGGTAAAAGTTAAATTGGATGTAAATATAGATACAGATATAGATTCAGATGTAGATATTGTGTAAATTTTCTAGGGCTGCCATAACAAAGCAGCTAAATTCTAAGACCCATATGGATAGTGACATGAATATTTATGCTGTTGCCAGTGCTTATATCTTAATAAATACTGGTTGAATCGATGAGTAAACAGCTGACCTACTAATGAGAGAAACTTAGTGAAGTTATTCTTCGATAATGCCTAGATTGCATGTGGCTTATTTACTAACTTTATTTCGATATTTAGGATAAGTATTTAGCAACTACTCTTTATCCAAACTAAATAATATCTTGTAGTCTTATGGTGTGTTTATCATTCTGGTTATCATTGCAATCCATAACAATGCATGTAAATCCTGGTTTTGTCTTCTCATTTGGAAAACAGATACACAATCAAAAAAGGCATAAAAGCTATTGTTGATTTTAAAAGTTTCATGTTTTTAAATTTCTGGTTTGAAAAAATAATAATAAGGCAATTATTTGAAGCAAATGTTACAAATAAACCACAATCCAAAGTAAGAATCTTATTAAAATATTCACTGGACATTTGCATATACAGATATAGCTAAATAATTTTCTATAGCAAGTACAGTAGCATTTTCCTTAATAAAGTATTCAGTTATAGATGTAATTCTAAATCAATAATTGTATAAATTAAATCTAGAATGACAATGTTAAGTTAATAGCACTGACATAGATACATGAATCTCCAATTTGGTAGAAAGCCATTCAAATTATTAGATACAGTATGTTATATATTAAATATATTAAATGTTTGTATACATGTGTATATATAACTGATCCTGCATTTTCTGAGTTTACTAGTCACATGTTCTAGTGAAGAGCATTTCCTCTCCTTCTATGAAGCTTTCTGGCCAATGGAATCATGACAGCAATTGAACTTGACAAAGTCCATGTGTTGGCCTATGAAAGAAGGATGAGGCAGTCCTGTCAAAATGCCATAAACAAAATCCCACATCAGAGATAAGCTTGCAATTACACTTCAGTAAGTCAGAAAAACAAGGGAAGTTAGGCTGATTTTGAAAAAAGCCATTCTTTCTTTGTAAAAAGTAAACAGTCTTTCAAATGGGATTTGAAAGCAATTGTTTTATATAAAACTATAAGTCACAAGCACCACCTGTCACCAAAGCTCACTCAAGAAATATATAATGTTTCATCTTTACAGTGTTGATTAACTAAAGCAATAACACCCACACTTCACACAAATAAAATTGTAAAGTGATGTTTAAGTACTTAGTTTCAAGCATGTCTCTAAAACGTATTGTATACCATAAAGAGATTTTCAAAAACTTATGCTTGCTATCTTCTCTAAAGAAATTTATTTAAATATCCATGTGCAATAATGAAGTATGCATATTTCAAGTCAATAAAGAGCACTTTTGCTTCAGCAAATGGGTTTGTACCACCTAGAACTGAAGTTTTTCTCTTGTAAATCTACTTCATTGATGCAGAAGTAACCCTATAATTTATATGACATATTTTTTATGTCTCTCAGCCAGACATAATTACAGAATATAAAATAACCTGTATGCCTTGAGGAAATTATTTCTAACTGCTGGATATTATATTCTGCTATGGTGACCAACCATTCCTATTTGTCTGTGACTGAGGGGTTTCCTGGATGTGGGACTTTCATTGCTAACACCAGCGCAGTTCTAGGCAAACTGAGATGGCTGGTCACCCAGTGTCAACATGCAGGGAATTTTATTATAAGTAAGGAAAATGAACCAACCAAAAACCAAGAACTGCAGTACCAACAATAAAAATCATGTCCTAGAACCAGTATTCATTCAGTCTTAACTTTGTCCTGTTAGAGAAAGCTTTCGGACGGAAGAAAAATATAACGTCTCTGGCTAAAATGCTGACTGTTCCCAGCAAAGATAAGGCTGCTAATGACATTAGGAACATTCACTTTGGTCTCTAAGACCAATAAATTCTGCCTATTAAAAATCTCTTGAATCTCATGAATCTGTCCTACTCTCCACATTTTCTACTGCCATTACCTTTATTTATATCTTCATTATTGCTCACCTAGACCTTTGAAATTGTCCCATGCTTTAATTTTTTACCTTTCAATTCTCATAGCAGCTGGAATGATTCTTAAATTAATTTTAAACAAATCCTATTATGTTATTATCATATAATATCAGTTATTACTATAAGTGATCATATATTGTGTAAATATGACACAGTAGTTTGCTTTTTTGACATTTCAATAAATAACATTGTGCATATCTATTTGAGCATAAATGGAAAAATCTCGGTTAAATATTTTTAATTAAATGTTTTTAGCATAATGCAGATTCACATGCAGCTGCACTAAATAATTTATAAACACCTTATGTACCATTTACTCAGTTTCTTTCAATGATTAACATCTTGTAAAACTGTATTACAATATAGCATGGGTAAAGCATGGAAAACAAACTTCCTAGGTATTGATGATGATATACCACTGACGAATAAGTAAGACAAGTCATTTCTCCTCACTGAATTTACATTATATTAGGGAGGGCCAGAGAGTAACCGAAGAGAGAATTAATGTTTTATAAGTTAGATAATAAGCATGAATGTAGCAAGTGTATGGACATTGAGTGTAAGGAAGTTCCCCACACCTAGGGGAAAAAAATGTAAAGACCGCAATGAAAGAGTTGACATTGTGGGTATGAATTAGAGGTAAATTAATGTTACCAAAGAGGAAGTGTAAGAGGTGAGTTAGAGGGAATGGGAGAAAACACCTGAAATTGTTTTATTAAATTTTGCAAGAATTTTGAGGTTTATTCTGCGAGCAACTGGAACCATTATTGAGTTTTCAAAGGATAGTAGTGTGATCTAATTTACCTTTAGGAACATTAAGTGTGCCTGTCATGTTGAGACTATACTGGGGGGAGGGAAAAGACCAGAAGAAAAGAGACTGTTTAGTAGGCTACTGAAAACTCCATGAAATAGATGATGCTGTTTTGGATTAGAGGGTAGGTCATGGTAGTATTAAGAAGCAATTGGAAGCTGGAAATGTTCTGAAGCTAGAGTGACAGGATTTGTTGATAGTTTTGTTATTGGAAGTGAAAGAAAGAGAGGAATCAAGTATGGCTCAAACATATTTAGCCAGAGCCCCTTGTAGTCTGATGTTTCCTTTTATGGAATCAGGAGAGATTGCTGAAGGAGCAGGCTTGCCGGGAATAGGAATCAAAGGTTTGGTTTGGGCATGTTTAGTTTGAGATACTTTGTAGACGTCTAAATTAAAATAAATGTAGAACACTGGATAGAGGAAGGAGAGATAAAAATTTGGGAGTGATCAGCCACAAAATTAGATGACATCACCTGGGGAGCATATAAAGAAAGAATAGGTGTCTTCACATCAGTTAGTAAAGACGGTGGTAGCAGGGGGACAAAAAGTTGGAAAAACAAAACAAAAGCAAAGCTTTTAAGAATATAAGAACTATGTTAGCTTCTGGACTGTAAAAAGCAGAAAATAATAGTTTCTTTAAAAGTTATTTTAGAGAGTGCATTAGATCAAACCAGTTACTATCCTTGGATTATTGGGCTCAGTTTTCAAATTTGAGGGAAATTGTATGATTTTCAGAGGAGATTCGGGTGCTTTGGCTTTTCTCAGACTGCATTCAATGAGCTCTTCCCCAAACGAATATCAAGAAAGAATCTATCCCTGAAAAAAGAGGGTGTAGAAGCTGGGGAGGCAAAAATGTGAGATGTGCATTACAGCTTCATATTTTACAATTAGTATGATCTAAACACCATTATGTACTCTACAAGATCCTACTAAACTAGACTGTCTTCCTTGACAAGATTTTTCACATGTAACTCTGGTCCCTCACACGATGGTCGGGCCACCCTAGCCTTTTCAGGTTCCTTCTTTTATGTTTTAGGCTTTTTTTTTTTTATATCCACCTTTTTGAATTTCAGGGCTCAACCAAAATACCATCTTTCTCCGTAAATCCTATTTAAAGCAACTGGCCCCTTTCCACAGTTCCTCTTATCATATTATGCTTCTATTTCTTTTGTGACAATTAGAAATGATCTAGTTTCATCTTGCCAGTCATCCCTGTCAAAACATAAGCCTCTAGAAGGTATGGATTTTATCTCTTTAGTTCACTGATCTATCTCAGAACCTAGGCATTATCTGTAACATAGGAGTCGTTCAATAAATTTAGGTAGAGTACATTAAATTGCTAATTCACCTGAACTGAAGACCTAGTTTCTAGTTCTTCTTTTCCAACATTTCTCAAACTACAGCTTCCAAATCATTTGAATCAAAGCCTTGGGGTGTTGATTAAAAGTATAGATACCTTGGTCTCATTCTAGACTGACAAACTGAAATTCTAGGATTGGACCATAGCAGCATGCATTTGAACTAGAACACAATGATTCTTAGAGAATCTAAAATTTGTGACCATACTTATTTAAAAATCCATTTATTGAATACTTAAGATATTACATGGTAGTACGTTAATTCCTTATAAAAGATACAAAATTAGAAGGAATACTAAAGGATACAAAATTAGAAGGAATACTCACTATATCAAGTAGCTCACAGTTGATGGCCAGTGAGTACCAAATGACAAAAATAATGTGAAGATAACTGCTGAAAATAGATTTACTGTGCAATGCAATAGAACCATAAACAATTATTTATTTTCAAAAAAATTTTAATGTTTATTTATTTTTGAGAGAGAGAGAGAGAGAGGGAGAGAGAGAGAGTGAGCAGGGGAGGGGCAGAGAGAGTGGGAGACACAGGACTGGAAGCAGGCTCCAGGCTCCACGCTGTCAGCACAGAGCCTGATGCGGAGCTGGGAACTCATGAACCATGAGATCATGACCTGAGCCAAAGTCGGTCACTTAACCAACTGACCCACCCAGGTGCCCCTATTTTCAACTTCTTATATGACATCATGTGCTCTGGGTTGAATCACTTTTTAGACTTTTCAAGAATCTTAGGACACGCACTAGCCCTGACATAGTTAATGCTCAATAATTAGATCTTAAATATAAATAAAGACTAAAAGACTACTGTAAAAATAACATTAAAGAGGTAAATTAATTTCAAAAGTATAATTTATTTAAATAAAATATATTTAAAGTATTGTCATTTTATCCTGTAATTATTACTAAACTCTTATTATTCATGAGATATTTTATTTCCTTTATACTTTTATTCTTTTTTCCTTTATATAAGATTTTGTAGTCCAATGTGATTTTTCACACTTACAGCACATCTCAATTTGGATTAGCTACATTTCAAGGGCTCAAGAGACACATGTAGCTATATTAGATAGTAGAGCTCTAGAACCTCATCTCTAATTTTAGAATATTTTAATGCTAGGCTTTTTCAATCATAAGTTACTTTCAGAATGCACTGGTTTTGAAAATAAAAATCAATAGAACCTAGACTGAATGAAGTATTAAGCTATAAGTGTATTTTTATCCAATACCATAACACCCAAACATGGGCATTATAAAAGTTTGTAATCCTCTCTTTAATAGGAAAAAGATATGGAAATTATCTGGCTTTAAATTTGTATTTTCCATACTGAGTCACATTGTTCTCGAGCCACTCTCATTGACAGTGATATCAGAAACAGAGATAAATGTGTTTGGATGCAGAAATGTAAATATACTCAAGATATAACTGAAACCTGACATTTAAAAAGCCAAGTTAGTACTTTCTAATTCAAACTATTTTCTTTCTAGTTAGCTCTAAGTTAAATCTCTTTCCTCAGGATTTTGTTTTATTGACACACTTACTCTTTTCCCCTAAGATCATTCAAGGCTACTTGTAGCTTATAGGCCTCGTAATGAAGAAAGTGAATTTCTCCTTTTGTGCTATTTTATGGTCTATACTGTATTCACTACCTAAATGTCTTTAGCTAAGTTATCAGAGTATGGTGGAGACCCATTTTTCTCCCCTTGCTTCCTTGTTTCTTGCCTTGGCTTTTGCTGGCACTCAGATATTGCCATTAAGAACGCATTTAAAAAATTATTTTAAAAACAATCATTTCA
This sequence comes from Prionailurus bengalensis, assembly GCF_016509475.1. Taxonomy (NCBI): domain Eukaryota; kingdom Metazoa; phylum Chordata; class Mammalia; order Carnivora; family Felidae; genus Prionailurus; species Prionailurus bengalensis. The sequence goes on from NC_057343.1 coordinate 201,833,250, forward strand.
TGTTATTTACATTTTCCCTCTAAGTATTATTATATTTTGGATGATTGTATAAATTTTAAGAAAAAATAACATCAAAAAAAGAGAGAGAGAAAGAGAAAAACCGAGAGCAAATGCTTTTTGACACTTCCTCTTAAAGGTCTTATCAACCTCAAGTCATTTTGGGCTTTAGTAATACCCCTAACATTTTTCTTAAAATGAAGATATTTGTCCATTTGAAATTATCTTTTAGTGCTGGTGGACAAAAATAAATCAATCCTTAGCTATAATGATTTAAAGTCTTTGAACTTTTCAAACTAAACCAAATGTCATATGACTTATCCTTCCGTCTTATAGCTATTATTCTAACACAGTTCACTTTAATGACACTCTTTCCACAGAATCATCATCTGTTTTTGACCCTTTTAACTTAGTTCTTACTCAGTTCTTGCCAGAAAATTATTTCCCCTTTTCCAAATGATCATTTCTAGAACTAGTATTTTTCTTTCTTTGGAAGACTGACTGACAGTTGTTTCCCTCCAACTCTTAGAGTTTTAACTTTGTTATTACAACCCAAAGTGTATCAGGTGTATACCAGTTTTCTGATGTTTTTATGTACAGAAAAATATTTGAGTGCTTTAAGTATTTTTTTAATATATGAAGGGACAGAATTACAATGATTTTACTACATTTTATTTGTCCTGTTTTGATTTACGTATGTAATCCATTTTTACTAGCCACTCTTTTTTTTCCCCCCAGCTTTGGTGAGATATAATTGGGAAATGAAATTGTAAGATATTGAAAGTGTGCAACATGATGATTTAAAAATTGTTTTTCACATTTATTTATTTTTGAAAACCAGAGTGAGAAAAGCGTGAGCAGGGGAGGGGCAGAGAGAGGAGACACAGAATCTGAAGCTAGCTCCAGGCTCTGAGTAAGCGGTCAGCACAGAGCCTGATGCGGGGCTCGAACCTACGAACTGTGAGATGGTGACCTGAGCCAAAGTCAGATGCTCAACCGACTGAGCCACCCACGTGCCCCAACATGATGATTTTATATACCTATATATTATAATAGGATTCCTTCCATTGAGTTAATTAACAGATCCATCACCTCACATATTTATCTTTTGTGTTTGTGTGAGCACATTTAAGCTCCACTCTCTTAGCAAATCTTATACATTTTTAAATACTGAAAAATATTAATGATCAACTAATTCTAAAATAAGGCAGAGGGCGCCAGGGTGGCTCAGTAGGTTAAGTGTCTGACTTCTGCTCAGGTCATGATCTCGCAGTTCATGAGTTTGAGCCCTGTGTTGGGCTGTGTGCTGGCAACTCAGAGCCTAGAAAGTGCTTTGGATTCTGTGTCTCCCTTTCTGTCTGTGTGTCCCTCCCCCACTCATGCTCTGTCCCTCTCAAAAATGAATAAACATTAAAATAAAATAAAATAAAATAAAATAAAATAAAATAAGGCAGAGATGTGTCTCTAGGCTCTCATTTAGGCTGTTTAAATAAATCATCTTTCACTATAATGTAGAGCAGTCAAACACAGAGCTGTTTCGTAAGGTTCATAGTGTTAAATATATTTTGTTTGATATTGGTTATCACTTGAACCATAGGAAAACCCTTAACTGTAAACTGAGAGGTTAAAAACCATACACATACACACCCCACTAGAATGCGCATAAAATTTTGTAAACCAAGTTTCATCACATTCCATTGTCATTACAGAAATGCCAAATAACCTGTTGGTAATGCAGTTTCACCATACTACACTGATATTAAAAATGATCGCAGAGTTGTTCTTATGTTTTCACAAAAGAAAAAAGATGAAGAGACTCTATAGAAGTAAGGCATATCATTTGCACATATTAAACCATTCCTTTGTAACATCTATTCAAGTCAGGGGAAGGATTTCAAGTGAAATCATTCCACTTGTTTTATAAAACAGACTCATGAAAACCTGTTGGAATATATATACATATATATATAGATACATACATATATATACATATATATATATATACACATATATATATAGACAAATAATTCCACTTTTCTTCAAATAGTGAATTTCCCTACTGTATCCAAGTTTAGGCTAACATCTGCTTCTAACATTCTCCAGTAGTTTTTGGCAAGTATGTGCAAATTAATTATTCATCTTTAGCTTCATTATCATCTGTTTGGATCTTTGACACTTATTTGGCTAAATAATCCAAAATATTTCTTTGCTTAATCATACTCCATCATTTAGTCCATTAGAGTATCTGTCCAAATGATGTAAGTGACAGCAGGTAGTTTCAATTAGTACTTACATTGTTATATGATTAATTCTTGAACATGAGGAGGATACTCTTCCCAGACACTTAATAGTTGAAGGTGAAACACTTTGACAGAAAACGTACTCCTAATATTAAGACTGTTCCAGCTCATCAGATTCTAAATGAGGTGTCTGTATTTACTGTGTAAGATTACTGTAAGTACCCCATAACATCCTCATCATTCTTAAAAGGCATGCAAATGTTAGTGGTGAAAAGTTAAAGATTGACTTTTAAATTAAAATTATATGAAGGTGATTAATATCAATATGTATTATTTTGAAGGTATTAGATACTAATTTATTGTCTTCCAAAGTTCTTATTCCCACCATCTTTAAGCCCACTCTTTTCTGTACACTTGAATCTCCTGCAAAAATCCTTTGACCATTTTCAGTAAAGAGGTCAATCTGATGAACGAAGAGCTCCTATGAACCCTGAGTAATTAATTGCTTTTATCTTTCTTTATAATTCTTCTGATAAATGTTTTTGCCACTCTCCTTAGTCTCCTTAACCCTCATACGGACTTGAACAACATTAGAGGTTAGTCATTTTGGTGGCAATATTCCCTGTCTATAATTCTATGGTCTCAGGTACATTGACATATTTGAGAATGAAATAGTTTTAAATTCCACTGTTCTTATGTTGTTTCTATAAAACATTACATATTTTCACCTACATATTTTCCAAATGAATGTACTTTAAGTGTTTTTTTAACTATAGTAATCTCTTTCCCTTTGCTTAAACAGATGTGATCATTTTTTTTGAGTGAGACACATCTGGAAATATTCCTTCTGCCATTTCCTTACCTGTGTTAGACTCCCCACAATTCTGATAAATGAACACATGAGGTTTCTTTCATTCACCTTCTTTTTAGCAATGTGAAATTTACTCTTGATATTCTCTTACAGTATTATCTCAACTCAAATTGGCCTTTTTAATTGTCCTTGATATTTTAATGATTAAAGAACACAGTGCACAAAGATGCCATGAACCATGTTGTTGGGATAATTCTCGTTACATACACAAAGAAAGATGTATGGATTTAGTTTGATCTTTGCCTTCAAACATTCAATTTAAGCATTTTGTGAGTACTGCCCAATTCTCCATCAATGTGCTCTGAGAACAGTGAGAAGCATGGTCAGCTGTAGCTTCTGTCTTAGTGGCAGGTAGCTATTTTGTCTAAGGTCACATGCCTTCCACACATTCTGCATTTAATAACTCATCAACAAGTGGAATAAAGTTCCGGTTTTCTTGGTCCAACACAGTATAAGGACCACTTTATTTCTAGATCTTCTTGTAAGGTTGGCCAAGTCTCTCATGGGGTCTGTACTGCAGTTTGACTTCTTTCTCTGTCCAGTACTGTGATCCCTCCCTGGCAAAGCTGCAATGCAGCTGTAAAGACCAATTTCATCATTTTGGTGCACAAAGTGTGGAAGTGTGTTTCACAGCGTTAAAAGCACAAAAAGGAGTGAAGATTATATTCGTATTAACTTTTCTGCATGATTCTCTTCTTGGAGCAATCACAATTTTAGGCTTATGAGAATTAGCTATAACACGTCTCTGTGTAATCACAGATCTGGATTGGTGAGGCTACCCAGACAGATGGTGTATTTGAGTGGCATATCTAAATACCAGAGGAGTAAGGCAAAAGAATCTAATAGATAATCTTTCCAAAGACACCTTACAAAATCAAGAAGTTGGTTCTTCAGAGTGACCTATTTCAACTTCAGTTACTATTAGCCACCAACAGATCTATAGTATTTTACAGTCTTATAATGATAAATTAGCATTCAAGGGCTTTTCCTTTCCAGGTTTCTATGGCAACCTCTGTACCACATACTCATTAGAAAGAAGTTCTGTTTAATTGATCTACTAATGTATTGCTTAATAGTAACTGTTAAGCAGTCTTTTGTTTCCAGGTCATATTTAGGGTTCACATATTTGCATAAAAGCATTTCGTTAGCTGAAACCAATCATTACTAGTAATTTTCTTTCTTTAGTTTAAAATAACTAAACCCTCATTGAGATTTTCTGAATAGCAAATATTTATATCTTGGAGAATAGGCTTTCTGTATGAGCTTGGCTTGCTTTGTTTCTGTGTGCAGCAAGAAAATTACAGAGCTTGAAAATGTTAATCAGTGAAGACAAAAAGAAGGTGTCTTTTTCTCCAGTTGAAATGCAAATTTACAGTGACGCTAACTATAGGCCATATCCAATATTTGATGACAAAGTTGTAATGGATAAATATAATTTAGAATGCATAGTAGTTATCCACTGTATAAGTTTCACTAATTGGAATTTTCATATGTTTCATTCAATGCAATTGAGACACTCTTTTCTGAGCTTTTCTTGTATCTCAAGCCCATCCAAAGGACGAAGATTGAAAGTGTATTTATCACAGGGTTTAAGTTAGCCTAGAAATAAACACAATACACATAATCAGTCCCTAAGTTAATTGGGTATCCGGGGTAGGATAGGGAGCTAACACTTATTGAAATATAGCACCAAGTATATTTATCGAACTAAAACACCAAGTATATTCTAGACTAGGAACTTGAAATATGTTAAGCCACTCAGTTAGCAGAAACAATATTTCCATTTCAGAGATAAAAGAGATTCATTTTTTAAAAATTCTGAATCACCTAATTGGCTCATTCAATAAATATCAGTTTGACACATACAATGTGCCAAAAGGCATTAAAACTAAACTACTAAGACAAGCAAAGATTTATACTCATGAAGTATACATACTAGCTCATATTACATTAAAAAATCATTAAGCAAATATTTGAATTCTGTCATGTGCCAGACAGGTACTGGGCAATGTGACACTATATCATAAGGTGATATCCAACATCATTATGCTAATTAATTATGGATCCCAATTTTATACTCAAGTCTTTGATTCCAAATCCTATTCTCTTTCCATTGTAATCTCCGTGTTGGAATGTTTACTTTAGCTAAAAAGAAGAGACCTTGCCATCTCTGATTCATCTCAACTACTATTGATGTTAGTAGTAGTTCTTGTTCTTCCAGAGATCTCACTTTTTGTAGTCAGATTTCTGCCATCCTTTAGGAGAAGAATTATTTCCCACACCATCATTTCTATAGTTCAGAGTTGCCTGACATGGTAATTATATTAAGCAAATATTCACCTAGAGTAAGGAAAGTAGAGTGGGAGAAGGGAGAAATGGTTTAGAACATGAACATTGGGATTCATTACCGCTGAGATCAAATGATTGTGCTTGTGTTGTGCGAACCAAGACAAGTTGCTCAATTTCTCTTATCTATAAAATGGTAGTAATCAATACGATATATTACAGTGCCTAGAATATCTTGAGCATTGCACAATTAAATTTCTTGGGTTTTGCTCTTATTATTTTTGGTGAACAATAGAGTAGATATAGATACTAGTGAACAATAGAGTAGATATAGAAGGGAACTCCATATGTCCATTTCTCCTGGAAAAAATAAAGGATACAAAGAAATATCAAATCATATATTTATAAGTACACTTAAAATACAGAATAAGTTTTAAAAGACGAGCAATATATTTATGTATCACATTAAGTTTGGGTAACAAAGGAGAAAGGAGCCAAATTGGATGGGTTGGGCAGGAAGAGCATTCCTAAGTGACTCAAGAGGAGCTAACGAGTGACAGTTGTTATTAACCCTGCTGTTGAATTTTAATTCTGGCAAATGGAGTAAAACTTTTGTCATATCAGTTGAGGTAATGACAGAAGAGAACATAAAATATTTGTACATATCATGGGAGTTATTTTAAGAGTAATGGACCCCTCTGCATGATGTAATCATTGAGGAGCTGGATGCAGGAAATACTTGTGATAAAAATTCTGGACCACTGTGTAGGGAGTATTCTAAGCACTGTCTTTTCCCAACCCAAAGATTATGTCCAATGTGTTGTCCTTTTTGTTTCTTCTATATATGGAGTCTGTGTCCAATTATTCATAGAATTGAAATAGAAAAAATACCATTACTTCTCTATTGCAGGCTCTTAATATCAACACCGTGGTCTGTGGCAACTGCCTCTTTCTTGAAAGTTCTGACTCCACTTTATCTCCATTTCAATCCACACATGAGGAATGTCAAAATTGTGATTCTTCCTTTTGAGTATTGTATTTGGGGAAAATTCTATTTTTCATTAAAGTTCAGTTCTTTTACCAACAGTATATGTTTTTCCAAAATGAATTTTTATTTTCTAATTTTAAAAGTAATGCATGTTAATAATATATTCAGCAGGTGTAAAGAAACAAAAAGAATAAGAACACCACAATTGTATGTTTGCTATAACTGTCTTAATCAAAATTAGCTATAAATTCATGATGCTTTATAGTCTACTTTTTCTTGTAACAGTGCACGAGGGACATATTTGCAAGTCAATAAATATACCTCATTATTTAATAGTTGCATATTCATTCAATGGGTATTCAATGATTATAACCTCAATGTTATGCTTCAGTGAGCAAACAGTGAGTGAATTAAACAGAGTTCTTGTCTTCATATAAATTTGCCATGCATACAAATTGGCATCCTTATTTCGTAGATGAAACACACACTATTGGATTTGTTCAAATTACTTCAATTTCTGCCCTCATGGAGTTTATAGTGTCTTGGAGAGGCAGGCATAATTACACAAACATTAATTATAGCCCTCTTAGATTCTATAGAGAAAAAAATACAGGGTACTCTGAGAATATGAAACTGAGGGGTATGTGTTCCCCTGGTGTGGGGGTTTACTCGGAAAGATGAAGGATGAATAACAGGTACAGAGTTGGTGATGATGATCTGCAGGTGGAGGACAGATTAAGTGTGAGTATAGTACAAGCTCAGTCATCTCCTGATTTTTTGGGGGGGTTTTACCTAAGATTTGTGAAATCACAGAGGAGAGACACCACCATTGGTCTCATATGTTAGTCACAGACTCCTTGGTGTTTAATTTGCTCCCCCACTCTGCTTTCCTGCAAGTTTGTTCTGTTCCAACTTTGCCTTTCTTCTCAAAGTCCTGATTTTATTATAGAACTTTCCTAAGAATATTCACTATCCTGGGGCATTTAGAATAGTCTGCGACTCTAATTTTCTCATAGAGAAAATGATAATTCAATTAATTAAAGAGACTGTTTTGACTTTGATACATAGATTGATATTATTAAAGAATCATTCTGGAAAACTTAAAGAATATTACTCATTTGTTTTAAAACTATTGCACAAAATACTCAAGAAAATAAAAACTACCAAACAAGTCAGAAAAAGCAAATTGTAAAAAATATTTTAAAAATGCTAAACAAATAAAAGAACACCACCAAAAAAACCTTTTTGTAAAAATGCATAAAATTATCTTGTTAAGAGATAATGAATCTTAGATTAGCTCCAAATATGTCAAAGTTTATGACATTTACGAACAAACTGATGCAAAATAATAAAAAAAAATTTTAAAGGGAATGATATCTGAAATGTCGGGGGCAAAAAAGGAGGAATTGCAATATGTGTAGTAAATTAAATGGAAAGAGAGAGTCATTCCATATCAATAGAGAAGATGCAAAATGAAAATATAAGTGTCAAAAATCAACATGCTAAATAACATTATATTGCAATATATACATGGAAATTATTAGAAAAAGAAAATTGATAAAAACACAATTGTTGAAACAGATTTAGCAATCCTTCTAAGCTTTTGTTATATGAAGAATGCAAAACAGTCTGAATATTATAATTAATGCAACAGATTAAGTAGGTACCTACTTACCTTCATGCTATACCCTACTATATACACACACACACAAATGTAAATGTGTGTTGATATATACATATCTACATAACACATATGTTGTACATAATAGACATAATATATTTTCTGGTATATACTTTTCTGGTTTTATTTTCCATTATATTCATTTTCTTATATTATTATATGTTATAATTTTCTGATATGCTATCACTTTCCTTTTTGGAATTGTGATTTGAAGTGTCTGCTCTTGGGGCGCCCGGGTGGCTCAGTCAGTTAAGCGTCCAACTTCAGCTCAGGTCATGATCTCATGGCTCGTGAGTTTGAGCTCCGCGTCGGGTTCTGTGTCGACAGCTCAGAGCCTGGAGCCTGCTTCAGATTCTGTGTCTCCCTCTCTCTCTCTCGTTCTGCCCCTCCCCTGCTTGCTCTCCCTCTCTCTCTCAAAACTAAACATTAAAAAAGTGTCCTCTCTTAAGAAATTATATATTCATAATTATATATATATAAGCAGTTAGCAAAAAGCAATTATATATTTATAATATGAGTGTGTGATTATACGTACATACATATGAAAGAGGAAGACTTTTGTTTTAATTTTTATTTACTGAAAAGTTTTTAACACCTTTACTGAGGAATTTTTGACAAAAAATAAACTACACATATTTAATGTATGCAATTTCATACATTTTGACATATGTATTTACTAGTGAACCCATTAACCCAAACAAGATAGTGAACATAAATTCATTATTCCCGAAAGTTATTCCCAAAAGTTTCTTCAAGTACTTTTATAATCTCTCTCTCCTGCCTGTCTCTTCCTCCTAACCCTGGTCCCAGGCAGCAACTGATCTCCTTCAGTTTGTAGATTAGATTAGTTTGTATTTTCTAAAATTTATATGGAGGAATTCATATAATATGTGTTCTTTTTTATAGGTCTTCATTTTCTCAACATAATAATTTTGAGATTAATCTGTATAGGTGCTTTAGTCAATAGTTCATTCCTTTTTTTTTTAATTATTTATTTATTTTGAGAGAGAAAGAGAGAGAGTGAGCGAGTACAGTGGAAGAGAGAGAGGGACAATTCCAAACAGACCCTATGCTCAGCAAAGAGCCCAAAATGGGGCCCAGTCTCACAACCATGAGATCATGACCATGAGGTCATGACCTGAGCCTAAATCAAGAGTTGGATGCTTAACCGACTGAGGCACCTAGTCTTCCCATTCCTGTTTAGTGCAGAGGGGAATTCCATTATACAGATAATACCACAATTTGTTCTTTCATTCATCTGTTGATAGCTATTTGGGTCACTTTCAATTTTGGCTGCTATGACTATCCATGTACAACTCTTTGTATGGATATAAACTTTGATTTCTCCTAGATAAATACCTAGAAGTGGAATGACCGGATGATATGACAAGTTATCTGTAGCTTTTTAAGAAACTGCCAAACTCTTTTCCCAAGTGGTTGTAACATTCTCTGTTCTCACCATCTGTGCAGTTCCATTGGCTTCATGTCTTTGCTGTCACTTGTTACGGTCTAAAGATGATGTGCTTATTTGACACCTTCTCTATCCTCTTTCATGAAGTGTCTGAACCTTTTTGTTATTTTTAATGAAGTGTTTGTTTCCTTATTTTTTACTTTAGAGAGTATTTTTTAATGTTTTTTTTTTATTTTTGAGAGAGTGAGAGAGAGAGAGAGAGAGAGAGAGAGAGAGAGAGAGCGAGCGCAAGTGGGGGAAGGGCAGTGAGAGAGACGGAGACACAGAATCCGAAGCAGGCTTCGTGCTCTGAGCTGTTAGCACAGAGCCTGACTGACATGGGTCTCGAATCTATGAACTGTGAGATCATGACTTGAGCCAAAGATGGATGCTCAACTGACTGAGCCACCCAGGCACCTTATGTTGTTTTTATATTCTGGATACAATTCTTATTTTATATAATTTGAAAATATTTCTCCAAGTTTATAACTACTCTTTTCAGTTTGTAACTGTCCTTTTGTTTGTTCCAAATTATTATTAAATCCTAGTTAGTTATCATATAGTGTAATATTGATTTCAGGAGTAGAATTTAGTGATTCATCATGTACATATAACACCCAGTGCTCATCACAAGTGCCCTCCTTAATACCCATCACCCATTTAGCCAATCCCCTGCCCACTTTCCGTCCCTCAACCCTCAGTTTGTTCTCTATAGTTAAGAGTCTCTTATGGTTTGCTTCCCTCTCTCTTCTTTTTTTCCCTTCCTTTATATTCATCTGTTTTGTGTCTTAAATTGCACATATGAGTGAATTCATATGGTAGTTGTCTTTCTCCGACTGACTTTTTCGCTTATAGTAATAGACCCTAGCTTTATCCACATCATTGCAAATGGGAAGATTTCATTATTTTGATGGCTAAGTAATATTCCATTGAAAATATACTTTATACTTTATCTATTCATCAATTGATGGACATTTGGGCTTTCTCCATAGTTTGGCCATCATTGATATGATACTATATACATCAGGATGCATGTGCCCCTTTGAATCAATACTTTGTATCCTTTGGGTAAATACCTAGTAGTGCAATTGCCAGATCATAGGGTCATTCTATTTTTTATTGGTTATTTTGATTTATTAACTTTTTAAATTTACATCCAAGTTAGTTAACATATAGTGCAAAAATGATTTCAGGAGAAGAATCCAGTGATTCATCATCACCTACATATAACAGCCACTGCTCATCCCAACAAATGTCCTCCTTAATGCCCTTTGCCCAGTTAGCCCACCCCCCACCCCAAAGCCCTCTAGCAACCCTCAGTTTGTTCTCTGTATTTAAGAGTTTCTTATGGTTTGTCCCCCTCCATGTTTTTATATTATTTTTGCTTCCCTTCCCTTACGTCTATCTGTTTTATATCTTAAATTCCATATATGAGCAAAGTCATATGGTATTTATCGTTCTCTGACTGATTTTACTTAACATAATACACTCTAGTTCCATCCATTTTGTTGCAAATGGCAAAATTTCTTTCTTTTTGATCACCGAATATACACGACTTCTTTATGCATCCATCAGTTGATAGACATTTGGGCTCTTTCTATACTTTGGCTATTGTCAATAGCACTGTTATAAACATTGGGGTGCATGTGCCCCTTCAAAACAGCAATCCTGTATCCCTTGGATAGATACCTAGTAGTGCAATTGCTGGATAATAGGGTAGTTCTAGTTTTAATTTTTTGAGGTACCTCCATACTGTTTTCCAGAGTGACTGCACCAGTTTGCATTCCCACCATCATTGCAATAGAGTTCCTTTTTCTCTGAATCCTTGCCAACATCTGTTGTTGCCTGAGATGCTAATTTTAGCCATTCTGACAGGTGTGAGTTGGGATTGTGGTTTTGATTTGTATTACCCTGATGATGAGTTGATGTTGAGCACCTTTTCATGTGTCTGTTAGCCATATGGATGTCTTCTTTGGAAAAGTGTCTATTAATGTCTTCTGGCCACTTCTTACTGGATTATTTTTTTGGGTGTTGAGTTTGATAAGTTCCTTATAGATTTTTATATATTTTAGATGCTAACCCTTTATCAGTTATGTTATTTGCAAATATATTCTCCTATTCCAAAGGCTGTTTTTTAGTTTTGTTGATTGTTTCTTTGCTGTGCAGAAGCCTTTTATCTTGATGGAGTTCATTTTTGCTTTTGCTTCCCTTGCCTCTGGAAACATATCTGGTAAGAGGTTGCTATAGCTAAGGTCAGAAAGTTTTCTGCCTATATTCTCCTCTAGAATTTTGATGGTTTCCTGTGTCACATTTAGATCTTTCATCTACTTTGAATTTATTTTTGCGTATGGTGTTTGGAAGTGGTTCAGTTTCATTCTTCTGCATGTTGTTCTACCAAAGACTCCACCAAAAAATTGTGAGAACTGATATACAAATTAAACAAAATCACAGGATATAAAATTGATGTACAGAAATCTGTTGCATTTCTATGTGACAATAATGCAGAAGTAGAAAGAGAAATAAAGGAATTGGTCCCACTTACAATTGCACCCAAAACCATGATACCTAAGAATAAACTTAAACAAAGAAGTAAAAGATGTATACTCTGAAAACTATGGAAGACTTATGAAAGAAACTGAATAAGATACAAAGAAATGGAAAAACATCCATGCTCATGAATTGGAAGAACAAATATTGTTAAAATGTCTATACTACCCAAAGTGATCAACACATGTAATGCAATTCCTGTCAAAATACCACCAGCATTTTTTACAGAGTTAATACAAACAATCCTAAAATTTGTAGGGAATAACAAAAAAATCCCAAATAGCCAAAGAAATCTTGAAAAAAAAACAAAGATGGAGGCATCACAATCCCGGACCTCAGGCTATATTACAAAGCTGTAGTCAGAAAGAGGAAGACTTCAAATAATGATTTAGAAAGAGAAAACCCATAATAGAATAATGTATAATATAATAACATAACTTCACATATTAAATATATCAAAATAAAATAGGGAATTATATATAATAGTATGTGTTAGTATATATTATTATATTTTGTATAATTATATGGCATATATTACTGTACATTAGAAGTAATCTAATTAATATAATATTAATTATAATTAGTATATTATAATTATAATGTTATATATTATAATAATATATACATAATTATATAATATATTATATAGTATATATGATTATAATTATATAATATACATCATATAATAATTATTATATAAATAATATATAAGTAATATAATATTAATTATATTAAATATATTCTGTAATTGCTAAATATATGTGAATATTTAGTAGATATTTGTATATATGTATTTGTTCTATATACATGCAAATATATATTACAATATATCATCTTATTATATTTGTATATTTATTCCTTTATTATTTTATTTATTTTCTTAAGGGAAACAGCCTTCCAAATCATGATTTTAGAAAAAAGAGAGAAACCATAATAGTAAATACTGGCTGTGTAACTATATTAAGGCACAAATACTGTTAAAATATGAAAACTGGATAAAAATGAAAACAATACATATGATGATACGTATTAAAGGATTTCACATTAAAAACCTGAGTGTAAAGTGCTATCTTTTAAAATTGATTTTTAAAAACCAGTAGTCCAATGTAAAAATGGACAATATCTTCATATTTGCTCTGGGTGAGACAGTTTATTTGGATATGTCTGTTTACCTTCTAGCCTTAGTAGACATTTCTCTGTGCTCATGTAAGTGTCCTGTGCCTGTGCACGTCATTGTGTTTCTGACATTGAATTGAAACTGTTTGTCTTTCTCTACTAGACTATTACTTTCCCCAGGTTGTTGTCTGTACTTGAAGCATCATTTAATTTGAATGGCTTAGCCTGGTGTCTGCTCTGTTACTGTAAGGAAAAGAGAGAAATGAAAAAGATGGGAGGAAAAGAGAGAATTGGAAAAGATGAGATTGTGATTAGAAGTTATTGATCATCCTTCTTTTTAACTTTAAGTAGCTTTTTGAATAGAACACACAGGAGCTCAAAATAAAAAATTAAGTGTGTGGAAGTGATATTTCTGATGTGCTCTTGTCTCCTTTCTGTCTTCTTTCTAATATATTTTTCTTCTCTATATTTCTTCTTACTATATATTTCTAGGCCCAGTGCCTAATTTACCATACATATCAATTAGCTTCCTTATTCAATGGTAGAAATGTACTTTTGATTTTGGTTAAATTACTTCAATTTCTGGAAATAAATGTATTTTTACATTTAAATTCAAATTATTATTGACTTAGTGGTGCTTGCTTCACAAAAGAAATTGAAGCAGACCTTTTAAATGTTTATCTTCCAATCTGTCCCTAATAGAATGATCTTTATTCCTGGAATTGAATCACATAACCACTCAGAACTCCCAGATACTTATCCACCACATTTAAAAAACATTATTTTTATAATTTTCCTATTCTAAACAAAAGAAATATCCCTTACATAGACTTCAACATACCTTCCAGTAAAAGTATGCTAAAAAATAAAGTGTGTAACGTGTTTCAATTTGCTTGAATATATAAAAGCTTTTCCAAAAATATGTTTTAAAAAACCTTTCAAGAAATTATTAAAACTTCACAGAGCCTACTATTTCAATTTTTGCTTTTATTTTATCAAAGCTATATTTTAAGGCTGTCCTTTAAAATATTCTTTGAAACTTTAACTAGTTCCCTAGAGTGGCCTTGGAACATGAATTATTTTATAGAAATATATAATTAATTTCATTTCAAATTATTAAAATTAGATACTCTTTATTTAATATTAGATATCACTAATATATACATATATAATATACATCTAAATACTGCATAACAATTATTTCCTTTACTTTTTTTCATTTGAAAGAACGTCCAGCATACTTACTTAGGATGTCAATATATTTATATATATGTTTACCCCCCATAGTAGCCCAACGGATCATTCTTTTACCCTTTACACCTTTAAAAATGTATTGTTCCTGGGGATATTTATTTGACTTGAGTTATATAAATACAATTTATAATGTATGTAAAAGAAGTTCAAACAAGAAGTTTAATTTAAAAAGATTCTTTTTCATATTCAAAGAGTAAAATTCCTACTGTTATATGGTAATATGGGTTTTGGAATAAATTATTCTATTTAAGTAAGCAGCTGACAAAAATCTACATAATCTCTGATTTTTCTACTTCTCCTTTATGTTTAAAGACCTCAATATTCAGAGATGACCAGGTAAAAACTCACATTCTTACAGGAGCATTTAATATAACTCTAATACATGCTACTTGTAAAAATTTGTAGTGATGGGAAAGATTATCATCCAAAAAGCAAACTTTGTCTTCTTTGTGCCCCACCCCCCCATTCTGTTCTTCCATTATAACTGCTGTGAATTCTTTCTGTAATTTTCTTAAGTCATATCCTGTTTAAAACTGAACTCTCTGTTCCTTAAGGTATAGATAAGAATTCCTAGAATTCTTAATTTTATAGCTTGGTTAAAGACAAAATTAAAAGTTTGGTGAATGGAAAATTCCAGAACATATGATCTTATGAGGTCCTCTTTCTCTGGGCTTCTGTACCTCTACCTTTCTATGCCTGCTTTTTCATAATCATAATTTTTATTAATGTCTATATAGAACCCACTGGAAGGTCTGGTCTAAAGAGAAACAGGATTTGACTAATGATCTGGAAGGATTACTCTGGCTGATAGATTAAGAAGAGATTGAAGGGACAAAGGCAGAAACAAGGAGACCAGTTAGGAGACTATTGCAGCAATCCAGCTGAGACATAATGGACAGTGTCAGCAGGGAGGTGCTAAGAACTGCTCTTACACTGGATATCTCCTGAAGTTAATCTCAAAAGATCTGCTGGTGGATTGGTTTGGGAGTATGTGAGAAGGACAAGTGTAAGGGGTGATTCCAAGCCTTTGGCCCAAGCTACCAGAGGGTAAAAATTCATTTACTGGGATGGGGGAGACTGTAGAGGAAACAGGTTTGGGGTGAAATTAGGAGAGACATGAAATTTGGCTTGGGATACATGAGATCTCAAATGTTCATTAGATATTTATCTGAATTTTCTATTGCTAAATGCCAAATAAATATTTTAACTAGTTTCCTACTGCTGTCATAACAAATGACTACAGATTTTTTGGTTGAAAACAACACACATTTATTATCTCACAATTTTCATGATGCCAAAGTCTAGGCACAATGTGACTCAACTGGGTTTTCCTTCCTGGGTCTCACTATACCAAAATCAGTCAGCAGGCAGGGCTACCTTCTGTCTTGGAAGCTCTGAGGAATAATCCACTTCTAAACTCACTTCAAGTTGTTGGCAGAATTAAGTTCCTTGTTGTGGGATTTAGGTCTCCATTTCCCTGCTGGCAGTGAGCTGAGGGCCACTCTTAGCTCCTAAAGCCCTCTCTGATGTTTGCCCACTACATTAGAATCAAAAATGGCACATTATATCCTTCTCACACTGGAACTCTCTCAGACTGCTCCTTCTGTTGCATAGCTATACACCTAGCCAGGAAAAAGTTCTCTGCTCTTAAGGGCCCATGTGATTAGATAGACCTATGTGGGTAATCCAGGACGTATCTTAGGACCTACAATCTTAATTACATCTTCAGAATACCTTTTGCCATGTAATGTAGCATATTTGTAGAGTTGAAAGATAAAGCAGTTAACATATTTGAGGAAGAGGTCATTCTGCCTCCCCTTACATACAAACAGATAGTTTTAGTAAGCAATCAGACATATCATGTATGGTATTCCTGGGAAAGATCCAGAGCAAACATAAAAAAATAGGGGAGAGTCATCAGCCTATAGATGGTGCCTCAAGCCGTTTAAAAAAAAAGTGTGGAGAGTGTGAGTACAAAGGAGAAGAGGTCTAAGGACTGAACACAGGATTACTCCAGTGCTGAGGAAGTTGGGAACCAGCAAGAAACTGCAAATGAGAAAATGTGGAATATACAGGGAGAGAAGCAGGTAAGAGAGTACATGGGAAATGTTCCTCTCCTGATTGTTTCTATATTATCACTGAATTAGCAAAACACAGGCTAAAAAGAAGGGTAAGACAGGAGGTGTTAGAGGTTAAAAAGGGAGGAAAAGAAATAAAATGGACAATTTATATAGAGTGGAAGCATAGATTTGGAAAATGTAGTTTAATTGCTTAAAATTATTAAGTCAGTTGACGACATTTAACCAGAGTTACTGTTTTATATTCCTTACAATTTCTTTATATTTTCAACACGGTGCATAAATTCTTTGCTTTCCCTCCCTACATCTTAGCCTATTTATACCTGGGTAGTTCTCCCAGGGCACCTCTGAAGTGTAATAAAAAGTGTGTCCCTTCCAACTCCTTCCTTCCTTCAGTTTTTCCTCAATCGTCAAATTCTCAGTTCCTGCCACATCCTTCCTCCCCATATCTCTTGATTTCTGCGGTAGTGTTCGTTCCTTATTTCCACAGCACTTACTTTCTGACATACTAATTTAATTATTTATTGTATTTATTATCCATTGCCTGTCCATCCAACTCCATAATATAAACTGTACAAGGGCAGAGATCTTTGGTCACTGATGTATCCAAAATTCCTTGAATATTGCTTGACACATGGAAGACAATGGGTACGTATATGTTGAAAGAAGAAACAAATCTTGAGTTGCCTGTGAATCCTTTAAGATGAGCTTGGGTTACAGAACTTGGGTATGTATTTAGATATGCAACACTGGAGTGCATGAGAGTAACTTTGATTTTTCTATGTTTTTACAAGTCACCAATGTTTTGATATTGAAACCATTTGGACTGATGCAAAAATATTAAATGTGGGAAATGAAATAAAGTTTGAGCATAAATGTGGTAAGTAAAATAAAACCTAAGTATGTTTTCATAATTCTGGAGAGTACCAGCATTTATGCATGGGAGGTAGAAGAGAAACCTGGTGACATCACATTAGAGTTGTGCTTACCCTGCATGTTCTATTTGAAAAAGATATTGACATAGCAGAAAAGTTCCAACAGAGGGCATGAAGGACAATGAGTCTAGAAACAAGTTCAATAAAAAGTAGACATTAAGCCTGAATGAAATAAAATTACTCCAGCTTAAAATTTTAGGTAGAATTCTCATTCAGACCAATTGGTGCTGATTCATAGGACTCAAATATGGAGTTAATAGAAGAATGACTTCATTGCAATTGAAGAATGCCCAACTATGGAAGGGGTTCCAAACTGAGTGTCCACTGTACCTAGCTGATTGAATTAGTGACAAATTAGGGGCCAGATCAGGGTATTTTCTGATTTACGGTAAGTAAATTTTCTGATTTACGGTAAGTAAATTCTAAGATCCTTGGCACATTATTGTTTGACACCTCTGTCACATAAATTTTAGCTTTATGTAATCAGTCACCATATCCTAATTTTAAATCAAAACAAAAAAAACAATGCCTTGAGGCAGAGAGGTTACCATTTCTTCATAAATAAACTTTATTGTCCTCTTTATTGTGCTGCTTTATGAACGTTTATTTTTATATTTGAATTTTTCATAAGATATTTTCAGCATAACATAAAAAACTGGATACTCTTACATTTGCTAGATTGGAATTATATAAGTACAACCTGAGTTTTGCTTTTCCTCCATGAATTTGTAAAGTTAGAAATGTGCATAAAATTCACTTCAGCAAATTTTTTTAAGTTGGGAAAATATTTCACTCTTTAATTATGCATGTAATTTTCATAAACATTCATCTCCTTCAAATAGCACCCACATGATTGTTATTAGATATTTACCCACTACTTCTATCATTCTCTGACAGCCTTGTACAAGATGCACATGTGATTCAAAATCTGGATTTTTGATAAGAATCTCTTTGATAAGAATTCTAATGCTCCCAAAATCAAGACAAAATAAAATGTCACCAAAACCCCTGCAGTCTGGCTGTGGTAGTTTTGTTTTACCCTGCATTCTTATACCGGTTAGCCATGAAGTTCAAATCCAATCTTAAAACTCCCTTATGAAATTAAGGTAGAAAGAATTAATAGACTCTGCTTCTGGAAGAGTGTCAAATGTGAGCATTTGATTCTAAGGATTTTAAGATCTAATCTTTGCCCATTAAGTAAATTCATCAACATTTGAGACATTAACTTCTCCTAAGCACTGCAGGAGGAAAAGGTTAGTTTTTAAAAATCTCAGTGACTTTCCCTTGAGTAAAAATCATGTTTCTGTTATATCTCTTACAAGAGATACACTAGGTGCATTTTTTTTCTTTTTCTTTTTCTTTCTTTTCTTAAAAATATCAGCCATAGAAAACTGAGTGATAAAGAATATCTGGGCATTTTTTCGTATCTCATTAATAAAAAGCTTTTGAATCTGCATGTGCAGGCATTGCGGTGAGCACTGGGGATTCAAAGACGATTGCATGAGGAGTTGAACTTCTGCAATAAACTCATTGACTCCCACACCCTTCCCCCACACCCTCCCTCCACCTCATTCCATCTGCATTTACCAGTTGACAAACAAGCAGAAGATAAATCTACCTGTCTCCATCATGCTTAGTGTTCCAAAGTAGTCAAAATACAAATTCGGGGGGGGGGGGAGGGAAATAATTTTTTAAAAGGGGGACGTTGAGGGTTAAAGTAGCATGGTAAGAGATACCTGGGATACAGACTCAGCAAAGCCCTAGTCCTAGGTCACTAAGTGCCGAGTAAAAACCCTCTGCAGACTTCAAGATAAACTGCAAAGAGAAGATTGCTGGCATGTTTATCTCCTCTGTTGCAAGCTGCCTGAAATCATTTTAGAAAGAGGTAGAACACAAAAAAATAGCATTATGCTATTGATAATTTGTGTGTGTGTGTGTGTGTGTATATATATATATATATATATATATACACAGTCAGTATATGTATATACAGTTCTACATAGTAATATTTTATTTTCAGTATTACACTGAAAACATCAAATTCTGCTTGTCACTCATTTAAGAAATATCATTTTCATGTGGCTCAAACTATCTGTGGCTAGTGAGTTCATGGAATTCATCTGAGCATTCAGTATTGGTTATTAAATTAATACATCTTATTCATCTGGAATATTTTTTAATTCACTTTTTAAAGCACATGGTCCAATAGCAAGAATTAAAATAAAACATTTTTCATTTTATTGTCACTTGAGATGGTCTATTTAAAACTGTTGGACATTTAGTCTATTGTGATGTCTGTTACAGTGAAGCAAATACATTATAGTGGAATCATCAATTGTAACCTTGCTTTTTAAATTAACTGAGGAAATGTGTAACGTACAGACTAAGTTACATTAAACAGTACCATTCCATTCATTACAGGTTGGATATAAATTGGCTGGCCGTCATTTGAAATACTTCTGATATATCTTTAGCTCTTTTTCATTTTCCTTTCTAACATTGTGCATGTCTGGAGAGCTGGCAGAAGCCAATTGTGTAACCTGAGCGAGTTTAATGATGCCCCAGTACGCTTTCTCTATCTGTTAGCTTGTGCATAGCTTCAGCCCCCTTCAGAGGCACAATTCAATAAGCACTGCTGTTTTGAAACAGTGCCATTTAATGAACTACTTAGGAACCCTTTCCTATTGCTTGTTTTTATCTGTTTCTTTCGTAACCGTCGCACTCCCATTGTGAGATAAAAGTGAAATATATTCAATAGCTACAGCTGAAAGAAAAGCTATGCCGTTTCTGGATGTGCTCGCTGGTACTTTTAGAAGGTTGGGATGGAGAGGCTGTAACCGGATCAAGAGTAAACGCCACCTTGGTCACAGTTTTGCTGCTGCTGCTGCTGCTGCTGCTGGCACTAGGATATTGATTCTCCGTGTCTCTTTGATGTCACCTTAGAGCATTGATGTGGAAAAAATATATATCGACAGATTTTCCAGGAACATTTAATGCAAGGTGCTGCTCCAGGTGGCAAGGGTAGAAATGGAATTTTCTGTTTCTTCTGTGATATTCTTCAATTGTATGTTGATGTCAATTATATTTCTTATTTTTTAAGTTTTGATTTAAATTCCAGTTAGTTAACATACAGTGTAATATTAGTTTCAGGGGTTTAATATAGTGATTCAACACTTCCATACAACACCTTTATTTTAGTGTTGGGAAGTAACCTGTCCTCTGATGCTATAAGATGGTTTTAGGTTAATGTGAGGTATTCAAATTCTATGGGTACATGAATCTGTAGAGATTCTGTAATCTGTATAGGATTAATCCGTTCCTAATAAGGAGTTTAATGCCTCAAAATCCCCAGCAGTCTAAGGTTGGATGTTTTCTGCTCTTTACTAAAAAATCTAGGAGACATTTTACTGCCGTGCATGTTCCAGTGTTCTTTAAGAGAAATCATCATGCATTTGACAGAAGCTTAAAAAATTTGAGCACTTTTGTCTCTAATTCATCTTATGGGAGCCCATTTCTCTTGAAATGCATCAGAATTTGGGGCTGCTTTATGTTAATGAAATTATTTTAAAAAATTTTTTTAACGTTTATTTATTTTTGAGACAGAGAGAGAGCATGAACAGGGGAGGGTCAGAGAGAGGGAGACACAGAATCTGAAACAGGCTCCAGGCTCTGAGCTGTCAGCACAGAGCCCGACGCAGGGCTCGAACTCACAGACCGTGAGATCACGACCCAAGCCGAAGTCGGCCGCTTAACCGACTGAGCCACCCAGGCGCCCCCTAATGAAATTATTTTAAATGCCCCCCTTATACATTCCATGGCCAAGAACACACCTATAATTTTATATTTCTCACAAGGTATTTTGTCAGATGATCCTGAGAATTTATTTATGAACTTTTTCCACAGATGGGTTAAATCTTAGTGATATGTCCTTACTTTCAAGGTGTATTAACTCAAGGACATGTCACAACCTTTGTTAATCAAAATTGCTTTAGATGTCTTTTTGCAAAACAAAAGTGAATGCTATCCTTTTATTGGAACAGCTACATACTTATGAGATTTACACTTTCTTTAGTTAACACTTAAAATCATGTTGAAGACTAAGAAATCTATAGAGAAGGTCATGCAATATAAACAAACTTGGATATTTTTATAAAACTTATTGGCCTCCATCTTGTCTTGACTGGAATTTGCACCCTGACAAATACTGAGTTGCTGTTTTAGTCCAGCCTGTACTTTAAAAGATCCCTCTGAAGCAGCATGGCTTTTCACTTCTTTTTGTTCTATGACATATTCAGTTCAATTAAAATTTTGGCTTCTGGAGACATGCTCAAAAAAAATTGCATGACTTTCAGCTCTGTATCACAACTGTTTGTCCAACATTCAATCATAGGCAGGTTTTCTAAATTACTGTTGGCTATGTATTTCATATTTGTGGCATTTTCCACTAAAGTGATTTCATATTTACCAATGTCTACCTCTTTAAATAGAGATGCCACGGGGCACCTGGGTGGCTCAGTCGGTTAAATGTCTGACTTTGACTCAGGTCATGATCTCTTGGTTCATGAGTTCCAGTCATGCATCGGGATCTGCGCTGACAGCTCAGAACCTGGAGCCTGCCTTAGACTTTGTGTCTCCCTCTCTCTTTGCCCCTCTCCCACTCACACTTGTCTCCCAAAAATAAATAAATGTTGAAAAAAAATTTTTAAATAGAGATACCATGCCTGAAGCTGCTGAATTAGACTTGTGTTGCCTCATGAAAGTAAAAAAAAAAAAGGAATTAAATTATCTATTGACAAAAAATAACTTGCGACACACATAATAATGGAAATATATGAGTTTCAAACACTGGAGAGAAAATAAATCTCACAATGAACTGCACATTTTGAATCCCAAGAGGGATTATATCATAATACCTAGGTTTTTAGTTTCTTATCTGAGGGTTGATATTAAGAAATTGAATAATTTGTTGGAGAGTAAAATTTTAGAGAAGTATATTGGGCTATATGGTCCTATGTACCAATGGACAAAGTACTGGAAATACTGTTTCTAACTATGCTTCTTTACTTGTTTTTTTTTTTTTAATGTTTACTTATTTTTGAGGTAGAGAGAGGCAGAGTGTCAGTGGGGGAGCGGCAGAGAGAGAGAGGGAGACAAAGAATCTGAAGCAGGCTCCAGGCTCTGAGCTGTCAGCACAGAGCCCCACACGGGGCTTGAACGCACGAACTGTGAGATCATGACTTAAGCTGAAGTCTGATGCTTAACCAACTGAACCCCCATGTTCTTTATTTGTTTTTAATTAAGACTATATTTTTGAAAACTAATGTGCTGAGAAAATTTGCTGACTTTGTAAACTCTTCATTTTTGTTTTCAGCAAGAAAATATGCTTCTGAGCATTTTAACTGAAATTTATAATTCATGATTGAGTAGACCTTGGAAGTAGCCATTTTGAGATGTTCAACAACAGTCATGAATAGTGATAATTATTACTAAAGTTTTTCCAAACACAGAATGAACTACTTACTGTGTTTGGTGGTCAAAAATTAAGAGTAATTCCCGAGAGGAAATTTTGCTTTCTTATTTTAAAAAATGCTATGGGGTGCCTGGGTGGCTCAGCCGGTTAAGCATCCGACTTCTGCTCAGGTCATGATCTCGAGGTCCATGAGTTCGAGCCCTGCATCGGGCTCTGTGCTGACAGCTCAGTGCCTGGAGCCTGTTTCAGATTCTGTGTCTCCCTCTCTCTGTGACCCTCCCCCATTCATGCTCTGTCTCTCTCTGTTTCAAAAATAAATAAAATAAAAAATAAATAATAAAATTTTATTTTAAATTAATTTAAATTAATTAAATTTTAAAAAATAAAATAAAAAAAATAATTAAAAAATTAAAAAATGCTATGTATTTTATTTTTCTCCAAAACAGGATACTAGGTATAGATAGATAGATAGATAGATAGATGAGATAAAAATGATTGTTCACCTGGCTTTATAAACCATAATTATGTAAGCATGGCTACAAAAAAGTGAAATCATGTGAAGAGTGAGCTCTGATTTACCCTTGGACAAAATAATTCTTCAAGGACATAAAGTGCACCCTGGTGTGAGCCTAACAGAATTATATTCCGTCATCTAAGAAATGTGTCAACAGATGTTTCCTGGAGAGCTGCATTAGTTGTTTTTCATGAATTGTTTATATATATATATAGTCATTGTGAAATATTTCAATTTGGCAGTATTCATAACACATAGCAGAAACTTACTTTTAATCATTTAGGTGATGTCTTGATTCCCTAGCTTTTACAATGACTGGACACTGAACACTTGTCATACAATCAAACCTTGGTGTTTTTAGTTGTTTATTTTTATAAGAAAAATAGAAAACTAATAAAGAAAAATATATAATTACTGTAAAATTATAAAATATAAAGTTGAGCTACAAGATGAAGAAATATACATGTTTAATATATATGTAATATGCTAAGTAACTGATCAATAAATATAAAATGAAGAAGATAAAAGGGAAGAAAGAAGTGGGGCACCTGGGTGGCTCAGTCAGTTGAGCGTCTAACTTTGGGTTGGGTCATGATCTTGTGCTTTGTGATTTCAAGCCCTGCATCGGGCTCTGTGCTGAGCCCACTTTGGATCCTCTGTACTCTTCTCTCTGCCCTTCCCCCGCTTGCGCTCTCTCCCTCAAGTGTAAATATACATTTAAGAAAAAAAAAGGTTTAAATTAAATTTAAAAGAGGTTTAAATTCTGAAGTGAATTTTAAGCTTTCCAAACCATAGGCTATACACATATATATCTGTCTATTACAAACTAAAATTCACTGTAAGAAAAAATAGTTTCTTGTACCTGGCATATAACAAATTATTTCTTCTGCAGAAAGTTGAAAAGAAATGGACAGTGGCTGGCAACACTGAGCCAAGATTCACGAATATTGCTTCTTGATTTTGTCATAGGCCAATTTAATCAAATGGTAAATTTCTTAAATTCAGTGATCTAAAACGTGAATATATATCAATACCCAAGAAGAAATTCTGATCTAAAAGAAGTTCGTAACTCATGTCTACTTCAAACATAGACTTTATAAATGTAAAGTTTAGATTTATAATTAAAGGGTTTCATTTTGATCTGGGTGAAATGTATATCAGAAAATAACATAAGACAAGTAACTTAAGATATGTCTGAAGATTACATACATTTTGGAAAAAAAAATCAAACTGATTAGATGACAAGCCAATTATGAAAGAGTGATTTTTCTCCTTGTCTTTTTATTTAAATAGCTGATACCTAATTTTATGGCCAAAAAATGGTTGATGTCATATTATTCAGATATTACTGATTCAAAACAATCTGATAGAGAGTTTGTGGAGCCTCAAAGAAGACTAAATTTTAATGCTAATTTTCATTTAAACATTTTAAATCTTCAATATATTAAGGGAGAAGCATTTTGTAGCAGATTAAAAACAAGCCCAATAAATTAGAAATTCTAAGCTTGAAACCCCGCTCTTTGGTCCTCTTTGTGACCTTTGAGTGACCTTTGGTAAGGAAAAGGATAAGCCTTATACTTGTGATATTAAACATATACTGTGAATTTTTGTAATTGTTTAATTGGCTGTACTGAAGTACTTGATAATTGATATTTTCTGAATTATATAATTTTTAAAGGTCATTTCTATGAAAGTATGATTTATATGTAATAAAATTTACCCTGTTAAGGTACATCATTCTATGAGGTTTTGCAAATGCACACAGTCATACATCCATATTTCTATCATCTCAAATAATTAGCTCATGCCCTTACCATTAGATCCTGGGCACAACTAATTTATTTTCTAAATTTATAAGTTTGCCTTTTCCAGAATGTCATGTAAATGGAAACATGTAATACATAACCATTTGGGTCTGGACTTTTTTATTTAGTTCAATGTATTTTAGATATAGCCAACTTGTTGCACTTATCAGTAGTTTGTTTGCTTTTATTACTGAGTAGTATTGTATCATATGGATGCCCCACATATGTGTTTTTAGTAAACAAATACTGTTACATAGCATGATACTAAAAAGTAGTTTATTTATTTTCACACTGTAGGTTTTAAGACCTTTCGAAAATAGAAAATGGTATATGTTCACCCTCTAAAAACATAAACATCAGTACTTTTGTAGAAAAGCTGTATAATAAATAGAAAGTCCACAGGCTTTCTAATCAACATCAAAATTCTCTTTGAGTATGTTTAACTTTGAGTCCATCAGAAATGACTTTGGCTTGGCCACTGCCAGTGAAATAAGTAATTTAATTAGAGAGAAGCTGATTCAGCACAGATAACTCCAGGGAAGACTGTCCAAGACCTTTCTGTACCCTTGATGGCATCATAAGTAAAATTTCTTGGCTCGGGCCTCTGTGTTTGTTTTCAGTACCAGTGCTCTTGACTCTTCTCTTTGGCATTCCTCCATGTTGCAGACTTGTTAAAGTCTCTGGCTTAAGATATGTTTTCCAGCTTCTTACTGTGTTTACACTTGAACTCCTAAACACAGCTACCATTTAAATATTGTTAAAGGAACAGTGATCTATCATGACCATTTTATACCATGGAGGCCCCGAAAAACACTCCTGAGTTGGACTTTCCCTGTATAGCCTATTGTGGGAACTACCAAACTGAAGCCTGCAGATTAATTCTCCAACTCCATTATCCATAGCTAAATGGACTCCACTCACCCAGTTCAGCTCCATGCCAGTGTCCCTTATGTTTAAACATACAGCACAGACATAAGTCCTCCTCCCATTGTAACCTTACAATTTAAAAGAAGGATTTCCTGCCTACTTACATTACTGTACTATTTATTAGAACTCTGTGTGGCATTGACCTTGATCTGGTAAGAGTGTTTTATTTTTACATTGTATTGATTACTGTAAATGCTTGTTTATGTCATGGATAATAGAAGATATGTATCACCCAACTTGTTGTGGTTCACACCATCAAAGATATGACATTGTTCAATTTTCAATTAATCCTGAAAGGCAAATTACCTTTTGATACAATTATTTAAGTTATGGAATTAAAGACACAGTAGGTTTAGAATAAGTGGGTGGCAAAAAAGGGGAATTTTCAGAATTTCTAAGTGGTTTGTAACATAGAGCAATTGATAAATCCTATAATCCCTTGAAGCCCAAGAAATAAATGACTAGGAGGATAATGATTTTTAAGAAACTTTTCCATGCTCTAGTTTATTTTAAATGTAATATCCAACCTTCTTACCCATATGGAGATTGACCAATTATATAGTAAAGTCACTGGAATCAATGAACAACTTGCTAGATTTATTTTTTTTTAAGTACTTGCATGGAATTTGAGAAACACAACAAATGAACATAGAGGGAAGCGAAGGAAAAGTAAGATAAAAACAGAGAGGAAAGCAAACCCTAAGAGACTCCTGAATACAGAGAACAAACTAAGGGTTGCTAGAAGGGAGGTGACTAGGAGCATGGGCTAGATGAGTGATGGGCATTAAAGAGGACACTTGTTATGATGAGCATTGGGTGTTGTATGTAAGGGATGAATCACTGGGTTCTACTCCTGAAACCAATATTATGCTGTATGTTAACTAACTTGAATTTAAATAAGTAAATAAAAAAGAATCTATCATGAAAAAAAAGTAATTGCTCCAAAGAAGACGTGCAGATGGCTAACAGACACATGAAAAGATGTGCGACATCACTCATCATCAGGGAAATGCTAGTCAAAACTACAAGGAGATGTCA
The DNA here is from genome assembly GCF_016509475.1 of Prionailurus bengalensis. Taxonomy (NCBI): domain Eukaryota; kingdom Metazoa; phylum Chordata; class Mammalia; order Carnivora; family Felidae; genus Prionailurus; species Prionailurus bengalensis. Next base: position 201,860,447 of record NC_057343.1, read on the forward strand.
CTTCACACCTGTCAGAATGACTAAAATCAACAACACAAGAAGCAACAGGTGTTAGCGAGGTTGTGGAAAAGGGGGAACACCCTTGCACTGTTGGTAGGAATCCAAACTGGTAATGCTATTCTGGAAAAAACTATGGAGGTTTCTCAAAATGTTAAAAATAGAACTACCTAATGATCCAGTAATTGCACTACTAGGTATTTACCCAAAGAATACAGAAATACTAATTCAAAGGGATATATGCACCTAATGTTTATAGCAGAAATATATATTATAGCCGAATTATGTAAACAGCCCAAGTGTCCATTGACTGATGAATGGATAAAGATGTGGTTCATATGTACAATGGAATACTACTCATCCATAAAAAAGAAGAAATCTCATGATTTGCAACAACATGGAGGGAGCTAGAGACTATTATGGTAAATGAGATAAGTCAGAGAAAGACAAATACTGTATGATTTCCCTCATATGTGGAATTTAAGAAATAAAACAAATGAGCAAAGGGAAGGAAAAAAGAGAGAGAGGCAAACCAAGAAACAGACTCTTAAATAGAGAACACAAACTGAGGGGAGGTGAGTGGGAGGATGGGTTAAATAGGTGATGGGGATTAAGGAGGGCACCTTTTGTGATGAGCACAGGGTGTTGTATGGAAGTGTTGAATCACTACCTTGTACACCTGAAACTAACATTACACTGTATGTTAACTAACTGGAATTTAAACAAAAACTTTAAGAAAGTACCTGCATCACCTTTCCACCTTAACAGAAAGTTTTCTTGATGTTTGGAAAATTTCCTAATTATACCACTAGGTTTTATTGCAATTCCTGCTTCCATGGATGACATTCTTATTAAGTCAATATTTATTATACCTGAATTGGTAGTAACTTAAATTAACTCTTAATTCCAAGACTGGTGGACTTACTGAAAGGTAAGGTGCCTCTTTAAGAGAAGTAACAGAGGATAGCTGATAGTATTAAAGTGTGCTTAGAGCGTTCCAAAACTCTCCACCAAAATGGGACAAAAGAAATACGAAATCTTGCCTTTGTTCATGGCTTGGACTTGGCTCATTAAGTATTTCCAAACTATTTCTGTGCATTTTTCAAATGTAGCAAAATACACAGGTATGTCTATTACATGAAATACATTAGTGAATTTAGGGAATAAACACCACATTTTCAAAAGACTTCTTGAGAAGAGAGTGAGAGAAAGAGAAAAAAATATAATTTCAAGGGAAGTAGTTAATTTTGTTTTTTCATAAAATAGGAAAAACTCAAAAAATGACTATATATTTATATATAACACCTTTTATAAAGCCACAAAATTAAGTAGCATGTAAAATTTAAAGAATATGTTGCAAATTTAAAATAAAACTCAGTGGTTTAAAAATGACGTGAATAATTTTACCTAAAATATTGAAGTTAATAATTGATATTGGTGAATTCATTATGAAATTGTTCAGTCTGTCAAGAAGACTGGGTATTTTATTTACACATTCACTTAGAGTAGCTTATACACACATACATAACTAGAGAAATTTTCCAAAGAGGAGATGGAGAAAGTCATTTTGTAAATAAGCTGATTCAGCATATTTGCATAAAGTGTTTGACAAATTGCTGGCAGAATAAAGGACAGAAGAATGTAAATTTAGATCTAACTAAGGCTTCCATAAATATACCAAGAGAGAAATCAAATGAGAAAACATCGTTGATATGTGCAGGAGCATGCATATGCTAATGAAACTTCAGGAAGTACTTGGATCATACACAGACCACAGCTACCATGTTGGTAGGTCATGCACAGTGCTTTAAGTGTACCTTTCCTATAATAGCAGCACTCTATTTTTATGTGTACACAAATTGTGCAGAGGTATTTTGGACACATTCATCTATTAATTATTTGTAGGAAACATTCATTGCATTATTGTTTAAAGCAAGATTATTACACTGCTTATTTTTCCTCTATCAAGTCTATTCATTTAAATTTATAATCATTTTATTCAAGAAAATTGCTTTAACATTAACTGCTTTGTTACCTCCTCTTTTCATTTCATATAGTAAAGAAAAGAATAATAGATGGCATTTATTAGGGAAAAATGTCAGTCTTAATGAAATTTCAGCATTATTGATTATTTAATTTTATTACCTAAAATTAGGCATGCTGGCTCAAAGTAAGGCAATAACATGACTTGGTTTATTGTTATCCAAGCCATGTTCTTTAAAATACTAACAGGTGTTTAATTAATTTCAGCATTTTTCTCCTAACACTTATTTTTAATGCATAGTAAATATTATATTGCATCCAGATCTTGGTTTCTAATAAGATTATCCAAATAATATAACCAGGGTTCTTTGAATAAATGGCCAATTCTGAGACTGAGATAATAATTTCCAGAGATGTGCCTGGAACATCCTGTGGTGACAAAAAGAAAATTGCTAAACACACACACACACACACACACACACACGCACACACACACACACAGCCCAATAATGTCAGAGGAACAAGGACCCAGGAACTAGCTGAAAGAGCTCCCAGTGGCCAAAGGTAGAAAAATTTGAGCAACAAAATAAAGTAGTATTGGATTACAACCTAAAGTATAAAATAACTCTTCATGATTCCATACTGATATAAAGAAATGATTGAATAAATAGTTTACAAATCCCAATTCTTTGTCATAGGTAAAAAATAAATTCCAATGTAAGAAGTTAAAAGCAAAAATAATAAAACGGTTAGAAGATAATTTAAATAATTAAAAAAAGCATTTATATGGTATCTCCCAAAACGCAAACATCTCAGAAGTGGTAAAGGGAAATATTTATTTCTTTATATCTATCTATCTATCTATCTATCTATCTATAAATATAAAAAAAAGAATAGTTACCTTTGTGGAGAGGCATGAAATTGTTCAGGTGAACAGTTTACAGAAATCACTATTGAATGTTGTGTTTCTTTAGATCTGGAAGTTGTTTTGTATTGCATTTGCAATTAATAAGACAATGACATAAAAAATAAATTGTTATATACTTCCATATCTGGTTCTTTTATTTTTATCTGAATAATATTATAAAGTTAATAACTAAGTAGTAGATGGTAAATTTTTGTTTTTAATTATCTTATTTAGATGTATATAAGAAAGATATCAGCTTGTATGGTATATCAGTATATCACTTTCTGGTAAAGAAAAACAGATTGTACATGTCAGTTGAATTCGGAAAATGAAAATAGTTTTTCTTTAAAATAAATAATAGTACTATATCAATTTTATGTTAATCATAATTTATTCACAAAAATATTTTCATTTATAATAATGATACTGTGGCTTCTAAAAGTTTATTCCAAATCACTTGAATATTTTTGTGCATTTTAAATAAATTACTTCTACCAATAATACAATCCTATATTAATTTGTATCAAACTTAATAAGAACATCCAAACAAATAATATTTGCATACATGTTAAAGTAATTTTGCTACTCAAGGCCTAGATAATTATTTGTTTCTTATCTTAAAAATGCTATGAAAAAGTAGGAAATTTTAATGCTAATGACTCTCTGTTAATCCATTGCATAAACTGATATAATGAAAAGCTTATGGTAAAAAACTTTGAAATGAGTAAAATCTATCAAGACCCTAAACACCCCCTTACTCCTTTACAGAGCTCACTGTTTATCTTTAACCATTATGAAAACCCAAGGAAACAACCTTACATTACAGATTAAATTGTAATGAATCAGAAAAGCAAACCTATCTATCAAACTAGTGAAAACCAAAATAACATGGCTATAGAACTCCCCCAAATAGACTCCAAGAACAGAAACATCTAGAAGTTACTTATCTCCCATTAAAATCTGTGCCTTTCTAAATTTGGAGGGCTTGTTAATATTTTTAAATAAAATATGAATATATATGTAGGATATGGATTATCCATCATTACTGTAGAGTCTTATTAATATATGGCAAGGAAGAAAGCAAATAATAAATACACATAAAGAAAAGAGACCATAAAAGACATAAGTTACACCTTTCATGTTTTATATTTTGATTTACTGACACCTCTGAAGAATTGGCAGTTACCAAGAAAGAAAATACACACTACATTAAAACCATCCCTTGAAATTAAAAGCATTATGACAAAGACTAATAGATTTCATTCCTGTTTGATCTCTGCACTGACATCATATTTAGCTTGGTAATTTTAGCAAGGGACATTGAATCAATAACTCAATGATCTCAGCTCTGTTGATGTACAATTTTATCTTACATTATCTATAAAGCATTTATCAGCAACAATTTATAATATGGATGTTTGAATATGATGGGTTTAGGTACAATATCTATTGAAATGATAAACAGTGATTAGTTCATATATCTCTGTTAAGTAATGTTAAAAGTAAACTCCTAAATGGATGCTGCAGAATCATTCAACACCATATGCAGAGCACATCACTTCATCATATTTTTGGCAGTCACAACATCAGGGTAACTCAAATTCAAGGGAAGTCAGCCACACATCTTTCCAAATTTGTTTTGTTTTGTTTTTACTAAAATAAAGCATTGAGTTTTTCTTAAAGAAAAAGAAGAAAAAACAATGCAGAAAAAGGAAGAGAATAATAACAAGCATAAGCAAAGTATTCTTGTAATACTCTTAAACATAATATGTTCTGATTCTAATTTAGACATAATTTAACATTTCAGATATATATGACTTTCGAATACATATCATTTTCCCATCAATTTATACTATCATTCTTTTTTTTTAAATGTGTTTCTTTCTTTTTTTTTCAAGTTTATTTATTTTGAGAAAGAGACAGAGTGAGCAGGGGAGGGACAGAGAGAGAGGGAGAGAGAAAGAATCCCAAACTGCTAGCACAGAGCCAGATGCAAAGCTCAAACTCAGGAAACTGTGAGATCATGACCTGAGTTGAAATCAAGAGTCAAATGCTTAACCAACTGAGCCACCCAGGCGCCCTTATACCATCATTCTAAAGATATGTTTACACCCTTGTTTTTCTTCAAATAGCAATGCTTTTTAACACTGTTTCTGTACGACTTATTATCCCTCAAAGAAGTCATAAATGTCACAAATTTTATATATTTCTAAATGTTTCCTTTTTACATATTTACCTTTGTGATATAGTTTACAATATTTCTGCTTAAAGAGTAAAAAAGCAGAATTTGACATTTTAAAATTATAAATGTAAATTGTAAATGTATCTATATTGTGAATTTCCTTCAAAGGTAATTAGGACAATTTGATAAATATTATTGTTCAATAATATTGACTAATTAATTCAATTAATTATTAATTAATTTAATCAATAAACATTATTATTCAATAAGTTTAATAAGTTTGATAATTGTTGGGCAAAATTAATATTTTTATTCTTGGTACATAATCAAGGTAAAAACAGGCAAATCTTTATTTCCCACTAACATTGCTATATCTAGAAAAAAGGTAGATTGGATGGCAACTTAAAAAAAAGGCTTTATAATAACAAGAGGATTTTAAAAAATAAAGTTTGCTAGAAAACCAGATGAAACAAGGAAAATAGAGGGCTGGATCTGTGATAGAAGTAGAATCTTTAATATTGCATGATAATAGGAGAACTGATCTAAAGCCGTATAAGGCTGGACACACTTTCGAAAGAGGTAGAATTAACTCATGTACTGAGTATTTAATAAAACCTCTTAAGAGTCATGACTATAGTCTGACAAAGACTGTACACCCATTCATTTGTTCCACTACCTCCCCCCCTCCCAGCCTACTCCTATACCAACTAGGGTTCAAATGGTGATTTTTGGCAGTGGGAGAACAGTCAGATGCAGAAAGTCACGCATACTGGATCTGAGCAAATAAAAAGCAACTGCAAGCTCATTCTGCAAATAGCCTTCAATAATTCAAAATGAAAAGAATCATTACATAAACTATGAAAAAGAGCTTGACTCAGAATATTATAAAATTTCCCTCAATTTCTTTCAGCTATAGAACAATATAAGAACATGTTTTTTTTTAAATGCAAAACAAAGATGGAAACAGAAAAAGAAATATAGAACCTAAAAATAACAAATGCTGGAATTAAAAAAAAAACATTGGAAGCACAAAGGAAAGGAGAGAAATTGACAGAATATAGCACGGAAGTACAAGAAGATAGACAATAAAAAATAGAGGTTAAGATAGAGAAAATTACATGATGGCAGAGCAGAAAAGAATGGAGAACAAATCAGGAAGACAAACAGAAGATTCCATTTAATGTGGTTTATCTAAGCTATACTGAACATTACTTATATGAGCTATATTACTACTACCAACAAAAATAATAGTAGCAATAAATGATAATCTTAGCTAATTTTGTTTTATTTTTAAACTTAGCTAATTTTAAAATAATATTTTAAAAATGCTAGACAAATATAGCATGTAAGATGGATGATAAGAGTTAAAATGTTCTAAGCACCTAATTTTAATTGGAAGACAAATTAAAAATATAAGTAATATGTTTAAAAATTAAGTGTATATAATCCAATGTCAATGATACAAATGAAAAAGATGAGTGATTATGTGTATAACTTCTAAACAAGTGGAGATGTGTGGGGAGGAGGGATGAATTACTAGTTTAAATTTTAAGGAAAAAAAAACCTTCAATGTAATCAAAATAAGGAAATAAGACAGAAAATAAAAGCATAAACAAATGAGATAAATATATGAAAGATATATTAGTGGGAAAAAAAGCTCAATGATCACTGTAAATATAAATGGAGTAAACTTGCAGTTAAAATACTCAGAGTACGATAAGAGATTTTTTAAAAAATATCAACAAAATCTAAATATATTTCATTTATATGAATTGCATGCAAAATCTGAGAATATGGAAAAATAGAAAGTAAACTGATGAGAACAGTATACCAAGTAAACACCAAAGTACAGTCAATAATATAGGTAATGGAACACAAAGCATCATTCTGATTAGAAAGAGTCATGCAAACAGATGAATAGGAGCTCTTAAAAATCCTAATTTACATGCATCTAATAAGATTGCTTTGAAATATATAAAGCAAAAATTCATAGATCTACAAGGAGATATTGAAAAGCTCACAATCGTAGTATGAGATTACAATATGCTTAATAGGTGTCAAAATTTGCATAACACAATCAAAAAGATATTAAATAAATGATGCACATTCATCTTGAGAATATTTATAAAATGGAATATTTATATAATTATTTATATGTTAGACTAAAAGTTAAACCTCAACAATTCCAAAGAATTGAAAAAATACAGTCTATGTATTCTGGCCATAGAACTTTTTAATTTGTCATCAATAACAACTTTTTATGTCCACATTCAAAAATTATGGGATGTACTTCTAAAAAAAAATCATGCATTAAAGTGAAAATCATAATGAAAATTAGAAATATTTATTAATATAGATAATAGTTAAAATACTACATATTACAACTGCGAGGTTATATTGTTATTCAAGGACAATATGTTTGCATTAGGAAATAAACTAAGATGAAATTTGTGAACTAAGCATTCATCTCATGACATTAGAAAAGCAAAACAGATCATTTCTAAGGCCAGGAAACAGGAGAGGAGAGTAAGAATATAAAGAAATAAATCAAGGAAAAAAACACAAGGCAGGAGATGAATTTTTTGTGAAAAAATGAAATAGGTAAGTTTGCAAAAAAAATACTAATGAAGAAATAGAACATGAGTAATAACATTAGGGCAAATGTAAATTAAGCATTCGTGTAACAGAACTTAACACATTAATAGGAAGATACCATGCCAAAATGCATGCCAATGGATTTGGAAATTTAGACTAATTGGTCAAATTGCAGTAAATATATAACATGCAAACTAACTTTAAAAAATCTAAATATTTGTATAAGTTAAAGAAAGAGAATTAGATGTTCAAATGTATCCCACAAATAAAGCAGCATAACAACGAGAATTTTACACACAACCATGACTCCCTAATTTCAATATTCTAATGAAAGAGAAAAGTAGGGAATAAACCCAAACTCATTTAGAAGGCCACTGTAAAATGGATCTAAAACCAAACAAAAGCAATGTAAAAATTTAAATTATAAGCCAATCTCACTTATTAAAAAGGTGCAAACACTTAAACAATATATTAACAAGCTATTCCAGCAATCTATAATAAATAAATATTAGGGCACATTGAGATTATCACAGCGAATGGAAAATTTTAGAACATCAATTATTGTAAATAAAAATGTAAAATATTGAAAGAGAAAAAAATTTAATATCTTCAAAGTTGTAGGAAAAAAGCATACACTAAAATTCAACTTTTAGGGGCGCCTGGGTGGCGCAGTCGGTTAAGCGTCCGACTTCAGCCAGGTCACGATCTCGCGGTCCGTGAGTTCGAGCCCCGCGTCAGGCTCTGGGCTGATGGCTCGGAGCCTGGAGCCTGTTTCCGATTCTGTCTCCCTCTCTCTCTGCCCCTCCCCCGTTCATGCTCTGTCTCTCTCTGTCCCAAAAATAAATAAATGTTTAAAAAATAAATAAATAAATAAATAAAATTCAACTTTTACTGTGTTTAAAAGAAGTCTGGTAAAATAGGAATAAAATGATAATTTCTCAAACAGATAAAATGATTCAAGGTTTCTATTTGACTTTCTGATCAAGAGTATGAAACATACTAGTGTAATTTGTTATCAATAAAAATTTCTAATTCTGTGCATTTGGAAATTTTAGAACTTAGTATTAAATAATCTCATTACATCAAAGAGAAACTCATAATGAAAGTTGTAAATAATTATCAATATAGGCAATAATGAAAACTACATGTTTCTTGATGTCTATGGTATAGAAAGAAAGAGAAAAAATTGTTCCGTTTGTAAAAGAATAATTAAAACTGATTATGAAGGTGAAATAATTGCATAGAGAATCCTAAAAACTTTATGAACATCTTTTTGCAAACATTAAGAAAATTTAGCCAGATGACTGGATTTAAGAAAGCTGTTAAAAATCAGCTTATATCCTTTTATATATATTCTTTATATATATCCTTATATCCCTTTATATCCCTTTTATATCCCTTTTATATATTACCTCTAAACAATTAAGAAAAATCAAGAGCAACAGGGAGAAAATATATATCCTTATATCCCTTTATATCCCTTTTATATCCCTTTTATATATTACCTCTAAACAATTAAGAAAAATCAAGAGCAACAGGGAGAAAATGTCAGTCAACTGCTTAGAAATAAATTTCACAAATTTTAAAAGAACTCTATGTAAAAAAAAAGAGAGAGAGAGAGAAAACCTTATTAATAGGCATTAAGGGAAACCCACATAAGCAGAAAAAAAACTTACTATGAACATTAAGAGGAAGACTATATAGTAAATGTGATAATTCTGTAAAAATTGAACTGAAGATTCAGAGTTAATTGCAATACAAATCCCAACAGGGCTTTGGGTGGAACTCAATGAGCTGATTTAAAACGTATGTGGAAAATCAGAGATCCAATACTTAAGATTTCCTGGGGGTGGGGAGAGAAGAGAAAGCAGGGTAACCGTCTAATCAGATATCAACTTCTTATAAACAGTTATTACAGCAAAGATGTATTTGCACGGAAGAAACAAATTAACAAGTAGACAATAACAGAAAACTCGGAAACAAGGTTAGAAAAAAATATTTTTTTCAAAAAGTTAACAACTATTTATCTATTTAGAGGAAAATAGATGCCTATTTTATACCCCAGAACAGTAAATTGGCTTCAAATAAACCTATGACTTAAAGGAAAATGGGAAAAAAAAATGTGAAAGAAAATTAGCAGAAATTTTAAAAAATATTTAAAAAGTTTCTTAGGCCAAAATATATAACTTTTGGGAAAAAGTACATATTCTATCAAATTAGATAGTAATTTTATTTGCCTTAAAGAACAGCATAAAAAATTAATAAGCTACATGTTGCAAATACATCCTTTTTTCCCTGTACACTTTCTTTGCTTTATATTTCTTTTAAAAAGCAAATTACACTATCTTCTTTTTGTGTGTGGGCATATGTTTTAAGTTTTCATTTAAATCTTAATTAGTTAACATATAGTGTAATATTGGTTACAGGAATAGATTTTAGTGATTCATCACTTACATATACCACCCAGTGCTCATCACAAGTGTCCTCCTTAGTACCCATCACCCATTTAGTCCATTCCCTGCCCACCTTCCTCCATCAACCCTCAGTTTGTTGTCTATAGTTAAGACTCTCTTATGGTTTGCCTCCCTCTTTTTTCCCCCCTTCCTCTATGTTCATCTGTTTTGTTTCTTAAATTTCACATATGAGTGAATTCATATTGTATTTGTATTTCTCTGGCTGACTTGTTTCACTTAGCATAATTTACTCTAGCACCATCTACGTCATCATAATGGCAAGATTTCATTCTTTTTGATGGCTGAGTAATATTCCATTAAATATTTATATATCATATATATATGATAAAGAAGATATGGTATAAAACTAAAGAAGACAGTTACCTGGGTGGCTCAGTTGGTTAAGTTGGTCCAACTCTTGATCTCAGCATAGGTCATGATCTTGTGGTTTGTGGGTTCAAGCTCGGTGTTGGGCTCTGTGCTCACAGCATGGAGCCTGCTTGGGATTCTGTCTCTGCTCTCTTTGCCCCTTCACTGCTTGCTCTCTCTCTCTCTCTCTCTCTCTCTCTCTGTCTCTCTCAAAATAAATAAATAGACTTTAAAAAAATAAAGAATATGTATATATCTCAAAATAAATAGACTTAAAAAGTAAAGAATATATATATCTCAAAATAAATAGACTTAAAAATTAAAGAATATATATATAATATATATATATAATGTGTGTGTATATATATGTATATGTATATATATGTATATATATACACACACATATATATGTATGTGTGTATATATATATATATATATATACACACACACATATATATGAGAGAGAGGCATTAAGGGAAATCCACATAAACAGAAAAATGTACTATGAACATAAAGAGGAAGACTATATAGTAAATATGATAATTCTGTAAAAATTGATATGGACATTTGGGCTTTTTCCATAATTTGGCTATGGTTGGTAATGCTACTATAAACATCAGGGTGAATGTGTCCCTTTGAATCAGTACTTTTGTATGCTTTGGGTAAATACCTAGAGATGAAATTGCATATTGTAGGGTAATTCAATTTTTAACTTTTTGAGAAACCTCCATAGTTTTTAGAGTTGCTGCACTGGTTTGTATTCCCACCAACAGTGCAAGAGGGTTCCCCTTTCTCTGCATCCACACCAACATCTGTTGTTTCTTGTGTTAGTTTTAGTCATTATGACAGGTGTCAGGTGATAGCTCATTGCAGTTTTGATTTGTATTTCCCTGATGATGAGTGATGTTGAGCATCTTTTCATGTGTCTGTTGGCCATCTGGATGTCTTCTTTGGAAAAACGGTCTGTTTATGTCTTCTGCCCATTTCTTAACTGGATTGTTTATTTTTTGGGTGTTGAGTTTGATAAGTTCATTATAGATCTTGGATACTAAACCTTTATCAGATATGTCATTTGCAAATATCTTACCCATTCTGAAGGTTGCTTTTTAGTTTTGTTGATTGTTTCTTTCACTGTGCAAAAGCTTTTTATCTTGAAGAAGTCCCAATAGTTCAGTTTGGATTTTGTTTCCCTTGCCTCCAGCAACATGTCTAGTATGAAGTTGCTACAGCCAATGTCAAAAAGATTGCTGCTTGTGTTTTCCTCTAGGATTTTGATGATTTACTGTCTCACATTTAGGTTTTTCAACCATTTTGAGTTTACCTTTGTGTATAGTGTAAGAAAGTAGTCCAGTTTCATTCTTCTGCATGTTGCTGTCCAGTTCTCCCAATATAATTTGTTGAAAAGACTCTTTTTTTCCAATGAATATTCTTCCTGCTTTGTCAAAGAGTAGTTGACCATATGGTTGTGTGCCCATTTCTGGGTTTTCTATTCTGTTCTATTGATCTATGTGTCTGTTTTTGTGACAGTACCATACTGTCTTAATGAATACAGTTTTTAATTAATATCTTCTAATTACTATTAGTTCATGTATTTATTTTGTCTATTGTCTATATTTGTCCACTAAAGTAAGATCTATGAAGGAAGTGTTTTTGTTTGTTTAGGTTTATATCATGTTCTGATGATGAGAAGAGTGTCTGGCAAGTAGTACAGGATCAATAAATATTTGTTGAATAATTACATTAATGATCAACACAAGAAATGAACAGACAAACATCTTGGCAGAAAAATTGCCAAAAGAAACAAATACTATTTTGTAGAAGATGAAAGGTATGAATCAACAAATAGAAAAATGTTCAAACTTACTAACAATCGGAGAAATGTGAATTAGGATTACAATAATACAACATTTTATACCTCCTATATTTGTTAAATGTACATATGATTTAAAATGTTATTACAAATATTGGTGAGAAGGTGTGTCAGTGGGAATCCTATAAACCCCTCACTGCAATATAAATAATTATAACCTTGGAAAATAATTGGGCACTTTTTTGAAAAGCTGAACAACCAGCCATATATTTTACTAATCAGCAATTGCATTTCAAGGCATGTGCCATAGACAATGTCTTGCAAATTTTAATAAACAAAGCATTAATAGTCACAACAGCTTTTTTCGTAACAGGAAAACTTTATATAAAGAAAAAAGTCGTGTCCATTGAAAAGAGAATTCACACATTAATTTTGTTGGTTTTACAGAGTGAAATACTGACAACTGTTACAATAATTATTGAGTAGCAGCTATTCACGACAGTATTGATCATATAAGCAAACTATTGAAAGAAAAAACAAATTTCCAAAACCAGTTGTATTAGGGTTCTCCAGAGAAACAGAACCAATAGAATGGATATATTTATATTTGGGCAAGAGAAATATCCTTTTTTAACATAAAATATTTTATGCATTAACATCTAATATATAAATGAAGATTTAGTATTTGTGAAGAATTGACTCACACAGTTATAGAGACTGGCAAGTCTAAAACTTCAGCACCCTGTCCCGGTTTGGGTCTGAAGGCCCGAAGCTACTGTGGAGCCAGGAAGAGCCCCTGTGCCAGCTTGGAGGCCGTCAGGCAGGAGAATTCTTTCTTACTCAAGGAAAGGTCCGCTTTTTTTTTTTCTATTCAGACCTTCAACTGATTGTATAAGTCCCATTCAAATTAGGGAAGGCAATCTGCTCTACTCAGTCTATAGGTTTAAGTGTTAGTATCATCCAAAGCCACCTACATAGGAACAATCAGAATGATGTCTGACTAATATCTGGGTATTTCGTGGCCCAGACAAGTTGACACATAAAATTAGCCATTACACCTGTATCTGATAAAACTCCTTTTTTTTTTTTTATAAAACTCAAAATTAGGAAATACTAACCTTTGAATTTTTTAGAACAACTTTTATATGTCATAAAAGTAAGAATGTAAAGTGTAAAATCACTGCAGTTGTCAGCATTAACAGGCAGTGGATTGGTGCTCACACAAATCTGAAAGAGATACTCTGTGATCCACTGGGAAGGAGGAGAAGGATAAACAAGGGAAACTGTACTGTTGCAAAATCAACACATTTTGTACTACTTTTAGAGGATGACATTGGTCAGAGACATAGAAGGATATTAATGAAGAAACACCAGAAAGAAGTTCGTAGCCCCCAAACTACACACATTACATATTATATATATAACGTTTATAAAAATGTACATACATTTATATGAAATATACAAACTCTCATGTGTTTTACATTTATTAAATATTCCTGGGGAAATAGAGATAAAATAATGCAACATCTGTTCCTTCTATAACGCTTATAATCTATCAGGTCTATGAACAAATAAACATGGTTTAATTGATGTTCTGAGGGAAATAAATTGTTACATGTGATCATATTCAGGAGTAATTAAGTAATAGCATCACACAATATGCGAGGCATTTATCAGTAATACTGAAAATTAAGTACAAAAGGCTAGCTGTAGTCACTTAGGTAATTAAATAGAAAGAGGTAATAAATGCCAAAAAAAAGGATATTTCTTTTTTTAAAGTTTGAGAAAAACAGAGACAGCATGAGTGGGAAAGGGGTAGAGAGAGAGAGAGAGACAGAGAGAGAGACAAAGAGAGAGAGAGAGAGAGAGAGAGAGAGAGAGAGAGAGAGAATCCCAAACAAGCTCCACTCTACCAGCACAGAGCCCAACGCAGGGCTCGAACCCATAAAACCATGAGATCATGATCTGAGCTGAAACCAAGAGTCAGTCGCTTAACCTACGCAGCCAGCGAGGTGCCCCAAAAAAGGATATTTCTCTTGAAAAAATTATTTCACTCTTTTTTTCCTCCAGATTGCAATGAGGAATATATTATTTATAATGTAGCCTTCTTTGGACTAATATGAAGTGTCAATTCCAATATTAATGCTGGAATAATAAGCATGAAGCCCTAATTGTACAGTTTTAGTTCCCAAGGGTCACAATTACAACTATGCAGGGGGAAAAACTGTTTTATCATTGATTACTTAATGGCTTTGATGCCAGACTATATTTGGGTACAGAACAACTATAATCTCTATCAATTTGCTATCTGCTATTAAAATATTGTGGGAGACGTGGATTCAGTATTTAAACTGTGTAAGAAAACATATTCCCAGAAATAATTAAACACAGAAAGTTACAGAAAGAGCAAAAAATATTCAAGGGGGAATAAATGTAACTTAAAGACAAAAAAAATATTTCCCTCTGTATAAGCCTTCTGTTCGTAGCTATACATGCAAAGAAAGTGACTATAGATCCTGCTAATTTAAAGTATTGGACTTGTTTGTTGATTTATTGGCATTTTTAGACCTGGCCCTTTGTTGACAAAATAAGATTTTTTTTTATCTGATCTTTCCTCATAGTCGGTTAAAATATATAGTATTAATAGAAGTGTCTCCCTCCCTCTCTCTCTGACTTTCTGAAAGTAAATTAATAAAATTAATTTTTTTAAATAATAAATAAAGTTGGTGTTATAGTCTATCCATTTTGTTACCTACCTTTCTCAGTAAATATTTAGTCACATCAAATCCAGACCCACATCATCCTTTTAATAACTTCCAAGTATAGTTGTATGGATACATTATAATATTATCTAACACACTTTGTTAGATATTGGGTTGATTCTTATTTTAACTCTTACAAACAATGCTTCCAAAGCTGCAGTAGTAAAAGCATAATTTGAAAACTTACTCTCTGCTCATCTTTTTGTGCATAGTGCCCAAATGACTAATTTTACAAATGGTCAGACACATATAAATGGCATGTGCTTCTTCTAACAGCCTAAACCTATACTGGATGTGTTGCATAACTACATTTCCAGTCTTCTTAGTTATTTTAACATTCTTATATCTAAACTGCAGTGATCAGCATCTATAAAGAAAATGCTGTATATTTCAGTGCTGAGTGCTTTAGAGAATGCTAACACATTAGATAAGTCACTGCACTAAATGAGATTTTAAAACAAATATCTACATGGAAAGATAATGACATAATGTGTTGAAATATGTCACTATTGGTAAAGACTGTGCCTCTTCCAGTAAAACACAAGGTATTTTTTTGTATGTAGTAGTTATCCATCAAATGCTGTTGAACTAGACAATAAATTAAAACATAAATTACCATTGATAAATTTAAAATAAGCAGTAATGGGGCACCTGGGTGGCTCAGTCGGTTAAGCCTCTGACTTCGGCTTAGATCATGATCTCACAGTTAGTGAGTTCAAGCCCCACATCGGGCTCTGTGCTGACAGCTCAGAGCCTGGAGCCTGCTTCAGATTCTGTGTCTCCCTCTCTCTCTGCCTGTCCCCTGCTTGTGTTCTCTCTCTCTCTCTCTCTGTTTCTCTCAATCTCAAGCATAAATAAACATTAAATTAAAAAAAAATTAAAATAATCAGTATTAAGCATTACTAGTGTTGGGGTACCTACCTGGGTGGCTCAGTCAGTTAAGCGTCCGAGTTCAGCTCAGGTCATGATCTCGCGGTCCATGAGTTCGAACCCCACGTCAGGCTCTGTGCTGAGAGCTCAGAACCTGGAGCCTGCTTTGGATGTTGTGTCTCCCTCTCTCTCTGCCCCTTTCCCACTCACACTGTGTCTCTGTCTCAAAAGAAATAAACAACAACAACAAAAAGGCTTTACTAGTGTTTATACAAAAAGTCATAGATTTTTGTTAAATGCCTCAAATGTCAAGCCAAGAAACTCAACTAAACTATTTTGAGCAGATGAAACCAGCCACAATATTCAGGATAAAACCACTAAATGCCTAGAAACAGGGCATTTAAATCAAAATTTAAAAAGCAATCAATCAAGCAAACAAAAAACAAAACAAAACAAACAAACAAAAACAAGTGGAAAGACACTAAGCAGGAACAATCAACAAAAAAGGTACATGGATGGCCGAGTCTAGATGTTTGCCTAGGAAGACAGTAGTCCTTGTAGGTGGTGAATGACGAAACAAAGTGCTCCCAAAGAGTGAGTTAAGGCTCTTCCTTTCTTTATCAGAGCATCTACTTGTTCAACAGATCACTGTAATGGCTTTAAATATAGGGGTTCTTCAATGCTGTAGCATTCATTACCCAAGTCCCTGCCATTTTGATCAACAGAAGCAAACTATTTAGTAATGAATCAAACCCTTTAGAAAATTAATTCCCTGGGCACTTGGGTGACTTAGTCAGTCAAACATTGGACTCTTGATTTGGGCTCGGGTCGTGATCTTGCAGTTTGTGAGATCTGCACTGTCAGCACAGAGGCTGCTTGAGATTCTCTCTCTCCTTCTCTCTCTGCCCCTCCCCTGCTTGCACTCTCTCTCTCTCTCTCTCTCTCTCTCTCTCTCTCTCTCTCTGTCTCTCTTAATATAAATAAATAAACTTAAAACAAAGAAAATTGATTTCCATGCAAAAATGTCTCCTAGTTAATGATAGCATTTATGCATACTCATGATGTTCATTTTTTATTCATTCTTTTGATGGTTATTAATATTATAAACATGCAACAATTTACCCAAAGATATACAAACTTGCCATGTATACTCTAAACACTCATACATTCTTTTAACAATTTTTACCACTCTTCTGAGTTTCAGATTCTTTTACCTAATGCCTCTTTTACATTTCTGCATAGATATATCACAGAAATTCCAAACTCATATTTTTTGTCTCCCAAATCAATACATCCCCTATTTTTTTCCCCAATCATAGTGGTTAAAACCACCATCAACACAATGGCTCATGTCAGAAATCCAGGGTTCCTACTTGGTACTGTCCTCTTTCAGGCCCCACATTCTATCCACCAAAAAGTTTCACCGCATGGTTAAAGTATTTCAATTTTATATACACATTTCCATTATCACCACCACCATGCTACTCCATGTTACTATAATCTCTCCCTGGAAACTGCCATAGGCCTATAATGGATGTCCTCACTGCCACTCTAAATCCCTCTACCCAAAACTTTTTGAGCACAGAGTGACACATTGACAACATAAGTCTGATTGTGTGAACCCCAGCGTCTCATCACCAGGTTTTCAAAAGCTACATTGGAGTAGCATAAAATATCAACACCTAATGTGAACAATAAAACTCTTCATCTAACTGCCAAATTTATTCTTTTCCCTCCTCTTCCTCTCCTTTATGTTGCAGTACATGGAACTTCTTGTGCATCCTACTAATAACCATGTTCCTTACTGCTTCAGAGCTTTCACACAAGAAATCTCTCACTCCTTCCCCACAAAGTATCTACACAATATTTTCAGCACATTCATAGTTCCTCCCTTTTAGGTACCCTTTCAGGGAATAATTTTCTGATATTTTTAGTATTCATAAGTCCCTTCTTTATGGGTAATCTCTTATTTCCCCTTTTATTTTTTACTGATAATACTTACTATGCCTTATAGTCATAAAATTTTTGTATAATGCATTAATTAGAAATGTTTTGCCTGCTTAAAATAGAATATATTCTAAAAGTAAGTTAGAACATAAGAATATTTAGAGTCCTTCTCTGAATTTCCAAGGTAGCAGCCACAATAGCAAAAACTATGTTTACACATCAGTTTTCCATGTGATGAGGAAAAAATATGATATTTTTCTGGTAAAACTTTTTCCTCACCAGGGAAGAAAATAAGTCTCAGAATCTTCCCTCTCTATTTGGCAGGAACTGATCACATATTCATCCCTAGACTAATCGAAGGCAAGGAGAAATGAGAACAACATGATTGGCCTAACCCAAACATGTTGATATAGGGAATTCTCAAAATGTCTAATTGGCCTTAGACAACTCTCTTGCCATTCTACAACTGCACAATTTCCATGTGAAAAATTCCATAGGAAGAATAACTGATATATGAAGAAACAATGTGAGATAATAGCTTGGCATATTAAATTTGAGAAAATGGATATGGGTTAAGAAAATGAAAATTGTAGAAAGGAACTTGAAATTATTTGATCAACTCCTACTTCAGTAATCATTCTATAGCATTCATAACTGGCAATCATGTATTCTCTGCTTGAACACTTTCAAAGATGATAATCTCATTATTTTCCATATCACTGATTTGAATTTGGACTTAACTAATTTTTTTAAATTGTTATATTTTTATTATTGCCCTTATCCTGTTCCTTAAGATGTAATGGAATTTCAATGCAGATTCCTTAACTACTTTACTTGTGCTATACTTTCTAGAGTGCTTCTCTTCTTCCTGAGACCTCAGGGATTTTGTTTTTCTTTCTTTCTTGGTATATTCTAGTAAATTAATACCAATCTTAGAAAAACATGATTTTTGTAATGCACACAAAAAGGAATATGAAACTTTTGTATATGAAGCTTCACTCTTAAATCTACATTAGTTTAACTTCTTTGATTTCAGGAAGTGTTTTACACTATTAACTTATATTTAAATTGTATTCAACTAAATACTTAACCATCTTTTACCAAACCTAATACTAAATAATTAACCATCTTTTACCAAAACTACTTATGAGCCAGGCTTGGGGACTATATATTTGTTGTTGGACTATTTTTGTTGTTGGGGACTATATTTTGTTCTATATATATATATATATATATATATATATATATAGCATATATATATATACATGTATATATATATGCTATATATATATGCTATATGTATATGCTATATATATATGCTATATGTATATGCTATATATATATGATATATATAATATATATATGATATATATATGATATATATATGATATATATATATATGATATATATATAGAGAACATGAGGGGCAGAGAGAGGGAGAGACAGTATTCCAAGCAGGCTTCACAACATCAGTGCCGTGTGACATGGGACTCGAACTCATGAACTGTGAGATCATGACCTGAGCAGACATCAAGAGTCGGACGCTTGATCCACTGAGCTATCCAGGTGCCCCTGTTGTTGGCTTTGTTTTGTTTATTTTTGGTAAATAATTTTATATTTATAGAGTTCATGTATGTTGAAATGTTAGTCAATTAACCTCTTATATTTTATAATACTCATGATAATTTTTTCACTATTAACACTTGGCTGTTTCTGAGATTTGTAAGACTTTCAAGACCTTTTTAGACACAAAATCTATCATCAAGTATGATTTTGACTAAAATCTGATAAGCAGTACCTTTTTCAACACTATGGAAATCATTGATTGGATTGTTGACAAGGTAAGGCCAGTGTTTTGTAGTAAGTTATCTGAAACTCTCCCAAGTGAGAGTGATTCATCAGTACCAAATGGGTGCTGTTTTTCAATAAGCTTCAAATTCACAGATCTTTTCTATTAGTCACCTAACTTTTGTGCCATTTTTCCATAATTAAAAGCAATATCATGAAGTGCTTGATTATTTGTCTTGCTGAAATGAAAACACAAACACACACACTTTAGATCATTCCTTGATGTACAAGATTAGTAGAGTTACTATAAATAAAAATAGAATGAGATTTGACTGGACTTGATGTTTAATGAATTCCTCTGTTAGAGATCTACTTTACTAATTCTTCCAGAGATTAGTGGCAGATAGCCTTAGCAATTTATAGAATTTATCTTTTTCACAATGAGGAGAGAGATTCTATCTCCATTCTCCTGCTATAGTTCCAAGTTATTACCAATTCTCAAAAGTTATTGATAATGGCTTCACAATTAATACATTCAAATGTTTTCAGAATTCTGGGGTTTGAATGCCTGAGTCTGGCAATGCTATCCCAGCAGAAATATATTATAAATATTTGCTTCATCTCTTGTAAACACGTTGACAAAATCTCCCCTTTTTAACAAGAGTGGAAGTGTTTCCGTAATGAAACTTTCAGTTGTAACTAAAAATAGCATCTATTCCTTCCCACCCACACCCCAGTAAATATATGCAAAACTAGATTGTCAAACTTTCTTTATTAAATGAAACATAAAACATTGGCCCATCACATTCAAGTGCAAAGACATTGTTTAAGGTATGAACCTATTAATATTTCTTTGTCCCTGATTTAGGGAAATATAGAAAAGACATTGAAATAGGGTAGAAACTTAAAAACACATTTTTAAAAAGATATAATAAAAATATAGTTTACTTATAGTTCCCGATTATGACCATTTTCAAACACTGCTAAAATATATTATGTGACTAAAAGTACAAGATATTTTTCTATGGATTATCAGCATTTCTAGGACACTATTAAATGTAGAAATGAACTGCAGTGAATTAAGTAAAAGGGACATGAGACTCCTTCACAGTTAGTGGCTCTTCCCATATATGGAATTTGGGGTTAATTAAGCTCCAAATAGATGGGTGAAAAGGAAAACTAAAAATCAAAGGATTTATTCCTAACTCTGCCTCTACTACGCAAGTATAAAGCCAAATATGCCAATCCAAGACCCCACTCACTTCGTCTTCAAAATGAGAGGTCTATTAAAAAAACTTCTGATCTTCCTTTCATCTCTGAAATTTGGTAATTCTAAATTCTCAGCTCTCCTCACATTTATTTTCATGACCTGTTTGTTGGCTTGTATCAACCATCTGTATTAAAAAAATAATAAGTAGCTGGTTAAATATCATGTATAAAAACATCAATACATCCTGTTCCTGACTTCTTTTTCTTTTCTGTATTTGACCGCTACATATCTGAACTGATAAACTGAATTTAATCTATGGTGCCTAACACATTCTTGCAATGACTAATCTTTATCAATCACTAAAGTTTGTTGTGCTAACTTTGAAATAGCTGTTGATAATGTAGTTATTTCATCCAATTGTAACAAAAAGAATTTAATGAGTGTTTGAAGTGTGTGCGATTATGCTATTTGAAAATTATACATTTTCCAAGATAAGGATTAAACACAAATCAAAGGAAGTCAACATTTCATTATGAATGGAAGTGATTATATGTAATCGGCAAACTTTGAAGCTTTCTCCACTAGCATACTGAATAATCAACACTGTTGTTTTGTCATTATCAGTTAAGATTGCACTTTTGTAGCTTTTGAAATGCCTGCTGTTTGTATAGTGGAAGGTAAAGAGAAAAGTTTGTTTTCCCAGTAACATTTCATTGATTGTTTGCTCTGCATTGAGAGTTTGTGACACTTTATCTCCCTGGCAGCTGGACTTTTTACCTGTCTTATATGGTGTGGTTTCATTAGAACCTAATTGATTTTGCAGTTGATGAACTCGGTGTTAGTATGTGTCTCTTATAATGAACTAT
Organism: Prionailurus bengalensis; assembly: GCF_016509475.1. Classification (NCBI taxonomy): domain Eukaryota; kingdom Metazoa; phylum Chordata; class Mammalia; order Carnivora; family Felidae; genus Prionailurus; species Prionailurus bengalensis. The sequence goes on from NC_057343.1 coordinate 201,882,186, forward strand.
TTTCTACATGGACCTTCTTTCTTCTAGTGATATGAGAATAATTGACTCACAGTTGTGTACTGAGTCACAAGTACTCAGTATTGTACACTGAACGTACAATAAATCACAGTGTACTAAAATTGTAAAACATTACTTTGATCCAGTGCTAATGTGGTATTTATTTCTTATCTAAGGCAAAGATATTTCCTACATCACTCCTTGCCAAGTTTTATCTCACCAAGGTTGATAATTAAAAAGCGATGAAACTTTATGTAATTCATTTTGGATGTCAAACAATGGCTTTACAAAATGGGAGACAATCATAGCATGCAATCTAAAAATAGTCTTATAATGAGTTCTCATATTTTTCACAAGTAAACCATAAAGTTTGTTTCTATGTATCGCTTTCCCCTAAATATTTTTCATGAGTGTGTGTGTGTGTGTGTGTGTGTGTGTGTGTGTTTATTTTTCATGTCTGGACTTTTCCATGGTGACTTTTCAGCATTTAGACAATGTTATTGGCTCTTTTCTTTATGAAAAATGTTTTTAAAGTCAAAATTACAACTTGATATAGGTGGTAGGGTAGTTCTTTTATCAAACAGTGTACCCACGGCCCTATTGTAAGAAAAAATACAGCATGTTTGACTTTCCGTAAGAAAACTCCAAGACTTAATGAGCTAAAGAAAGCCCTAAGTGAAGTCCACTGACCTATTATTTTGTTGCTCATGGGATTTAATAACCATGTGGAAAGCATTGTTCAGTGTACTAGAGGGTGGCCCCATTCAGGTAAAATCTTAAATGTACCAGCAAAGCAAGATGTGGGACCTCTTCTCTCTATTCAGTTTTAATCTCTTTCTTTCAGGAGCACTAAATTCATAGCTTCAAGTTGATTAAATTAAAAATTCAATTAAATACATATTTTTAAGTGGATACACTTGCTTTGAACGGAACAGCATCTTCTGAATTATAATCAGTTTTCAGAAGAAATATTCATCCTAGATAGCCATTGCTATTTTCTATGAGAAGTTATTTAGCATGTTTTAAACCAGAAAATTTAATATGCACTCCAAAGATCAAAGGACCAATAGTTAAAAGCTAAATAAGAATATCTTTGTGTAATTTTCTATTATTCTGTTTTACTGAGGATAAAAGAGTACCCAGAATGTTGTGTTAAAAAAAGATCCTTTTATCATGTCTATATTTTTAAAGTTTTCCTGTGCACTAATAATTCTCTAACATTTGACCTTTATTACTTATTTTAAATCAAATTACATGATATGCAGTTCTTTCACAAAATTCTTCATTATAGGAAAACATCTTGCTCTTCTAAGATCAAGAATTATGTTAAACCTAGCTGAGCGTTATCGTTATCTTGACATCTGAAGTAAATATATATCTAGGAGAAACCAACACTCAGAAAAACTTTGAGGTCCTAAAGCTATCTCTTAGCACTTTAAAGATGCAGTAGCTTTTAGTAAAAATACTGTATTAAATTTGACTGCTTGTGGAGGTTATGTTTTTTAAAGATGTAAATTAAATGTAGTATTTCCATAATTAAGTATAAAGCAAACTAACAAATAAAAAGTGTTAACATCACACTTGTCCTAGAGCTATGTTCCTAGAGCTAATAACATAAATTAAACTAAGGCTTTCAGGTACTTGGATGAACGAACAGCTTTCTGAAATATATCCTCAATCAATCATTTCCATCTGGGAGATGGGGAAGCTCCAGCTTTCATCATGTCCCGTCATGTGGTTTGGTTTAGTAAAAAGTCTAAATTAGACCTACTACGGAACAGCACCCTGAAATGCAGAGAATTTAGTCATTGAGTGAGAAAAAATTACAATTTGTATTTGAATTTTTAAATGACAAGAGTTATTTCCTATATTTGAATTCTTAGCACTTAGTATATTACTTAGGATTTGCTATGTGGTCAGTGGGCAGTATGTATTTATTATGTTTGTTTTTGTTGAACTAATAGCTGATCCCCATAAAACAATAGTAAACAGGGTAAAAACAAGAGGTGGAGTCCATGATTTTTTTTTTATCAGCTTCTGGCTGATTTCATTAAGTACACTATATTATATTTTAACATTTGGCTAAGTCACAGATGCATATTTCTCTATTTATTCTACTTCCTGAGAGCCACAAATAGTTATTATATTTCTGAAAAATAATAAGGGAGTATCTGCTTTTTTTGTAGTTACAGAGATATCTGTATTATAATGTGGATGGTTTTCAGTGACATCAAATGCAGTCATAGTCCCATCTTATAAAAAGGAGCTGAAAGTCAGAATGTGTCATTTACTTACTTACATACTTACTTTTTTGGTTCTTGAGGAGATGGATATTTTGAAAACAGATGATTTGTGACATATTCTTACTCATACACAGCCAATAAAAATGTCCTTTTACCTAGGAAGAAATGAGCACCATAAAGTTTTCTCAGGTATGGGTTATTTGAAAAAGATTGAAGAACAACTTTATAATTAATATTTATGTTTTTAAATTCTTATGCTTATAATAGACAAAATAATAACTTAGCAACTAGACAATTGAAAAATATAATTAGCTACCATAACTTTTAAATGTCCTCTTTCGACATTATTTCTACCAACAAACCCTGCTGATATCATAAATTCAAAACAGAATTTATTTTTTATTCTCTTGTGTTTTCTTTTACATGTTCTCAGAGAAGATGAATTTTTTTATTCTTTTAAAATAAATATTTTAACAGGGTCTTCTCTATATTAATTCTTAAAGAAATTTTTACAGAAATTTCCTGGTTATGTAATAAACAGAATATGATGTATTATTTTTAGCTTTCTTAAATATGGTTAGTGTTAAAGAATTTTGGTTGTTAACTCATACATCTCCAAAGTACAGTTTATTTAAACAATAGTTAAGTAATCATGTGTTATAGTTTACATATGAAAATGAATGTATCTGTTCCATGCATGCAATGAAAGCAATTAAAAACTTATATGTATGCAAAGAACATCTTTCTCTCCCTCTATTTTTCTCTTTCTCCTATAAAGATTTAATTTCATCCTGGGATGCAAACTAAGAATTATTCCACCCAGAAACTTATGGAATTTATCTCAATATCTTAGATATAGTGAATATTAACTCAAAGTATTTGTTGATTAGAACTATATAAAATAGGGGCGCCTGGGTGGCTCAGTCGGTTGAGCGTCCGACTTCAGCTCAGGTCATGATCTCACCACTCGTGAGTGAGTTTGAGCCCCACGTGGGGCTCTGTGCTGACAGCTGGGAGCTTGAAGCCTGCTTTGGATTCTGTGACTCCCTCTCTCTCTCTGCTCCACCGCTGCTCGTGCTCAGTTTCTCTCTGTCTCTCAAAAAATGAATAAACGTTTAAAAGAAACTAAAAATAAAGAACTATATAAAATATGTCCAAGTCTTTCCTGTATTTAAACAAATTTTCAGTGAACAATTAGGTACCCATGTAGAGAAGATCATGTATATTTTATATACATTGGAATACCTTGGCTATACATGGGTAATAAAAAGTATACCCACAATGCGAACCTGTGCACATATCCATTGGAGGGATAGAGATACTTAACAGATTTCAGGTTATACAGACAATATTTTTCATGAATACTTCTATAACACTTCCCATGCTCCAAATCATAGTTGTGTAAGAATAAAATTTAATTAGTGCTAGATAATTTTTTGGATCTTCACAAATGCAGTATGATAAAAATGTCACCTTTGACTTTCTCCATATTTATGTTGTGTGAGAAATACCTAGAAAACCAGAAGCAAGAAATATATATTTTAATGGAAAATTTCTTTTATGAATTCTCTCTCCAAAATGTAAATAAGATATGACCACTGGAATAGTAGCAATGAAAGCATTGTGATCAATGTGTAGAATCCAAGTACTCTTGCTTGTCTTTAATAAGGTCTGAAATATTAATACCAGAGCTTCACCATTACACATGGCAGGACAGCACAATAGTCCAAGAAGAGAAAATTCTTCAGGAAGACCCATATCAGTTCAAGTGAGGCTTATTTTAAATAGGATGATAGTTGGGCTCGCATTTCTTTTATCATTGTTGCTCCAAAGTTGTGGGGATTATTGAAGAGAGTGAGTCAATATCATTCCCCAACTCCCAACTTTCATTTTTTGAATTTTTTTCCATATTTTCTTAAAGGTTTACCTACTGGAGGGATTTTTCCCCCTAAAAGAATGCACACTCATCTGGAAGATACCTTAGTGAACACATTGACTCACCCCTTCAGTTAACAGAGGAGGAAAATAAGTCTAGAAAGAATGATGAATTTTAAGGATGATGCAGCAAGGTAGTCAAATGCCTCAAAATAGAATAATTACTGACATCTTACCTTCATTTTTCCCCACAATGCTAAACATATATCCTAAGCTTTATATGATATTCAAATTTTTATGAGAAGTTAATTTTTATTTAAACTAATTACCTTTTGCCTTTTCTTCTTGCCTTTTAACTTTTCCTTCTTGTTTAACACCTTATCAAATTCTGTCAACTGAGGCATCAGTGTCTAGGGGTCCCTTTCCAAAGATAGAACAATTTTGATATCAGAATTTACATAAATTTCTATTGAACATTTCTTAAATGTATTAGTTTTGTTCAGAACCTAGGTGAGATTTTATGTACCAATTAATTTTTTTTGAAAATTAAAACAACTTTTTCATAATAGGATTGAGCAACATATTTTAAATCAATGAACTTTATTTCATAGAGCAGTTTGAACTTTACAGGGAAATTGAGTAGGAAATACAAAGATCATATACTCACTCTCCACTCTGCCCTACCAGAGTTTCCTCTATTATGAACCTTTTGAATTGGCATATTTGTTATATATGGCATATTTGTTATAACTGATGAACTCATACTGATACACTACTATTAACTTAAAGTCCAGTATTTACATTACAGTTCTCTCTGTTGTGTAGTACTATGGATTTCTCCAAATGCATGATGGTATAATCCACCATTATAATACTATATATTGTCTGATGCAAAATAATTTCACTGCCCTAGTACTCCTCTGTGTTCCACAATCCTCTCTTCAATCATTGGCAACCACTGATCTTTTAACTGTCTTCCATAGTTTGTCTTTTCCAAGATGTCATATAGTTGGGATTATAAAGTGTCTAGTCCTTTCAGACTAGCTTCTTTCAATTAGCAATAAGCATAGCATTTAAAAAGGTTCCTCCATGTATGTTTGGCCTACTCCATGTAGTAGTGGCCTACTAGCTCATTTACTTTTATTTCCCAATAATTTGCCATTTTATGGATGTACCACAGGTTGTTAAAAAATATTTGTTCACCCATTGAAGGCCACCCTAGTTACTTCCAATTTTGTTTTGAATAAAGCTGTTGCACAACTTTGCATGCAGGTTTTTGTGTAGACAGACACAAGCTTTCAAACCCTTTAGGTCCATACTTAGGAAAGTAAATTGCTGGATATGACTATGTTTAGTTTTGCTATTAAACTGCCAAACTACTTTCCGTAGTGTCTGTACCATTTTGCAATTCCTACCAGCAATGCTAAAGAGGCTTTACGTTGGTCTGAATCTTCACCAGTATTTGTTGTCAGTGTTTTGGATTTCAGTCATTCTAATAGGTACGTGGTACTTCTTGTTTTATTTTACAATTCTCTAATGACATATTATGTTAGATATCTTTTCATATGTTTATTTGCCATCCATACATCTTCTTTGGTGAGATATTTGTCCAGATGAAAAAAATATTCTCCATGAAAGAAAAATTTGTTGAGTTGGATTTCATTAAAATTAAAAATCTCTGCTAAGGGAAAAACACCTGTACAGAATAAAAATGTAAGCTCTAGATTGGAGAAAAATTTTGAAAACCTGTATCTGATAAAGGAGTTCTATAAAATTTAGGCAAAGAACTCATAAATCTCACCATGAGAAAGCACACAGCCAAATCAAAAAGTGGGCAACACATTTGAGCAAACAATTTTTTTTAAAATAACAATAAATCGTATGCTCTCATGAGTGTAAAATTAACTATAGCATTCTATTAAACCGTGGACTTACTTAATTTTGCACAGTGGTTTTTTTTTTTCATGTTTATCAGTCCTTATTTTTAGGACTCTTTTCCAGCTTGTAGAGAATGAAATGGATTACTTAAAGTTCATTAACTGGAAAAAAACCAACTCTAACAGCATTAATTTTAACAATGAGAAAAATGCTTTTGTCTATATTGTCAATATAGATTAAAACCAAAAGAATATTGATGTATTATTTTTAAACAATAGCTTTATTGAGATATAATTTACCTACTATAAAAATTTAACCTTTTAAAGTATGCATTTCATTGGTTTCTGAATCATCACAGGATTATGCAACCACCTACATCTAATTGTAGAATATTTTAGTGATTCCCTAAAATAAAGCTGTACCCATTAGGAGTTACACTCCACCCAGTTCCCCCAGTCCCTGACAACCACCAATTTACTTTCTGTCTCTATAGATTTGTCTATTCTGGAAATTTATTATAAATGGGATCATACACTACATGGTATCTTGTAACTGGATTTTTTTTAACTAATGATGTTTTTGATGCCCATCCATGTTGAAGCATGGAAAAATACTTCATTTCTTTTTTGTCAAATAATATGCTATTGTGGTGATTTAACATTGACAGAGTGACATTTCATGCATGTCTCATGCAAGGTATGTATTGAGTAATGATGATGTGTTTAGAAGCTTTTCTGCAGACAATTGGTAATTCATTAAAAGGAATGGCAATTGATTTTTAGAAATGGAAATATTGTCAATTTTTTAGTACATATTCAAAGATGCAGCAGGGATCCAATTAACTTTCTTTAATACAATTTAAACAAAAGTACCCACCCCCTGAAAACACCTGAGAAATGTAAAACTACCTATGCTTATATACATGGCTGAGTGAAAATAAAGCAAATTATTGCAAAATAATTAGAATTTTTTTAAAAAAATTTAAAAATGTGGTAAGAACATACAATTACTAAAAATAAATAATTTAAAATACTTTATAATTAAAGCATGGAGTGAATGTTTTTTGTAAATAATAAATCTTAAACTATATAAGGTCATATATATATATATATATATATATATATATATATATATATGCAGTTTTAAGTTTTCTTAAAACTTTCTTAAGTTTAGAGAAAGCCTGTTAGGAAATTTTATGCACTCACTTGCCTGGGTAATTGACAACTTGCCTGGGTAATTTCAGTGCTATCATTCTGAAATACCAACATGATTTCAACATGATATACATATAATTATTTTAAAAGATTAAAGACCCATTTATTCAGTGGACTGATCTTATTGAAATAATTTATTTAATATATTTAATGTATAAGGTCTGCATATTTAACATGAGAGAAATATATGGTTTTTATACATTGACAAAAGATATAAATTACAAAGAGAATCAGTTTGATATAAAATCTATGCTAAAGCCTGTTTGGAATTCATAAATTGCTAAAATGTGTAGAAATTGGCATTTTAGGGAATAAACTAATCAAAAACGTGTTAATTCTTTTCTTAGTGGACCTTGGCTTGGATCACTTGAACATTTAATTATTTTCATAGATTTTTATTTGTTGGTATTATTGACTGATTATTCTGGCTTACTTTGGGGAATGTAACATTGAGAAGTCTTATTGTCACTATACTATGTAGCTCCCTTGGTATGACCTTAATTTGCCCACATTATGGAAATGTGTGATCCTAAATAAATAGATAGCAGAATAAACTTTAGCATTTACATTGATATAGTTTAAAATTTATTTTAGCAATTATTACACTTTTCTTAGTGACCCAAGGGTAGAATATTCATCTTGTTTTATATTAATCTATAATTTATCATCAGAAAAAAGAAACCACAATAGTGCAAGTCACTAGTGCATTGCACCATTGCGACTATGATTAAGGAGTGATTTGTTCCTTTCCAATAAAAGTAATTTAAATAACTGATCCAGTATTGTTTGATTAGGGAAATAAGTAGGAAAAGAGTTCTGAACTAAATAGAGAACTTAATTCCTTATGAAAAACATTATAAATAATTTATTGAACATCAATTATTATTACTATAATAATATTCTACACAAATCAAAATAGTTCTGAAACCAATAGCACTAAGTAAACACTGATGATGAAGTTTAAGAACAAAAAGTTTGATGGGAGTGAGGTGGAGATATACTTAGTTTCTATCAGAATAGTCCTTTATAGATCCATAGACTTCCAAAAAAATTTAGCTCAGTCAGCAATGACTCCTACACAATGTACGGTTGTAAAGCAAACATCTAAAATATATTGAAAGACAAAAGCCTACAATCGATTCTGAATTCTATTTGGACATTTCTTTGTATGTCTATAGATTTTTGTTTTTTAGCTTTTTAAATCGTTATTTAAAATTCTAGTTAACATAACAGTGCAATATTGATTTCAGGAGGTAAACTCAGTGGTTCATTGCTTACATACAACCCCCAGGGCTCATCACAACAAGTGCCCTCCTTAATGCCCATCACCCGTCTAGCCCATCCTCCACCCACTTCCCTCCATTAACCTTCAGTTTGTTCTCTATTGTTAAGAGTCTCTTATGGTTTATTTCCCTCCCTCTTTTTTTTTCCCCCTTTCCTGTATGTTCATCTGGTTTGTTTCTTAACTTTCACATATTAGTGAAATCATATGGTATTTGTCTTTCTCTGGCTGCCTTGTTTTTGATGGCTGGGTAATATTCCATTATCTATATATACTGCATCTTCTTTATCTGTCCATCAGTTGATGGAAATTTGGGCTTTTTCCATAGTTTGCTATCATTGACAATGCTGACATAAATATTGGGGTGCAAATACCCCTTTGAATCTGTATTTTTGTATTCTTTGGATAAATACCTAGTAGTGCAATTGCTGGATCATCAGATATTTCTATTTTTCACTTTTTGAGGAACCTCTATACTGTTTTCCAGAGTGGCTGCACCAGTTTAGATTCCCACCAACACTGTAATAGGGTTCCCCTTTCCACACATTCTTGCCAACACGTGTTGTTTCTTGTGTTGTTAATTTTAGCAATTCTGACAGGTGGGAAGTACCTCATTGTGATACCCAATGATTAATCAGTTACATATAACACCCAGTGCTCTTCCCAACAAGTGCCGTCCTTAATGCCTATCACCCATTTAGCCCATCCCCCCACCCACCTGTATAGATTTTTGAATTACATTCATTTTATGCAATACTAAGTGTTAACTTGGAATCATTTTATAAAGTTGTCTTTCCATTCTATCAATGATATTTAACTGAGTGTATATACAGATTCACATAGTGAATTAAATTCTGGCCACCATTGACTTCCACAGAGGAAATTCTCTTTTGATAATAACTGCCAGGCAAATATCTTTCTCCCAGGCTGAATTCCCCCAAGCCAAAGTTATGTTATTTGGACAAAAGTTGGAAATTGTTCATCAGATTATTTGAATGCACATAGAACTACTGTATAAGTTGAGGGTGTTGCCTTTTTTTTCTTATTTCTTTTTAATTTTATTTTATTATTTTTTTGTGTGTGTTTCAAATTTTAATTTAAATTACAGCTAGTTAACATATAGTGTAATATTAGTTTCAGGAGCAGAATTTAGTGATTCATCACTTACATACAACACCCAATGTTCATTTACAAGTGCCCTCCTTAATATCCTTCATTTATTTAGCCCACCCCCCACCCACCTTACCGGGGGTTGCTTTGTAATTTACCTGCTTCGTTATGTGTCATGGATTTTTTTTTCATTTGACAGTTCCACTAATTCTTAAAATATGTACAAATTGTATCTGGCAGGCTTGACCTATGTACTGAATTCCAAATTATGTAGCCAAACAAACTTGATATTTAAACTAATCCTGATCTTGATTGAGACTTTCTAATATTTAGGGCTCACCTAAAGCATCATCATCAGATCAAAGATCACTCTATCACTCGACCTGTTTGCATTTTATTTATATATTATATAATGATCTGATATTCTTTGTTTATTTATCCATTGTCTTGGGTATTATCTATGTCCTCCAACAGAATGTAACTTTCCCAAGAGCAGACATCTCTTCTGTCTTGTTCAACATTTTATCCACAGAACCTAGAACAATATATGTACATATAAGGTTCTCATCAATTATTTGTGGCATGAATAATTCTTTCCTCTCATGTGTCTATCCACCGCACTACTCAATGCATTTCTTTTCATAGAGATGCTACCAAACTAATTTGCATTACAGATTTATGAATTACCTATGTGATACAATCTCTGCAGTATTGACATTTGAACCAGAAAAAATTGTTGTGGGGACTGTCCCATGCATTTTCAAATATTTAATGGCTTTCTTGACCTCTATCTACTTCATGTCAGGCAAGCAGATTTCTCCATGTATTCTCATACTCTTACCTTTAAACCACAGCCAGCTTATGTTCATCGTCCTTCCATAATACCTTTCCATCCCCATTTACTGTTTATGTGCTCAGGCATTTTTCAACATTTCTCTGGGTTATTGTATTTCCTTGGCATGATTGATTAATTTACTGAATAAAAACCCAGTACCCAGTTTCTTTCCTTAAACTTGTTTCAGCAAGCATAAGTAGGATGATTATCAGAAGAGTCTGAGACATGATATATGTTGATATAGTCTGTTCTTTTTGATGGAATTTCCTACTCTCTTTTCTAACATGAGACTGATGATTTGTCTTCATTTCTCTTGACTGTGCTGAACATTAGCCATTTTCTTGTACGAAGGTTAATATTCTTTTTTATTATGAATGACTCTCACATCACCTACTGAGTCATAAACTTCTTGGTCTTTCGTCAATAATTTTAGTTTCTATACTTGCTACTATTGGGATGTCTCACATATTCTGAAGCCATAAAGTCAATGTGTTTGGCCTTATTTTACCTAAACAAGTCATTTCAATTTAACTCTTTAAATTCCATCTTGTAGCAACAGATTTTAGCCAATTTGTTATTAATCACATATAGAGTGATGCCCCGAGATGGCATAAGTGAAAGCATATTAAATATCATACTGACTTTCTGCCTTGGCATATTAAAAAGCAACAACTAAGTCTGTGTTTGTATCTGTTTGCAACTTTCAGAATACTTTTAATTTCACAAAGAAATATGCCATTTTCAAACCTTTTATAACTACTCATGCTCAGTGCATACACAAACATGCATGCACATAAAACTTTTTTTTATATACCGAGAGAGTTGAAATATATACTTATATAGTTATTTTTTCAACTCTAAGCCAAAAAAAAAGTTACACCAAATTGTTTCATGCTAATAAGGAACAAAATTAAGTTGTTTTATTATTCTATAATGATGGATGTATCCAGCTGTTGTTTCTTTAACTTTATTCTTGACTTTTTCTTGCTATATGTACAATTTTATAGTCATTAAACAGCCGAAAGCATATTCATAAAATTCTTTATATTTTATGTATATAATATATTACATAATAAAATTTAACTTACTAATTTGCCACAAAGGAGAAATTAGTCAAATTATATTTTCCATTTTCAAGGCATTTCTCCAGGTGAAAAGTAAAATCTTAAAAAATTTTTTACAAACAAGCTTGTAATGAAATGACCTACAGAAAACACCAGTTCATAGTACTTTTGAAATAGAATTATATTATTTATCTTTATATCCTATATCAATTAAATATTTAATTAATCACTTGGTTAAATAAGACTGGGAAGTGAATTTTCGTAGTGATCACTTCCATCATGGTCAAAAGTCAATGATGTTGTTCTTTTTAACTGTTAGATTTAATGTGGGTTTTAAATTTTTTTCTACTCATTTTAAAGTTTAGATTGGATTATGGTATCTTAAACTGAAGGAAAAAAATTTAGTTTTTAAGTTGCTATTTAAATAAAGATGAGAAAATACTTGACTGTTTTTAAGGGAAATAATTACATGCTTAATAAGCAAATTGAAATGTATCAAAACTATTCAAGTGTGGATATTTTACAGCATAATTTAACAAATTTAGATTTTGCTTGTTATACCTATATATTTATTATGTGTAATTTATTTTCCATTTGCACAAACCATATTTGCTTCGGATAACATTCCATACCATCAGCAAATGGACTAATGTGCATTTCTTTTTTTATTCACATATTTGTTTACAAATAAAAATTTTACTCCAAAGACGTGAGTTCCATCAAGTAGATGTTTTGACAATACATAATAAAGTAGATTAACTACAAATCAAAATCAAATTAGACCCATCCCATTCAAACCCACTGAATGGGCTTGTTATAACATTATCAAAAAGTTTCTCAAATAGGGAAATGGTTTATTTATAATATGAGGAATAATATAATAAAAATGCATTGATATTTTTATAGCTAAGTTTTATATTAAACTCTCCAATTTCTGAATGTCCAATTTATTTTTCCTTTTTTCAGTTTTTTCTTTCAGGGATCCTAACAGTTAATATTTTTTTTATTTAACACTAAACTGGAAATTGAGTTGAAAGAAAGAATTTAAGGTAGCAATTAAAGCTAGAAAGATAAATAGGTTTCCTTTCCTCAGTTACAAAAGATTATAAACAGTATCTGCAAAACAATATTTGTCCTGATTAAAGTTACCCTTTCAGTTTATTCAAATTTTACAAAATCAGTTCTGGTATTTTTTTATGAGCAATTTTTGATCCTATTTTCGTTTATAATTTATTCTATAGAATTTATTTAATACACGAACATGAATGTAATTAATTAAGTTCTTCGAAAATAGTTTCTTGGCAGGTACAAGTAGACCTTCATTTTGAAAAACGCACTTGAACAATAATTATAAATAATGGTTTAGTGTCCCAGAGGGTCTTGTCAGTGCAATTATTTATCTCTGTAAGGGTCTGTCATACATTTCGAATGAAAACTAAGGCACTAAATATGCAGCTTAAATCTAGCTTCTTAACAAAGGCGTGTCTACTGATTTTAGTTGTTTTTCTTTTATTTGGCATTCATACACTGTTTCCCGTTAATGTGACTATCGAAAGCAAAGAACAATAGGTGCTAAACTTTCAGAGAGCACAAGTGACAGAGAGCATTAGGACCTCTTGACTGTGAGTCCTGCAATCAGGGGGGTCCGTGTACTGCAGGTGAGGATTACACACGGAACATCTGCTTCATTGGGATGAGAGTTGATGACAGTGCTCTGTCTTAATCCTGTAACAAGCCTACCGGTTAAAAAAAAAAAACACAACTTGGGGTAATTTCTTTCACAAATAGAGCTACTGCCAGCCGGTGAGGATGTAGCCATCTGTACATGAAGAGCTACCCAAACGAATAAAATCATAGTTTTCCTTCAATGTAATCCATGAAGGTAAAGGGCAAAGAGTGTCATCTTGGATAAGACCACAGAAAGGATGGAAATAAAACAAACCTGATACATCCTAAGGAGCACTACTCTATCACTTTTCAGGGATAACACCTCATTTCAGCTAGGCACTGACTGAGCTATCGCTAAAGAGCTGCTGTAAACTGATTTGTAAATATTATGCGTAACAGATTGATCAATGGTAGAAACTGACCTCAGGAATTTAAACTCATATATTGGTTTTCTGAATGTTGTCACCTCTTGGCATATCACCTCTTACACACCTGGCTTTATTTGCTAGGAACCATGCAGCTTTCCCTTGCTGGATAGAATGAGATACCTTTGAGGCTAGAAGGGAGTTTTAGAAAGCTCTGGTCACTACCATTATGCTTGCCAATAAGTATTTATTAAATGAGTCTAATCATCTTGTTCATCAAAAAGCCAATAGAAGTAATCTAAAAAGATTTTCTTTTATTTTACTGGAAAACTGAAAGCAAAATCTAGTAAGGATTTAATTTTATTCAAATCCGTCTCTCTTTGTAATGTTCTTGCTACTACTAATTTGGGTTTCTGTGAGGAGGCAAAGGGCATGATATTCTGAGTCAGAATGCACAAATCATCTGTTTGTAGCTTCCAACAATATGAGAAATGTTCTTGTCAAAACTGACCTTGTAAAAGTGGATTTTGTGAGTTTTTAAGAATACGAAATTCCAGGAAACATTAAGTCTTATTTCAGCTGTCTTTCACACTGATAAGAACCTAAAATGAAGATGAAATTATTTTCTGTAGATTGTTAAAAGCATGTAAAACTGCATTATGCATTTTCAAACTATATTGATATTTTAATTGCCAAACCAGATGTTTAAGGATTTAAAATTAGGGTAGCATCTCAGCATCTGAATTTCTACACTAACATTCTCTCTTATATCAAAGCTTCATAAAGAGATTGTATTCTTTCAACATTAATATTGATTATTTTATTCACTTGATATTTTTATACATGATAGATTTTAAGAACTGTTTTAACTTATAAACACTTTTTGCTTTTATATTTTAATCACTAGATTTAATTTGAAATCAAAGTAGAAAAAAATCTCTATTTTTTTTGTTGGGAGTGTAATGCTGATCCTGAGTGTTTCTGTAAGTCTTTGCACATATTACGACTACGCTACTGAGATGTCCTCTCTGAGCTTTTTAAGCCAATTATGAATTAAGAAATGCGGCTCTGCTTCCTGACCAAGAAGAAGCCACCCAAGCGCAATATTCTAACTCCTTAGAGAATAATTTTTCCTTAATGGGTTTTACTTCAGTGACTCATACTGATTATGTAAGATGCAACACAATTAAATACGCTTCTGTGCGCTTTGCACACGTGTACACGTGTATCTGGAACAATGCCGCGACATTTGCAGTTGCTTCTTTAAATAGCTTTAAAAAAGGAACAAGCAACAGCACAGAGATTACCGAGAGCCACTTAAGTGGAGAAGAGTGGGAAAGGCTGGATAGGACAAGAAGAACTTTAGCAGAAGGAGCCAGGCTCCCAGAGAAGAGGCTGATTGTTTCTGTAAGGTTAGGAGTCATAAGGCGGACTGGAGCGATGGGGGCTAGAGATGCGATTTGAAAAGAGTCAATTAAGTCCAAAGAGGCAGGGAAGTGGTTCCAGATGGCAGGTAAAACATAGGAGACAGAGAAAGTGGTGGAGTGGCTGGAGGTGAAGAGGGCGAGGGGTGCCTAAAGAAGGAGACTCAGGGAGGCTTTTCAATCTGAATTTAATGACAGAATAAAATACGTACAAAGAAGCGAATGTTCTGTAACAATTTTCAATAACAATCTAATGTAATTCAAGATCCCAGTTTTAAGTACATTTGCAGCTATTGAGGGCTCCAGTGGCAGAAGCCTGCACGGAACTTTTGCCTTTCCTCCCAGTATCACTCCATCACCGCAGAGGCCTGTGACCTGGGTACAAAGAAACACATAGTTTATGGTCCACATTTTAAAATAGCCCAGTACATTTTTCAAAATAGTGTAACTCTATAATCAATAGATTTACATATATTGACAGGAAACAGAAAACTAAGTTATAAACCTATTTATTTATTTATTTATTCATTTATTTATTTATAGTTGAACCCCAAAATATCCCATGCCAAACTAGCAATTGTTCTTATGGGATCTCAGATAGAAAAGAGAAGGAACCTTATATAGAAATGCCCATGATTTCGATCTTCTGTTCAGATAATAGTTTAGAACAGTAAAGATTCTCCCAATATAAACACTCAATCTGTGTTTCCAAATGGCTGCCTCCTTCAGGTGAAAGCTAACAGCAGGGGGGAGGAAAGATCTCTCTTTTCCTTCTCTTGTGTGAAGGGCTATCTCAGCAGCATTGAGTAAAATTGCTTCGCATTGAGAGTGTACGTATTTATTAAATACTAATTTGATTTAAATTTTTTGAGCACCTATTAGGCAATGTGCTGTATACTAAGAATATGATAGATAATTAGGCAAAATCTCTACTCTCCAGAAATGTATACACAAATGAGGGCATAGAATTGATATCATAGCTATAAAACCTAATAGAAAAAATCATCAGAGAAATACAGGATGCCATATTAAACCACTGGTTTGATTGTGAAGACATCAAGATGTCTTCTTGGGTAAGCAGATTCCAGAGCTGTAAGTACCTGTATTGTGCCAAGAGCAGCGTCATGGGGTTTCCCCCAAGGGGAGAAGCAATAGCCCCCAAGAGGTCCCAGTATGTGCTAAAGTTGTCTGGTCTCACTACAGTGTATTTTAGCTTTTTAAAAAGTTTTTAAGGCCTAAGCAGCTTGTCAGTGCATCTTATTAAACCACTCTCAGAACCACTCTCATAGTACTACAGCTGGGAGGCAGGATGCTGGAATTTGGCTGAGAGGCCCTCGAATGACATACAGTACTATAATCAAGGCAACAAAGCTTTCCTAAAAAAATGATCTTGTGTAAATCAGGGCAATATCATAGTTTTAAGAGATCCATCAATTCTCTTTCTTACATGTTCTAGATGGGTGGTTCCCAAACTTGGCTTACAGTAGAATCGTCTGGAGAAACGTTTGTAAGAAGACTCTTGCACACACATCCCAACTGTCCCTTGGAGACCTGTTATATAGCACGACTCAGTGACGAAGCAATTTGTGTGCATACACATACATATGTTAAATTTGGTTTATGTTAAGCTTCCCAGATGATTATTGTATGCAAAGGTAGTTTTGAGATTTGGGAAGGACTAGTGTAAGGTAAAACAACTGGCCTTTGAAGCTAACTCTAAGTTCCCAATATACTTCTAAGTGGCTATGTCCCCTTCCCTCTGGCTCATTTGCAGCATCCGGCCCTGGCACAGGACAGCCCTACTCGGAACCACGCAGCACGGCTAGGGCTCCAGGGCTTCCCCTCATCTCTTGCCCCAACACACAAAACAAAAGGCAACTGCATCCAAATGCCATCTACAGAGGCCTGTGAGTTTTGCCCCTGCCAACATCAGAGGTGGATACCACTTCAGAGTGCAGGGGGGACCAGAATGGCAGAAGAGCTTGGGTGGGACAACAGATAAGCTTATTAATGTGCCCAATCATTTCCTTTCAAAGAACATAAACTCAATAGAAACTTGCATAATGAAATACCATTTCCATTTTCTTGCATCTTTTTATGTTCTGATTCCTTGTTTAAGAGGGCACCTACCAATTAGAATGTGTAAAATCACACATGATGTCTGAGGAATTTTACAATAAAAAATAATTCATATTACATTTGTATGTGCTTAGGTCCAGTGTGAGATGTAATGCTGTTTCTTTACATTGGCAACTAGAGTGATATTGAATATTAGAACTCATTAGCGAACATATATGAAAAATATAAAAAAATACTTATGTTTACTAAATTATTTTTGACAGTGCATAAAAACTCGTAAATTTTTTTAATATAATCACCTTTCCAGTTTTTAATACCTTAGTCAGGGTTTGACAAACTATGACTTGCTGCCTGTTTTGGTAAATAAAGTTTTATTGGAACATAGCTTCTTTCTTGGTTTACTTTTTGTTGATGGCTATTTTAGTGTTAAAATAGCAAAGTTGAGTCACTCTGACTGTTCAAGGCAAAAATATATTTTCTCTGGCATTTTACAGAAGAATTTTGCTGACTCTGTTTTAAGTTGTTATTTCAAAAGAATGCAGAGTATGTGAAAATTTTAATGAAACAACATGTTTGCATTGAAATTAATTAAATACAATGCATTTTATGGAAAATATACTAACTAATGAACTATGTGGCTTTATTTTAATTCTCATCTAAACATTTCCAGAAGTAAAAGCTTACCCAGATCTGGACAAGAATAATTAAAGTAGATCCTTTTTAATAATATCCTGGATCCTATAAAAAAGATAGTTTTGCAAATTTGGGGGGCTGTCTTCTAAGTTTATTTAACAATTAGGTTTTTTATATAACCTTAAATATTTAAAAATATGTTATCTGGCCCCATTTGGACTCTTACCTGGAGAGTCAGCAGTTTACTTCTGAGCTCTGTTTCATCTCTTGCTCATACAAGGAAGTGCACTGTTGTGCAGGAGACAGACCCAGGAAGAGACAGTTATCAACTTCTGTCAATCTCAGAGAGCAAGGTGTCTAGATTGCCATGGCATTACCAACCAAGTATGATCTGCCCTCCTTTCCTGCTCCAATTCTGTATGGATCTTGAAATCAACCTCTGCAGACTGGAAACAGAAGGTAGAGAAAGAAGAAAATGGCTGGCTACGCCCCACACAGCTGACAGCCAAACTGTGTTAGGCCTGACTGGGGTGGAGGGAAGAAGCCTCAAATCAAATTTTGAGTTCTTATTTTTACCCGATATTGGGCATTTTAATTACTGAATTAAATCTCTATTATGCAATGTAAAATAAATGAACATTTTTTTGTTACTCATGAGTGACTAGGAAAGTAATGGGACCCCTCTGAATGAAATTAATGCAAGGCTGAGAGTCACAAATAAAAGCACTTTGTGATTAAGTCATGCTCAGGAAACCTACAGTTACATACAACTGTACTTTATAACTCCCAATGACTTTCAATAAAGTAGGCTGTCATACAGCGTTTGAGTCCAGACTCAGGACTGGACTCCCTATGCCTCAAAGAGGCAGAAAAACAGGGATGAACTTAGCCATAAAAGAGAATTGATATGAAGATTGAGTGAGTTGATATGTATACAGTGCTTAGAACAATGCCTGGTTCAGAGAAGTGAGCTTTGAGTGTTGCTATTTTTATTGCTATATTTTCAAATATTTATTTCAGTATAACCTATAACTTTTGTACAGTATACTATACCAATCTCAAGTACACAACTTGACGAGTTTTTACAGATGTATGTACTAAAATACTGAAATCAGCATATAAAATATTTCTTGTATCCCAGAAACCTCCTTATTCTCCTTCCCAGTCAATACGCTCCCCCAGAAAGGAAACTACTATTCTGATCTATCATCACTATAGTTGAGTCTTGCCTGTTGAATCTTCATGTAAATTAAATCTCATGGTATTGACTCTTTGGCTGTTGGTTACTTCTGCTCAATTTTTCTTCCGTGAGATCCTTCCTTTCTGCAGCAAGGAGAGAAGTCATTCATCTCATGATTTCATAGCTTTTCACAGCATAAATTATCACAGTTTTGTTATTGTTGTTGTTGTTGTTGTTGTTGTTGTTTACCCATTCTAATGTTGATGGGCCTGTATGGTATTTGTAATTCTCATCTATTATGAACAAAGTTGCTATAAACACACTTTTACATGTAGTTTGTGGCAAAAGCATTAGATTTCACCCAACATATACCAAATTCTGTTAAACCTACTGGGCCATACACTACGCATGTGTTAGTTTTTGTCAGAAACTTCCAGTTTACCTACTTGAATGTTCCAGTTTTTCCACAGTCTAATCAAAACCTGGATTGATAGTCTCTAATTCTAGCTGCTCTAGTACAAGTGGAGTGACATCTGAAGGGGGTTTTAATTTGCATTTCAGTTAGACAGGAAGACTGAAGACTTGATAAACATCAAATTCTAAAGAAAATCAAATATATTTATTGTTTACTTGGATATCCTTTTTAGTGAGGTGTCTGATCAAATTTTTGCCCTTTTGATTTTTTATTTTTCTGTTCTTTTCTTTTTGATACAGAGGGGTTCTTTTTCTACTCTGAATATGAATTCATTTTGCACATATATCGACTCAGTCAATGGCTTGCCTTTCAGATCATTAAAAAATGATCTCTTAAAAGTAAAAACTATCTTAGGGGCAGCTGGGTGCCTCAGTCTTTAAGTGTCGGAATCTTGATTTCAGCCCAGGTCATGATCTCAGTGTTCATGAGTTCCAGCTCCGCATTGGGCTCCATGCTGACAGTGCTGAGCCTGCTTAGGATTCTCTCTCTCACCCTCTCTCTCTGCCCCTCTCTCACTCCTGTGTTCTGTCTCCCTCTCTCAAAATAAGTAAACAAACAAACAAAAAAAAGAGTGAAAACTGTCTTCAATATTGACAAAGCCAAAGGTAGTAATCTTTGTTTTTATGGTTATTTCTTTAGTCTCCTATAAGAAATATTTTCCAGAGCACCTGGATGGCTCAGTCACTTAAGCGTCCATCTTTGGCTCATGTCATGATCACAGGGTTCGTGAGTTCGAGCCCTGAGTCGGCTCTGTGCTGACAGTTCAGAACCTGGATCCCACTTTAGATTCTGTGTCTCCCTCTCTATCTGTTCTTTCCCCTCTCACACTTTGTCTCACTGGCTCTCTCTCAAAAATAAAGAATTAAAAAAATTTTTAAGAAATATTTTCCTACTCTAAGGTCACAGAGATATACTTCTTTGTTTTTTACAGACATTTTGTTGTTTGAACTTTCACATTTAAATTTGTAATCTTCCTTAAATTTTAATTTTTTTTTCAACGTGTATTTATTTTTGGGACAGAGAGAGACAGAGCATGAACGGGGGAGGGGCAGAGAGAGAGAGGGAGACACAGAATCAGAAACAGGCTCCAGGCTCTGAGCCATCAGCCCAGAGCCCGACGCGGGGCTCGAACTCATGGACCGCGAGATCGTGACCTGGCTGAACTCGGACGCTTAACCGACTGTGCCACCCAGGCGCCCCTTTCTTAAATTTTATATATGGTGAGTTGAGGTCAAAGTTCATTTTTCAAGATTTATTTTTATATTCTTTTTTTTCTCCAAATGATTCATCACCATCATTTGAAGTGACCACCCTTGCTCCCATTGTATCATGTTGTATTTGTCATAATTCAGGTGACCATATATGTGTGACTCTCCTTCCAGGCTCTCTATTCTGTATCATTTATTTGTTTTTCTCATCTTCTAATAATCTCACCCTGTCTTTACATAAAGTAGTTCCATGGCAAACTTGATGACTGATAATTTAGATCTTCTATGTTCTTCAAAATTGCCTTGCATCTTTATATACATTTCAGAAAGAACTTTTCAACATCCACATGTACACATTATGTATGTACATACATGTACACATTTTGATTAGCATTGGGTTTAATTCACACAGCATTTCAGTCTGGGGTGAATCGATATGTTAAAAATATTGACTCTTCCAAAATGATGTTTCCACTGATTATGACTTCTCTAATTGCCCTCATCTATATTGCTTAATCTTTAGCATAATGGATTGCATATATTTCTTAGATTAGTATGTTTACTTTTTTATAGTATTATTAATGACATGATTTTTAAATATGTTTTCTGTTGATTGCTAACATATAGAGATACATTATGCCGAAATCCCCAGCAACTTTGCTAAAAATCCTTTTTATTTTATTATTATTATTTTTACCTGCACCTGTAGATGGGTCAGGTGTACCAATATGGTCTTTCCCTTGATCTTTTTTTTTTATGAAATTTATTGTCAAATTGGTTTCCATACAACACCCAGTGCTCATCCCAACAGGTGCCCTCCTCAATGCCCATCACCCACTTTCCCCTCCCTTCCACCCACCATCAACCCTCAGTTTATTCTCAGTTTTTAAGAGTCTCTTATGATTTGGCTCCCCCCACTCTCTTTTTTTTTTCCTTCACCTCCTTCTGTTAAGTTTCTCAGGATCCACATAAGAGTGAAAACATATGGTATCTGTCTTTCTCTGTATGGCTTATTTCACTTAGCATAACACTCCAGTTCCATCCATGTTGCTACAAAAGGCCATATTTCATTGTTTCCCACTGCTACATAGTATTCCATTGTGTATATAAACCACAATTTCTTTATCCATTCATCAGCTGATGGACATTTAGGCTCTTTCTATAATTTGGCTATTGTTGAAAGTGCTGCTATAAACATTGGGGTACAAGTGCCCCTATGCATCACCACTCCTGTATCCCTTGGGTAAATCCTAGCAGTGCTATTGCTGGGTCATAGGGTAGATCTATTTTTAATTTTCTGAGAAACCTCCACACTGTTTTCCATATTGGCTGCACCAGTTTGCATTCCCACCAACAGTGCCCTATGCATCAGTGCTCCTGTATCCCTTGGATAAATTCCTAGCAGTGCTATTGCTGGGTCATAGGGAAGGTCTATTTTTAATTTTCTGAGGAACCTCCACACTGCTTTCCAGAGTGGCTGCACCAGTTTGCATTCCCACCAACAGTGCAAGAGGGTTCCCGTTTCTCCACATCCTCTCCAGCATCTATAGTCTCCTGATTTGTTCATTTTGGCCACTCTGACTGGCGTGAGGTGATACCTGAGTGTGGTTTTGATTTGTTTTCCCTGATAAGGAGCGACGCTGAACATCTTTTCATGTGCCTGTTGGCCATCTGGATGTCTTCTTTAGAGAAGTGTCTATTCATGTTTTCTGCCCATTTCTTCACTGGGTTATTTGTTTTTCGGGTGTGGAGTTTGGTGAGTTCTTTATAAATTTTGGATACTAGCCCTTGGTACAATATGTCATTTGCAAATATCTTTTCCCATTCCGTTGGTTGCCTTTTAGTTTTGTTGATTGTTTCCTTTGCAGTGCAGAAGCTTTTTATCTTCATGAGGTCCCAATAGTTCATTTTTGCTTTTAATTCCTTTGCCTTTGGAGATGTGTCAAGTAAGAAATTCTTGTGGCTAAGCCGCTAAAAATCCTTTTTAATTAAAAAAATATTGTAGGGGTGCCTGGGTGGCGCAGTCGGTTAAGCGTCCGACTTCAGCCAGGTCACGATCTTGCGGTCCGGGAGTTCGAGCCCCGCATCAGGCTCTGGGCTGATGGCTCAGAGCTTGGAGCCTGTTTCCGATTCTGTGTCTCCCTCTCTCTCTGCCCCTCCCCCGTTCATGCTCTGTCTCTCTCTGTCCCAAAAATAAATAAAAACGTTGAAAAAAAAATTAAAAAAAATATTGTAGAGGGGCGCCTGGGTGGCGCAGTCGGTTAAGCGTCCGACTTCAGCCAGGTCACGATCTCGCGGTCTGGGAGTTCGAGCCCCGCGTCAGGCTCTGGGCTGATGGCTCAGAGCCTGGAGCCTGTTTCTGATTCTGTGTCTCCCTCTCTCTCTGGCCCTCCCCTGTTCATGCTCTTTCTCTCTCTGTCCCAAAAATAAATAAACGTTGAAAAAAAAATATTGTAGATTCTTTGAGATTTTATACATCACACAATTGTGTCTCCTGAAAATAATGAAAATTGTACTCCTTGTTCAATATTTATATGTTTTTTTACAGTCTTTTTATTTGGTCCGGAACTTCCAGCACTATATAATAGATGTGCTTATGGTGCACATTATTCTGTTTTTTTTTTCCAACCTGAAGAGGAAGAATTTTGATTCTTAAATTGTAGGTGTTTTATAGGATAAATTGTAGGTGTTTTATAGACACTCTTTAGCAGATTAAGTATATTTATTTTAATTCAGTTTTCAAATATGTTTCATCATAAATATACATTGAACTTACTGATTTTTAGAAAACCCTTTAACATAATCATATATATTTGTTCTGTATTTTGCTTGTATTCAGTTATAGGTTCACATATATCTATAAATTTCCCTGTGATCACTGTGAATGATACATTGCACAAGTTTTGGGACTTAGTGCTTGCTATTTTTATCTGGTACAATTTACAGGTTAGGAAATTGACATGAAGAAATGTTTAGCTCTTGCTTATAATTACCATTGTGCCTGTGTGTGTATGTGGCTGTCTCGTATAAATTTTGTACTTTATATTATAAAAACATTTTATAGTTGAGGTTGAAGTACTCAGAATAAAACTGATATGAGTATGAACTCATATCAACACATACCACACTTTTCTTTTTTATCAAAGAGAATATAACATAAGAAATGACTTAACTAGGTTTTACACTACAAAGGCAAAAATAAAACATGTAGGTATCAGAGATAATAACTACAACAGGCAGCTACCAGCTATTGGACTGGGGGGAAAGGGATGAAGTTAGGGTTATCAGAACTTAGAAGCTTGAGCAAAGGTTCTGCAGAGTTGTGCTGCAGAGAGCACATAGTTAAATTGGTGTCAGTATCTCAAGAATGTCAGAGGTAGGACCAAAGGACCTGGGCCTTAGCCTCTAAGGAAGGAGTGCCATCCATTGTTGCTAATATATCTGAGACTCATTCTGTGAGTGTGAAACTGTAAACATTACCTTCTATGTTTGAAAAAGTATCATTGCACATGTGATTAAGTTCAAGATCTTGAGATGGGGATACTTTCCTGGGCTACTTGGATGGGCCCTAAATGGAGTCATAAATGTCCTTACAAAGGAAAGGCAGAGAGAGATTACACACAAGCAGAAGTCGAAGAAGACTATGTGAGAATGAAAGCAGAAAGAGATGTGAAGATGCTGTTGGCTTTGAAAACGGAAGAAGGGGCTATGAGCCCAAGAGTAAGACTTCAAAATGCCAAGGTAACTGATTCTCCTCTAGATCCACTGGCTAGAGTGCAGCCATACCAACACCTTGGTTTCAGCCCAGTGAGACCATTTTGGGCTTCTGACCTCTAGAACAGTTAGAGAATAAATTTGTAGTATTTTAAGCCATTAAGTACATGGTTATTTGTTAAGAGCAGTGTATAAGAAACTAACACAATTTGTCTTAAAAAATGATAATTAATATGGAAATCGTTATCTTCTTGTTTTGAAGTCAACAGATTAATGAGTTGATCTTTCTAAAAATTATATAATGTAAAAGCAATACCATTTAAAGTTAAAAACATACGGAGAATGTAAATTGGTACAGCCACTATGGAAAACAACATGGAGGTTCCTCAAAAAATAGAACTACTATACAATCCAGTGGTCCCACTTCTGGGTATATATCTGAAGGAAATGAAAACAGGATCTTAAAGAGATATCCGCACTCCCATGTTTCTTGCAGCAATATTCACAATAAACAAGACATGGAGACTACATAAAAATCCATCAGTGGATGAATGGATAAAGAAGATATGATATATGCAATATTATTCTAATAATAACAATGATAATATCCCATTATATATAATAATATTATAATGGAATATTATTCAACCATAAGAAAGAGGGAAATCCTGCTGTTTCCAATGGATGGAACTTGAGGGTATTGTGTTAACTAAAGTAAGCCAGACAAAGGCAAATACTGCATGGTATCATGTATGTGTGGAATCTTTAAAAAAAAAAAAGGCAGAATCTCCTAGAAAAAGTAGAAAAATGGTTGTCAAGCACAGGTTGGAGGGGGCAGTGGGAGAAATAGGGAGAGGTTGATAAAAGGGTACAAACTTTCAGCTATAAGATGAATAAAGTCTGAGGATCTAATGTATAACACATGCTGACTATAGTTAACACTATATTATGTAATTGAAATTTACCAAGAGAGTAGAACTTAAATTTTCTCACACAAAGATAGACATGTCAGGTGTTGATGGATGTGTTAATTATCATGTGTGGGAAATCCTTTCACAACGTGTTTATGGACATCAAATAATCACTAGGTACACTTTAACTGTCCTATACTTTTATATGTCAATAATACCTCAGTAAAGGTGAAATGTTTAAAAAGCCAAACAGGAAATTGGGGCATCAATGGGTCATACATATCAGGGTCCCAGGAAAGATCCAGCAGATGCATTAATAGTCTGGCAGGTGGGTTATCAGGTTGCTGGTTTCAGATGGGCTTCACATATCTTTCCTTATGTTTGGTTAGAGATTGCAGGCTGTGGGCAGGGAGCCTGATTTTACTTCACTCCAACTGAGGATGCTTATCACCCTCTCTAACAGCAGGTCTGATGTCCTCCGTCTCCAACTGTCCTCTCTTTGCATAGACTCTCACTGTAAATGGTGATAGTAAGGCAACAGGCTCTGAGCTGGAGGACTGGGCTTAGAAGAACTGTCTACTTCCCACCTCTCTTTGGGGCCTGAAGTCCTCTCCTCATTACCCCATTTTCCTGAAAGGAGCCTGCCTGGGAATCCCCTGGCTTCTTTCTTTCTTTCTTTCTTTTCTTTCTTTTCTTTCTTTCTTTCTTTCTTTCTTTCTTTCTTTCTTTCTTTCTTTCTTTCTTTCTTTCTTTCTTTCTTTCTTTTCTTTCTTTCTCTTCCTTCCTTCCTTCCTTCCTTCTTTCTTTCTTTCTTGTTTTATTTATTTTGAGAGAGCGAGAGCGAGCGAGCATAAGCAAGGGAGGGGCAGAGAGAGGGAGAGATCAGCTTGGCTTGATGTGGGGCTCAAACTCATGAATGCTGAGATCATGAGCTCAGCAGATATCAAGAGTCAGACACTTAACCGACTAAGGCACCCAAGCGCCCAGGCCTCACCTGCTTTCTATGATCCATCTCAGACTTCTCTGCCTGCACCTGTAACGCTGACTTAAAGATTGCTGCTGCTTGCTAACCACAACATTCCCACACATTTTTTGTTGTTTTGTTTTTTAATGAATCCAGGTTTAACTTTATGCCAACAGCACCACTTATTACTGTTACTTTTTTAAAGTAAGTGCTTGAGGGGTGCCTGGGTGCTCAGTTGGTTAACTGTCCGAGTTCTGCTCAGGTCATGATCTCATGGTCATGATCTCATCGTTCATGAGTTCGAGCCCCATATGGGGCTCTGTGCTGACTGCTCAGAGCCTGGAGCCTGCTTCTCATTCTGGTTGTGTATGTGTCTCTCTCCCTCCCCCGCTCATGCTTTGACTCTCTCAAGAATAAATGAACATTAAATTTTTTTTAAGTAAGTGCTTGAGCAATTTTAAACCAGCCTGAACACATCAAAGTCCTCCTAGTTATATGTCTTTAAATTTGCTTCCAATTCTCATCAGTTGTCATGGCTGTAATCAGGGTATACAATCAAGCTTTTTGGATTCTGCTCTTTTTCCACTTGGTCTGAACTTTCTCCTGTATCCAATTGCCAACCACTGTGTTTGGAAGATCATCTTCTATTTTAAAAATAACTTTTTATTATAAAGTGTGTGTATATGTGTGTATGTGTGTATGTGCATACACATGTGTGTGTGGGTACACATACTTAAGTGAAGGTTTTACACAGAAATTAGCTCACCCTGTGAACATTTTAACTTGCATTTTTGCAGAATAATACACTGTGACTTTGTCTTAAAGTCATTAAACATCTTGTCTAATAATGATGGTTTCTTCTGGTGACTATCAGAACATCAATAATTAACAGACCCCTGAACTACCCTTGGGGAGCTGATTGGGTAAATTTGATGTGGGGATTAATAGTATCCTGTCATACGAATTTCTGATATTTTACTCATTCAATGTCATGTTGTTAAAAATGGAGGCTATTCTAAATGTTTTCCCATTATAAGTAAATATTGTTGTGTTTGCATACATGAGTTAATCATGGAAAAAATTTAAATATGTATAATTGATAAGTTTTTATATAAATCATTGTGTTACTTTTAAAATTTAAGGATTTTTCCTGGCTACTAAGGAAGGTTTGATAACCAGGGATTAATAAACAGAGTAGTTTGAGTTTTTTAAATTACAGGTCAAATAACTCAATTCAGAATTATCCCTTATAATTCTGAGTGACTATTCTCTCAATTAAATGTGGAGAAGTTGATTTGATATCAGCTATTATATGATACTTTTCTTTATAGGCTACCTACAATGTTGATATATTTTGTATTTTTCAGCAAGTATTTTTATTCTCAATTCTAATTTATAACAATTAAGATTAATTAACACATGTAATATAGTCATAGTGGCACTTGTGTCTTTTAAAGAATTTTTAAAAGTTTATTTGTCTTGTCAATTTTGGAAATAGGCATTATTTTTCCGAAGGTACAAAAAAGGAACAATTAGTCTAAATTTGAAAGGAAATTCACTCTGTTATTTTTAATACATACCTTAGAGTATATATTAGGTCATTGATTTAATTACATTCATATAATTAATAGTGGTGCAAAGTAAAGTCTAACATTATATTGCAGAACATAAAATCTGCCTGTATACAAAGAATGAAGAAAAAAGTTTTCCAAAGAGTATTTTATGAAATGTTAGCGTTTCTCCAAATTTAACATGTATTCTGAAGAAAGTGAGTTGTGTATTAAAAAAAGAGAGGGAATGCCATGTTAAATAATGTTACATGGACCTTTTAAATCAATAGTCTATTTGAATTCAGCAAAAATACATTATTATTGGGTTGAAAATTATCTATCCTACTATCACTCTGAAAAGTTGATGTCTCAGAAAAACTAAAAGGATATAAATGAACTATTGTGTGTCTATTTTTCATAGGCTTATTCATGCTTTTGTCAGGCATTTGTACTTTTATCTCATACCATTTTACAAGTTCAAAAGCATAGTTTTTATTTTTCTTTATTATTTATTGGCCAAATGTATGTTGTACCACCAAATAACCCTGTTATGCTGATATTTCGTGAAACTTGTTCCTAGTTTGTATTTTAAAAATATCTCATTTGTCACTATCCATTATTTTTCTGTGACAAAAGCATCCCATTACTTAATCTCTTACCTGTCATTATTTTTCCATGATAAAGGATTTTTTTGTTTGTTTCTTTGTTTGCCTGCTCATATCAAGATCTACCCCTACAAGTACTTACACACTTGCATTCTCTGCCCTGGATAATCTGAGTTATATGTTTGTTTTTTGATTGGTTTTTTGATGTTTAGTGAAATATTGTATGGTATTCCAGTTGTCCCAACTTCAGGGAGAAGGTCTAATGATGGCTGCTTTATGAAGTACTGACAAATATTTACAATATCTTTTTTTTTAATTTCATCTTGTTTACATTTTGTTTGAGGTAAGATTTCGTTTCTTCAAGATAAAATGTCTAACTGTGATATCAGGAATATAAATTACCCCAATTATTGATAACTGGATAAACTCAAGAGAAGTCCATGGAACTCCAGGTGCATATCACAATAGCAGCTCATGTCTGAAAGAGGGCTGCAATTGTTCCTCATCTTCCATGTCATTACTATGCTCAATGCCCATTAACCTGCAATCCTAGGCAAACTCATCGGGTAAGGAATTGACAGCCATCTATGGAATTGACAGGAGGAACCAATTGCCTGTGTAGAGGTCTGACCACGGAAAACTGACTACCAGGAATTCTTTCTTCTGGTTAGTAAATTTCCAGCTTAAACAGAACCTTCTTGTTGGGGAGTCTGGATATGAATGACACAGAGAAGTAGTCTACGTTAAAGTAGAACAGAAAGGATAAGATGCATGGAAACCCACAAGCAGAAGCTCTCAGGAGGAAATGGTGGTGGAAATGGTAGTAGTAAATTGCAATGGAGGTAGAAGCATCAACAAAGAAAAGCTGGTCCATGAGAACGGTGTAGTAGGTTGGCCTGTGGGACACAGCTGCTGCCTACG
This sequence comes from Prionailurus bengalensis, assembly GCF_016509475.1. Taxonomy (NCBI): domain Eukaryota; kingdom Metazoa; phylum Chordata; class Mammalia; order Carnivora; family Felidae; genus Prionailurus; species Prionailurus bengalensis. Next base: position 201,911,381 of record NC_057343.1, read on the forward strand.
AGTCTCTATTTCCTTGCATCCCCATGTATTCCTCCAGTTCATCCCACAGTAAGTCGAACATCCATCTTTTTCTTGAAATCTGAAAGAGCCCTGCTAAATACTGGACATAAAATTACAATGTTTTATTCTGAAAAAAAATCTACAACACTTTGAGCAGTTGAAATAATTGAAGTGAATATATACATAACCTTGCCTCTGTCCACCAGCTAATCTTTTGACAATTATTTGTTGATCCTTAAGAGACATTTGAAAAGCAATCTCAGCCTTATGAATGGCCAAACTCAGTTTTCAGTATAGTTTAAATTAGCATTGAAAGAGGCATTAAACTTTCAAAATAAGGATGTTTCAAACAGATCTGATTAACTACATTTCATTGATCCCTGTAGATGTTGATGAAGGCACAGCAAGATAATTGCTAGCACTATAATAAATGGTGTGTTTTTATTATGTTCATTCTTAGGAATCATCGTGTCAAATCTAATCTTATAATAACAATTATAATGCTATTAGGAGTAGAGAAAGACTCCTGAAAAAAATAGGCTGCCACTAAATTGGTTAGTGTTCTAATGTATAGTAATTTTGTAGCTCTTAGCTTAGAATTTCTTTGTTATCACATTTGTGTCTTGACCTGAAGGACATAGATTTGGTCTGAACACCAAATGACATAAAAAGATGTTAAAGGATTTTTATTCTTAACATGGCAAAAAGGCACCATATTTCTTGAATTAAGGTCTCATTTTCAATCTCAGGGGATTTTCTTTGTGAAACATGTACTAGATGGAAAAATGTTAATTGAATCTTCTCATTTACACCTTCCATCTGTTTTCATTCCAGCTGTGTATCCTTAGATACTTGAGAAGCCAGCCAGGTTTGCACTTAATGGTTTTAACTGATTGCAATTGTAATTTAATCAAACTGTTACAAATCAAAGAAAAATGTGAATAAATATTATACACTTTTTATTAAATGTACAAAATAATGATTCTATCTTCTTTGGTCTAATTCCTTATGAAAATATCCCATGTAGCATATCCACTTTTTCTTCTGTAGATTATTTGAAGAGTCATAGGGCATAGACCATTTATATTAACCATATAAATCAAGGTTTCCTAACATTGGTACTATTGATATTTGGGATTCAATATGTCTTTTGTTGTTGTATGCCTTGCAGGATATTTAACGGTATCCCTGGCTCTCTATTCACTATAAGACCCAACACCCCAGTCATGATAATCAAAAAATGTCTCCAGACTTTGCCAAATGCCCTTTGGGAGGCAAAGTCATCCTGATTGAAAATTACTGATATAATAATTAAAAGTATTATACAAGATTATTTTAGATACTCCAATAGCTCCAAATGATGTGATGATATTTGATAAGACAGCCCAATAGAAACTCACCAATTTAGTGTTTGATTGTTTTCTAGAATGCCTAGCATTGCCAAAAGGAAGTAAATCTCTCACTGGTCTTTTTACAGCCTTAATTTCACTATACTATAAATGTTTCACTATCCTCATAAAAATATTCAGATTTATCTACCACTTTGAGTACATAAATGAGGACATAGAAATATTCTGTCAAAATAGTATGAATCATTGTTTGGTCTAATACCTTCCATATAGTGGGCATTCCATAAATATCTGTTGACTATGAATGAATGGCCATAGTTCTAACTAGGCCTTGAAATAACAAAAACCAATTACATGTAATAGAAAAAAATGAAAGAGGGAGCAGCTTATTAAAAAGTATGTACAAGGGACGCCTGGGTGGCTCAGTCGGTTAAGTGTCCAACTTCAGCTCAGGTCATGGTCTCGTGGTTCATGAGTTTGAACCCTGCATCAGGCTCTGTGCTGACAGCTCAGAGCCTGCTTCAGATTCTGTGTCTCCTTCTCTCTCTGCCCCTCCCCTCTTCTCTTCTCTCTCTCTCTCTCTCTCTCCTTCTCTCTCAAAAATAAATAAACATTAAAAAAATTTTTTAAAGTATGTACAAAATTTACAGATCAAAATATTAGCAAGGAAACAAGAATGAACAAGAAAATTTTATCCCATAGGTGCTCAAACAAGAAGAAATATGACAGCTTCCTCTTTGGACAAAATATAAAACTTACATTGGGATTCCCAGAAGAATCCCATTAACCATTTCTCAGTTTGTGTGCATTTACTTTTTTTAAAATTATTTGCTGTTACCAAATGAGCTTAAGTGAACATTCTGTTACTTATGTTTGGCATGATGTAAGATAAATTATTAGAGTTAAAAAGCTGGGTTAAGGGCACACACAATTCCAGTTTTGATATTCCCAAATCACCAGTCCTAAAAATAGTGTCTGTTTTTCCACACCTTCACAACACTACATAACTATATTCATGTTCTTGAATCTTTTAGGAACAAATGATAGCTAATTACACACACACACACACACAGTAACACACACACACACACACACAGTGTCAGATGTCAGATTTTACATTAGGACTAGAGATATAATGATAAAGCAAAAAATGCAAATTCCTCCCCACATGGAGCTTATAGTATTGTGTTTGAAATTTGTTTTTTCCTTAAAAAAGTTAGTGTCTTTTTATATTGTAATTTTGATGAATTTTCTGAGTTTCATAGTCAAATGATTTGCAAATTTTGCTCTGGAATGTTTGCTTCTTAATGAATTTAGGAGATTTATATACATTATAGGTGTTAACTCTCTAAGTGACACACACACACACACACACACACACACGTGTGTGTGTGTGTGTGTGTGTATAACATGTATTTTTTTTCCTCCATATAAAAGCCTTTCCTCTGTATTGTCTATATTGCCTACACTAGGCCACTTAACCCTCAGATTGTGTGCCTGTCTCTTAAGGCATTGTATTTGGGGAACAGCTAATTGAAGAAAGCTGCTTTGGGGGAAGGCTCATCTTTGAGGAGATGGCATTAGATCTGAGAAGTAAGGAATAACAATGCCTAAACTATGGAATGAGCTGGGAAAAGTCCATTCCAGAAGGAGGAAAAACAGTACAGGAGATCTCTGCCTTCCTATTTCTTTATAAGGACACAAGCATACAGTAAAATGATGCATAAAGAAATGAAAAAAAGAAAAAAAAAGACACCCAGATTGTGTTAGGAAAGAATCAGGACGCTTCTCTAGGGAGGCAGGCAAAGGTGAATAATTGCATATCCCAGATAACAGGATGTTCCAGGAGGTCTTCTTTGAAAAGATAGCATTTAAACTTGTCCTAAACAACAACAACAACAACAACCCTGAAAACTAGTCAGACACAAAAGTGGGTAAAAGAGGAAAAGGTGAAAAAGCTGGAGCATGGGCCTGAGGTGATAAAGTGCCTGGCACTTTCTAAGAAATAAGGGCACAGGGAACACTCAGGGGAAGGAGATACCAGGTCTAGAAACCACATCTTGAAGGGCCTTTAGAATATTGTATAAAATTTATTTACATGCTCTTCTTCAGAAATAGGAAGTCTCTGAATCTATTTAAACATAACTCTTACATGTTGTAGGGTATTTACACCTACTTTTCTCTTTGCCCGGAACTCTTTCCTCCCAGCTTTCATAGTTCATCCTGAACTTTATTGCGTAGTCAAATGTCAAACTCCCAGTAAAGCCATCTCCCTCTACCTGATTAAAAATTGAGCACCACAATTTCTCATTCCCCTTCTATACTTTTTTTTCCTTCTTAGCACTTTTAATTATCTAAACTATAAATATTTTACTAACATTTCTTATTTATTTTGTGTTTGCCCCATTAGGACATGGCTCTATGAAGTCAGGGATTTTTTGTCTATTCTGTTCAATACTGTGTCCCCTATACCTAGAACAATGACAGGCACATAATGAATGCCCCTGTTATGGACTGAATATCTGTGTTCCCCTAAAAGTCTTACGTTGAAACCCCATCCCCCAATATTATGGTATAAGGAGGCAGAATCTTTGGGGAGGTCATTAAGATTAGATGAGATTATAAAAGGGAAGCCCCCTGAATGGGATTAGCGCCTTTGTAAATCAGGATATAGCTTGCTTCCTCTCTGCTCTGTGCAGAAGTTGGCAATCTGCGATCTGGAAGAGGGCTCTCACCAGAACGTGGCTATCTATACTGGTTCCCTGAGCTCAGATTTGAAGCATCCAACACTGTAAGAAATAAATTGTATAAACCACTTAGTTTATGGTATTTTGTTACAGTAGTTTGAACTAAGACATTCCCAGTAACTATTTCTTGAATTAACGAAGGGTGAACAATATTCAACCAGGAAAAATAGACATAATTTGCATCAGTCCATGAAAGGAATCTGAATGAATGGGATGATAAAGTATCTAAAGGTTTAGTCATGAATTCAAAATAGGGGAAGAGTAAGTGGGAGGGATTAAGGATAATTGCCTGATTTTGCTTGGTGATGCCTTTCATTAGAGAGACAGACAGACAGACAGACAGACTCAGGAAGGCTCTTGTGTCAGTCAGGCATTGTTCAGCCAGAGCATGGTAAATGGTCACTACACTGTGCAAGCGCATTGTATTAATTTATACCTTGAAAGCATTTCCCACTGTTTAGAGAAGTTGTAATCCAGGCATACATTTTATTTAATGTAGCCTTTTATATATGAAAATCCTAGGTCTGTCTCTTAAATATCTATTGTTCATGTTGATTATAATCAGAACTCTCAATACTGGCGAAATGTTACCTTTCCGTCTTTTAAATCCCAATAAAGAATGCATATTTTCAAGGTGTTGAAGTACTGGGTGTTTCATGTATCATTTCTCACAATCAAACCCAGTGAAGGGATTTGCCACAAAGGAAAAAGCAATTGCACACAAAAGGAACTATTTTCTTTCAAGTTGAATTTCATCGTGAAAATGGGGAATTTTGCCTCAGGAAAATATGTGGGCTTCTGTATTCAGTCCCATTTTAGACAGCAAATGTTGTCTTTGTGAACTAATTATAGGCATTTACCATAATAAGTTAGCTTTCTGTTTTTTCCAAGTTCTAAGTCATGAATTTAAAAAGTGCATTTTTTGTTAAGTGAAGTAAGGGTGTGTCTGTGGCTTACAAGAAATAACTAGTTATTATATTTACAAAATAACCAAGCATTTCCACTTTTCAGAGCCTATTCTTACCTGTTCTTCTCATATTTCTATCATAAGACAAGTGCCACACTTGAATAAGTGCATGAGCTCTGTCTTACTAAGAGAACAACATTGTACACAGGTTGATTGGAGATATTCCTCAAGCCATGATTATTCTGATTAAAATACCATAAACCGGGGCGCCTGGGTGGCGCAGTCGGTTAAGCGTCCGACTTCAGCCAGGTCACGATCTCGCAGTCCGTGGGTTCGAGCCCCGCGTCGGGCTCTGGGCTGATGGCTCAGAGCTTGGAGGCTGTTTCTGATTCTGTGTCTCCCTCTCTCTCTGCCCCTCCCCCACTCATGCTCTGTCTCTCTCTGTCCCAAAAATAAATAAAAAAAAAAACGTTGAAAAAAAAAATTTTTAAATACCATAAACCTTCTCATAATAGGGCATGGTATTTCAGACCTCTTAGAAATGGTCTCTACCTTAGAAATGGTCTCTACCTGATCGTCTTCCCCACGTTCCTTTCGAGCATGTTGACACATTCCACAAATATCTATATTGTTGCACATTCCTCAAGACTGGTTTCTTCTTTTATTCACTTTTTCTATTTAAATTCTATCAATATCTTAGAAGACCTTAACACTAAACACACCCTTTCTTCCCACACATTTTTTTTTAATTTTGACTATTTGATTTCAACCTTGTTTTTAACTTCTCTGTCATTCCAAGATAGCCATATTTTTCAATAAATATGTCATTGGGTTTACTAATATATTCGCCACTCTGATCTCCATTATTGTTGCACCTCAACCTCCTCCTGCATTCCAGATTTAATTTCATTTTGGCCAAAATGCATCCTTTGTCATCAAGTAGCAAATTTACAGTCTTTGTATGTTTAAGAATGTATTTATTTTACTCTCACAATTGAATGATACAGTTTCTGGGTTTATAATCTTAGTTTTAAGATTATTTCTCTGCTGTGTTTGAAAGATATACAATTATCTCTTTGTCATTTGCTGCTAACAAGAGGTCTGCTTTCAGTCTGATTGTTACTCTTTTGTACACAATATATCTTCTCTCTAGTATCTCACTGAGGATTTCATATTTTGCTTTAAGTTTTTATAGCTTCACTGTCCAATCTAAGTCTAAATGTGTTTTATTTTGCCATTCTGGACATGACATGTCCCTCAAAAAAAATATCCAGTCAATATTGATTCATCTGTGTTCTTTCTATTCTCTTCTTTTAGAATTCATGCTCTTCATGTTAATGCTGTTAAGAAGTATTTTTCAATTCATTAATTCTCTCTCCTTGACCGGATCTTTGAGCTGTTAAACTTTAGGTCTGTCTGCTCTTTTCATTTCAGGAATTTCTATGTGTTTGTGTTATCAAATCTACTCATTTGTTTATGTTTTCAAATCTGCCTGTTTGTTTTTTTTTTCCTTTACAGTCTATTCTTTTTCTATTGTTTGAATATTTTCAAATGAATTTTTGGAAATTTTCTTCCAAATAATTTCACATTTTTGTTCTTTCTGCATATATGATCATGTTGGTTTCTCCTATTATCTCCCTCCCACTGCTGTTCATATCTCTTAATTTTTTAAATGTTATTTTATTTTGAGTTCATCAAAGGTTGTCTTCCTCCAGGGACTCCCTTGCCATGGATAATTGAATCCCACTACTCTAATGAGTCCTTCATCTTTAACACCATTCTCTATTATTTGTCTGGGACCAGATTTTTCTTGATTTACTTTAAAATTTAAACTTCATTCATTTCCTTATTTGATTACCATGTTCCTACCAAGCGATATTTTGTTTGTTTCTGCTGGGTCTTCATAGATGTTTCTGAGTCAGGAACAATTTTGTGATTTTCCCTTTTGCTTCATAGTTAGTAAAAACCTGAAGGCTATACCACTAGAAGATACAAGCAACTAGTTTCTACCCACTGTTCCAGATGCACATTCTAGAGCTTTCCTAAACTGATCAGTAGAGATTTTCTAATTCTTGTTTTTTGGTTGGACATCCAACCTTTCTAGATCCTGGCTTTATACATATAGCAAATTTTCAGCTTGTCTCTCAAAGACATAGTTCTCATCTCAATTTTCAAAGCTCTTTTAAACCCAATATGTTGTTCCAATGCACAAAGAAGTGTTTGGCTTCAGCTCCAATTCCTATATCAAATTCAATTTCGGTCTGACTTTTGGCCTTCGGTTTTCGTGGTTTGTTTTGTTTTTTGGTTCCTAGGATGTTTCATTTTTTGCTTTTGAATTCAGCTATATTCAACTTTGTCATTATATTGCATCCAGTATTTCTATGCATTTAACAGGTCAGAAGATCTGGGAGATCTGCACTACCTCACTCCGGCCGATTTACCAGAAGTCCTTAGTTGTTTTCTACTAGCTCCTTCTCTGTTTACTAGAATGCACTATCCAGAATTATTACCAGTATTCTTGAGATCACCTTAACTGACTCAAATCATTATGAGTTCTGTCTGAAACTCTTCTTTCTCATTAATCTAAGATTTTTCTGAATATACAAACACCTTAAACCTCATGGTTTTGACACCATTCCAATATGGAAAAACAGAACTAAAATTTATTCCAAATCTCCTCATTCTCCCTGTTTCTAGATGTGTTGTTGTCACACTGCCAAATCCATGCATAATTTTGATTATTTTGGATCTAGCTAACCATAACCATCAATACAGTGTTTCTCTCTAGTAAGCTGAATCCGCTCTCACACAGTCTATTTATAACTACACTTCTTTTTTTTTTATTTTTTAATGTTTATTTATTGTTGAGAGAGAGAGAGAGAGAGAGAGAGAGAGAGAGAGAGAGAATGAGTGGGGGAGGGGCAGAGAGAGAGGGAGACACAGAATCTGAAGCAGGCTCCAGGCTCAAACTCATGACTGTGAGATCATGACCTGAGCCGAAGTCACACGCTTAACTGACTGAGCCACCCAGTTCCACTCCACTTCTTTTCTTAACAGCAATCATTTACACCTTCATGTGTTGTGTGTAGCTCTCCTTTGCACACATTTGATCCTGCTCTTCTGCTCAGTCATTTTCTACCCAGTCCAATGTTCTTGCACTTATTTGCCTTTCCTGCTTTTGACTGTCTGCTTCCTTCTTCTCTGTAACATTAGTGCTGCCTGTGTCTTTCCTGCAAAGTACAATAACTCTGTTCTCTGTACCTAAGATTGACAGTGACAGAGTTAGGTTTATCTGTCCCATTTATGTATCCACAACAAGGATTTCTTGAATCTTGATGTGAGGTTTCTTGAATTTAGATGAAAAATTTTATTATAGAGCCTGATCTACAATGAGAAACCCAAACACGAAGAGAAGTATTGATTTTAGAATTCCTTTTCAGGAGGCACTTGGGTGGCTCAGTTGGTTGAGTGTCTGACTTCAGCATAGGTCATGATCTCTCATTCCTGAGTTCGAGCCCTGTGTTGGGCTCTGTGCTGACAGCTCAGAGCCTGCAGCCTCCTTCATATTCTGTGTCTCCCTCTCTCTCTCTCTCTCTCTCTCTCTCTCTGCCCCTCCCCCACTCATGCTCTCTCTCTGAAAGATAAACAAACATTAAAAAATAAATTAATTAATTAAATAAAATTTCTTTTCAGAGAAATTATGAGGAGGCAAAAGTCCCTAAGTAGTAAAAGCAGGAAATGGGAATGTACAGAATCTGAAGAGACTGTTGGTCTTGTCTCATGACACTTTGCATTTGGATAGTACCCTCCTAAAATTAGAGACTTCACACTCTGTATTAAACCATTTTTTTGTTGTTGTTGTTTTTTTAAATTTTTTTTTCAACGTTTTTATTTATTTTTGGGACAGAGAGAGACAGAGCATGAACGGGGGAGGGGCAGAGAGAGAGGGAGACACAGAATCGGAAACAGGCTCCAGGCTCAGAGCCATCAGCCCAGAGCCCGACGCGGGGCTCGAACTCACGGACCGCGAGATCGTGACCTGGCTGAAGTCGGACGCTTAACCGACTGCGCCACCCAGGCGCCCCAAACCATTTTTTAAAATTCTTTACATAAATAGCTATTCTTGCAATGCACGTTGTTTACCTCCACCAATATCTCTAAAATGCTGGCTGCCTAATTTAACTCGGGGATAGCTTTGAGTTCTCCCCACTCTGAGCACTTAATGTACATATGTCCTATTTTCTGACAAAGTGTGAAAATTAGAAAGTCATTACACTTATTTTATTTTATTGGGAATTACATCCCCTCATTTTGATAAGGATAAAAATAAATAACCCTTTGGCCAGTGACATGATTGTCTCCAGAAGTACAATAGATAATGCTGTCAACTAACCTACTCCCAAAGGCAGCTGCTCAGAGGATGTGCCTTTTAGTCATGTTACATTTGATAGATTTCATGGCATGCTTTGATATAATTTGTTTCAGGATACATTTCCAATTTACTGGCACTGCAACAAGAGCACAAATAATTGTCATTTAGCAATAGTAGTTATTTCCTGTAAGTTTTACCGCTTCCCTTCTTTCCAGGATTTATGTAAATGATTAAGATACATTGATAGTAGACTTAGATGAATTCTGAGTTTGAGTAAGGATCTATACTTGTGCTACTTCTCCAGTCCTAGAAGCACTTAATTACAGCTACTTTGCACAAGCCACTGTGAGAGGCTGGTGGAATATGGTAGACACAGTAAACAGTGACTAAAGAAGGTTGTTTCTTTCAAGAGGTTCACTTTAATTCAGAGTTTTGTATATATTTTTAAACAATTACATTCAAATGACTCATGCTAGGAGGAATAGAGCTGATCTTTTGTGGTGGAAACTATTACTCGTAAGTTTAATAATGCACAACAACATTGCAATACATTGAGGATTTTACTATTTGGGAATTTTCAGTCAATCGTATCATTTAATTTCCATGCCATACCCGTGTGCAGATGGAGAAATTAGGCATGAAGTCAACTCATTCATCCACCTAGCAAGTGGCAACGTATTTTATCACTCCCTGTGAAGCTCCATCTCTAATATCTGATTAAATTAGTTGGTTATCAGGGCAGCCGTGTCTGTTAGGCTGTTGGCCAGCTCCAGCACTTACTTAATGTGTAACTTAGGCAAGTCGCTTGACCTATCTTGGCCTCAGTTTTACCATCTATTTTAAAAAATGATCATCACCTGCCTACTTCCTAGGATTCTCACAAGAATCAAGTGAATCGTACATGTTAAACATTTGTCACTTACCTATGGTGAATGTCTAATAATTTTTAGTTAGAATGTTACTTTTTACTACTACTGCTATTAATATATACCAAGACAGATTTGAGGTATACTAGGTCTAACATCAGGAGAACTTTCTGACAAGTAGATTTGTACACTGTGAAGATTAGTGACTTCACAATGTCCTGTTCTTCTTATCACTAGACACTTGTATTTCTAATTTTGCATAAGACTGTTATCTCACTGTACCTGTAGGGAAGTGTTGAGATATTCATTGATTCATTCACAACATTTAATGAGTTTCCCTATGTGCCAGTTACTGAGATAAATGCTATGAGAAAAAATGACAAGTTAGACACAGCCTATATTTTCAAGAAGCTTATTATCTACTGGAGAGAGATTAGAATATGGCCAGTTAGAACCAGCACAATTAGAATATGATGGAGATAAGGATTATGTTAAGGGTATAGTCATGACTTTATTCCAGAATATAAGAATCATAAGGGCAGGGGTGTTGTCATGTTCACAGCTGAGCCCCCAATACTTAGGACGGTACCTTGCACGTGGCAGGCACTCAATAAAAATATGACAAAGAATGAGTGCTATAAGAAAAATGCCAAGCTAAATGAAGGGGTAGGAGGAGGCTTTTTTGACTGGGTGACAAATAGCAATTAGGTCAAGAGGAGGATGAAAATTATTCCAGGAAGTATTTATCAATTGCAGAAAGCCCTGGAATAGAATAGTTACACATAGTTTTAAGAAAATGTAAGTAGTTCACAATGGCAGGAGCTTAGCTCTGGGCAGGTGGTGTGGTGGGGAGAGGGAGAGAAAAAGATCCTGGGAGCCCAGCACATTCTTAATTAGGAATCTGTGGCTCAATGAGGAAATATGCAAGCTTATCAGCAGCAAAGTGATAAAACTGGGCTTACCTGACAGACAAAACAGTATAGCTTCAGTGTGGAGAGTAGTTGAGATAGACAAAGGGGAAATGGAAGGAAATGATGAATTAAATATAAATTTTTCAGGGCACCTGGGTGGCTCAGTCAGTTGAGCATCCAACTTCTGCTCAGGTCATGATCTCACAGTTCATGAGTTCAAGCCCTGTGTTGGGCTCTGTGCTGACAGCTCAGAGCCTGGAGCCCGTTTCAGATTCTGTGCCCTTCTCTCACTCTGCCCTCTTCCCTGCTGGTGCTCTGTCTCTCTCACTCTCAAGAATAAATAAAAATTAAAAAATATATAAATTTTCTACAGCCTTCATATAGATCATTTTAGCATAATTTTTGGGTTAAATTTAAATATTTTTCACTAGGAAGCCCTTCATGACATATTCATACTTAGTTTTTACAACACTTAGCTGAGCGTAATGTTAGAAACAGACATGTAGAAACAGAAGGTAAAAAAGCTGTTGAGTCTTTTATTGTGTTGATACATGCTATAAAATTCAGTATGGGATTTCATAATCTGACTAAGAAACACTACATATTCAATTAAGGAGAGGCAGTGGATACTTGTTATTGAAAACCAACACAGTGAAATACACTTCACCCTTCAAAAATTCACTAGAAAACTCTCCTGATTATTACTTAATTACAGAAATTGAGCTGAAAATTTTGGATATGCATTTCTGAAAATGAAGCGTTTTTCTTTTTTTTAAGGTTTATGTATTTTGAAAGAGGAAGAGGAAGAGAGACAGAAACAGAGACAGAGAGAGACAGAGAGAATGTGTGGGGGAGGGTCAGGGAATGAGAGACAAAATTCCAAGCAGTCTCCACACTGTTAGCGCAGAGCCCAATGTGAGGCTCTATCTCATGAACCGAACTGCAAGATCATGACCTGAGCTGAAACCAAGGGCCAGACGCTTAATCAACTGAGCCACCCAGGTACCCCTAAACATTTTCTATTTTAGTGGCAACAGCAGAATTTCACAAAGATGTTGCTTTTTCAAACAATTTCAGCTTTAATGACTAAGAATTGTTATCTCTACTTTGAATCTCAACATTTGATACCTGGGTCCCTCTTAAGTCTTAAAATAGAAAGTTTTGTGGGATTGGTTTTACACCATCACTCAATATAAAGCATATACCCTCTTTCATATTTTGATTTGATTGAATTTTTTGACATCTAAGGATTTTAGCTGATTGAAATGTTTCCAATCTGTTAAAAGTGAAAAAGACATTTTGATGCTTCTATTATTAACATCCTGGTTCCTAAAATTCAATTTTGTAACTGGAGGGGGGGGGGGCAGGTCCAAATATTAATTAAAAAGAATTTTGAGTGCTACAGTTTTCACCTGACTGGAGCAGGTTCACACAGCATCTTTCTCCGAGGAACAATTTTCTTAGTAATGTATCTGCATACTGTTGTCACTCTAAATTTGAAAGAAGGAATTTGGAACATATGTATACTGTATACCATTTTTTGTATTATGATATCCTACCAGCAAATGCATGATACCTGAAGAAATGTGTTTCCTCTGGGGCCATATATTTTTAAATAATACAATTCTAGTAATTAACCCTTTTCTCAACTAGCAGGATTATATAATGATCACGGAAAATATAGAAAATAAAAATGTGCATATCCAAATCACACATAGATGATGAGTACTCCAGTTAAATGGTTTTTCAATCTAGGAATCAGGGGATTTTAAGTGAATATTAAATTCTAGAAAAATTCATAGTGCTATAGTCCAACTTTGTATACATAGTCTCCATTCATGTGCTTTGGGAATTAAATAGAAGGGGAAGTTCCAGGTATTTATTCCATACTTCATATCTTCACTACTTTGCATGCTTGGCATAAATTCTTTGGTCACAGTGTGTACTCCTCTTTACATGTTGGTCATTTTGGTTTGCTAATATTTTGTTGAGGATTTTTAAAGACATGTTTATTTATTTTTGAGAGAGAGAGAGAGAGAGAGAGAGAGAGAATGAGTCGGGGAGGGGCAGAAGGAGAGGGAGACACAGAATCTGAGTCAGGCTCCAGGCTTCTGAGCTGTCAGCATAGAGCCGGATGCTGGGCTCGAACTCATGAACTGTGAGATCATGACCTGAGCCAAGTTGGCTGCTTAACCAACTGAACCACCCAGGCACCCCTTGTTGAGGATTTTTTGTTCTATATTCTTATTTTTTTGTTTTGTTTTTTTTTGAACTTTGATAAATTATTTTTAATTTTTGTCTCTAAATATAATTTATTGTCAAGTTAGCTAACATACAGTGTATACATTGTGCTCTTGGTTTCAGGAGTAGATTCCCATGATTCATCGCTTACATGCAACACCCAGTGCTCATCCCAACAAAGTGCCATCCTCCATTCCCATCACCCATTTTCCCCTCTCCCCCATTCCCCCCATCAACCCTCAGTTTTTTCTCTGTATTTACGAGCCTCTTATGATTTGCCTCCCTTTCTGTTTGAAACTATTTTTCCCCTTCCCTTCCCCCATGGTCTTCTGTTAAGTTTCTCAAATTCCACACATAAGTGAAAACATACGATATCTGTCTTTCTCTGACTGACCTATTTCACTTAACATAGTGCCCTCCAGTTCCATCCATGTTGTTGCAAATGGCAAGATTTCATTCTTTCTCATTGCCAAATAGTATTCCATCATATATATAAACTACATCTTCTTTATCCATTCATCAGTTGATGCAAATTTGGGCTCTTTCCATAATTTGTCTATTGTTGATAGCACTGCTATAAACATTGGAGGTACATGTGCCCAGTGAATCAGCCCTCCTGTAACCTTTGGATAAATTCCTAATAGTGCTATTGCTGGGTCATAGGGTTGTTCTATTTTTAATTTTTTGAGGAACCTCCACACTCTTTTCCAGAGTGGCTGCACCAGTTTGTATTCCCACCAACAGTGTAAGAGGGTTCCTATTTCTCCACATCCTCGCCAGTATCTGTTGTTTCCTGAGTTGTTCATTTTAGCCACTCTGACCAGTGTGAAGTGGTATCTCAATGTGTTTTGGTTTGTATTTTCCTGATGATGAGTGATGTTGAACATCTTTTCATGTGTCTGTTGGGAATCTGGATATCATCTTTGGAAAAGTGTCTATTCATGTCTTTTGCCCATTTCTTCACTGAATTATTTGTTTTTCAGGTCCTGAGTTTGGTAAATTCTTTATAGATTTTGAATACTAACCTTTATATGATATATCATTTGCAAATATCTTCTCCCATTCCATCAGTGCCTTTTAGTTTTGTTGATTGTTTCCTTTGCTCTGCAGATTTTAATCTTGATGAGGTCCCAATAGTTCATTTTTGCTTTTATTTCCCTTGCCTTCAGAGACGTGTTGAGTAAGAAGTTGCTGTGGTTGGGGCCAAAGAGATTGTTGCCTGTTTTATCCTCTAAGGTTTTGATGGTTTGCTATCTCACATTTAAATCTTTCATGTATGCCAACAAACTGGACAACCTGGAAGAAATGGACAAATTCCTAGACACGCACACACTACCAAAACTCCAACAGGAAGAAATACAAAATTTGAATGGACCCATAACCAGCAAAGAAATTGAATCAGTTATCAAAAATATCCCAACAAATAAGAGTCCTAGGCCAAATGGCTTTCCAGGTGATTTCTACTAGACATTTAAAGCAGAGTTAATACCTATCTTTCTCAAGCTGTTCTAAAAAATAGAAATGAAAGGAAAGCTTCCAGACTTATTCTATGAAGCCAGCATTACCTTGATTCCCAAACTAGACAGAGACCCCACTAAAAAGGAGAATTACAGGCCAATATCCCTGATTAACATGAATGCAAAAATTTTCAACAAGATACTAGCAAATCGAATTCAACAGTATATTAAAAGAATTATTCACCATGATCAAATGGGATTCATTCCTGGGCTGCAGGGCTGGTTCAATATTCACAAATCAATCAATGTGATACATCACATTAATAGAAGAAAGGATAAGAACCATATGATCCTGTCCATAGATGCAGAAAAAGCATTTGACAAAATACATCATCTTTCCTAATAAAAACCCTCAAGAAAGTCGAGGTAGAAGGAACATAACATCATAAAAGTCATGTATGAAAGGCCCACAGCTAATGTTATCTTCAATGGGGAAAAACTGAGAGCTTTCCCCCTGAGATCGAGGACATGACAGGGATGTCCATCTCACCACTGTTGTTTAACATAGTGTTGGAAATCCTAGCCTCAGCAAACAGACAACAAAATGAAATAAAGGGCATCTAAATTGGCAAAGTAGAAGTCAAACTTTCACTTTTTGCAGATGACATGATACTCTACATGGAACACCCGAAAAACCCCACCAAAAAGCTGCTATAACTGATACATGAATCCAGCAAAGTCACAGGATATAAAATCAATGTACAGAAATTGGTTGCATTTCTATACACCAATAATGAAGCAACAGAAAGAGAAATCAAGAAATCAACTCCATTTACAATTGCACCAAGAACCATAAAATACCTAGGAATAAACCTAACCAAAGAGGTAAAACATCTGTATGCTGAAAACTATAGAAAACTTATGAAATAAATTATGAAAAAAAAAGAAAACACAAAGAAATGAAAAAACATTACATACTCATGGATGAGAAGAACAAATATTGTTAAAATGTCAATACTACCCAAAGCAATCTACACATTCAAAGCACTCCCAATAAAAATTGCACCAGCATTCTTCTCAGAGCTAGAACAAACAATCCTAAAATTTGTATGGAACCACAAAACACCCTGAACAGCAAAAGTAATGTTGAAAAAGATAACCAAAGCTGGAGGCATCACAATCCCGGATTTTAGCCTGTACTACAAAGCTGTAATCATCAAGACCGTATGGTATTGGCACAAAAACAGACACATAGACCAATGGAATAGAATAGAGAACCCAGCATTGGACCCATAAATGTATGGCCAACTAATCTTTGACAAAGCAGGAAAGAATATCCAATGGAAAAAAGACAGTATCTTTAGGAAATGGTGCTGGGAGAATTGGACAGCAACATGAAGAATGAAACTGGACCACTTTCTTACACATACACAAAAAATAAACTCAAAATGGATCTGTATTCTTCAGAGGTATTGATCTGAAGTTATCTTGTGATATCTTTGTCTGAATACAGAATCAATGTAACATTGATTGAATGAGTTGGAAAGAACTCATAGAATGAGGAACAGTGCCTCATAGAATGAGTTGGAAAGAACTCCCTCTTCTACTGTCATTTGGATAGATTTGAGAAGGGTCGGATTGGGTTTAATTATTTTTTAAACATTTTGTAGAATTTATCAGTGAAGGCATGTGGGTCTGTGCTTTTCTACTGCCAACCTTTAAATTACTAATTCAATCTCTCTCTCTCTCTCTCTCTCTCTCTCTCTCTCTCTCTCATTATAGGTCTCTTCATATTTTTTTTTTGTAAACTACAGTGGGGTGTGTCTTTCTAGGAATTTTTCCATTTCATCTAAGTTATTTAATTAATTTGTTGGCAAAGAGCTGCTCAAAGTGTCCTCTTATAATTCTTGTATTTACTTAATACAAAATGTATTTGTATTTACATGAATACAAAAATGATGGCCCCTCTTTCATTCCCGATTTGAGTAATTTGAGCTTCTCTCTCTCTCTCTTTCTCTCTCTCTCTCTCTTTTATGAATTCAACTAAAACTTTTTCAATTATGTTGATCTTTTCAGAGTCATCTTTGGGTTTCTTTGGGTTTCTTTGACCTTTCTCTGTTGTCTTTCTATCTACTTCACTTGGTGCCACTCTAACCTTCAGGTTCTTCCCTTTGCTTGCGTAAGCTTAAGTTTGGTCTTCTTCATCTAGTTCCTTAAGGTGGGAGCTTATGTTATTAATTTGCAATCTTTCTTTTTCAATGTAGATGCTTACAACTCTAGACTTCCCTCTGAGTACTGCTTGAGCTATTGCCCGTAAGTTTTGGTACATTGTGTTTTCATTTTCTTCTTTTTTTTTTTTGTTTTAAACATGTTAAAATTTTTTTTTTAATGTTTATTGATTTTTGAGAGAGAGAGACAGAGCATGAGCAGGGGAGGGGGCACAGAGAGAGGGAGACACACAATCTGAAGCAGGTTCCAGGCTCTGAGTGGTCAGCACAGAGCCCAACACGGGTCTCAAGTCCACAAACCATGAGATCATGACCTGAGCTGAAGTCGGACACCCAACTGACTGAGCCACCCAGGCACCCCTTCATTTTCATTCATCACATAGAATTTTCTAACTCCTGTTGGATCCATTGGTTATTTAGGAGTAAGCTTTTTAATTTCCACATATTTGTGATTTATCAAGTTCACTTTTGCTATTGATCACTAATTTAATTCCATTGAGGTTGGAAATGTACATTATATAATTTTAATCCTTTCAAATATATTGAGAGTTGTTTTATAGCTTAAAGTTTGGTCTATTCTGAGGAACTGTTCACATGTGCTGGAGAACAATATGTATTATGCTCTTGTTGGTAAAATATTTTATGGACATTTCTTAAGTCTAGTTGTTTTATAGTGTTGTTCAAACCTTTTATATTCTTGTTGATGTCTGCCTAGTTATTCAATCTGTTATTGAATTAGGAGTATTGAGTCTCCAAACAATGATTGGTACATTGTCTGTCTCTTCTGTCTTTCATTTCGTGTTTCTTGTATTTTGAAGTTCCATTGTTAGGTACACATGTAATTGTTTTATATTCTTAATGTATTGATCCTTTATCATAACAAAATGTCTCTTTTTGTCTCTGGTGACATTTTTTTTTCTTTTAAGATCTATTTTGTCTTATATTGTTATGATGACTCCAGCTCCCTAATCTCTATGCTTGGTTTTCAGTTGCTTTTCTGTGATGTGTATAAATATAAATTTCTTTTATTTATCGGTCAGGATCATTTAATTTACTGGCTTTATGGGTTGCTGCTTTTGAATAAATTCAGAAAATAATGAGCAAATTTCTTGATTTTTTTCTTCTTCATTCACTTTCTTCATTCCACCTAGAACTCTATGTTCTATAATTATCTCACAGATAAGGATGCTTTGTGAAATTTTAAATGTTTTCATTTTAATTAAATTTAAATAATTTTTGATGTCTTCACCTGTCCTTCTTTGGGAATCCCATCTGCTGTTAATTTTATTCAATAATTTACAACATTTTAGGTATGATTTTCTATTTTTTCTACAGTCACTATAAATAGTTCTGTATCTATCAATCAATATTTTTTTCTGACCTTTGCTAATTGTTTTGTTTTTTCATGCCTAGTAATTTTTATTAGATATGGGACATTGTGATTGATATATTTTAGAGATACTGGATTATGCTATCTTTCCCAAAGACTTAAGTTGTTGTTTTTTGTTTTTTGTTTTTTTTCCCTAGCAGTTAGGTACTTTACTGAGGGAATGTTTAGAAGTGTAGAGACTTGGTTTTATATTTTTGGGGGGAAAGGTTTATTTTTGCTTTGTCTTTTGATCCAGGGCATAGTTCTTTTTTTTTTTTTTTCAACGTTTATTTATTTTTGGGACAGAGAGAGACAGAGCATGAACGGGGGAGGGGCAGAGAGAGAGGGAGACACAGAATCGGAAACAGGCTCCAGGCTCTGAGCCATCAGCCCAGAGCCCGACGCGGGGCTCGAACTCACGGACCGCGAGATCGTGACCTGGCTGAAGTCGGACGCTTAACCGACTGCGCCACCCAGGCGCCCCCCAGGGCATAGTTCTTAATCCTAGTTTGTAGTCATTACTACTAAGGCATGGTCCTTCTGAAGTTTCGATGGAAGTCTAATATACTTAGGATACCTCACAATTTTGTATAACCAAATTTCCAATCTCTGTGTTCCTTGTGTTAAGTAAAAGCTCAAAATCTAGTTAGCTCTTTCAGTATTCTAGTTGTTTCCTCTTGGCTCCTTAACATTTAACCCATTCATGTACCATTTAAGGGTCAGCCAAGGATTTGATTAATTTTATGCACATTTTGGAATATCTTCTTTACATAGACCTCCCTTCAATGACCAGTCATTCTTGTAGTCCTAAATTCTGTCCTATAACTTCTAACCCTACATAATCATGGTTTTCTTCTTACATTATAACGTCTCAGTGTTACTGAGTTTCCCTTAGTGGAAAGGTGAATAAACGTGTTTCATCCTGTGTAATTTCCTTCTTTGAGAAGTTGCATTATTTCCAAATTCAGTCTATTTTGGTCACTTTCAGGTGCTTTCAAACAGTTGTTTAAAAATAATCCCAGGCCTTATAAATGTTACCTACAAGAGGGTTAGTCCAATACAGGTTACTCCAGTATTACCACAACAAAATATTCTCCTTTAAAAATTGTAAAGTTTTGTTTCTTAAATTCCACATATAAGTGAAATCATATGATATTTGTCTTTATCTGACTGACTTATTTCACTCAACATAGTACTCTCTACCTCCATCCACATCACTGCAAACAGCAAAATTTCATTCTTTTTTTTTTATGGCTGAGTAATGCTCCATTGTATATCTATCTGTCTATCTATCTATATCATATCTTCTTTATCTATTATTCAATTTTACTCTTTAATTTTAGTCCCTGAAATCATACAAAATTTATATTTATTTGTGATGAGATACAAGTAAAAAATTAATTTAAACAAATTTAAACAATTTGTTCAGCATTACTTGTTAAATACATCATATAATAATTTTGTAATGACTGTTATGTTGTGTAAGATTTTTACATATATTTTTCTAATCTTTCTATTGGTTTCCCATTACATAGTTCTGATCCAGATTCACACAATTTAAATACTCTTGTTTTAAAAGTATAATTTTTATGTGATGCCAAAAGGATCTAAAATGTTATTCTTTTAATATTATGTTGGCCTTTTCTTCTATAAGATGAATATCAAAATTTGCTCTTCAATTTCTAAAATAACACAAAAAGAAGCTCATCCTTTTAAATAGGTTTGTAATGACTTTGTAGGTTAATTTGTGGAAAATTATATAATAGTACACAGTACCTAAGTATTTCAATGGCATTTTATAGTTTTCTCATAGTTTATTGTATGTCATATTATAATTACTCCTGAGCACCTTGTATTTGTCATTATTGAAACTTATATGTATTTTCTAATTGCATTTTGCAATTATTGTTGATATAAAAAAAGTGTTATTTAAAATTGATTTTATATCCAACAAAATTTTGTCCTCTTATCTTGGTTTTCATTGTTTATATATTTTTTGCATGGTAAGTCAATGATAGTGAATGAGAACTTATAATTTCCTTTCTAATTTTTATGAAAATCTGTTTTTTCATCGACTTACTATACATAAAAAGACCATAAGGACAAAGTAGAACAAAAGCTGTTAAAATTGGCTTCCTAGATATTAAAGAGAATATTATTAATAGCTTACAATTAAGCATCATGTTTCCCATAGATTTTTACCAGATTCTGTATCATATTATTAAAGTTTTTAGAGACCTCACTATTTTGTGTGATTTCCTGCATCTACTGTGATAGCTATATGTTCTTCTCCAATAATTTCTTATTGTAATGGATTATATTAAAATATTTCCTAACTTTAAATAACCTTTGCATGCTGTAAAAAATTCAATTTGCTCATTGTGAGTTAATGTTTAAAGCTTTACTGAATTTTTTAAAAATCTCAATTAGGATTTTGAAAAACATTTTTATAAGATAGTGGTTTAAAAATGTTTCCTTGATATACATTTTTTGCCTAATTTTCATGTCATGATTATAATTGCCCTAAAAAATAACTTAGAGTGTGTACCTAATTGGTTTAAAGAAAAAAGTTACCCATGATTATAATTTTGTTTTGAAGATTTTTGTTAAAACTCACTTGTAGTGCTATTTGAAATTCTGTACTTTTGTTAGCATAGATTTTTAAAGACAAATTCTGTCTCTTTAATGTTTACTGTTTATATTCAAGTTTCTTGTATTTTTTGACAGAATAGATGGATTTTCCTTAGAAAATTATCCATTTCATATGATTTTTACATGTATTAGTGCATTTAATTCACAATACTATATATTTATTTTATTCTGTACTTTATACTATACATATGTCTTTTATTATTATTGTTACCTTATTATACTACTTTTTTACTTATCATTGAAAAATTTTCTTTTTAAAGTTTATTTATTTTTGAGAGAGAGAGAGAGACAGAACGCAAGTGTGGGAGGGGTAGAGAGGGAGACACAGAATCCGACACAGGCTCCAGGGTCTGAGCTGTCAGCACAGACCCTGATGCGGGGCTCAAACTCACAGACCCTGACATCATGACCTGAGCTGAAGTCAGATGCTTAAATGACTGAGCCACCCAGGCGCCCCTTCACTTTTCATTTTAATCTAACCAATGCTTTTCTACTTCAATAGGCTTTTTCCAAAGAACTATCATTTGGTTGCTTTGATACAATATATATTTTTGTTTGGTGGGTTCTTTTACATTAATTCTTATTTTTATTTTTTATCATTTCACTCATTGTATTGACTGACATATTAGAGGAAGCCAGTAATTATCTTTTCAGTGAATAAGAGAATCAATGTGATATAAACAGGCATTATTTTCTTAATTTGTTGTTGTTGTTGTTGAGTATGGTTGACACAAAATGTTCCATTAGTTTCAAGTGTACAACACAGTGATTCAACTTCTCTATATGTTATGGTATAATAACAACAGTGATAAATTCATGAATACATGGAGGTTTTAGTCTATTCTATACCTTCCCAGAGCAAAGATATTAGTATTCTCTCAATTACCAAGGAAATAGAGTCCAATCCCTAACAAAACTCCAGTGAGATATTTGATTCAATCATTCATATATATTTATATTATGATAAATAAAAGTCTTACGGATTGTTTTTTAAATGGTTAAGAATGATTAGAAAACTTTGGGAAAAAACTGGAAGTTTTGTTATCAGCTATCCAAAATTGTTTTAAATAATAATTTTAAGACAGTGTAATATACACTGCATTAGTTTATGAATGGACCAACAGCTCAATGGAGCACAAAGGTACATGTAGATATAGGTACAGGATTTAATGTGAGGGGAAATTGACATTGGTAATCAATGAGATGAGTATATATTTAAACACATTATTGAGACAACTGGCTCTCCATTTAGGAAAAGCTTTTATCTATAGTTAGATTTCTACCTCTCTTAAATTCAACTTAGTAATTTTTAAATGAAAGAAAAAACCATGAAAACAAAATGACAAAAGTACCAGATGAAACAAATGGAAATATGTTTATACCTTTTCAAAGTATGTAATACAATAAGAAATCAGGAGGAAAATTATTAAAACATCATAAGTAGGAATCTGTACTTTTAAAAAACTTCTATAGGAAAGTAATTCATAAGCTAATTTAAAAAATTACAAATGGGGCAAGCATTAATATACAATGACTAGAAAATGATTAGTATTCCTTGAAAATTTGCAAACACTCATTCCTCTTCCTTGTTTTATTGTTAATAACACATCTTATGTCATTCTTCATAATTGATTTTTTTTATTATTCTCTTCATCTAATAACAATGTGAGTGCTAAGAGGGCAGTTGTTTTTATCTAATTTAATAATGTGTTTCCAGGACCTAGAATATGGGCTGGCTCACTACAATTTTTAGTAAATGATATCAATAAGAAATGTTCATCACCATAATATAAAAATGGGCATAGTATAAGAAGAGAAAAAAATTCTAAAAGAAACCATGTTAAGTATTACTAATGATATAAAATATGTTCTATCTTGACATTTATAAGCTAAAGCATTTACATTCTTTATTATGTATTTGACTGACAAGCTTTCAATTGCTTAATCATACCCATTTTCCTTATGGAGATGGAAAAATATATAGTGGCATAAACTGCTGATGTTAGTGTAAATTAGAGAGTAATATGGAAATAAAAATCTTAGATTCATTGGAGTGCAGATATTTGATTTCTGGATGCTTATTCCAAAAATACATTAGGATATTCTTTTAGTTTTGTTGGTTGCTGTGCAGAAGCTTTTTAGTTTGATGTAGTCCCAGTAATTTATTTTTGCCTTTGTTTCCCTTACATCAGGAAACATATCTAGAAATAAGTTGCTACAGTCGATGTCAAGGAAGTTTTGCCTGTGTTCTCTTCTAGGATTTTAATGGTTTCAAGTCTCATATTTAGGTCTTTAATCCATTTTGAATTTATTTTTTAATATGGTCTAAGAAAGTGTCTCGGTTTCATTATTTAGCATGTTTCTGTCCGGTTTTCTCAACACCATTTGCTGAAGAGACATTCTTTTTCCCATTGGATATTCTTACCTCCTTTGTCAAAGATTAATTGACCATATAGTTATGGGTTCATTTCTGGGATTTCTATTCTGTTCTATTGATTTGTGTGTCTACTTTTGTGTTGGTACCATACTGTTTTGATTACTACAGCTTTGTAATATAACTTAAATTCCAGAAGCAAATGACATATCTGGTAAAAAACATATCTGATAAAAAACATATCTGATAAAAAAAGTATCCAAAATATATAAAAAGTTATCAAACTCAACACCCCCAAAATTAATCGTCTAATTAAAAATGGGCAGAAGACATGAATAGACATTTTTCCAAAGTAGACATGCAAAGAGGGCCAACAGACACATGAAAAGGTTTACGTGTTTGTGTGTGTCTGGAGAAAAATACATATAAAATACATATCATGTATACATATATGTACATATATGCAAATATATTAACACACACATATAAAAACATATATGTATATGTAACATATACAAATGTGGCATATAAAACATATATATGGTACGAAGGAGCACTTTGTATGCAAATTATATATACAGACTGTATATGTGTGTGTATATATATGCATATGTACATATGCACACTCTTTAAAAATATTCTCATCTATATCTCTATTTACTTTTATATTTCTAAATGTATCTTGATAGAGATACCTATAACTATGGATACAGATGTGTGATAGAATGCTCACCCAAACTCTAATAGTGTTAGGATTTAGAGCTATTTTCTAATGCTTTTCGGCTATTTTGTTCTAAATATTTACATTATATAGATGCCAAAATTCATATTCTAAAGGAAAAAGATTCTGTGGTATTTTTACTGGCATCAATATCTTTATTTTAATAACTTGAGATTAATTTTTGTTATTTTTTTATTGAGGACAGGAATTATCCCTATTTACCATTGCATTTCTGTCAGTAAGTAAAGTGCCTGGCAACTAGTAGGTGATCAGTGATGGTGCACTGAATAAATGAATGAGTCTGTAGCAAGAAGATGCCTCAAATTAGCATATAAATTTCTCACTCTTACCCTACTTTACTATCTTTGAGAAGCGTTGCCTAGAAATCTTTTACTAATGGTAAAAATTAGTTTACTTTTATCTGATGGATTCATCTATTTTTCCTTTCCCAATGAATATAGTCCCCAGATTTTGATTCTCTTGGAGTACTTTCTGATTAGTCTCGAAACTCCCTGTTGCTCTTTGGAATATGGAAGAAACTAGGGCCAACCAACAATCTGAAAATAAGAGAAACCACCCACCTGGGGTCAATAACCCACTCTATTTCATGAAACCATTCATATTTCAACACTGAAGTGGTTTGGATAGGTGAAAATGACAATGCTGATTGGTTCAGGTACCAAGGTCACAGAAGGGGTTCACTTTACAATTATATCCACTGAGAGAAGTCAGTAATGCATCCTGCTGAGGAGACTTAAGGCTCCAGCCTGCTCATGATCTGTCTGAGCGAACTGACTGATAATCTATGCTACTGCACCTCTGCCTCCAGAAGAGCTCAACCTATCAGAATCAACTATTTTTAGATAGCTTTAAAAAAGTGAAGAGCATAAGATCAGATATAATCAGATCAATTACCGAGATTTTTTTAAAAATTAATTTGAACTTCTGGATAATAGAACAATCATTCCTGAAATATTTTTTGGTACCTAAAGATGATACGCTTTTTCAAAATGGGTATACCTTTATACTTGAGATATATAAACCCAATTTTGATTACTTTGATTACTTTGAACTAAGTATCAATATGATAAGGTTTAGGCTATTCAGTTTCTAACAATTCACTCATTCATGGTGTAGTCACTTTTAATATTGAACAAAGGGGACACACACTGACAAACTAGAAATCCACATACACACACAACTACGAAGACAAGTGTGCAGGTATTTAACTGACTGAAAAGTAACAAAAAGCTTGACAATGTCAACTGACGTAAGTTCCCAGTCTGACATGAGAGAGCTGAGCAAGACAGAGCCCCAAACTTCTCAGTTCATGATCAGCTCTAAAAAATGGGAAGAAACATTTGTTTCCTAAGCTTGGACACAGTTGAATCAAGAAAAATTTCACAACCAAGAATGGAGAGACTGTCTGGGAGTTGTCAGGATTTTAACCTAAAAAGGAAAGAAGAGGCAAGAAAGGAATTAGGCAATGAAGTGGATGCTAAACCCCACAGCAGTTTCAATGGCTTTTGTGATTTAACTTTTCCTGTCTGGCATATAAAAACATACTGTAAATAGCACATGGCTTCAACAGTCACCCTCACTCTCTTTTCATACGTTCTCACCCTGTCTCACAGACTGCTACCCCCAATTTTAGAATGCCCATCTCCATAGTGAGATATAGCTACCTTGCTGTAGTATACTTCTGAATTATCCCACTGGCTTTTCCTGTGGGCTTCATAAATGGCCATGGACTTCTGTTATTTTGATTTTGAATACATCTTGTCTCTGCTTACGCTTCATTTTAGTCTTACAGACCTGTATCAGGTGGGGAGGCCCAAGATACAGCAAATTATTTGGGTTTCAGACAGGTATTTTTATGTGGAGCTCACACTGTGAGCCTGGGTGCCAGAAACTTCATTCAGCCCTTGACACTAACCATAATTTAGCCAAAAATTTTAAAGCATTTTATGATGATGAAAATTTATTTCTTTAAATGATAAAGCACATCCAACATAGTTCAAATAGACATTTTATATATTAAAAAAACTGTCTTATCATTTATCACAATGCTCAATACACTATAGGAGATCAGTGAATGCCAAGTGAAAGATCAAAGAATGAAGAAAGTTGAACAAAAATCTTACTTCTTAAATAAATTCATTCATTTAGATACCATGTAGATTAAATGTTTAGTCAAATTTTATGCAACTTTTACAAATTCAGCTGTCACCAAAGGCTTATATTATTCTCCCTTAGGTTCACGGAGCAGCACTAGAAAATTACATTTTGAAATTATTTTTAAAATTTAAGTCAAAGTTTCCAATATTCCAGATTTTTCTAAGGTTATTTAAAAAACCTTAGTTTATTTTTATTTTTACGAAAACGTATCAAACAAACATTCTTATGAGAGGGTTAACTCTCCTTACTTACATGTTTTTTTTTTCTCTTAAGAATTCATAAATGCCAAAGTTTTCCAGATCTCTTTCAATGCAGTCCTGGTTCCACCGTAATATTATCCCATATACTTGACTTTCTTTTACATTCTTACATTTTTTGCGTAGTTTTTTTCCCTCTTATTTCACATTTCAACAATAATAAGCTTGAAAGAAAACAAAAATACTAAAACCTTTTTCTCTATTTTTAATACTATGGTAATTGTTCTTCTTTATCCTGGCATTTAATTAATTGTGTATATTCAAGAAAATCCATTTCTTTAAAATTTTATCTTCCGGTTTACTTTCAAGTGTGATAATTGACAGGTAATAAAATGTTTAGGTCAGCAATTTCTGCGAACTCGCAAAAAGTCAGAGACTCAGTGTTAAGCTCTTTCAGACTTATTTGATCACTATGAGTGGAAATGATGACAAATTTTGATTAAGACCAGCTAAACCAATCAATAAAGTCCTTGGACTTGCATAAGTTACTACTGGCTATTCACAATAATGGTGATAGCCTAGAAGTGAACCCTGAAACCATTAACACGGAATGAACAACAGATAACTTGACAAAATATTTTTTTCTCCTGTTGTTTCAAGTTTGTACACCTATGTCAGTGTTGTAGAAATTTAAATTATGCCATTCTTGGCTGTTGTCCCTGCTTTTTTTTTCTATTTAAAATATTTTCTCCAGCTTATCATTTAGATGACTTTATTCCCCCAACTCCACTAAAAGCACAAATCAGGGAAATCACAGAAGGAATAGTGGCAGGGTACTAGTGCTGTCTACCATTTTTGTGGATCCCAGTTCTGATACAGTAGTTGAAGTTCAAAAGGCAGAGAAGGTCAAGGTGAAGGTGTACTACTTCAAAATCCTCAAGGTCCATTGGATATAAAACTTAAACAAACAAGAAATTACTTTCATTGATTAAATGTAGATTGAATTAGGAGGAAAAAATGACAGGCACCACTAAGGTTATATCCCCCACGCATTGTTTAACTCAGCATGACTGATTCAATCTGCTGAGCCCCAAGGAAGGCCAAAGATGTCACTCATGGACTCCACACAATGCAGGATTCTTAGAAGAGCAAAATCGAAAAGTTGCACTTTATCTACTCACAGCCTGGAGCCACTGTTCTCATTCGGGTCTTGTGTTAGCAGAACAATGAACTACAGCAGGCATTGGGCTGTTCCGCATAATAATTATAGGTATCCCACAGGCAAAGCTGTTGTTGCTTTTAAGACTTGACAGAATGTGTCTTGTAGGCATGACCTAGCAGATGGGGACTTTTTTCTTTCATCTTTCCCCCAAAAGCCACCTAGGTGAAATATATAAAGCATCTTGATAAGGGATATATTTTCTCCTGTAGGGGTAGTTTGATTACTATAAGCTGCTCTTCTTGTTCATTCACCTGAAAAATAATTGCCACTCTGTGGTGGAAGAAGTCAAGTATAGCCACAGAGGCAGGGGTAGACCTTTTGCTCCATCCTGCTAATTTGTGTCACCTACTGCACTGGCTTATGTATTGATGGTAGAAAAAAAAATGAAGCAGAAAATTAAGTCTGAAAGGATTTTTTGTCCTGCTGTCACTTTGTACAACATTTAGTTCAGTTGACATGACACTGTGCCTTTTGTTACATAAAACTGTCACATTGTCCCCTTCTGGTTAGCTGCAGTTTCTGCCCAAATCAATAATATCTGTCAAAACTGTCAAATAACGAAAGGATCCTATGATATGTTGGCTGCAGTGAATGATATTTTTGACTATCTCTTTAAATGTTACCAAATTAGGTTCAAACACATATTTGAAATAAAGAAGTGACATAAGCTTTGTAAATGATATAACATTTGAAAATGAGGGCATCACTTATGTGCATTAGGTATGTACTATTTGGTGCACTTGTAATTTCCAAAGAAAATTTTAAATCGATTTCAGATGGATCGCTTTCATTATATAATGACAACTTTAAATCCTAAACAAAGGGGCAACTCAAAACCCTGAGCTTCTATTCATTTCCTCCCACCGCCCCCATATGTAATGATTACACTTAGTTATCGGAGATAATTTATTCTAAATGTAATTAGCTATAGAAGAACTGTAGGTATGGTCACTTACTGTTTTCTATCCAGGACGCTCAATGGTTGCCTTCTGGCATTGTTTGTAAGCAGGAAACCAAGTCACGGACAGCTATAACTTGAGCCAGTGGTCTTAAACTTTCGTGATCAGTCCCTCTAGTTGTTAACTGTTGGCGAAAGCTCAAAAGTGACTTTTTGGGAGCTTCAGATGAACTAAAAAATTATATTTTGTGGTTTAGTTAAACATCATATTACACTTTGCTCTGCTCGGGGATAATATCTTTATGTCTTCATGTTTCAGTCTCTCACCAAGCAAAGAACACATATAGAGATCATGCTATTCACAATTCCTTGAACCAGGTAGTCTCTGTTTTTAAAAAATGTGTGTTTTAGCATTTGAGTTTAACATGCTTTCAGTGACCCTCTCTCCTGATCCTTCTAACTATCTCCTTACACCACACATTTTTCCACTTGTCAAAAATATTCAGAATTAATTTATCTCTTTTATACCTGATATGACTTAGGGTGTTTAGGCTCATGATACCTATATAAGTTTACCTTGAATCCCCAAAACCATGGCCTTTAGAAATCTAAAGATCATCTGCCTCCATACAGAGTGCTATGAACTCCCACACGTTACCACTGCTTAGAGTGAGTTGGCTCAAATGTAAAACTTAACACCTCTGAGTTCTTCAAAGAATTATTAACATACAGGCATTAAGATACTGAGTAGACTGTATCAGGTAGATTGTGGGTTAAAGAAGATACATTTACACAAATACATTTTCCAATGTCCTTTCACAAATACTCTGTCATATTGAATCAGGGCCATAGTTTGTTGCACACAAAAGTAATGAGAATGCATTTTAACACAGTATTATTTAGTCCCTGGTATGCCTTCCTTTAGGAATTTAATTAAAAAAATTACTTAAAATTTAAAAGTAGATCTGATAAAAAGTTGTCTGCTCTCTTTCATATATGAATGTCAGTAACAGACCTAGAGAAAACATGTAACTCTCAGTGATGCACTAAATCAATGCCTGTTCTATAAAATTCTGCAATCCTTCATAAAAGCTAATAAAAAAAAAGAGAGTGAGAGGTCTTGGGTACATGAACATATAGATATTCACATTTACCAAAAATGTTTAAAATAAATTAAACTTTACAATATCCATATGTCTTAGAACAGTGAAAGTATTGTCACTTACTTTGGTAAAAATAATAATATATAATAAAAGGAAAGATTTATTTACTTTATTATAAAATAATATTCTGTCAAAATCCCTAGACTTTCTAAATTTATGGAAGTGCCTATATTCTAATCCATCTAAATTTTTTGCCACAGGAATATGCAGTGGTAAAAGTCTTAGTTTGAGGGGCACCTGGGTGGCTCGGTTGGTTAAATGTCTGACTTTGACCCAGGTCATGATCTTATGGTTCATGAATTTGAGCTCCACGTCGGGCTCTGTGCTGACAGCTCAGAGCCTGGAGCCTGCTTTGGATTCTGTGTCTCCCTCTCTCTCTCTCAAAAATAAATAAACATTAATTATTTTTTAAGTCTTAGTTTGAGTCTAGAATTTGGGCATTTGCAAGGATGCTAGGTTATGCTCACTAAAGCTCTATTTTATGGTAAATTGAAGACATTTCTGGATAAAAATTTATCATAAGAGTAGAGCTAAAATTGGACTCAAGAACAATGGGTCATTATCTAAGAGGTTATGTCGTTTAGAGATTAGAACTGTATCTGTTGCTGATTTCTCTCTGACCTGGGTTTACTGAAATTTTGTCTAAGTCTTAGGATCAGGAGCTTGCAAAAAGTGGCAAGGGAAAACTAAGAATTAATTCAGTACATGAATAAAGCAGTGATAACATACATGTCACCAGCTGGACAAAATGATACTAAAAACAGAAAGTATCTGAATTGTTAGAAACAGATAAAGCAGTGTTTAGAGGGAGATTTGTAGTGTTGGTTTTTAAAAGGTTAACAAAATTAACAAATCTAAAGCTGTACTGACCAAGGGACAAAACACATGAAGGATGGCACATTTGTCAGGTATTATACGGAAGGCACCACTGCAAATCCTAAAGACATTAAAAGACATTAAGAAAATATTACAATCCACTTTATGCCAGTACATTCAACAATTTCAGTGAAAAAGATAAATTTCTTAAAAACATAAGTTATCAAAACTAACTCAAGAAGAAATTGAAGATATATATGAACAGCCCTATATCCATTAAGTAAATTAAATTTATAACTAAAAGCTTTCAGCAAAGAAAATTAAAGGTCCCAATGGCTTCTCTTGTGAATCGTATCAATCATATAAAACAGAAATAGTACACAAATTATACACAAATCCTTTTTTTTTTAAGTGGGAACATTTCTCAAGCAATTTATGAGCTGAAATTATCCCAACACCAAAACTAAAGATACAATGAGAGGGGCGCCTGGGTGGCTCAGTCGGTTGAGCTTCCGACCTCTGCTTAGGTCATAATCCCTCAGTTTGTGATTTCGAGCTCTACATCAGGCCCTGTGCTGACAGCTCAAAGCCTGGAGCCTGCTTCGGATTCTGTGTCTCCCTCTGTCTCTGCCCCTTCCCCGCTCATGCTGTCTTTCTCTGTCTCTCAAAAATGAATAAACGTTAAAAATACAAAAAAAAAGATACAATGAGAAAAAAGAAATTATAGAACAGTATCCTTGCATGGATTAAAACAATAAGACGGTATTACCAAATAGAAATATATATAAGATACTATTCCATGAGCAGTGGGATATATTCAAGCAGTGTTACATTGATATTCAAAAGCAATCAGTATGATTCAGTGGATTAACAAAAAATTAGAGGGAAAAGAAGGTGGTCATGTTGATAGATGTAGCAAAAGCGTTTGAAAAGATTTGATATCCATTTATAAAACTTTCAAGCCATTGGAAGTAGAAGAGAACTCCCTGAACCTGACAGAGAAATACATTAACATTGACAATAGCATTATATCTAATGGCAAAATAGAGAACATTTTGCCCTAATATTGGAAAGAAGGTAAAAATATTTACTCTTCCCACTTCCATTCAAGCTTTTATCAAAGGTCCTGGCCAGTCTCAAAAGGCAAGCAAGGGAAACAAAGGGCAAACAAATTTGAAAGAAAGAAGTAAAATTGTTTGAATTCACAGATGATATGATTGTATTAGGTCATCTAAGAAATTGATTCTACTTGCACTAATAACTGGATTTACCAA
The DNA here is from genome assembly GCF_016509475.1 of Prionailurus bengalensis. Classification (NCBI taxonomy): domain Eukaryota; kingdom Metazoa; phylum Chordata; class Mammalia; order Carnivora; family Felidae; genus Prionailurus; species Prionailurus bengalensis. The sequence goes on from NC_057343.1 coordinate 201,943,323, forward strand.
TTTTAATTATAAATTGTACCTTCCTTTATTTGGGAGAAACTGTTTTTGTTTATAATGCAATTGATTTATGTTTTGTGGGAACATTTTTGTTGTTGTTGTTGTTTCTATTTTTTTCTTGATATTAAAAAATAGAAAAAAAAAAGGTTTTGTTGATGTTGGCAATGAAGGGACAGACTTGTGGGTACTCATATTTGTGTCTACCGTGACATTTTGGAACAGCTTTCAACATTAGAAATATGTCTCTGTATAGCAAATGTCTCATTATTTATATAGAGTAAGAATATCACTATATTTGTAGCCTTACATGTCATGTGGTATAGGTTTCATCTACCAGATGAATCAAAACAAGACTTTGAGCGATCAAGTGGAGAATGGCTATCCATCTTGCTTACACTGGTGACAACGGACACCGGATGTGTCTCTAGGTGAAGGCAGTGGTGGAATCTTTCAGATGCTACTAAAAGCAGAACAGTTTTGGTGCTTGGGGACAGTGCCAGATTCTCGTCCCTCCCATCAGATGCTACATGGTTTTGTGGTTACTGGGAATGTCATCTGAATTAACAGATAAGGTCTGAAGTATGATAAAAGTTGTCCCCAAATCTTAATAAAACCCTACCTTGGCTTCAATTTACTACAGAAGATTCAGTGGTAGAAATTTGAAAATCCTGATGGATGTAACAAGGTGCTAACCCCTTAAATAAATCAAAGTTGTGGCTTTTAGTCACTGAGTTTTTAACTTACCTAAACCATGCATATTGCTGTGCAATCTTTAACCCCATTGCATCAGCTACACCACCATGGAACCACCAGATTTCCTTTGACTCTGCAAACCAACATCAGATGCACAAAAACTCAATGGTGGAATTTTGTTGCTTTTCTGCTGTCCACCCCTGCCAAGAAGGAGTAAGTGTGTAACCATTTGCTACTGACCAATTGATGAACACAGACTTAATGTAAACAAATTGGAAGGAGAAAAACGCATTGGTTTAAATACCAAAATTTTCTCGGGGCGCCTGGGTGGCGCAGTCGGTTAAGCGTCCTGACTTCAGCCAGGTCACCATCTCGCGGTCCGTGAGTTCCAGCCCCGCGTCAGGCTCTGGGCTGATGGCTCAGAGCCTGGAGCCTGCTTCCGATTCTGTGTCTCCCTCTCTCTCTGCCCCTCCCCCGTTCATGCTCTGTCTCTCTCTGTCCCAAAAATAAATTGAAAAAATAAATAAATATCAAAATTTTCCCTTATTTGCATATTTATACATTTACTCCATGTAAGCAAAACAATAACCTTTTCCCCCAGCATCCATAAAAGACAAATATTTATTTAAAAGTACATCTCAAAACTAATAATAAATTATCAAGAAAGAAATCACACAGACCATATTTTCTACCCATAAGAAAAATAATACAGAAAATTAATCTTTCTAAGTCTCAATTGCTTAGTAATTTAAAAACATCAAATAACACTTGGATCACAGCCCAAAATAAACTGATTACAGACTCTTAAAAAATCACTAACAATGAGACTCTAAGTTTCTAAACTGTAGCCAAAATGATATCCATTGTACAATAGAAAATTTCTCCCATTTTGGTGAGCATTCCAAATCTCAGTTGGACTTCAATTTTTTTTTTTTTGGAAGCTTTTAATCACTTGCTTTATTCCTTAAAGGATGTTAATCTTCATCTGCATTTGTAGAAATCCTAACTCTAAATTGCCTCCTGTGTTCCTGAAGGGCTGAAATCAGGATATAAGTTGGCTTTTCTGCTCTATTGTGTTAGAGCTGGCCACGAGTACTCTGTCATTCTGTTGCTCCCAACTACAATTAGATTATATTGAAAGGCAAGTTCCCATAATCCTGAATTTCCCTACAGTAATCTGATTCTATATTTTTATCAGATACATGAACAATCTTTCAGTAGCTTCCTTATGTTTTTCGTTTTTCTCCCGGAGAACACTTTTCTCTATCTTTTATCCAGCCACAGACCGTAGGAGCCCTGACAAACCATCTCTCTGGGGTCTGATGATAGCTCCTGAGTAGGCTTTGTGAACAAACAACTTGTGTTCAAACATGAATGTTTCCCAACCTTTTTCACTCCTTGAATATTCCCTCTCCATCAGAAACTGAGTTGCTTTTCTGTAAAATTGATTCAGACCCTGAGCCAAGTTAACACCAGGCTTTCTTCAGATAGTCACCCTGTGGCAAAAGCCAACTTGAAATTCTCCAGCTATTCCTTCCTGCCTCCATCAAGATGTGTTCTTGGCCATTTCCACTTAATTATTTAGAAAGTGTCACCAAATCTGGGACCGAACCTTAGTGACTTTCTCTTTCCTACCACTACCTACTACAGAGAACACCAGTTTGATTTTTATAAACTTAGGAAATATGGCTTCCTTATGCTTGTGACGTCATAGAACAGGCAACGTGACACACTGCAGGGTCAGTTCCAAGGAGTACAGTTTCATTTTAGGGGTTATTCCATCAGAAATTTTACCTCTTCTACCAGAATCTTGGAAACTAGCATCCTACATAGGCAACATTATGAGAGACGCTAAAAAAGCAAATGAATTCATGTGCATCCTGAACATGGGGCACAGCCCCAAGTTTCTGCCCTCCATCTATCAGCAGAAAGCATGACAAAAAACAAAACAAAACAAAAAACAATGTGACATCCGATCTTGCGTTCCGGGAGTTCGAGCCCCGCGTCAGGCTCTGGGCTGATGGCTCAGAGCCTGGAGCCTGTTTCCGATTCTGTGTTTCCCTCTCTCTCTGCCCCTCCCCCGTTCATGCTCTGTCTCTCTCTGTCCCAAAAATAAATAAACGTTGAGAAAAAAAAAAAAAATTTATAAAAAAAAAAAACAATGTGACATCAATTCTACATATCAAATCAGAGAAATAGCTTTGCTCTATTAATTCAAAAGTATTTAAATAAAAAGAAATGGAGGCTATCACAATGAAGCCCAGCATGAACAGAAATAATTACAGAATACTCGAGAATTTAAAATGGGAAACAATGGCAAATGTGTGAGCTAGAATTGGAAGCTACTTTTATATTAATGTAATCTTGAGAACATTCTTATTATATTAATAGAATAAAATAAAATAAAATAAATTCATGCTACCTCAAACTACCAGTTATTTTAAAAATATAAAATATATGCATTGTTAAGAAAGCCTTCATTAGTTATAGTAATTGTTTTTTGTAGGCGGTCTTAATGATAGTTACCATTACTAATACATTTCTTGCTTTCATACAAATGATGTTTACCTTTTCTGTTTCTGATGGTTTTTGTGGATAAAAAAAACATAAGAGGATTGAATAGACAATAATCTGTTCCATGCTTCTAAAAGCTAAAAATCTCTCTCTGCGTTTACAGATATAAGCTGCCTATGCATATTCTTCTTACTTAAAATTTTATTACTTGACAAATTTGTTTACCAATTCTTGTTTCATATATAATTTCTCCATGTAAATCAACTCTTCTTGATTCTCAGAGTTATGAAAATACACCATATTTCTGTTTCTTCCTGCTGTGCTAAGATTCCTTCTGACCACATTGCTTTACATTAATAGGTTATACTGTTCTGACCAGAAATTCCTGTAATAATTCATTGTCATCTATCAGTTTGCTAATGATGAAGAGTCAGCATTCTCAGAACATACTTCCTAGACTACTTCAATTACATATTACATTTTTTGTTGTTATATATTATATCAGGCATTTTTGAAGAAAATTATTTAAAAATGCACCCCCTGATTTTGTCTGCTTCTTGAAGTTTTATAGGTTTGCTTTTTTGCAACTGTTTAGGTAGATATTTATGTATATATACATAAATTATATATATATATATATATATATATATATATGCGCCACCTGCAACTGAATGAAGTCTAATCAAGTCTGTACCACTGAATAGTTATGTGTGATTGGGCAAGTCAGTTAAACACTCTGTGCCTCAGTTTCTTCGTCTGAAAAAATGTGAATTAAGGTAATAACAGTCTTTACCTCATAGCTTTGTTATGAATGTTGAAAGAGTTAATACTTACAACATTATCAGGACTTCTGAGCACTCTGTCAGTGCTTACCGTATTAGTATGGGTTACTCCTGTCTATCACTTTTATGGCTTTGTACCTACAATTCTATTTTTGACATCAATACCACCTATTTTATCTTTATATATAATTGGGCATGGATGCCTGTATTCAAAATCATTTTTCTTCTGAAATTTGCATGCATTTCTCCACTATCTTGAAGTAGCCAATGATGCTGTGAGAAGTTTGAAGCTAATGCAATCCTCCTTATGCTAGAAAAAATTGAGTTTATTCTCTGGAGAAACTTTTAGTTTTGTTTTTTTTTTTAATTTCTAATATTTATTTTTGAGAGAGAGACAGAGCACAAGTGGAGGAGGGGCAGAGAGAGAGGGAGACACAGAATCCGAAGCATGTTCCAGGCTCTGAGCTGTCAGCACAGAGCCCGACATGGGACTCAAACTCACGAACTGTGAGATTGTGACCTGAGCTGAAGTCGGACGCTTAACTGACTGAGCCACCCAGGTGCCTCTAGTTTTTGTTTTTATCATGGTGCCTAGAAATTTCATTATGGAGTGTCTAAGTGTGTAAGTTTTGTAAACTTCTGCCCCTCATTTTTAGATGGTTTCCATTACATTAACCTTCTGATATCACTCTCGTGATTGTGTTCAGATAAAAGGGATTTTGCAGCTGTAACTAAGGTTACTAATCAGTTGATCTAAGATAGAGAGATTATTTGGGCAGGTGGAAAGTCTCAGCTGGTACCAGAAGTGGAAGTTGAAGATTTGAAGCATGAGAGGGATTGACAGATTTCTACTGCTGAGCTAGAGGTGACTATGGGGCAAGGCCTTGAGAGTGGCCTCTAGGTGTATGAACAGTCTACAACCAAGAGTGGACCTCAATCCTACAGCCACAATCAAACTGAATACTACCACCAACTTGCATGAGCTTGGAAGCAGATTTTTCTCAGCCTATGGTTAAGAGCCGAGCTATTCTGCAGTTTGATTTTGATACTGTAACACCCTAAGCAGAGAATCCATCCAAGCCCAACTGGACTTCTCATCTATAAAACTGTGAGTTAATAAATGGGTATAATTTAAATTAATCACATTTATAGCATTTTTTTACACAGCAATAGAAAAAAAATTAATTACACAACGCATCCACTTGGTGGATACATTGGATATCTCTTGCACTCTATTCTCTCAGTCTATGCTTAGTTCCATCATTGCTGTGGCAATTAGCTTTGCATAGCTGCCCCTTGTCTTAAATGAGCCTTGCATCTCTCATTTTCAGAATCAGTCCCCCACTGAGGCTGTGGTGTGGTATGGCCATGGGAATGGATGTGGTAGGTACTCATGTGCACCTTGGAGGTAAAAATGACTTATAGAGCACCTTTGACCATTGGGGCAGGAGGTAGAAGTAAAATATCTTCCATCCTCTATTCTGTAGTGAATAAATTCATGACATATTCTATATGGCTTCTTTAAGGGTTCTCAGAAGGTCAAGTTGCCCACACTTGGCACAACTCAAGAATTTACACTTTTCTTGATTATCAGTCCCCAGCCCTAGTCTGTGCGATCATCCACCAATATAAACAACCTTTAGGAACCCTCTAGTTTTAGGCTTTGAGTTCAACTGAGGCAGGAGAGGATGGGCAACCCCTCTTTTCTATATATGTTTTAGGCTCTAGTTTCCTTCTTCTGGAACTTAAAAATTTATTTTGTTATTTTCACTAATATTATGGAACTACAATTATTTTATGATTTTCAATTATTTCTTAGAATTTGAGGTGGGAAGATAAGACTGCCAAATATCTGCCAACACAGATTACTCCTGTCCACATGACTCAACCAATGTGAATTATATCACAACTTCCTGATAGTTTTCCTTTTAACTCTTTTAGTACACTAAATATTCCTGAATAGATACCTTTGTTTATTTAAATGAATCCTCTTTCTGTTGCACCCATGTACATGTGAGTGTAGACAAGTCCATGTTCTTAACTGCTGTCTGATCAAACTGAGTTAGAGGACTTTACAGGGTATATTTTTAAATATGGTCTTTTATATTCTTTCTTAGTATGTCTTTACACAATTATCTAAAGAGTAAGAGGAAAATACTGCTTATATTTACCATTATAACCTCTCTATATTCATCATCCTAACTGGCCAATACCTGGGAAGCCTAAGATGGTTTAGGTGTATTTGAGATACCCAAATTTATGGCAGATACTGGGAGTTACCTACAAAGCTGATGTATTCCTGGGCCTCTTCTCCCCAGGGAGACTTCTCTCTAGTTCAAATTAATCATGGCATGTTCATTCCCCTTTCCAGGTATAGAATTTGGTACTTGACCCAAATGTTACAAATTAGAATTAAGGGGACATTTGTTGTGGGGCTTCTAGAAAAATTCTCCTTCCCTCAACACATGAACAGAAGTAAGAGATTCCCTTCTAATTTTTATTCAAGTAATGTTCTTTTTAAGAAGTAGGCTTGATTTTTTAGAGTAGTTTTAGGTTTATAGAAAAATTGAGTGGACCATACAGAAAATTCCTGTATACCCCCTCCTCCTCTCCCCTACTACATGATTTACATTACAGTTCAGTCTTTGTGTTATATATTCTATGCATTTTGACAAATGTATGGAGTATACCTACCGATATCACATCATATAGAACAGCTTCATTGCCTTAAAAATCTTGTACTCTACCTATTCATCTCTCTTTTCCCCATTCCCCCAAGAACCTGGAAACTATAGATCTTTTCTACTGTCTCTACAGTTTTTCTCTGTCCAGAATGTCATATAGCTGGAAAAATACATTGTGTAGCCTTTTCAGACTTAGCAATATGAATTTAAAGTTCCTCCATGTCTTTGTGGCTTGATGACTCATTTCTTTTTAACATTGAAAATATTCTATTGTCCATGTTTACTACAGTTTATTTGTCCACTCACTTAGTAAAGGACATCTTGGTAGCTTCTGAGTTTGGGCCATTATGAACAAAGTTACTGTAAATATCTGTGTGCAGGTATTCATATGAACATTGTTTTCAATCCATTTGGGTAGATACCAAGGAGTGTGATTGCTGGATCATATGATCAAGGTATATTTAGTTTTGTTAAGAAACCTCCAATTGTCTTCCAAAGAATCTGAACCATTTTGCATTCCCATCAGCAACGATTGGAAAGTTCCTGTTCCTTCACATCCTCACCAGCATTTGGTGTCAGTGTTTCGGATTTTAGCCATTCCAATAGGTATAGTGGTTTTTCATTGTTGTTTAATATACTGTTAAGTACTGACATCTGTTGTTGAATATCTTTTCATATGCTTATTTGGTATCTATATATCTTTTTTGGTTAAGTGTATGTTCAGATTTTTTACACAATTTTTAAAAATTTTTTAATGTTTATATTTGAGAGAGAGAGAGAGAAAGTGCGCGAGCATGAGTGGGGAAGGGGCAGAGAGAGAGAGACAGAGATAGAATCTGAAGTAGGCTCCAGGCTCTGTGCAGGCTCTGAGCTGTCAGCACAAAGCTTGACACAGGGCTCAAACTCAAGAGCCATAGTCAGACACTTAACCCTGTGAGCTACCCAGGCACCCTTCCCAATTTTTAATCAAGTTGCTTGTTTTCTCATTGTTGAGTTATATATTTTGGATACCAATCCTTTATCAAATTTATCAGATTTTTACCCCAATTTGTAACTTGTCTCCTCTTTTATTCAACAGTCTGTTGCAGAGTATAAGTTTTTAATTTTGATGAAGTCCAACTAATCAAAAGTCCAACTTTTTCATTCACAGATCATGCTTTTTTATGTTGTGTTAAACACTAACTGCAAAATCCAAGGTTACTTAAGTGTTCTATGTTCTCTTCCAGGAGTTTTGTAGATTTGCATTTCACACTTAGGTCTATATACATTTTGTGCTAATTTTTGTGAAGGGTGTAAGGTCTGTGTCTAGATTCTTTTTTTTTTTTTTGCATGTGGATGTCCAGTTGTTTCCATTATTTGTTGAAAAAACTACCCTTTTATTTGAATTGCTTTTGTTCATTTTTCAAAATATAGTTGCCTATATTTGTTTGAGGCTATGTGTGGACCTCTATTTTCATTAACCTTATCTATCTATTCATTTACCAATACCACGCTGTCTTAATTACTATAGATTTACAGAAAACCTTGAAGTTGGGTAGAGTCAGTCATCCAACTTTGTTCCTCTTTCTCAATTCTGTGTCAGCTCTTCTGGATCTTTTGTCTTTCCATACATACTTTACAATCAGTTTGTGGATAATTGCAAACTAAGTTGCTAGAATTTTGATTGAGATTATTGTTGAATCCATAGATCAAATTCAGAAGAACCAATATCAACAATATTGAGTCTTCCTATTCATGAATATGGAATGTCTCTCCATTTATTTAGACCATTGCTTTAAATTTTTTTTAATGTTTATTTATTTTTGAAGGTGAGGAGACAGACTGTGAGCAGGGGAGGGGTAGAGAGAGAGGGAGATACAGAGTCCAAGGCAGGCTCCAGGTTCTCAGCTGTCAGCAGAGAGCCCAACATGGGGCTCGAGCCCACTAGCTGTGCGATCATGACCTGAGCTGAAGTTGGACTCTTAACTGACTGAACCACCAAGGCGCCCCTAGATCATTGCTTTTAAAGTAGGTCTTCTGATACTCTTGCAGCCCTTACTTTGTGGGCAATGGAAAATTTGTGTGAATTGCAAGAATATGTTGCTTCTGGGTCCCTGACTTGGATTACACACTGAAATCTTATTTTGATTTAGCTCCTACATGTACTAGTGATATTACAGGGTCAGATCTGATTGTACCAACACTTTCTACTGTACCCTCTGGATCCAAAACCTTACTGCCTCTGCATTCTTCACTGTACTGCCTTTTGTGATTCATTAGGTTTGCTCTTGTTAAAATTCTTCACATTCATAGTTTTCCTTACAGTCTTATGGGTTGACTCACTCCTCACGTTAGCAGGCTATGCTAACGTGAATACAAGGAGGGAAGTGAGAGTGTGAAAGGGAAAGCTAGAGGGTGAAAGATCTCCAACACCTGTGTGTGGGTTATTATTTACACTCTGAGTCTGCTTCAGCAAGCTTAGTAATGTTCACTGTCCTACAGTTTGCCATAAAGTTAGCCACTGAGGCAGTGTTTTATGGATATCCTAGTCTGGAGATTCAAAGACTTAAGGAGAATAAAAATCCTATTAGATAACAATAGCAATAATCCCTAAGTAAGTAAAATAAAACAAAAGTTATATGAAGGTTGAGAATCACTTCAGTCTTATAGAAGTATAAACTTTCTAGCTCAAATCAATGATAAATAACCAGAAAAAGACAATCCCCATAGTATTTTTGTGAGTTGGATAAGAATTCTATTTTATGCCAGCTCTGCCTGTGAATGGTGTCATTTATTGCAAAACATTTCCAAGACATTATTACATTGACAAAGAAAATGGGTCATGTATAAATTGTATACCTTAATATCAGTAACCACGTTTGAAATGCATTAAAAATTGTCCCAGCTTGAGATTTTATTTAGGATTGCTATTTTTTCCCCCATGAACCAAATGAGATTATAAATCTAGAAAACAACCCATATGTATCCATATAAACAGCTAGATTTTCGGCATTTGCTCCACGTGCTGCAGAAAAATAAGAACTCTGACAAACTCTAGAAAGACAGATATCAATGTTGACATCCAGCTTCATTTTCCTACTGAACCAAATTATCCTGGTCACCAACTAAGAACAAGGTCACCACAGCAGAATTTTGCTTAATAATCCTTGCCTGAAACCACCCTATGACTTAATCTTCCACGACAAAACTTTCTAAAACCTGAATGCTCGAGGTACCAGAACATTCTACATGAATAAATCCATTTGTACAGTGGCAAATTTCTAATGAATTCAACTTGGTGTTTAATCCCAACAGATTTTCATGATCTTTGAGGGGAATTTGATGTTAATTATAAATATGCATTATGTGTTTTTTTAACACTACTAGAATTTTTATGCAACTTTATAGTTTTTAAGAATCTTAGAGATATTTCCTCTTCAATGTATATTGTTGTATCTTTTTATATTTTTTTGATACAGATGTTGTTAATTGGTACATTCATTAATCAATTCCCCTACTTTATCTATTCTCAGTCCCAATATCGTGTTTTTAATTGATACTTTATAATATAGTTTGATAACTGTTAACTGTTCTTCGTATTGAAAGATTGCTTCATCAATTTTTCCCTTTTATTTTTTTCACAGCTTGTTGCATTATAAGCAAAATTTCTGTTGTGATTTTCATATAGGTTGTACTAAAAATTTGGTGAAAATAGTTCGGTACTGGTGAATCATCCCATCAAGAAACCACATTATTTTATATGTATTCAATTCTATTTATACATTTAGAGATAGGCATAAGAGGAAGAAAGCTCTCAGTATCATTTCTTTTGAGGCACCCGAGTGGCCTAGCTGATTAAGTGACGGACTCTTGAAGCCAGACCAGGTCATGATCCCAGGGTCATGGGAATAGAGCCCCTCGTGAGGCTCCGCACTGAGCGTGGAGCCTGCTTAACATTCTCTCTCTACCCCTCCGCTCTGGTCGCGCACACACACACTCTCTCTCTCTCTCTCTTTCTCTCTCTCCCATTCTTAAAATAAAAATTAAAAAAAAAATTGACTCTTTCAGGATTGAGTAAAGAAAAGGGAATCAAGAAAAAAAATAAAGACTATACAATGTGTTTTTTTCTAAATAAACAAGCATATTTATTTGTTGAGTCCATTTGTGTAAGTTATATGTATTATTGGATATATGTATAGACAGAGGGTGTGAATTTTACCAATATGTTAATTATAATTGGGGGGGAGTGTAGAATTAATAAGAAGGATGTTTTTATTTTCTAACTCATGTTTTAAATTTCTGAAATGTCTATAGAATATTTTGTATAATGAAGAAATATAAAGCTATTTTATACTATACTATACTATACTAATATACTATAATGTGCTATAAATTATGGCTATAAATTAACCATTTACTTTATTCTATCTTTATTATTTTTTTCAAGTATATATTAAAATAAGTATTTTACTTTTTCTAATTATATTTCAACATCTATTAAAATAATAATGTATTTTATATCATTTAATTTTTAATATTAGAAATCATTGATACATTTTTAATATTGAACCATTCCTGTATTCCTGAGATAAACTGCATTTGGTTATTATATTTTATTATTTTATACAATGATAAATATTAGTTGCTAATACTTGATTTGTAAAATTTACATTGATATTCATAACTTGCATTACTTTAAAAATATTATACTTCCCTTTTTTTTTTTTTCAACGTTTATTTATTTTTGGGACAGAGAGAGACAGAGCATGAATGGGGGAGGGGCAGAGAGAGAGGGAGACACAGAATCGGAAACAGGCTCCAGGCTCTGAGCCATCAGCCCAGAGCCTGACACGGGGCTCGAACTCACGGACCGTGAGATCGTGACCTGGCTGAAGTCGGACGCTTAACCGACTGCGCCACCCAGGCGCCCCTATACTTCCCTTTTTGAATTGGTAGCCAGTCAAAAAGTCAAAACACATTTCCATCTTTTTTTCTAGGATGGGGAATACTTTAATGACAAAGAAATAATCCCCTTCCTCAAAGTTAGCTAAAGCTCACTGTAAAACATTCATGTCCTGGTGCCCTTTTAAGAGGTATATTCTTGACTGCTATACATTTTTTTCCTTTTACAGGGAATTTTGGCTTCTTAATTTTTCAGAAAAGAGGTGGCTAATCTAGGTAGATGATTCTCAACTTGGACATCCCTTGGAGGATGTTGGAAATATGTGGGGGCATTATTGACTTTTACCATGACTAGGTGGGAACAATAGATAGTGATGAATTACTGACATAGTGAACACCATCCAATATATACGAGTGTGTTACACACATACAACCCAAAAGCAATTATCACACTCAAAATTACACTCTTTGAGAGACCTAGCCTTACATATGCAAATTAATTGATGTAATGTTATACTTGGTATTCTTTTATACATTTAAACATACAGAGTTCATTTCAGTTGTGTCCATATATATAGTTTTTAGTGCTTTTCTTTTGCCTGTTTAAAATCTCTATCAGACTTGCAAAGGTTTGTACTATAAGCTGCGGTTGTATTTTACAAAATCATCTTTTGTTTGAGTTCTGTATTTCTGCTCTTCACTCTGTCAACAATTTTTATTTTGAGATAACACAAAATATCAATATCAAAGGCAGAACACTGACATTGGTTATCATTCCTTAGCTTTATTCATATGTTACCAATTTTATATGCAATCGTGTGTGTGTGTGTGTGTGTGTGTGTGTATGCATGTTTAGTTTTATACATTTTTATCATATATGTACATTCAGGTGACCACCACTACAGTGAAGATGTAGAACAGTTCCATCATGAGTAGCTACAGTCACCCCCATCCCTCCATTAATCCCAAGCTAGCCACTGGCAACCATTAAGCTATTCTCCATCTCTATTCTTTTGTCATTTCAATTCAACATTGGCATATAAATAAAGTTATTTATATGATTTATTTGGTATTCACTTTGGTGTATCATTTTGGGGGCATTGCCTTTTTTTCCATTGAGCATAATTCCCTTGAATTCTATCCAAGTTCTTCTATGTATGTGTGGTACATCTTTCATATTGCTAAGTAGTATTCCATGGTATGAATGTATAACATTTTGTTTAACCATTCACAGATTGGTGGCATTGGTTGTTTAAAGTTTGACTTTTTTGAATAAATCTGCTATAAAAATTCATATTGGGTTTTTTTGTGTTTTCTTATCTTTGGGACAAGTGTTCAAGTTTATAATTGCTGGATCATATAAGGAAGTGTTTTGATTACAAGAATCTACAACACTCTTTTCCAAAGTGATTGTAACATTTTATATTCTCAACAGTAATGTTTAAGTGATGCAGTTTTTCTGCATTCTCGATAGTACTGTTGTTGTCATTATTTGTTTTTTTGTTTTAATAGACTTTATTTTTTAGAACAGTTTTAAGTTTATAGCAGTTCAGTAGAATTTACAGAGATTTTTCATATACACACTGCCCCACACATGCCTAATCTCTTTCATTATCAACATTTTCCATGACAGTGATACATTTGTTTAAATGATGAACCTACATTAATGCATCATTATCACCCATAGTTCATAATTTATAGTAGGGTTCAGTTTCAACTGCTTTGGATAAATACCAAGGAGTGCAATTTCTGCATTATATGTTAAAAGTATGTTTAGCTTTATAAGAAATTACCAAACTATCTTTCAAAATGATTGCACCATTTCATATTTTCTTTTAAAATTTTTTTTAACTTTATTACTTTGAGAGAGACAGAGACAGCATGAGTGGGGGAAGGGCAGCTAGAGAGGGATCGATGTAGGGCTCAATCCCACAAAGCTGTGAGATCATGACCTGAACTGAAATCAAGAGTCGGACACTAAACCAACTGAGCCACCCAGGCGCCCCATTTCATATTTTCACTAGCAATAAATGTAAGCCCTTGTTGCTTCATATCCTGGCTAGCATTTGGTAATGTCAGTGTTCTGGATTTTGGCCATTCTGATAGTTGTGTAGTGGTATCCCGTTGTTGTCTTAATTTTAACTTCTCTGGTAACATATGATGTGGAACATCTTTTTATATGTTTATTTGCCATTTATGTATCTTCTTTGGAGATGGCTGTTAAGACCTTTGGACCATGTTTTAGTTGAATTGTTTATATTCTTACTGTTAAATTTTAAAGGTTTTTTGGTATATTTTAGATTTTGGTCTTTTATAAGATATATTTTTGCAAAGATTTTCTCCCAGCATGTGGCTAGTCTTTATTCTCATGACAGTATTTTTCACAAAGTAGAAAATTTTAATTTTAATGAAGTTCACCATGTCAGTTTTATTTTTTGAGATTATGTTTTTGGTGTCACATCTAAAAAGTCATTGCCAAACTCAGGCATCTATATTTTCTTCTATATAGTCTGCTGAGAGATTTATAGTTTTCCATTTTCCATTTATATCTTTTATACATTTTTTGCGAAGGGTGTATGATGTCTGTCTAAGATAATTTTTTAAATTAAATTTTTCAAAGTTTATTTTTGAGAGAGAGAGAATGAGAGAGAGAGAGAGAGAGAGAGAGAGAGAGAGAGTGATCATGAGCAAAGGAGGGGCAGAGAGAAAAGGGGACAGAAGATCTGAAGCAGGGTCTGCACTGAAAGAGAGAGCCTGATGTGGGTCCAGAACTAATGAATGTGTGATCATGACCTGAGCTGAAGTCAGACACGTAACCACCTGAGCCTCCCAGGTGCCTCTAGGTTCATTCTTTTAACCTGTAGATGCACAGTTGTTCCAGCACCATTCATTGAAAAGCTTATCTTTTCTCCAGTGTATTGCCTTTGTGCCATTATCAAAGGTCAGTTGACTCTATGTGAGTCTATTTCTGGGCTCTACTCTGTTTCATCGATCTGTTTGTGATTTCACTAATACTGTGTTTTGATTATTGTAGCTTTATAGTATGTCTGAAAGTTGGATAGTGTCAGCCCTCCAACTTTAATCTTCTCCTTCAATATTGTGTTGGATATACTGGGTCTTTTTTCTCTATACATAAACTTTAGAATCAGTTTGTCAGTATCTATGAAATAACTTCCTTGAGATTTTGATTGAAATTGTATTGGAATATACAGATCAAGCTGAAAACACTTGACGTTTTGCCAATATTGTGGCTATCTTCGAATGGAATATCTTTCCATTTATTTAACTCTTCTTTAACTTCTTTCATCAGTGTTTTGTAATGTCCCTCATATAGATTTTTTTTTGCAATACACATTTACAGCTAATATAAGTCCACTTTCAAATAACATTATACTGCTTTACAAGTAATGCAAGTACTTTTTAATAATAAAATTACTCTAATTCTTCTATCTTGTCCCTTGTATCACTACTGTCATTTATTCATAATACCATATATATGCATATATATGTATATAGAGATAAATTTGAATATATTGCTGCTATTATTATTTTGAGCACTGTCACTTGTTAGATCAACTAAAAATAAGAAAAAATACAAGTTTTTATTTTACCTTCACTATTTATTTTCTGATGTTTTTTTTCTCTTTATGTGGATCCACATTTATGACTTGTATTATTATCCTTCTCTCTAAAGAACTTCTTTAGAGAATCTTACAAGGTGGACCCACTGGCAACAGATTTCTCAGTTTTTGTTTCTTGTTTGTCTGAGGAAGTCTTTATTTCTCTTTCAGTTTAAAAAAAATTTTTTAACATTTATTTATTTTTGAGAGACAGAGCATGAATGGGGGAGGAGCAGAGAGAGAGGGAGACACAGACCCGAAGCAGGCTGCAGGCTCTGAGCTGTCAGCACAGAGCCCGATGCGGGGCTCAAACCCACGAATGGTGAGATCATGACTTGAGCCAAATCGGATGCTTAACTGACTGATTCACCCAGGCACCCCTCTCCTTCGATTTTTAAGCATAAATTTTCAGGGGAGCCTGGCTCAGTTGGTTAAGCATCTGGCTTCAGCTCAGGTCATGATTTCGCAGTTTGTGGGTTCAAACCTCACATCAGGCTCTGTGCTGACAGCTCAGAGCCTGGAGCCTGCTTCGGATTCTGTGTCTCCCTCTCTCTCTGCCCCTCTCCCACTCACCTCTGTCTCTCTCTCTCTCTCTCTTAAAAATAAACATTAAAAATTAAAAAAACATAATTTTTCAGGGTACAGAATTTTAGGTTGGTGAGTTTTTCTATTAACATTTTAAATATTTTACTCCACTTTCTTCTTGTTTGTATGTTCTCTGAGAAGTCAGATATAATTTTTACCTTGTTCCAGAGAATATTTATTTACCTCTGACTCCGTTAAGAATTTTTTTCTGGGGGCGCCTGGGTGACGCAGTTGGTTAAGCATCCGACATCAGCCAGGTCACAATCTCGCGGTCCGTGAGTTCGAGCCCCGCGTCAGGCTCTGGGCTGATGGCTCGGAGCCTGGAGCCTGTTTCCGATTCTGTGTCTCCCTCTCTCTCTGCCCCTCTCCCGTTCGTGCTCTGTCTCTCTCTGTCCCAAAAATAAATAAAAAACGTTGAAAAAGAATTTTTTTCTGTATTTTTGGTTTTCTGAAGTTTGAATATGACGTGCATAAATTTTTTTTCTTTTGTGTTTGCATTTATCCTCATTGATGTTCTTTAGCTTCCTGGATCTGTGGTTGGTATCTAATGTTAAGTCAGGCAAATTCTCAGTCATTATTGTTTCAAATTTTTTTTTTCCTGTACTTTTCTCTTTTTCCTGATTCTGATATCTGTATTGCAATTTTATAGCTTTTGTAGCTTAGATATATGGTTCTTATTTCAGTTTTGTTTTTGCTTTTCGGTTAGAGGTTTCTATTATGTCCTCAAACTCAGATATTCTTTCCTCAGTCATGTCCAATCTACTAAAAAGTCTATGAAAGGTATTGTTCATTCCCATTTCATTGTTTTTTTATATCTAGCTTTTCTTTTTTGGTTCTTAGAAATTCCATCCCTCTGCTTACATGGCCCATGTGTTCTTGCAGCCTATCTATTTTATACATTAAAGCCGTTTGTATTTGATCAAAATTATTTTAAATTCACTGTCTGATAATTCCAACATCCCTGCCACATCTGGTTCTGGTTCTGATGCTTACTCTGTCTCCTCAAGGCGAAGTTTTTGCCTTTTAGTATGTCTTGTAATTTTTTCTTGCTAACTAAGCCTGATGTACCTGATAAAAGGAATCATTGTAAATAGGCCATTACTAATGTGGTGGTAAGGAGCTGGGTGACTGTATATGTGATACTTTCAAACATTTTTTTTGGAAACCTATCAGGTATAATTAGATTGGTTGGTTGCTTCTAACATCACTGGACAAAGTGGGAAAAAAACAAACAAAAAAAGATGAGCTCAAGGATTTGAATTGCAAGCCCAAGCAAGCAAGCAAGCAAGATAGATAGATAGATAGAACCACTTCATGTTTCCTATGATAAATATTTGCTATTTATTTCTATTCATTCATTCTTTTAATTATAACATGTTTCTTTCTCCCGTCCCCAATCCCACCTTTTTTTTTTGCATGATCTTCACACACATAAGACTCCTTGTAATCTGTCTCAACATTTGTTTTTACCTTTAAAGTATTTTCTAAAGACTGTATTTGTTGTCTTAATTTCTTATCCAGATGGACAATCTCTAAACACTGAGGTGTTTAGATCAAGAGTTGGCAAATTTTGGTCTGTGGGCCAAAGCTAGCCCACTGATTGTTTTATTGGAATACAGCCACAGTCATTTGTTTATATACTGTCAATGGCTGCTTTCAACTACAACAGTATGCTTGAGTAGTTGTGATAGATGTTTGGGGTACAGATGGTTGCTCACTGGGATGATAAAATTAGATTCTGGTGCCTAGTATATGCTCTAAATCAGTATCCAGTATATGGTGCTATTTCTCTCAAAGCCAGAATTCATTAGTCTAGAAGTCAAAAAGTAGAAATGGAAGTAGCACCATTCACCATTATTCCTAGTTATCCACTAGAAAAAGTTTTGCTTACTGTTCTCGTGATCTTATGATCTGGTTGTCTATAGACCTTGATCCCAGAGAGAGTGATGCTTCCAACAGGAGACACCATAATAATTTCATTGAACTGGAAGTTAGGACTATCATCCAGCCATTCTAGCCTCCTCATGTTATGAATAAATATGCAAAGGAGGGAGTTACTGTACTGACTAGGATGGTTGATCTTGATTACCAAGGAGAGACTGGACTGCTAAAATGGAGGTAAGGAAGAGTGTGTCTAGTATACAGGAGATTTTTTAAGGTGTCTTTCAGTACTATGATGCCCTGTGATTAAAGTTATTAGGAGACTACAATAACCCATTCAAGCCAAGACTACTAATGTCCCAGAACTTTCACAATGAATTTTTGGGTCACCCTACCAGGTAGAGACCCATGACCAGCTTAGCTACTTACTGAGGACAAAAGAAATAAAAAATGGGTATTTCAAGAAGGTAGTGTTGGGGCACCTGGGTGGCTCAGTTGGTTAAGTGTCTGACTCGATTTCAGCTCATGGTTTGTAGGTTCAAGCTCCACATCAAACACTGCACTGACAGTGTGGAACCTGCTTGGGATTCAATCTCTCCTGCTCCCTCTGCCCCTCCTCTGTTAGCTCTCTCTCTCTCTTTAAAAAATAAATTAAAAAAAACATTAAAAATTGAAAAAAATAAGGTAGTTTTAAACATTAGCTACAACTATGTAACCAGAAACAAGGACTACAGCTGTAATGAGTATTTTTGTTTGTGTCTGTATGTGAGTACTGTAAATAACTGTTTTTCTTCTTTTATCCGTTCATCATGTAACATAAAATGTATAATGTTACATTGTAGTACTTTAATTATTGTTAACTTTACATCACAGTATGAAAATACAAGATATTAAGGAGAAAAGTGAACATCACCCAAGAGCTTCGCCTTCTTTTCTGGGGAAAGTTTACTGCATCTTCAGGGATATTCAGGATAGTTGTATCATGTGAGATGGAAGTGTGACTTTATTATCATCTTTATTGGGATATGAAGTATGGTTTCAGAGGATTTATATGGTCACCGATTTGATGAGGGGTGGACTGTGATGGTTAAATTCATGTGTCAATTTGGCTAGACTATGGTACCCAATAGTGTCAGACACTAGTCTAGATATTGCTGTGATGGTATTTTAAAAGTGTGATTAACATTTAAATCAGTAGACTTTAAGTCATCAGGCTTGTATCTGCCTGGTTCCCTCTTATCCTGCTAACTCAGGCTATTTCTTTATGCCTCCTACCTTCCGAAAAATCTCCAACAGAAGCAAGATTCTGTTCACT
Source organism: Prionailurus bengalensis (assembly GCF_016509475.1). Taxonomy (NCBI): domain Eukaryota; kingdom Metazoa; phylum Chordata; class Mammalia; order Carnivora; family Felidae; genus Prionailurus; species Prionailurus bengalensis. The sequence continues at coordinate 201,962,275 of NC_057343.1, forward strand.
TTTGCACCCAAATTAGCAAGATCTGTGAAAGCTTCCTAAGGATTCTGTCAACACATCTGAATGGAATGAAACCATCTGATGGGATTGTAGATTCAGCAACTCAAAAACACCCAGCTAGGAAACAAGAATCCAGTCTCTCATTATTGTAGCCAGACAGCTTCTTTGCAGGATTTGTTGTGGATCTTTCTCTTTCTTGACTTAGTGGTAGTGAAAGCCTCATACACAAGGCATGCCCACAAGGCCTATTGCTCTCAGTTCTCTTCTATTTTGGTGTTTGTATTAAATGTAAACTTGAGAGTAAATGTTTGAGTGGTAGCGGATAGCACCGAGTCTGAGTTCTTTTGCCTCTCAGTAAACCATAGCTGGGAAAAAAAATTTTTTTCAGCTATAACTACATTTGTAATGTGGAAAACAGTGCCTCCTACTTTCAGCTTTAAGGTTTATCCTAATTCAAGGACAAAGAGAACAGTCTTATTCAACATCCCTGTACACCCTGTAGAGTGTGTTGTAAATTATTGATATGGGATGATTTTGAAAGTCTTCAGAAGCTTCTCTAAGCATGTTCTTTCATTCGTTTTCTGTTTACTTTAGTTTTCATTATAGCTTAATGAAGCCCGGCTTCCAGCTGGAATTAACTACTTGCTATTGTCATAATCACTCCATGATTTTGTTTTTACATACAGTTCCCTTAGCCTAAAATGTATGTTCCCAACCATCTTATTTCCCTTTCACGCATTACTCAGCCTCTAATGCTGTAGCACCTTGAACACCTGCAATGTATCCGAAGAAAGTGTGTACATTTGACCCTTGAACAACATGGGTTTGAACTATACAGGTCCATTTACACACGAATTTCTTTTACAAATATATGATACAGCACTGTAAATGTATTTTCTTCTCCTTTTGATTTTCTTATTAACAGTTTCTTTTCCCTACCTTTCTTTATCATGGGAATACAGCATATAACATACAAAATACAGGTCAATCAACTGTTATTTGTTAGGCTTACAGTCAACAGTAACTATTTGTAGCTAAGTTTTGGGGGGAGTCAAAAGTTATATACAGATTTTTTGATTACTCAGGGGTGGGCACCCCTGATTCTTGCATTATCCAGGGGTCAACTGTACTGTCAGAGTATATGGCAGAAGACATTCATTTGATCTAAATTCAATGTCATCTCAGTATCTAAAACTCTAAGTTAAATCATAGAGATAAAAATCAGTATATATTTTCTGAATTCTGGGAGAGATTTTGACAAAATTCAGTTTTCCAAAGGGTTAGTTTGAAACTATGTCCATAAAATTCAGGTGTTATCTCCAGTAAAAAGGTTTTTCCTCCTGCAGAGATGGAATACAATTGAACTTGATTTATTTTAAAAATATCTTGTTGTTTACACGTGTCTCTACATGTATGCATGTAGATACATGCATGGACTTTGAAGAAAAATTAGAAGTGATAAATGAGCGAGTTAAGATGAAATGAACCATAGTTGCATTACTCTACTGTTACACACTGTTAATGGAGATAAATGTGAAAGGTGATATAAATATTTACATACTTTATTCAAAAGTATGTACTTTATTTACATACTTTGCATTAAATCCTTTTTATTTTATATTCAATAATGTATTTGGGATGTAATATTAATTCAATTAGTTGACTTCTAGGATATTGTATTTTTAATAGCTGAACCATATTTCAGTTGCCTGGAAGTAACAAAGTATACACATTTCATTTAAAATTGTTTTTGAGCAATTTGGTTACTATTTCCAATATATTAAAAATATATTAGAAAGCCTAATTATATCCACATTTTAAACTATATCTTTACTTATAGTAATGAATTAATTTCAAAAAATAGAATTGTACAGTCAAATGTATTCAGGTTTAATGCTTTTGATTCAAGTTAGTGATTATCATTAACTTTGTTTTAAATATATTGCAATTAGCATGGCCCACAGATCAGTAAGAATATAAGCTGAAGCTCCCAAAACAAAGATCTGATACACATCAGAAACAGATTCTTAACTGAAGAGAACAAACTGATGGTTACCAGAGGGGAGGTGGGTGCAGGGATGGGTTTAATGGGTGATGGGGATTAAGGAAGGCACTTTGTGATGAGCATAAGGTGTTGTATGCAACTAACTGTTGAATCACTAAATTATACACCTGAAACTAAGATTACACTGTGTTAACAAACTGGAATTTAATTAAAAACTTGAGGAAAAAAAATAAAAGTGAATAGAAAAATTAAAAAAAAAAGATACACATCAGAGGCCACATGAGAGTTGATATGATAACACTGGATTAGATATCTAAGGAGCTGAGGGAAGAAGGGGAGGACAAGGAGGATAGACAGACAAACTTCGCAGATCAGCCAAAGGAAAAGGAAACTGATAGAGGATCTCAGAAAATAAGAAAGTGTCCTTTTATGTAAAGTAGAGTTTCAAGAAGGATGTGAGCAATAGTTTGAATGGTGTGTGATCTATACATTCATTCACTGAGTTCTTTTGTAATTCAGTAAGTATTTTTTGAAAGCCAAAATATGTATTAGGTACTATGAGCATGGACATAAATAAATTAGACACATCTTCTACCAAGAAGCTTGCAGCTTACAATTCATATTAAAATACAAATGTAATCAACTCTACTAGTAGATAAGAAGGTAAATGTAGCAAAACAGTGACATTAGTACATAATCAACGAGTTCAGAAATTATTTAGATAAACGAAAAATATGATCAATTACTTTGAACAAATGTTTGATATAGGATTAAGTGGAATTTTTCACTTAACCAATTATGGGTGGATTAACTGATTAAATGCTGCTTTATAATTTTATATTTCTCCAATGACAAGCTATCCAAAATACTACTAACTGACTAATGTATTAAATTATCAATAAATATAATAATAAGGCACTATTGGACAGCCTTAAGTATTGTTGAATTGTAAGACTCCTTTAGTTTATATAGAAGAAATTTGATTTTTTTGGCAAATGAGTCATAAAGAAGAGAAAAGTAGCAGAAAAAAGTCTAATAAACAAATTAATAATATAGATTAAGAAAAGAATTAGCTGGATTGTTTGATCTTTTGTTGCAGTTACTGGATGATTCCCAAACAGATTCTATATTCTTCATTGGTAGAAACCATGCATGCCTTAAACTTACTTGTTCTTTCTCAAAGATCTTTTCAGAGAACTATAAATACAATTGTTCAACAAACCAATGAACAATTGAAGATAAATGAAGATAAAGGAAAAAGAAAATGTACTAGTACTAGAAATTTCACTATTATTGTTGCTTGGGCCAATAAAACTCCCTCATCTGTCTGAAGGCATTTGAAAAGATATCCCCATATCCATGAATTTACTTTCACTTTGTTCTGCCCACATCATTTTAATTAATTTTTTTATTTTTAAGTTTTTAGTTAAATATCATTTAGTTAACATACAGTATAATATTATTTTCATAGTGTACAATGTAGTGACATGTTAATTTTTTTCAGTAAAAATAGTTTTAAAAATGATATTTATTTTTTTAATTATATAAATCAGGCAAGTAGATACTTATATTGTCACTTTTCCTAAGCTATCTATATTTCCAATATTATTCCACAAGTCAAAGCATTAAAAATGACATTTTGAGGGTAACTTATGCTAATTTTAAGAATCAAATATTTTAAAATGACTCCCACTAATATGGTTATCCACCTTAAATTTTACCAGTGAAGTGACTGATCAAGATCCTATGTCACTATAAAGGGAGGTGAGAACAGAAGGAAGCTTTGAATTGACCTGCTTTAGAGTTTAGCTGTAAAGTTTGATGAGACTCAGCATTTAGCCTGTCAGCCTGTTGGTCTGGAAGTACATTACTTATAAAATTAACAACAAAAGAACAAAATGCTAACATTCTTAGGATGAGGGAAATGGGATTCTTTCAAACATTTGTTTTCTTTTCCATATCTGCAAAAGGGTTTTGAACTCAGATCTGTATACATAATTTTGTAGTTCTTTGTTCTGTTATGCAGGCATTTGTTATAGCAAGGAAAAAGTAATGTTTATAGCATGAGTATGAATTTTGAAGGTGATGGAAATTCTATAAAGACCAAGGTAAAGATATTTTAATGGAAATTCTGTTTCTACAACAAAACCCTTACTAATTATAGACAGTGTGTTAGTAAATTCCCTTGCCCACTGACTTTTCTCATGCTTTTCGGTTAATGTGGTAAGGAAAAAAATTAACACAATAATTCCTGGAACCTGTACTTCTGGATTCTCATACAAGGTCCATGGAGAGGCGAGGAAAGATTCCATTCCCAAAAGGAATTATGGCATTCTGAAGACAATATTTAACTTTCCATTGTCTCAGTAATAAAGAAATTAATATCTATAAATACTTTGGAGTCAATGTCTTTGGTGTCCTGCACATATACATGTCCAATGATGACTAAGACAATGAAAGCGAAGGCCATACACCCCAGCCAGGATTTCTCAACAGAAGCACTAATGCAGTTTTGGTCTGGATACTTCTTTGTTGTGGTTAAATGCCCCCTTAGATATTTAGCAGCCTTTTAGCCTCTTACCACTAGATTCCAGGAGCCCCTGTTCCTTAATTATGATGATCAAAATGTGTCCAGATGTTGCCAAATTCCTCCTGTGGTCAAAAATCATCCCCTGTTGTGAACCCCCAATTGAGCTAGTATCTCTTTAAGTCAAAATAGCAGGAGCTGAGGAAAGTACCATTCCCAAAGTGTACGTGCATGTTTAAAATTCTTATGTTGACCATTCTAAGAGTCTTTATCTATTGATCTGGAACCATAAGTCTTACAATTTTTGTAATGGAAACAAATTTTACGTTAGTCATGTGATGTGCATAGTATGAGGCACATAAAAGTTGAGAGATTTACCTCCATTTGCCCAAATTATTCTATAATCAAACCAGAATTAGAACAGGCTCATCAACTCCAGTTCAAGTTTTTCACTAGATGAAATTTATAGTAAACTATAAATTCTGTTTCATTTCAAAGAGTATGCTGATTCAGAGCAAACAAATTGAACTCATTCATTGCACATCAAAAACACACAAAGACCTACACATGCGCGCACACACACACACACACACACACACAGGTGGAGGGGAAGGTATTTGCATACCCATTCATAAAAATTTATCCCATTTTTTTTGCTTTAAGATGTACATTGTTTTGTGCCAGTTGGATAAAGGAATAAAAACAAAGCCAATCAATCCATAAATTAAAGTTCTAAGTGGCTGTACTATTAACTCTAATCAGTTTATAAAACTTTTTTTACAGATTGCATTTGTAGGTAGCTATAATTTAATCAAAAGTCACAGTCCAATTCAAATGAGATTGAGATTTCAAAGTGAGATTTTAAAAAAATGTCTTCAGGTCAAATGTTTTAGCATACTACTGATAAAATAATATAATCACGATTATAATAATCATAGTGATAATAACTTTTCTTCAATCACATTCCTTTAAATGACTTTATTATTTATTGAATCTGCACAACAATCTTAAGAAATAAATGAAAATTTCCCCCATTTTACAAATAAGAAAACTGGGGTTTGGGGAGAACATGAGGGCAGGGAGTTTAAGTAATTTCCCTGGAATTGCACAGTTAGGAAGCAGGGGGGCCAGAGGTTGACCAGTGTCCCACACAACCCCCACTAAAAATCTTTTTAGTTAATTCGTTTGCTCTCACTCATTCATAAACCATTTTTTAAGGATTTGAAAATATAACTTGACCTTGTCGCTAAGGCTAACCATATGCTTGAAAGTGAAGTTTTTATTTTTTGCAGTCTTAGTGAAAGGAGGGAAAATGTCTGAGTGAAGGACTCTTCTATTGCATGTTGGACAGCTAACTGTTACTTCGATATCTCTAATAGAGGTGTAAGTGTCACAAAGCTCATTCCCTGATGTTTAAATATGCACTTTCAATACTCTCCTTTTGATAGATCCTTATCCCTTATAACCCAGATTTTATTTATGCTGTATATGTATTTTTTTTCCACTTATGCCAATCTAATAGTGAGAGAGCTATCTTAAACCTTCAGGGTCAAAATACAATTCAGAACACATACATCTAAGATACCCAAGAAGCATGACATTTTATGCCAGATACCTATGAAAATAAAAATGTAATATATGATTAACAGCAAGACACACATTTGAAAATAAATGACCCACATACAGTCTTTTGCAACTGAAAAAAAAAGTGAAATAAAATGGACATTTTGGTGTAACATTCCAAGATCTGAATAAATTATCTTTTAATGTTTCAGTGAGATAAATGTTTTCATATCCTGACATTTTGATTCTACAAAAGATTATTACTGTGATTTTTCTATAAACATTGCATTTCAAATTTTTGTGGACTACAGTCCTTCTGCCAATCAATAATGTGTTGATTATTATGCCAGTGTTATGATGTTACAAACAGAAACATGTCCTTACTTGTGACACTGTGTTATATAACTTGTGTTATAAAATTAACACTATTACGCGTAAAGAATGATTGCAATAAAGCGCATATTTACCCACTTTTGATTGTTATCTTAAATTCCAAAATGTAATTTTTGCCCAAATCAATAAAGTTATTTTACAAATGTGTAATTCCTACAGAAAAATCTGTCATTTGAGGAATACATTTTAAACATCCATGTTAACGATTAGAAGCATGTATGCATATTGAATTCATATGGCTTCTAGCAGAGAAAAATACTATCAGCAAAATAGATTCCTTACAATGCTGATTTATGCTATCTAAATACACATGGGGGAATTAGCACAATATATTTTTCTGCTTATAAATAGAAATTTAAGTAATTAAGTAATGGCTCACAGAATAGGACACTCGTATTCTGGAAATATTTTGGAGAAAGCGTCTGACATGCTGGAGTTAGATATATAAACTATATCGCCGCTCAGGAATATTTAGAATATTTCAGATACTAGAAATGACATAGCCTTTGTGTATGGTATGCCTTTAGTACAATTTAGAGCACCATTTGTCCTCAAGTAGGTCTATTTAAAGTATAATTGACTGCCCTGGCAATTATTGTGAATGGCAGCTGTCTGCTGGTAAAAAGGCATATATATAATGAGGGAGAAAGGATCAAATACATGCAATAGAAAAGAAAAGCATAAAGAAAATATCTATATGAGGTATTTTAGGCCAGATTTTATACTTGAAAGGGACAAGGCCTATTAGCCATTTCCAATTAGGGACTATAAAAAAAATGAATGAAAGTACTCATCTATTTATGAAAAGCAGCTGGGACTCCCCAAACCCAAAACTAGCGAAAGTTTATTTGTTCTAAAATTGTTACAGCTTACAGCATTTCATTTATTTTCATTAACTACGTTAGGTTTTGTGAAAACTTTCTTGTATCATGTACCTTTGGCAACACACAAAACACCTTGCTTTGTTTTTCTCCTAAATAGCTACATAATTAGATGGATTATTTCATGTGTCTGTGCCTATGTTTGCTGAAGAGAACAAGCCAGATAAATTAGCACTTAGCAGAACTCACAATAGCACATAATATGCCCTTGTGTTTCGTATAAAGCTTTATTTGTCATTCACGGCTGGTTGGCAAAACTGACTTTGCTTTTGAAAATGACAGGTGGTACTCTGGTGAGCTCTGTATGGAAAAAGAAACAACCTTCACCAAGACAGTTTCTGTCAATAGCTTCCATGATTTAGTATTCAATCTGGGCTTGTGTTTCTTCTAAAGTTCTGATTCATTTGCATCTCTTAGGTCTGGCATCATCAAGGCTCTGTAATAATTGGGATTCTATACCACAAGTCTAGAAAGGCAGGCTTCCTCTCATCTCTGCAGGCCTGATTAAAAGACAGGTGAAGTTCAGTATATTTCAATAAGCCTCAACATTCCATGTCAGGAATCAATAGCCCTCCTTCTTTTTTTAGGGGTTATTAAATTGCAGCTGTAACATTAGCCTTCTTTATCTAATTGATTGTCTTTTCACAGGGCTAAGAAAATCAATAGCAGTCAATGGGACTGCCCTGTTTTTACCTAATAGATGTTTTCTCCTAATTGGCTGCCTGGGTGGCTTCACCGAGCTCAGTATGTTTTCAGAAGTCCACAGTATGTTGCAACCCTTGTAAACTATTTTACCCTGTACAACAGTTATTGATTTTATAATGAAATCTAGAAAAATCAATAGCAATCAGGAATATAGATCAGGATTCCTAGGTACGTTATGACAAAGGGCAAACTCACTTTGCTACCACTTCAAACTGTGATCCAATTAAATGTGTCCTTAAAACATTACATTTTCCAAAGACTTTGATCAAAGTCACTTGATTTGTTGCCCAAGACCTGGCTTAAAATCTAAGACTCGCAATATGTCAATAAAAAATTTAATTCAAAAATAATGGTTTTTAATTGACCATTTCTTTATAAAATGAAGTAAAGAAAAATCATTAAGGGTAAATGATGAATTTGCTAGGAAAACAATGTGACCTATCAAAAGTCAATGTATAGTACAATGTATAGTCGACTGGAGGATTCATAATAAAACGTATACTTTTAAGTGCAAAAATATATTCGGTTGACTTGCCTAAATCTTTACATTTATATCATCCTAGTAAGCAAACTGCCCCAAGTGGGAGACAAAAGTATCTTCCAACTGGTCATGCATTGCTGAATCTGTGTTCAAATTCCATCTCTGAATGGTATTATATTTTTGTCTCCGAATCTATTTTGAATACTTACCTGTATAAATAAGGCAATATTATAAATCAGTTTGTGCTATAAGTGGGCTATGAAGTTCCCAGGAACAATTGTGTCTTCTTTTTCAAAAGTCACAATTTAAAAGATGTGGCTATTAAGTATGGCTTTTATGTTTTATTCTTTTAATATTTATTTATTTATTTATTTATTTTTGAGAGAGAGAGAGAGAGAGAGCACAAATAGGGGAGGTGCAGAGAGAGAGGGAGCACAGAATCTGAAGTAGGCTCCAGGCTCTTAGCTGTCAGCACAGCGCCTGACACGGGGCTTGAAATCATGAACCACGAGATCATGACCTGAGCTGAAGTTGGACGCTTAACTGACTGAACAACCCAGGCACCCCATAAGTATGGCTTTTAAATTTTTATTTCCTGGGGCACCTGGATGGCTCAGTTGGTTAGGCAACCAACTTCAGCTCAGGTCATGATCTCACAGTTTGTGGGTTCGAGCCCCGTGTCAGGCTCTGTGCTGACAGCTCAGAGCCTGGAGATTGCTTTGGATTCTGTGTCTCCCCCTCTCTCTACTCCTCCCCTGCTCATGCTCTGTGTCTCTCTGTATCTCAATAATAAATAAACATTTAATTTTTTTTTAATTTTAAAAAATTATTTCCTGAGAGAAGTAAATGGTCTTTATTTCTAAAGGGCAAAGAGAATAAAAGTCTTATATACATAGATATATTTTTTCTACATTTGCCTTGCTCTTGCTGACTTCTATTGTTTACTACTGATTATTATAGAACTTAATTTTGGAATCTTGTCATTTTTCTTGATACCTTGAATTCTAGACGAATATGTCTCTCAGATATAGTCTGAATGCCTTTTTTTTTTTTTTTTTTTGGCTCTGGGTGAGATTTGCATGTCTGTATTCTTAAATTCCACTTGTTTTGGTTTCCACCTAATAATACACCAAAGAGCAAAAAGTCAGAAATCTCCACCTAGGGCTTGCCATTTTATGAACAATGCTCCCTTTTTCCTTGTTATGACAACAAACTGGACATTGTCATTTCTCAACCTGGAATCATAGGCTCCAAAGCAGTTTCCTAACACTTTCCAGATTAGCATGCACGTAGCTTACTTCATCACTCTTCACTAAATTGACATGCCCTGCTAAAGTGTCGTGCCACTTAATATGCCTAAGCATGATGGGGATGACAGTTCCATAGTCAATGACAGTCAAGCCATGTCTGTGAAGCTGTCTCCAGCTCTAAAATCACATATCTTATGTATATGTTGATTTGACCTCAGCTCCACCAGCTCTTCCTCTATTATCTGGCAAATGAATAAATAAATAAATTACACCATAAACCTAACGCCACTTACAGGAATTGGACTTTCATTTGCATGGCACTATTCTTAAGGAATCCAGAGTCAAGAAAATCTCAAGTAAAGATTCTTTTATTTCACCAAGCTTTGTGGAATGGGGTAGGGACTGAGGGTGGGGAAAAACAAGGAAGATAATGATACCTTCTCAAGCTGAACAGAGACAAATGTCAGAGAAAGACACTAAAATGTCAACCAGACACTGTCAATAATGTCCACGTGCCTCAGTACATAATGCTGGTTTGTCTAGTTTAAAGAGTAAATCAGTGTCCTTTCTTGCTTTGCAGCAGGGACTAAATAACAGCGAAATAAACAAAGTTCGTTTTCTGTGCCCATGCCCCTTCCCTCTGGTGGCCTTCTCTCAGTTCTCAGGCACTCAGGACTATGCAGTACTTTTGCTCTCCTATCTTCTATTTATAGATCCTCAGGACAGACCATGATGAACTGTTTCATCCTGAGTATGAATGACTGATAAAGTTAAACATATCACCTCTCCTAAGCACAGCAACTTTTAATATGGGTCAAAATTAATGCCAAGAGTATGGACCATTAGTATTGAAACTTTAGGTCACAGATATGGGGGTTGGCATTTTTTGAGACTCCTTTTATACAAAGTATTAAGTTCTCATAGCATTTTTGAAGTAAGAACATGGTAAGAAGGTTACAGTCGAACATAATATAAAATGCATAAGAATAAGAAAACTAAAATATGTACAATTTGTGAGTTATGTATTACCAAAGATGTTGTTTTATTGATACAGGTATCTCAGCCGCTTACAAATATGTGAAGTGCTTTTTGCCTAGAAAAAAAAATCTGATTGGGTTATTGTGCTAGCTAGGGCCTTATGTGTCATCAAATGCATTAAAATTTATGAGCCAGTAAATTAACTTCAATTACCCCAATATTCATCCTCATTTTGATAAGTAATCAACAATGTGAATTCTTGAAGCAAGAAAATTTTGCATGACCGAAGTATCGATGTTTGCCATCAGAAGGTTTTGGCTGCGACGTTGGTATTTCTTTGATTTGTGCATGAGATAGTAACCAATGGTTCAACCTTATTTCCCTTTTATTCCCAAGGAGATCTTAGCCTTTTTGAAGACAAAAGCACTACTATGTTCAAGCCTAAGTCTAAAAGGATTAAATATGTATATGTGTAGGCATATATTTATATATGTACACGTACATAATGAACCTATATGCATAAATGTATTCCTAACACGCATGCGTAGATATACGTAAATATACGCACATGCGTAGACATCTCTCCACACAGTAGTGCTGTGCCTCTTCAACCAAACAAATTTCAAAGACAAGATTGTTCTTTCTACATTTCCACTGAAGAGATCATTAAAAAATGACATTATCAAGTTATAAAATAATGTTCACAATGCAGCTTCTGCTTCTCAATCTCCCCCTCCTCCTCCTTCATTAACATCACCACTGTCATAATTATTATTATAAACAGAATGCAGTTATAGTTCTAATGCTAAAGATAGTGATTTTGTGGCTTTGAAGGGCTGTAGTTATCTTTTTATACACTTTTCTCACATCTCAATTAACTCAACTCAAGAGATCCCTTTAGATCCCAAAACATAAAATATTTCTATCAGAGAGCAGGGGCAAATGAAGGGAAACACTCATCTTTTTCTTTCTTGTCTGAGTGCCATTTTCAGGATTGGGAACAAGTACACTCCAGTTGAATCCCAATAATCTAAACACTTTTTTGATTCTTTTCTTTTTAACCTCCTGACATCCGAAAATGGGCCATTGCTCTTAAACTTTTTAGGGCATTCTGTTTTTAAATTAGAGAAAAGGAATGCAGTTTTAAGCAAAGAAGTTTAGCTATAAGTTTAATTTACAATCTTAAATTTAAATCCTCATATGACAGATCAAAAATAATAATCATTCAATCATTTTATTTGTATTTCTAAAACAGCATATTTATTATGCTTTTGTCAGAAGCATATGAATTGAAGATTGGGTGCCTGTTTGATCACAGTATAGGAGAGGAGCAGTTCTCAGAGTAACCTGCCTGGATAAGGTCATATGAAATGGCCAGCAAAGGACAGGTACACAGCCAGGAAATGAATGAAATATTTTAAATGAAAGACCTCCTGCTTCCTCCATCGAAGTTAAGTTAAAAGTAGTGTATTCCATTTGGATAGCCTTTTCCCTTCCCTTTATAGACTGTGCCAGATGAAAGTCATAAGTAATATGAAGAATGTAATCACTAGACAATCATGTTTATTACACTGAGAACTGAGAACTCTTCAAGAATGAGCAAGAACAAGGGGTTTATCTGTGATCTTTGCAAAAAAAAAGCCAGATGATTTAGGAACTGAGACAAAATGATGATAGCATAGTGGCTAAATCCTAACCTCTGCAGGCTGGTTCGTCACAGGTTATTGAAAAGCCTGTTGGCAACAACACAGTCTGTCTTGAGTTGGAAATAGTTACTGAATACAGGTCCGTCTCTGACAGCATAATGAGCCATAATTGTTACAACACTTGGACTTCACATGAAAATAAAAGTAACCTTATGCAGTATCCATCCTGAAGTGGGTGTTCATGACTTTTAAATATTGCTTAGATTTTTGCATCTGAAAGATTATAGATGATCTATCTAGCTGGTTTACCAAGTGAGAACATGTTTGATCATGGCCCTTATCATGAAAATAGGAGGCATATTAAAAATCATGCAAATAATTTCTTCCAACACACTTATTTATGTTCTGCTTATGTCACAAAAGGAACATGATTTCAAAAGAAATTAATAGCTCCACTGGGATACCAGCTGTGACAAAGACACTCTTTGACACTGTGGTGATGCTGTGTATGTGTTCAAAATTGAACAGATGCCTCGTGGAAAACTGACATTGAGAGATGTAATAGAGTAATTGCAGATTAAAAAACCCTCCCACATTCTATGAAGAATCGCCTAATTTTTTAGAGATTTATTTCTATGTACACTAAAAGGCTAGTCTGACATGTAAAGACAAAATTTCTCACAAAATAGGGAGTAACAGTGAATGTTCTATAGAAATGGAAAAGAAAAGAAAACCCAACTCTGCTTCCACCTAGGAAAGTGGTTTCTATCTAGCCTTAAATCCTTACTAGACCTAGTCTTCCTTGGTCTTCTGGGAATTAGGAGAAAGGAGGGAAGTGGAGAGTTCAGGCAGAGTAAGAGGGGTCACAGTAGGATGGTATGATACTAGGGTAAAATGAAATTCCTTCTATGCTCTTATTTGTTGAGGGCTATCATTCTGCCTTAACTCTGCAACCCATGTTCTCCAGTATATGCTATATCATTTATTATTGTTTTAATATAATTATGCTATTTAATATGTGTGGTGTTTTGGTGACGGAATTCACTTGAGTTGAGGCACTCCTTCATTTAATATATATTCAGAGCATGCCTGTATTCTTGATATTCTTCTGGTACTGGGTGAAGAAGACAAAATCTCTGCCCTCATGCGTCTTACATGGTAGAAGGTTATTATGAAAAAAGAAGATGTTTTCTATTAACCTAAACTCACTGTTTAATGATGGTGAGCAATTCGGTAATCCGTTAGTCTCAGTTTTAGATTCTAATTCTAGGATATGAAAGCTTTTTTTCTACCTGATTCCAGCAAAGATTATTTAAATAAATATTTATTAATATATGCAAATAGAATCCTATACACTGATATAATTATATGTGTTCATATAATTAATTCCCAGTCTGGTAGCCAGCAGTCACAAACCATCCACCCTGCCTTAAATTCAGGTGACTTTTCAGATGTCATTATGATATTACTATTCTTCGAGTAATCATATTTGCAAGTCTGAATTCTTTTAAATTATTCTCCATCTTCAATGTTCAGAAGTTAATCAGTCATCAAGAGCTGCTATTTTTTTTCTGTGAATTTGCTTTTACATTCTTTTACCTAATTTTCTAGGAAACATGTTTTTCAAACTTAATAAATTACTCCAATAAACTCCAAGCAAAACCTGAATTATAGTCTTCAGAAATTTCAAATGATTTTCCAAGCATATCTCCCTTCATATTGCAATGCACAATCTACCAAGTAGTTGAAATTTGTCTTCACTCTATACTTAGCTAAATTTTAAAAAATATATTATTTTAAAATATATTAATACATCCTGTCAATGTATCAGTAAGTTATTGTTATCTAATAATAACTCATATACATATTTTATGGAGAAAATTGAAAAAAATCCCCTAAGAAGGTGGCAAAATAAAAAAAAAAATAATCACAATACCACCATAAGTTATAATGTTAATTTTTAAAATTTATTTATTTATTTTAAGAGAGAGGGAGTGAAGGGAAGGGCAGAGAGAGAGAGAGAGAGAGAGAGAGAATCCCAAGCAGTCTCCAAGCTGTCAGCAAAGAGACTGATATGGGGCCCAATCCCATGAACTGTGAGATTGTGATCTGAGCCGAAATCAAGAGTCAGACAGAAGCTTAACTGAATGAGTCGCCCAGGCACCCCTAATCTCTTAACTTTTTAATAAATGGATTCTCAGTTTATTTTACACTTACAAAAACAGGTATTGTGATATGCCCACTAAAAAATAATAATAATGGGGCCCCTGAGTTAGTCAGTTAAGCATTCAATTCTTTTTTTTTTAATGTTTATTTATTTTGGGGAGAGATAGAGACAGAGCATGTGTGGGGGAGAAAGGAGGGAAGGAGACACAGAAACCGAAGCAGGCTTCAGGCTCTGAGCTGTCAGCACAGAGCCCCACGTGGGGTTCAAACTCACCAACTGTGAGATCATGACCTGAGCCAAGGTCGGAAGCTTAACCAATTGAGCCACTCAGGCACCCTAAGCATTCAACTCTTGATTTTGGCTCAGGCCATAATCTCCTGGTTTGTGGGATGGAGCCCCACGTTGGGCTCTGTGCTGAGACAGCAGAGCCTGCTTAGTTAGGATTCTCTTTCTCCCTCTTTCTCTGCCCTTCCCCTGCTCTCTGTCTCTCTCTCTCTGTCTCTCTGTCTCTCTCTCTCTCTCTCTCTCAAAACAGATAAACGATAAAAAAATAAAAATGAAATAAATTAAGATCTCATTTACACAAAAGGAAATGCACCCATATTAAGTAAGCAGGTTAAGAATTCTGCAGCACTTACCACATGTGTTTGGGGAGGAGAGTTCCACACACCACCAAGCAATGCTCTGTGACACCAACTGGGTGTTCTACAATTTAAGTCAGATCTGATACAATCTACCCTAAGATAGTGCCAGACCCCACAGAATAAGGACTCCATTCCTGCAAACTGCCCATAACATAAACTTCAGATGCCAGTCGCAAGTCCACATTGTCATCTGTGCTTCTGACGAACTAAAGATCAGAGGCTCCAGGGACACCTGTGTGGCTTAGTTAAGTGACTGACTCTTTGATTTCAGCTCAGGTCATGATCTCATGGTCATGAGATCGAGCCCTTCATCGATTTCTGGGCTATGTGTGGGGCCTGCTTAAAATTCTCTCTCTCTCTCTCTCTCTCTCTCTTGCTCTTCTCTCTCTCTTCTTTCCCTCCGCCTCTCTTCCCTACTCAAACTCACTCTCTCTCTCAAATAAAAATGTTTTTTTAAAAGTTACCAGAAAAGATCAGAGGCTCCAACAACCCCTTTCTTGTGTTTGATTAATTTGTCAAAGCAGCTCGCCGAACTCAAAGACATTTTATTTAGTAGATTACCAGTTTATTATGAAGGGATAACTCAGGAACAGCCAGTGGAAAAGATGAGCAGGGAAAGGTATTAATAGAAAGAGCTCAGAGCCCTGAAGATCTTGCTGGGATTGGAGTTTAGATTTTTTGAGAAGTGGTATATTAGGCCTTGCTTTAGGCCATGGTCCATACTGTCAATTAATAGCCTCTGCAGTTTCCAAGCTGTATGTTCAGATTTGTCATTGTGGAATATGTTAACCATATCTCCACTCTGCATGTGTCTGACCTATGGTCTCCCAGCATTATTTATTTATTTATTTATTTATTTATTTTTTTAATGTTTACTTATTTTTGAGAGAGAGACAGAGACACAGCATAACCAGGATGGGACACAGAGAGAGGAGGACACAAAATCTGAAGCAGGCTCCAGGCTCTGAGCTGTCAGCACAGAGCCCAACGCAGGGCTCAAACTCACGGACCTCGAGATCATGAGGCGAGCCGGAGTCCAATGCTTAACTCACTGAGTCACCCAGGCACCCCTCCCAGCATTGTCCTACCTCTGTGCTGTTCTGTTCTCAAACCCATAATGGCCACTTTCTGTTCAGTCTTATGTAGTGTTGCCCTTTTCTTGGCCTCAGACTTGAAGAAAAGCCTCATACAACTTCCTGATGACCCTCTCCACAGATCTCTACTATCTAGAGGCCTGTCCAGGCTTCAGCTACTCTTAAATTTGTAGGATTCTCCTTGGACCCCAGTTTTTTGTGCCATGGTTAGGAAATTGTTTCCTGCAGAGGTCTGGATAATCCATAAGATCAAATCATAGGTTCCTCTTTATTTGGGCATCATGGTGTTGCCCTTCTGTTGTCCATTATCTGAAAACACACACCAATTATATTTTTCATCACTTAGTTTTCAATGGGAGAGCTACTCCAGTACTAGCTACTAGCTTTTGATTACAGTTAATTAACATATAGTATTATATTAGTTTCAGGTGTACAATATAGTAGTTTAACACTTCCATACAACACCCGGAGCTCATCACAAGTGCACTTTTTAATCCTATCACATTTACCTCTTCACCCTGCCTCCCCTCTGGTAACCATCAAGTTGTTTTTATAATTAAGAGGCTATTTCTTGCCTTCTCTCTCTCTCTCTCTCCCTCTCTCTCTTCCTCCCTCTATTATTGTTTTTCCCTTTGCTTTTTTGTTCCTTAAGTTCCACATGTGGGTGAAATCATATATTTGTCTTTCTCTGACTCACTGACTCACTTATTTCATTTAGCATTATACTCTCTAATTTCACCTATGCTGTTGTTGCAAATGCCAAGATTTCATTGGTTTTTTATGGCTGAGTAATATTCCATTATATATATGTATATATATATAATATTCCACTGTATATATATTATTCCTTGTATCACAGTGTATATATATATATATCACATCTTCTTTATCCATGCATATATGGATGGACACTTGGGCTGCTTCCATATATTGACTATTATAAATAATGTTGCTATAAACATAGGGGTGCATGTATCCCTCTGAATTATTTTTTCGTATTCTTTGGGTAAAAACCCAGTAGTGGGGTTATTATTAAAAACCCAGCTGGCTTATAACATAGTTCTGTTTTTAACTCAAAAGTATCTTTGATAGATGAAAAATAGTATCGTACTTGAGTTAAGAATTTATTAATACAAAAGTTTAAATTTTTTATAGTTTAACTGAACATAAATGATTCAAATTTTGTGACTTACTGGTTTATCTTATTTGATCAATTTTCCCTGGGGTGTTCAAATTTTATCTCTAAGAACTTTTTATATATAAAATATTAATCTACCAATCATTTATTGTATGCTTGTATGCTACCTCTGCTTTTTACAAATAATGTCAATCATATTACAAAATTATATGTGTTCACCTTTATGTTTTAGGGTATTTTTATTTGGTTTGTCTCATTTAAATTTTAACCATTAATTTCTTTCCGTTCTTCAGTTCCTATTACCAAGAATGTATTAAACATTATATTATTGATTTAAGCTATAACAACTTTATATATAAAATATTTAAATATTTGTAAGTATGTTTCTGGGCTTTCTATTTCACTTATTGTTCTGATTGACTATTTTGTCATTATTGTAGTGTATAATAGTGTATTTATTTAATTAGTTTAGCTCTATGATATATAGCTATATGATGTATATGATGTATGGGGAAAGTGGATTTCCCTTTTCAGTAACTTTTTTTATCAAATATTTGGAATTATCTTTGCCTTTCTACATTCCAAACTTTGAACCTGAGAATAAGTTTGTCAAAGTACCTGTGTATATGTGTGTGTATTTTTATCCATAGGCATGTTTTATATCATATTTTACATATACCCTTATTGATAAAGTCTTAGAATTTTAACTTCTAAGATGAGAAAACATACTTTTCTTCATATTTTTATTATTAAAATATTTTTATTTTTATATTAAATTATTTATTTTTATATTGTATATATTAAATATTTATATATAAATATTTTATATATTAAATATATAAATATTTTATATATTAAACACATTATTTATAATTATTAAAATTAAAATATTATTCAATATTTTAAAATTTTATCACACACATCTACACATTTTTAGAGTTATTGCCTAAACTATTTTTTATTGCCATTGTGAATGTAATATTATTCATTTAATTTTCTATAGGTTATCAATAGCATATTGAAAAGCTATTTCACTTTGGATATTAATCTTATAGCCAGTCACCTTACTGCAGATTCTTAATATTCCCTTTAAATGTTAAGTAGGCTGTGTTGGAAGTAACAAAATAGTTACTATCCTGAAATAAGACAAATTATATTTAGAAATGTAATTGTTTGATAGATACTTTATTTTTCTCACATATCTGCAATGTCTAAAATTTTAAGAAAAGTATTTAATTATAGTTGTGGTAAAGGACATGCTTCTCTAATACTTAATTCTAGTAAATATTTCTAAAGTTTCAACTATAAAAGTAATGTTGGCTGTAGTTTAAAGTAAACTATTAATCATTTTAAATTATATTCTATTAACTTTTATCATTAAAACATATGAAATTTAATCACATGTATTTAACATCAATTTGGATGATCTTCTCCTTACATTTTATGGTGCAGTGAATCTTATAAAAACATTTCCTTTACATTGTCAATGTAAATTCTAAAACTTAAATAACCAAAATTTTAAACCAAAATAAAATGATTTGTTTTTATTTAACCAATGAACACAGTATAATCAAATATTATGTTATATTCAACTAAATTATCCTTAAAGCAAATTTAGTTGTTTTCATATTTTAATATATTCCCTTACTTTTTATGTTTCTTGATTACATTAGTTATTTTGTTTTTTACAATGTTTGCCTTTTGCTAAAAATTATATCAACAATTCATTTGTCAATTCTATAATATTGTCCTTAATTTGCTTTTTAGTTTATAAATCTTTTTCTTCTGCTTTGCTTAGGTTTATTTTGGTGTTTCCTTTCTACATTACTCAGATGAATGTTTAAATCCTTTATTTCCATTTATTATTTCTTGACAAAAGTTATATTTGTGCATAACAATATGTATCCGCTACATAGATTTTCTAAAGCAGTCCAACCACCTAAGTCAAAACTAATCTTATTATCTGAGCAACATATTGATGTGTACAGAGCAGGAGACACATTAGTGTTTTCCATTTTCTGTAGAACCATTTTCTGCACCACCATGGATGAATATATGTTAAATCATTAATTTTGTTGAGGACTCACAAATCGGAAGTTGTTCATTTTGGAGGAAAAAAGAAGATATCTTTGGAAGTCAGATATACTATTCCCAAAAAGAAATGTTTTGTTAGAATGTATTAAAACAGTTTAAATAGCAAATTGTGCCCCTTAGGTGACAGAAGGCTGTTTTAATGGTCAAAAAAAAAAAATTGTTAAAAGTATGTTAAAACTGTAGTAGGTCACGGTAGGCCCTATGTGGGCCCAATGGCACAGTGAGAAATCAGCCTTGGAAGAATCTAGGAATGATACAAAAAGTTACTTTACATCATAGTAGGAACACCCTTGAAGGCTAATGTACCTTCCCCAACCTAATGGTACAAAAGACAAAGTGTCTTTTAATTCTTACCTTTCTGATCAGAGTTCTTGACTCTGTGCAGGCTGCGCTGACCACTTTAACTTCAGGCTTTGCTTCATAAAGAACAAAGGAAGTATCAGAAAACTTCATTTGCTCCTTTGCATTTATGTCTGGTATACACATACTGCAGTGATTTGTGATAATTTGATAACAAACCAAAGGCAGAAAATCTTTGACAGCTAAAAGTTGTCAATCTTGGGCCTCCTGGGTGGCTTAGTTGGTTGAGTGTCCAACTTCAGCTCAGGTCATGATCTCACGGTTCATGAGCCCCATGTGGGGCTCTGTGCTAACAGCTCAGAGACTGGAGCCTGCTTCAAATTCTGCTCATGCTCTGTCTTTCTTTCTCTCTCCCTCTCTCTGTCTCTCTCTCTCAAAAATAATAAACATTAAAAAATAAAACAAAATAAAAGTTGTCAATATTGACAATATTCAAAGTAGAGCCAGCCCTTTATTGTCAGTTCTAGATCAGAACATTAAAATTGTGATTTTGAATAATTTTATATTTAAAATGCTTATACATTTGTGACATATACAAAACTACGTAATAGGACTGCTGACTATTCATTTTATTTCTGCTATCAGGACATATGAGTTATTGGTACATTTTGGATCATCACAACTGTCACTTCAAATATTATACGGAAGCCATTTATAAACCCTGTCCTAAGGATCCCATTGAAGGTTAATTGTTTGATGTGTATGGCAAGTTTTATACATTTTGAGCAATACAGTTTTTTAACGGAGGATTTTTAAATGCTTATTGGCATACTAACAGTTAATATATTTTTTTCTACTATCTTCAAATTACATTTTTATCTTCACCAAATAGCTGAACTCAAAGGTTAAGCACAATATGTACCCTGAGGTTAACATACTAATGCCCCTTTTCCCCCAAGATAGTCACAACCTAGTTCCAAACCCCAGGAATCTGTGACTGTTCCCTTACATGGCAAAAAAGATACTGCTAATTAATTAAAGACCTGAGTCAGGGAGATTATCATGGATTATCTGGCCCAATATAATCAATTTAAGTCCTTTAAAAGGGAGAATCTGGGATACCTGGGTGGCTCAGTCAGTTAAGCGGTTGACTCTTGATTTTGGCTCAAGTCATGATGTCTCAGTTCATGGGTTGAAGCTCCGTGTCATGTCAGGCTCTGTCCTGAGAGTGCAAACCCTGCTTGGGATTCTCTCTCACTCCTTCTCTCTCTGACCCTTCTCCTCTTGCTCACGTGTGCATGCACCTGCACGCAGTTTCTCTAAATAAATAAATAAATAAATAAATGAAAGGGAGGACCTTTCCCAGCTGTGGTCAGAGGCAAATGTGGCTATAGGACCGTCAGATAGAGTGTTGCTGGCTTTGAAGATGGAGGCAGGAGGCTATGAGCCAAGGAACATGGGGGAAATTGTACAAGTTTGAAATACTAACGAAATAGATTTTCCCCTGAAACCTCCAGAAAGGAATGCAGCCCTATTTTAGCCTAGTAAGACTAATTTTGGACCTCAGACCCTTTGTGTATAAATATGTTTGTACACATAGATGTGCATATGTGTATTTATAGGTTTTGCTTTTTGATTAGACTTCATTTTTTTTTTAATTTTTTTTAACGTTTATTTATTTTTGAGACAGAGAGAGACAGAGCATGAACGGGGGAGGGGCAGAGAGAGAGGGAGACACAGAATCGGAAGCAGGCTCCAGGCTCTGAGCCATCAGCCCAGAGCCTGATGCGGGGCTCAAACTCACGGACTGCGAGATCGTGACCTGAGCTGAAGTTGCCGCCCAACCCACTGAGCCACCCAGAAGCCCCTGATTAGACTTCATTTAAAATGTAAATTATAGGGGCACTTCTAAAAAAAAAAAACAACAAACTCTTCTGAGAATATTTTTACTTTGTAGCCTACACAATAGTGGGACATGTGGAATTTTGCTATATATGGCTACCCAGTACCTTTAAATATGTTTCTCTTGTTTTTATAATTTTCCACATTCCCAATGGAGAACTCAGAAAACTTTAACCTTCAGATTCCCTTGAGGCTAGAGGGTTGGTACCTGAACCAGTTTCTATTAATCAAGGCATCTGTGCAAATCTTGGCTTTAGAAGCAAGCAATGTTTGGTGGGAGTCCTTTGTCAGGAAATGTCCTTCACGGTGGTACAGACTTGATTAGTTAGGAATGTCAGAGTGATAGTTTCTAGCATGTAGTCCTAAAAGTCATGGATGCTAAGCCAGGACGGCAATCATGTGCTGTCTAGAGAAGAAAAGCCTCTGTAGTTGGCATTGACATTGTTCTTGACTGTATATCTTCTGTGTCTGGGTCTCTGGACCTTCTATTAATATCCTTTAGGAATTTTTTTTTTCTGCTATAACTAGCCATCGTGGATCCTTGTGCTTGTAACTGAGAATCCTGATTGATTTTAACCATTCAATTGTTAAATACCTGTTGCAGGCAAATGGTGGGTCAAGGTACACAGGCAGCTCCACGGAGGAAAATTATTTTCTGGCTGTAATTAGAAAATTACTCTTACAAGCCGAAAGAGTTTCAAGTATTTGTTAATTTTTAATTTTGTATTACATTTGTAAATTTAAATTTATTAATTTTGTATGTGAAGATAAAAGAGATGCCCTATAGAAACACACCCAGTCTGCATCAGAGATGAATCAGGTGAAAAACCAGGGCCACTCAGAAGAGTGTTGTTTTGGTTAACAAGTACTGAAGTTTAAATGTGGCCAGTCATATTGGTAGACATGACTCCCTGAATACTGCAGTAATAAATACCAGTCGTGAAGGGAACTTTGAGTACCTGATAAGTAAGGCCTGAGAATAATGGCTTGAAACATGCTGAACATGTTACGACAAACTACTACCCAGCATAGGACAAGTCAGTTAAAAAAAAAAAGTGTCTATAAAAAATAAACCATTCATGCTTGAATCTAGGTGCCACTTCTGCAGGAAAGCCTCCCCTGAGCTCTCCAGCTAGATCAGATAACCCCTGTTACGTATTTCCAAATCACTTGGTGCCTGTTATTCATATTATGCAAGACTTCTAATTATTTACCTGCAAAGGCAAAGACAGGATCTGCCTTTCTTACTCTCATATCCTCCGCATCCACATAGGATATTGGTATTAGAATGCACTATTAAAACATTTTTGTCTGAATAATAATGCTGAGTCAAAAGTCTGACTCTCTACCCTGGCTGTATCACCAAGTACTTATATGAACTTGAAAAATTAAAGTGGTTTTCTGAGCCATTTTCCTGAGCTGTAAAATTATGAAGATTTAAAAAATTGAACACATTAATTCTCAGTTTCATTTACTACCTATTTTGATATATTTATTTATAAATTTTATGTATTATATATAGATGTTATATATGTAATTTAACATATAATCACTAAATTTATCTCAGAAAACCAATGGAATAAAAATAAGTATGCTGAGAACTCAGAAATTTTGTGGCTTGATGTTATAATTTCCACTTTTTTCTAAATATAATGTCAGCTTTTTTATAAAAAAATGTAAGAAATGGGAAAATATTCCTCATGCCTTCTCCTTAATTCCTAGAGATAAATACCATTAATGGTAATGTCTGTTATAACCTTTGTAAGCCATGACTTCAAATGAAATATTCAGACAAAAATGTTACAATGAAAATTGAGACAATTTTATTTTCTAGTAATTTTGGATTTTTGGAAAAGCTACAGATCATTTAGCTCAAAGATTTATAATTTCTTATGTTTTGGAAAAGTTTTATGGTACATTTTTGGTAAGATTTCTGTCCCCTTCCACGAACTTTCTTTACTCATAAATGTATAGAGTATAAAATATTTAACATTTTCCAGCAACATGGATGGAACTGGAGTGTATTATGCTAAATGAAATAACTCAGAGAAAGACTGATACCATATGTTTTCACTCATATGTGGATCTTGAGAAAATGAACAGATGACCGTGGGGGAAGGGAAGGGGAAAAAAAAAACCCACAAAAAACCACAAAGTTACAAACAGAGAGGGAGGGAGGCAAACCATAAGAGACTCTTTTTTTTTTTCAATATATGAAGTTTATTGTCAAATTGGTTTCCATACAACACCCAGTGCTCATCCCAAAAGGTGCCCTCCTCAATACCCATCACCCACCCTCCCCTCCCTCCCACCCCCCATAAACCCTCAGTTTGTTCTCAGTTTTTAAGAGTCATAAGAGATTCTTAAATACAGAGAACAAACTGAGGGTTGATAGGGAGTGAGAGAGAAGGGAAAGTGGGTGATGGGCATCAAGGAGGGCACTTGTTTGGATGAGCACTGAGTGTTCTATGGAAGCCAACTTGACAATAAATTATATTAAAGAAAACAAAATATTAAATATTTAAAGAAAGTTTCTAAATTTTCGAAATTACTCATATGCTAGTAAGTTAGTTGCCTTTTGTTTAATTTAATTTAAACTTAAAAAAATCACTTATCAACAAGGCTTTTATGATACTTTCATTTAAACTTTCCATTTTGGAGTTGTAATAGATTTTATTTTCTTTTTTGCTGCTGTTTTAAAATGTTTATTAAATCTGGTGCTTGCTAATGTCAGAGGTCTTACTTATCATTTAAAAACTCAGCTATATAGACAATCAGTAATTGACTATATGAGGTCATGATTTAAATACAGAAAGGATTTATCTCCAATAATAAAATAAGTCTTCCAAAACAGCATAATCTTATCCATAATACCTTTGTTTGATCACTTGGTCATATTGCTGGTGCTCATAGACATAATCTAAATGACATTATTCAACAAATATATAGAGATTTTTTCCCAATACCTAAAAAAAATCATGTAAAGAAAAAAGAAAACATATCAGAATCATTTCTAACCCTCCTTCAGTTACCATAAAAAACTATAGAATAAATCTTATATAATATATATTAAATATATAATATATATATAATAAATCTTTTTTTCAATATATGAAGTTTATTGTCAAATTGGTTGCCATACAACACCCAGTGCTCATCCCAAAAGGTGCCCTCCTCAATACCCATCACTCACCCTCCCCTCCCTCCCATCCCCCGATAGTAAATCTTATAATTATAGGAAAATAAATTACTTCATGTAGATTATGGAAATTGGTACATAGTAATAGCTCAATAAATAATATTAAGCAAATAGTATCAATTTTATTAAGATTTTTATTGATATCCAGAGTGGAGGATTTTATCTTGTGTCTAATTCTAATCTAGTTTGTCAAAAATTTTACAAAGATGAATATATGATTTCAGTTATTCAGGGTTATGCTTCTAATTCATATTAAATTAGAGAGGGAAGCAAAGAGAAAAATAATCTTTTAATATTTCTAATATGTTGACTTGTGAATAAATGGGTTATATTTTTCCATTTGTATTAGGGTTCAATCTAAGGAGTAATCTAACAGAACTAAAAGTACAAATGGCTTAAACATAGAACAAATAGGCATGCAGCTTCTGATGACAAATGAGTATGTGACTCCAATAAATACCTGTAGGAAATATAGAAGACTCAAGAACTTAAAAATTGTAGCTGCTCCCCTATGTCAATTAGTGTCCTCTGTGAAACAGAGCCTAAGAGGAGATTGGAAAAATACAAGTGATGCCTGAAGGCAAGGGCAGGGAAGATGAGGAGGGAGGGGCAGGAGTAGGTGGGGAAGCCTAGGGAACACAGAGACAGTCTGGAGCTGTTGAGGAGAGAAATGGACTAAAGGAAGAATGAGGTAGGGAAAGCCTGAGACCACAGCGCAGTTCAGAGAAAGGGTGGACCAGGCAGATGAGAACTGCTAGGCAAAAGTTGATATTATGAATTTGTAGAATTGATCTTTACTACGTGGAGCAAACGTTCTGGATAGTGAGTCATGGTTCAACTACAGGCCACAAGAGGAACTGAACTAGAGAACTTTATTACTCACAGGCCCTGGAGGAAGTACAGTAAAACCTTGCATTGTGAGTAACTTGTTCTGCGAGTGTTCTGCAAGACGAGTAAACATTTCTAATAAATTTTAACTTGATAAATGAGCGATGTCTTGCAATCTGAGTAGTAGGTGATGCCGAAGATCACATGATCACAACTGAGCCAATGGTTCTTGAAATTCACTTTGATATACGAGTGTTTTGGATTACAAGCATATTTCTGGAATGAATTATGCTCCCAAACCAAGGTTTTACTGTACTTGGCATGGCTCAGAGTAGGATGTAGACAGAGAAGCAGGACTTGGTGCAAGCCTTTTTTAGGGTGGTTCCACGGGTAGAGTGCTTTTGGGATTAGTCAATTCAAACCAAAAGAGCCAGGTGTTGATAAATTACAGAAGCCTCTTATCTAAGGGATATATAAAGGGAAAGTGCTGAGAGTCAGGGAAGACTTGATCACAGTGGCCATTGCAGAGGCCTTATCAGGACTTACATCATCTTTTTTTTCCCATTTTTTTAATGTTTATTTATTTTTGAGAGAGGGAGAGAGAGAGCATGACTGGGAGAGGGGCAGAGAGAGGAGACACAGAATCTGAAGCAGGCTCCAGGCTCTGAGATGTCAGCAGAGCCCAACGCAGGCTGGAACCTCGAGCCATGAGATCATGACCTGAACTGAAGTCACACACTTAACAGACTGAGCCACCCAGGCACCCCAGGACTTACATCTTCTTATGACTCTGCCAGCTGCTGTCTAGGGCCTGTGCTTGCCTGAGAGGGCTAGTGTCAGTATAATGTCCCCGCCGGCCCTTTGGCCAAACAGAATGAATGCTAGCTAAGGCAGCAATAGCTTAGCTACATTCTAGACCCTTGCCTGTAACAGGAATCCCAGATCAAGGGGTGAAGGCCCAGCTATAGTACTTCTAGTGCTCATTCTGTGGCAGCGTGGAGCACAGGGTAAGCGTGGCCTTGGTTGACCACTTTGATTCATTAAAAGAGAGTGGCTGTTTAAGGCTGTCAGTTAACTACCCTTCCTGCAGAAGACTTATTTGAAGGGGGTTCTGAGTAGGAAATCTTCATGGCCACCTCACCCCAAGAATATCTTTTCAGAAACATATTGACCAGCATCATCTAAATGAAGAATGCAAACATACTTTTTGTTAATACGTAAGTTGTGAATAGTTAATCTGAAATTCTATTTCAATTATTATAATAATAGGAAACCAGAATAAAGGCATGACATAAATGTGGCAAAGAATATTTTAATCTTGCCAGTATCTTCAAACTGACTTCAATTCAGAGACTTTTTTTTTTCTCTCAAAGCAACTACTTTGTTCTTCTATAAGTAGTATTCTAAGTTCACTTTTTCCTCAAATTATTCTCAAGCAACTCTGTCTACCTTGAAAACATGCTTTCACAGCCTTTCCATCGTTGACATGACCCCCAACTTTGCATCACCTCTACTCTGAATCAGGTCCTCTTATACAAAAAGAAGATACAAATGAAAATGAAAGTCAAAATTCTAATAAAATTCACATAAAAAACAATGTAATAACTGATGATGTTTTGCTGAAGCCAAAACAGTCTGCGGCGAATATTGTCATTGCAGTTGCCTTTCCTTTTGGTGTCTTATTTTTTCAGTGTGTGACGGGCTGCTTTGATTTCCCCATTTACTTTTCTCTGTTTGATTTCTTGCAAAACTGTCATCTGCACATTGTGTTGAATAGTTGTTTGGCCCTCTGTCATGTATACAATTCATCTCAAGTCTTCACTCAAGATCTTGTGACGAATGGGGCATCTGGGTGGCTCAGTCAGTTGAATGCCCAACTCTTGATTTCAGCTCAGGTCATGATCCCAGCATTGTAGGCTTGAGCCCTGAATCAGGCCCCATGCTGAATATGGAGGCTGTTTGAGATTCACTCTCTCTGTCTCTGTCTCTGTCTCTGTCTCTCTCTTTCCCCCCACCCTCTTCCACTCTCCTCCACTCATCTCTCTCTCTCTCTAACATAAAAATTGTTTAAAAAATTAAAAAGAGATCTTGTGACAATTAAATCAGCACTAATAAATCCCAATTTGATTCAAGTCAAAATATTAACACAAACACTGTCATCTATTCTATGGCCATTAATCAAAGAATATAGAAAGTTTATATATGTTACATTACCATTAAAATTAAATAGATAAAATAATTATACATATATAAATAAAGAGCTACATGCATCTATTGATCTAATCCTAAAGGTATGGTGACTATACCTACTTTCCTCATATTTTGCCCCTCACTCAGCTGAAGGAGTACCATTTTCTATTTGATTTTAGGATTTGTTGCCTGCATTGGGTAAGGCAACTTGTGTCTGGTACCTTCTTTCTGAAGTATCACCAAGACCTATAGATTCAAATGTTCCAGCAGCCTAGAGGTCACAAAACCCTAAGCCTTATCCTGACCCTACAACAAATTTGGATTACATTATTATTTTATATTTGAAATATTTAAAAAATTATACCATTCAGAGCTAAAAGAGATCCTTAAAATTCTATTTCTGTCATCTTGTTTTACAATGATTTGCCATTGGTGGGTCACACAGTAACTGTCAGCAAAGGAGAAGGCAATGTCTCTGTCTCCTTACCCCTCTTGTCTATGCCTCTTTTATAATACACATGAACCACATGTGCAATTAAAAAATTCAAAGGAACTAACGAGCTTTTTTACGTGACTTAAGATTTTTTAAGTCTTTATAAAGACCCCTTGTCAAACATGTGATGTCATTCGAATTAAGCTGTGGATACTTTCCTAGTACTTC
Organism: Prionailurus bengalensis; assembly: GCF_016509475.1. Lineage (NCBI taxonomy): Eukaryota > Metazoa > Chordata > Mammalia > Carnivora > Felidae > Prionailurus > Prionailurus bengalensis. Next base: position 201,990,918 of record NC_057343.1, read on the forward strand.
CATCGTGAGAACTTCTAAGACAATGTAGATCAGATCATTCAGCTGTACTTTATATGGGATATAAGGTCACAATTACTACATCCAGAAGGATTGGCATGCATAAAATACTTTTTTCTCTTGGTTTTGGCATCTTTGGTAGGTGTGGGAGGAAAACTACTTGATTGAGGTATTTGAAATCTAGAATAAGAATACATAAGTGATTGAAAAAAGTAAATAAGTAATGAAGATACCTAAGAATGTACTTGTTTGGATGCCAAATTCCAAGTATTTGCTTTTATTTAAAATAAATACAACACTAAACAAGTTATTTTTTAACTGATAATATTAGCGGGCTGTTTTTTAATATCATAAGGAAGCAGAACTGTGCTGAAAGAACTGCACAGCAAATAAATGATGAAAAGTTGTATGTTATCCACACTTAGCCTGTAAATCGAATGTCCAGAAAACGTTTTTGTATAGATCGTATTTGTTGTGTAATATGAAGCAAGAATATCCATTTTCCCCCTCATTTCTCTGTTTTTCCTATTACAAGGTCAACTGCAGAAGAACAGTGTGTTGCTAGTGTGCCTGCCAAGTTTTAATTGAAATGTTGTGATAAATTTCACTGCCAGGTCAGATGTTATTTTCTGGTTAAGGAAGGTCAAGCTGGTCTCTTAAAGAACCACTTTTGATTTTTATAGTGTCCAGTGATTTGTTCCTGGAAGTTGATTTACCGCAGATCTGACCTCTGTCCTCTCAGTTGACCTCTGCCAACATTTTGTCCCCAGTTCACCTATGGCCACTGGTAGAAAAAAAGTATTTTATTAAACTGGGCTTCTCATTTTATTAGTGTGAAAATAGGCCTTTCCTAATCGATAGAACAGGAAGCATTCACTTTATTGCTTTAGACTAGAGACTAAAGGTCATTTAACACAAATAGAATGATGCACACAACAAAAACAGCAGTAAATATTTGTTGGCTCAGCATAAAAAATTGGTTAGCATACTCAAAAAAGTCTGTTCTCTGGAGTGTATGCATTAGGCTAATAAAAATATTTAAATTGTTGAAATTTAGTACAATTATATTTTGTATAGTAATCCCTACAAATGGTCAAGTTTAGATTACAGATTTGGTTTGATTTTTGAAAATATCTGTCCAAAAGTTCTTAATAGGATTGGTATAATATCAATATTTATAAAGAATACAGCTTTATTCCACAAGTTCAGAGTGGCATTTTAAATTTTAATTCCAGTATAATTAACATACAGTGTTAGTTTCAGGTGCACAATATAGTGATTCAACAATTCTATACATTACTCAGTGGCCATTGTGATGAGTGTACTCTTAATCCCCTTCACCGATTTTACCCATCCCTCCACCCACCTCCAAGCAAACTCAGCACCTAGATATCAGCATATCTGATAATAAATAATAATATTTATTATTATGAATATTGCAAAACTTCCTGTAGAGACAATGAATTTTGGAGAATGAGAGTAGATTGCACAGCAAGAGAAACAAAAAAGTGGCAATAATTTTTTCATTTCATTGATGACAATGTTGTGGAGGTGACATGAGGAATCAAGGACTATATTACCCCTTACCTTTATCTTGTTGACTTACTATTTCTCAAGTTGACTTACTATTTCTCAAGTTGGTTGGTGTGCTGACTATAATCGCTCAGAATCATCGGCCTGGCTTTGCAAGACCTACAAGATTCCATGGTTTTGTTTCAAATATACATCTTTTTTTTTTAAGTTTTTAGGTAAATTCAAGTTAATTATCGTACCGTGTAATATTAGTTTCAGGTGTACAATTTAGTGGTTCAACATTTCCATACAACACCTGGTGCTCATCACAGCAAGTGACTTCCCTAATCCCCATCACCTATTTAACCCATCCCCCACCCACCTCTCTCCTTACCATCAGTTTGTTCTCTGTAGTTAAGAGTCTGTTTCTTGGTTTGCCTGTCTTTTTTTCCCCCTTTGCTCATTTGTTTTGTTTCTTAAATTCCACATAAGCATCACTGCACCTTAGTAATATTTTCAGTCTCTCATTAACACTTGAATATTCTCTTACATTACTTGAACAACATCTTTCATTTTATCATTTCAAGACCACTTATTTAGGTCATTTGTATGATAGACAAATGTATACAAATGCTAATATAATGATCATTTTCTGTCTACGTTTCTAATGTCTTATCAACTTTGTTTGATGTGTTATTGAAATACCATGTATATACACACACTATAGCAAAAATTTTCTACAATGACGGTGTTAATTAACATGGCAAAAATAAAAGGATGGTTGAGTCTACATATAACAGGCCTTTCTTTGAATAGCGGACAGGGGTTTCTGGTAAGAACTTGAGACATTTTAAACAATCTGCTTAAAGCTCATGATTGTTCTTGAGCAAATGACTGAGATAATTTCACAGAACATATAATTTAGAATTCACAGTTAAAGAATTATTACTTTTTAAAAAAATATAGTTATTTATTTATTTTTGAGAGAGAAAGATTAGGGGAGGGGCAGAGAGAGAGGGAGGCAGAGAACCCTAAGCAGGCTCTGTCCCACCAGTGCAGAGCCCAACACGGGGCTTGAACCCATGAACCCTGAGACCATGACCTGAGCCGAAACTGAGAGTCAGATGCTCAATCGACTGTGCCCCCCAGGTGTCCCAAGAATTAAGACTTTTGAATTTAGTTTTAATTGAGCTAATATACACAAAAGTATAAACACAACATGTGTTATTATTTTTTCATTTCTTTGTGGATTTTATTGAGAATGCTTACTTACTAAGCTAAATGTCATGCTTGCTTTCATTACTGTACAATGGCAGTGTGTGCATTTCGATGCCCTAGTTATTTATATAAAATATTGGCAGTCAGAAAAAGCTGAGAAAAATTTACTATACACAAGTACAGTAGTGAATAGAGTGCTGTGCAAGTCCAATTGTTTTATCATGGAAAGCAAGCAAGAAGTTTGTCTTTATAACAAAGGATTAAGACGTTACAATCAGTGGTCTAAGGTCATTCAGAAATGATCAGTCTCAGAGGCTTCAAGTGTGCAAATTCAGTTTGATTACCTTCTGTAAGATTAAGGAAATAGATTCTGTGGATCTACCTGAGGGGACACATAGTTTGCAGAAATGAATTTTTTCATGTTCCACCCGTTATTTAAGCATGATGTTATTATAGTTCTGGATGTGTGAGAAGAGAGACCATGGCAACGAAAAGGATGCCTTTGGGTGTGATTTCCTTCAGATCACTGGAGATTGGAGGCCTAGGGAAGTAGGCATTAGAAGCTAATTTCATAAGCCTTGGGGCACAAGGAGTATGCTGGGCCCAGTTGAAAAAGAGTAGCAGAGAGTTACAGAGGTATCTCTCCTCTCTGTGTCTGCTGGGAACCCAATACAAGGAGAAGCTTAGCAACTTTGAATGACTGACTATTGGAATACTGTAATAGCAGTGGCAATAGACAGTTCCTGTTTTAAGTAGTTTTGCTATATCTTGTACAAAATAGGGTGAACCAAAGAAGGAAGGAGAATGCACAGAGAGTGTCACGTGGTAATTGTAGTGGTCATACTGGTGACTACCTTGTAAGCAAATATGAAGGTAAATGTTACAGTCATTCAGAAAAATGTGGGGAGCATTTGGGGCATGATGGTGGTGTCCATGTGCAGGTGGTGATTCTTAAAAATAATACCTAATATTACATGTTAGGAAGACCTCAACTGGAAAGGGCCTCAAAAGTCCTTAAGCAGCAGGTAACAAGAGCCAATCACAACACAGGCACTATTCTAAGGGCTGTGTATAAAATGACTCATTTAATTCTAACAACACTATAAAGTATTGTGATTATTATCTCCGTTTTGCAGATGAGAATACTGAATTGGAGATATAAGAGAACAAGTAAATAGAAGAGCTGTGCTTCAAACACAGGTAGTTCATGTTCTCAAGTGGTTAGCCCTCGTATATCTCTTTTTTTAGGTGAGAACATAAATTAAAAAGTTGGTTTCCAAGCACACAGGACTAGTGAGCTCAAAGCTTGGATTTGAACTTAGGTCATTCTGCCTTCAAACTCAACGCTTTTAATTATCCCATTACCTTGTAAAGTATGTGAGGAATGTCTGAAGTGGTAAAGATTTGAAGATTCAGAGTTTTTCTGTTCTCTTACCTTAGCTGATAGGGGTTCTACCAGTGGAGAATATTAAGAATTGCCTGTACATGCTCACCAAATCAGCTGTGATTTGGCCCACTCTGTTTCTTAATGTCTCAAATAGCCAGTTGCCTCAAAAGTAAGTAATTTATTCCAAGTCACCTATTAGAACCAATATTTACTTAGAGCCTATGACATATTGGGCATTATGCTAAGCTTCGTATAGACTGTCAGTTTTTACAACAATGCTGACAAAATGCGTTATTAACTTATTAACTTTATTTTACAAATAAAAAAACAAACTTGAGAAGTCTCACCTAAGAGTAACCAGCTGACAAGGAACAAACCAGGTCTCTCTGACAATACTACTAATCCTATGGGACCTTCTCTAGTACACTCGAACCCACTCAACTCTATGTTCTGCAGTTAAATGGACATAGACCATCTATGGTACAATCTTGTCTGAGCTTGACTTTATCAAGTCTGCCATCCCACTCTATTTACCTATGTTTTGTTTGACTTTCATGGATAATCAATGGCAATAGGAATGAAAAAGAAGAAAACAAAGCAAAATAATAATACATAAGTATGCACACACATATATACATAGTATGCATATATGTAAATTTTATATACATGTGTATCATATACATATATATATATTCTTGTTAAAATACTTGTATGCTAGTATGTCCCAAGGTAGTTCACAAAGGCCAATGATTATTTTGTGAAATGGATCTCATGTTTTATTTAATTCATATTTACTTATTAAGGGACTATAAACTTCAGTGTGCTTCCATATTTCTCACCTGCCTTCATGTACTTTGTCCTTTGTGCTTATAAATTAATGAACTACTATTTGAAAGCATTTGAAAGCATGTCCATTTGTTTTGTTTTGTTTTGTTTTTTCAATTGATGTTTAGTAGATGCCACCTGTCTCAGTGGACAGGTTGTTTGTTGTTATCAGGGCAGCATACAAAGTACAGCGTGTATAAACACAGTGGTTGGAGTCTAATTACTTGAGCTCTTTATGGAGGTGGATCATCTCACAGCACAATGCTCAACAGGACAAAGTAAGGCCAATTGTCTTTTACAGCATCAGCTGCTGCCCAGAGTTTGGTGTTTTGCCACCGACACCAAGTCTTCTTTGTTTATCAGGTAATTAACGGTAATGATGTCTTGCTGCTTAGCTTTGTTGCTGAACCAAGGCTCCTTCTTTGTGGATTTGGGAGAACTCCTAGTCTTAAGGCCGGTGGCTTGACTGTCGTAAGCAACAGCAGGCAATTCTGGGCTTAATTACCTCCCCGTTTTGTTCTTTACATTGGGCAATAAACATCCAGTCTAAAGGCAATTTGTGGGAGTAAGGGGAGAGAAAAAGGAGGGGTGCCTCCTCATGGCAATGCATCCATCAAATAAACTAACTTAAAAATGTTTTGACCTTGAGTTTTTAAACATTATTGTAATTCCCATCTTATAAAGAAGAGCATTTTAAAGAAAGTTATTCAAATAAAACACAACCCTACAGATAGGCAGTCTGTTTATGAAATATGAGGGAATTCAATTACCCATGAATGGATGAATGGCTTTTTTTTCCGTCGCTTTGTCTGGTCATCATTGTTACTGTGGATTTCTTTAACAAAACATATCAAAATAAACAGAAATGTCTTCAATGAACTGTGAGCTTGTATTTAAGTGGCATATCTATAGGAGTGTGCCTCTCTGGGGTGTATTTAGTATGGCTATGATTTTTTTAATGGTACATTATTGAATTTTTAGCAAAGTCACACTAAAAAAAAATTACTGCATAAGAATAAGCAATGCTCTAGAAAAGCACCACATGTGGATTTTATTTTTTTTCTTGCAAAAAGCAGAAATATTTATTTCATTAAGAAGTCTTAAAGTTGAAGACAGCTTGGTTAAATTCTATTGATTATAGATAAATGTATATGGAAACTATACATATGTGCTTGAGTAGTTGTAATTTTTTTTATCTCAGTGACCAAATGACTATTAATTCTTAGGGTTTTTGGTATGAAATCCATACTTTATTGATTTATTTTTTAAAAATTTAATGTTTATTTTTGAGGGAGAGAGAGAGAGAGAGAAAGAGAGGAGCATGAGCAGGGGAGGGGCAGAAAAAGAGAGGGAGACACAGAATCTGAAGCAGGCTCCAGGCTCGTAGCTGTCAGCACAGAGCCCCATGTGGGGCTCAAACTCGCGAACCGTCCTGAGCTGAACAAAGTCGGACACTTAACTGGCTGAGCCACCCAGGCACCCCTGAAAATCATATTTTAAAAGAAACTTCACTATGCAATATTTGCTAGTAATTTTCAGTGCTCATTAGTGATATTTGAAACACTTTAAAATCCTCAGAAGTAGAGATGATTTTATTAATTATAAGCTGTAGTATTATCCATACTATTTTTGCTAGATAGCTTTTGTGAATAAATGACCAACCATTTAAAATAAAGTTTGCCTGTTCCATATTAAGCATTTAATTATTCTACAAGGTAGTCCATATTTTGGGCCCTTTTCATTTAATAGAGTATCTGGGTTAAATGATAGAATCTGCATATAACAAATCAAGAGGTTCAGTATATATTTCAAATAGTGAAACAATTTTCCATCACATTTCACAAATTTAAACCCTGTGTGGAAGGTTTCATATAGAAAGGGAGGAGGGCATTTGTTTATAAATGTGATTTGTATGTCTCTAAAGAAATGTTGCACCAGATATCTTTAGTCTGGTGAAATTCCTTCCTTATCGTTAGTTAGAAATATCCCTACTTCTTACTAACGTTCACCAGATTTTCATAGATGGGATGTTTTCTAAAGATGGTGCATAACCCTCTCCCCAATATGAAAACAAAGAAACACTGGTTTCCTTGACATTCAAGTAATCTTTTCCATTTTTAACTACATTTGGAAAAATAAGGTTTACATGTCCATTCGATTTTATCCCATTTTTATATGTGAATAGACAAGTGAATATTTTAACCAGTATCCAGGTTATCAAATGCAAAATATCAAAAATATTGTCAGATTTTCATTGCATCTATAATTTATCATAAGGCTATAATAAGGCCACTGGGAACATTTACATTTTAAAAAGGATTTGAATTATTTTTCCGCTGAATTTACTCATTATTGAGTTACCATGTTTAAAATTTATTCTACAAGTGGGATAGTGTACAGAGGCATATGGCTTACACTAAAGTCATTTTGAAACGCTATCAAGGTGACATGATATTAATAACCTATCAGAGTTTATTTGCAGAGCCCTTGAAATGTAACAGTTCTTTCTCTTTTAATTTCAATATTTTCTCTAGGCTCGAGGTTCAAAAAGGAACCCAGAAGTCCTTCATACCATTGTTTTATATTTCCCTCATACATGCAATAAGCATAAAGGGCTCAGACTGAGTTGGCTCTTAGTAAATCATAGCTACTATTAATTCATATCACAATGACGATTATAGTTTATTATTATTTTATTGTGCAAAGAGGAAAATTATAGTAATTGTCTTTGGACATGTGTTGTCAATTGAGGAAAAAATAGTTTTATATCTAAGAAGAATGGTTGTGACTGGTTACTTTTGGTAAATAACAGCAACATCACCATGGGTCTGGATGAAGGCTGGAAAGAGAAAAGTGTAGTTACTGGAAACCCCTCTCACTTTTCTTCCAATAAGCAATATGGGTTTATTTTCTGCATTCCGAACTACAAACCAATGCAAGAATAGTGAAGGAAGCACTAGTTTCTTAATTAAGACCCAGGATATACTCTGCAAATGCAAGAAAGAGATCCCTAAAATCACTTTCACCTTAGGCAATTTTTTTTTTACAACAACAAATGTTGTGGCAATCTAATGTTTAGTGAAACAATAACAACAGGCAAGCCAGCTGATGTTTCTTTGTTTAATTTAATTCTTTGGGATGGAACTTTTTAGACATGGACTTAGTGACTTCATTTGAGCATCTGTAGTCACATGCTTTGTTGATTTGAGCAGTAAGGATAGATTCATGTACACATACACATAATTACAATATCACAGTATATTTTGGTAATTTTAAAACTGAAATTAAATTTTAAATTCAAGTAAAAGTTTGAGAAAATTCACATGTGATCAAAGTTTTAGGTAAGGATGAAACATTCAAACTTGATGGAGACAGTGTTCAAGTTCCTGATAACCAGCAAATATTAAGCGGATGATTTGCACACTGTTTTTCTTTCTTTGTGTTTTATTGTGTGGTTTTTTTTTTGGCATTTCAACACCAAATTGCTTTTACATTTTACAAACCATGGAAGAAAGAGGAAGTAATAATAATAATAATAATAATCCATTTTGACCATCTTATTACTTTCCCCTTATTCATTTAGAAGCTACAGTGGAGTCTTAACCATCCCATAAATACTTATTTAGTAAAAGGAAACAGAATATATTTTCCCTCAGCCTCTCTGCATTGATATATTGAAATAAGAGAGAAGGAAAAAAAAGGCCCATAATGCTTCATTAGTTAATTGTGCAGAGTACAGCTCTTTAGGGGTAAACAAGTGAAGGACATTTGCTGAATGGCCCATCCTCGTCACGCATATTATGGCCTAATGATGCTAGTAATGGTAGGAGGCTCCTGGAGAGTCATCTGTCAAATTAGCACATTGAATTATTTATTGCCTCAGAGTAAAATTGTTGAAAGGTAACAGCTGAGACATGGTTTTTATAAATCTAAAATTCAAGAGAAAAGAACTAAAAAACTCACACAGCTGCTTTGAGGGTGCGTGTGCTTTTTAACATTTGCATTTATGAACACAATGGTCCTTATTAGGTAAACAGAGATATTATTTTTACCTTTAAATCTGATATTTGGTGTGTGTGTGTGCATGTGTGTGTGTGTGTGTGTGCATGAAATCCTGAGTATTTCATGCCATTAATTATAATGGAAGAAACTAAAATTCAAATTAGTTGTTATTTTAAGTTTTCATAACTTGCTTCCACTCTATCACCTATGTACAATGTAAATGAAATGCAAATTTTTACTAGGTTCTGTGCCCACGAACTAAGATGGAGAATATACTTCTTTCCTTCCAGGTTGTGCAGCTGTTCATATTTCTGTTCTAGCACAAAGTTGTCAAAGACAAAAAGTCTGTCTTCCCGGGACTCAGAGGAGACAAAGCTATGCTTGGTTCTATGAAACAAGACAATAAGCATAAGAAACAAATTTGGAGCAATGTAAGCATTTGAAAGCCTGAACAGGCTAAAAAATTTGAGTCTTTCAAAAAATATTTTATTATTTGTTCAGTATTCACGTAGTGGATGTGGGCAGAAATAATTTTTTTTTCTGTTAGTAAATATTACATAGATAAATAAATTCACTTACCAGTTTCTTCCATTGATAATGAAGGTCATTGTTCTGGAAGAAAGAAAAAGAAAAGGGAAGAAAAGTTTACCGATTCTCCTGTTATAGTAGTAATGGTGGGAGGCTCCTAATAGCTCTTTATTTATTATTTTTTAAAATTCCAGTGCTGAAATAGACAACCATTTTGGAAAGTTTGAAATTTTGATGATAAAATAGATCACCAATTTTAAATAGGCAAAGCTACACTATCTGGTCTCAGTAGTAGTTGGATTACCTTCCAAAAACATTATATCTGAATCACTTTGTGTAATTGAAGGTGCATGTATGTATATATCCTTTTGGTCAGAAACAGTTCCATTTACTCTCATGATGTTCTTTTACCCTGAGAGACCTGGCACCTCTGGGCTGGCCAGTCTCTCACGGGGCAGGGGACCACAGAGAAACTCACATTAGGTCAGGGTCTTGAAGTATGAATGGGATAGTGACGGGCAGAGAAAAAATAAGCGTGTACAGTCACCCTGTAGAAAAAGCTGTCAGGAAGGAAAAATTGGAGAATATATAAAAGAACATTAGTCTAAAAACCAAGCTGTGCAAGATCATGAAATGTTTTAAGTATTTATTCAGGAATATACGCTTTATTTTTAGAAAAAAATAATTTTCTTTTAAACATTGATTGAAGATCCTTAAGCCATGTTACACACTACATGTATAATCCATGGAAGAAATTGGAAGCATGTTTGCTAAGATAATGGTGGCAATAATTGAAATAAAGAAATCTATTCAGCAGAAGAATCTTTAGGTAAAGATTAAATAATGCTATCCATACTTAGGAAAGCACTACATACACTCTAAAAATTCTATGCATGCTGGTTTTCATTATTATCACCACCATTACTACCACAAAGAGTGCATGACATTGCAGAGGGTGGTAACAGAGAAAGAGGAAAAATGTAGTGTACTAAACCAAGTAATCTCTGTCCTGAGAGAATAGCAAGGCGATTGTGGAGACACAAACGTCACTGGGAGAGGATTGAGTTTGGTACTGAAGATAGTAAGATTCCATTATGGACATTTTGACTTGGAGATGTGGGTAAGGTACTCAAATAGAAATGTCCAGGAAGGTGATGAGAAGTGGAAATGTAGCTCAAAGATAGGTGAGGGGAATTTACAGATTAAAAACCAAAAATGGCATTCATACAAGTAGGAAGGCTCGGGGATAGGTAACATGGTTATTTGGTGCCATCTGCCCAACACAAATGTTTGCCTGCACAATTTACTTTACTTTGAGAATGTGGACATCATATTGAATCAGTACTGTTCTTATCATGGCAGAAACTTTCTCATCAAAGTCTTGTTTTGCCTGCTGCTGTTGCCACTTCAATTCTTTTTATTTCAGCTCCCCTTTCCTAAACTATTTTTTCTTGTTTCCTAAATCATTTTTTTATTGCCTCTCTGTTTTTGTGTGTCTGTGTGTCTACCATAGCCAAAAGTCTTCGTGATTTGGCTATTCGTGTTTTAACCTCTTCAAAGGAACAGTAAAATGAGAAAATATTATTTTAGGTCCTTAAGCATTTTCTTTGCATTATCTAATTTCATTAGCAATTTATTGGGAAATTGTTATTCCTGGTTTGTAGGAGTTAAAACTGGTCCTCGGCAAAGTTAAAGAACCCACCCCAAATCATGCTGCTAATGATTCCAGGTCTGTTTAATCCCAAAGTTTTGATTTTGCTTTTGTTATTTCTGTCCCACACTGTCTCCTCCATAGACACCTCTCTACTATACTTTTCCTACCATCTCAGCTTTCTTACTTTCATTCCTAATAATTCTCCTTAATCCCATACACAGGTTCCAATTTTCCTTGTCTTTCACTAAACTCTCTTTTTCTAGATTTACTCCTTCATTTGGCTGCTTTGGTGCATTTAAGTCTTCTCTTCGTCTTTTCTTATGCCAATCTACTAAAATACCATGAATTATAGTAACTCAGTAATATTTAAAACACTTTTACCTTTATTATTTTTTTTTATTTTTTTAAATGTTTATTTGAGATAGAGTGTGAGACAGAGCATGAGCAGGGGAGGGCCAGAAAGAGGGAGACACAGAATCGGAAACAGGCTCCAGGCTCTGAGCTGTCGGCACAGAGCCTGCCACAGAGCTCGAACTGACAAACCATGAGAACATGACCTGAGCCGAAGACGGACGCCTAACCGACTGAGCCACCCAGGCACCCAAAACACTTTTACCTTTAAAATTGACAGAGATATTGCAAGTCGTCTCAAATCTTCCCTTCTCACCTATACTCAAAAGAGAGAGCTGGAATCTCTTGCTTTATGTTCCGAAGGCCACACAGTGACAACAGAATAGAGACGCTTAATCTTAGGTGTGTGCCTTTTATCCAGAGAAATCACCAACAGTTTTGCCTCTGCTAGGAATACACTCTAAGTTGCATTGTTATGATTTTCACCCATGTACTCCTCATACGTGGTCCACTGAGTTGTTTAAAAATGAAAATTTTAGGGGCGCCTGGGTGGCTCAGTCAGTCCAGCGTCTGACTCTTGATTTTGGCTCAGGTCACGATTTCACCATTTATGGGATTGAGCCCCATGTCCTCACTGATGGCATAGAGCCTGTTTGGGATTCTCTCTCCTTCTCACTCTGTCCCTCTCCCCTACTCACTCTCTCTTTCTCAAAATAAATAACTAAACCTAAAAAAAAATGAAAATTTTATAAAGATTAGAACTGCTTCCAGCACTCAGATACATTTTTAAATAGTTTTTAAGACTAGTTCTCTATAACAAACCCAGTGTGAAAGTTGGATTGATTGAGGTAATGTGTAGCTGACGTTTAGTGACATTCAGAAAATCAGAATTTTCTCTGTCATACCAGAGCATCCACAAAGAGTCGATGCAGCCAACTGTGAAAGCAGTTTACGATTAGCTCTCTGTGGAGGAAGGCTAAAATAATTTCCCATCTAGGAGCTTCTGTTGACATGAATGTCGGAAGGTTTTGGAGACAAACTGGGGTTTTATTTTTAAGGTATATAATTTCAAAAGGAACCATATTTACACACACTGTAAGACTTGAGGGGAGTGGTGTTGGCAATCCAGTAGGTGGCAATCTTCCCTCAGAATAAGTGTCAAACCAGGGTCCCAGTTCAGGTTGGGGAGGTGCCGCTTGCCTAAATTTGCACCAAGGTTCTGTCTCTGACAGTTAAAAAAACCCAAAAAAGAGAAAAAGTTCTCCCACTCCTTTCAGGTAGTGGACTCAATTTTAATGACTATACCTTGCTCACCTAACTAAATTAGGCATTCTTGGTTCTTACATTATTTTTTTCTTGTCATTAGTAACTGAGGTATAGCTACATTAATATAATATCTCCATCCTCCTCCTCAAATTACTCATGTGCTGTATATTAGAAACTCCTCTTTGCCAAAGACCTATTTGTAACACTTTCAAGAGAGTTAATGAGAAATGTAAATATTATTACCCTTGCAATATTTTTCAGACAAAATTTAAATGATTTTGTGGGTTACATCTGACTGTCCACTATATCTATTCCACTCATTTGGGAACTTAGAGTTTAGGTTTTGAAAAACTTTGTGCAAAAAAAATAAAAAAAAGTATTTCCCAGTCAGAAATTTGAAAAAAAGTACTCCTATTTTATGAGGAAAGACAAAAGTAATCAGAACACCTCAGCTTAGAGAGAAGATTTACAGACACATTGTGCTGTGCTCTAATACTGAATTTTTGTTGTAAATTTTTTTTGGTGAAATGTAATATAGTTACTGTTGCCAGGATTTTAATGCCATTTTTCCTAGCAACCACAGCATAGGCTGGCTGCAATCTTTAGTCTTCTTTACACCTTTGTTGTTGTTTTTAAGAAGTCCATTATTTTATTTTAAGTAATTTTTTTTTAATTTGACACTTGGTCTCAGAAATACTAATACGGTGGTGTTACTACGATCCAGTAATATTCAGCTCTTCTCAGCTGCTGTATAGAAGAGGGTATTGTATTTTCTTGTTCACTTGATGCTACATGTGGGTGCAACTCACTTTAGCACAGAAGTGTGCGTAGAAGTGACACATGTCACTCCTGAGCAGAAACACTGAATTGCCTGAGAGTTTCCAGAGTGGCTTCTCTGTCAGCCTCAGCCTCATTGAAGTCCAAGTGGATGGAAGTCCCTGGTTTACCAAAACAGATATATAGCATGGCCATGGTCATGGAATAAACCTTTATTGTCCTAGGCCATCGAGATGTGGGATTTGTTTGATAGCTTAGTATAACTCAACCTACCCTAATACCATAGAAATGAATTAAACTTAGTAGTAGGGATAGGCGATAAATTACAATAAATTATATACTGTGCTTTACTCTCCCCTTCCAGGACAGGGGAAAAAAAAAGATGCAAAGCACGCAGAGGCAACATATATTATGGAAGTACACACTTGAGCACTGAAATTATCTCAAACTGCCAAAATGTTTTCCTGGTTTGAAGGAGGTAATTGCTCCTCTATTCTCCCTCCCATATGGGTGAAAGTTAGACCCCTCTCTCATCAAGCAACAGTTTTATTTTCTCAGTAAGTGGTGAGAATCTTTTGGCAGATGGTATTCCAGACAAAAACTAGAACATCAGAGGTTTAACTGAAAATACAGAAAGTTGAACTTCAGGACTAAGGGAAGAGGTAATTATAATTGGTACACAGCAATTACAAATGCTTGTAAGGTGTTTACCAAAGTGTACCTCTGTCACAACTTTCTGGATACTTCAATATTCATTGTGGGTTTCCAAAAATAAAATACAGCATTGCTGGCAATGTCTAAGGGCTAGTAATTTCTCTAAACTATCTCACTCTGACTTGTCTTTTATAAAAATACTCCCCTATGAAAAAGAGTAATGAATTTAACCATTACACAGAAAATTTCCTTCATAATCATCTCCGTTTAGGAGCATGCTTCTGAAGGAATCAGAGAAATTTATAAATGATTTTTTTTTGTAATAAATTCATGGTTGTTTCTAAATACTACCATAACACTCACTTGCATTCTGGTATGTTTCCTGGTTGGGAAGAGAAAGGAGTAATTGAATTTAGTACCTTGGAAATTACACACCATCCTGGTGTTATACCCTTGGTCAGTGTTGAGTATCTATTTTTTTTTAATGTTTACTTATTTTTGATAGAGAGACAGAGCATGAGCAGGGAAGGGGCAGAGAGAGGGAGACACAGAATCAGAAGCAGGCTCCAGGCTCCGAGCTGTCAGTACAGAGCCCAATGTGGGGCTCAAATTCACGGACCATGAGCTCATAACCTGAGCTGAAGTCGGATACTCAACCAACTGAGCCACCCAGGTGCCCCGAGTGTTGAGTATCTAAATTCCATCCTTCATTCATCAGGATATTAATCAAGGGTTGAAACGTGCCTTGTTGGAGCACAATTTCAGTGCCTGATTTTTCTATTTTTTTTCTATTTTAATAACTTATAGTTTAATTTACATTTACTCAACAATTGTTTGTCACATACCTGTTGTTACAAGGCAGGCTCAGTGTTTAACACTGGAGATGCAAATTTGAAGGATATGTGAAATTGGTGATGCCAAAACAGGTCATTATTTGTCAGAAAATATAAATGACTTGAATGTACTATAAATGAAAAAAAATAAGTTATTTGCAGATGCTTTGGATACTAAGACAATGAAGCAGTTAATGGTATTCTAGAGAATGATCAGAAGCACAATGTTTGCAAACTTCATGTGATTATTTGGAGAACTATGTATGATCTGCTGTGGTTCAAATGGCTCAGGGGAGAGGCCCCTGGGTGGCTCAGTCAGTTAAGCATCTGACTTTGGCTCAGGTCATGATCTCCTGGTTCATGAGTTCAAGCCCCACATCAGGCTCTGTGCTGTCAGCACAGAAGCCCACTTTGGATTCTCTGTCCATCCCCCCCGCCTCTGCCCCTTCCCTGCTTGTGTTCTCTCTCTGTCTCTCTCAAAATAAATAAAGTTTTAAAAAAATGGTCCAGGGGAATTGGGGATATAGGACTTACATAAGAATATTTATTATTTTTTTTAATATTTCTGGGGAGAGGCAGAGAGAAAGAATCTCAAGCAGGAGCCCAATGTAGGGCTTGATCTCACAAACAGAGAGATCATAACCTGAGCTGAACTCAAGAGTCAGATGCTTGAGTGACTAAGCCACCCAGGTGCCCCAAGAATATTTCTTGATTTAAAATAAATGCAACTTTATAACCTTACTTAAGAAGAAACACTTGGGGCATTTAAAGATAGAAAATAAATAAGGATCTTTGAAACTCACTGAGTAAAATGTCCTGTAAATACAAACCACAAATGGTCCAAATAAGAGGCTGATTGGAATACTAAGGTGGATGAATGGGACCCTAGTGGAGATAAGGTAGAGAAATAAACATTTATTGATCACATAGATTTTCTAGACCCTTTGGAGGTATTTTGCACATTACATCACATTTTCTATTCACAACCAGCCAGTCAAGTGGGCATTAGAATTTCCATTTCACTGGGGCGCCTGGGTGGCGCAGTCGGTTAAGCGTCCGACTTCAGCTCAGGTCACGATCTCGCGGTCCGGGAGTTCGAGCCCCGCGTCAGGCTCTGGGCTGATGGCTCAGAGCCTGGAGCCTGTTTCCGATTCTGTGTCTCCCTCTCTCTCTGCCCCTCCCCCGTTCATGCTCTGTCTCTCTCTGTCCCAAAAATAAATAAACGTTGAAAAAAAATTAAAAAAAAAAAAAGAATTTCCATTTCACAGACACTCAAGAGGCTCTTACACAAAAGGAGGAAAGACATTCATTTCCCTTAAACCACAAACAAAAGCCTCTTTTTCAGAAAATAAATTTTGTAACTGTTAAATAATCTGTCATGTTTACTTATGATACACAGTTATAGTTTAGTTTTACAAGTTTTGCATTTCTTATAAACCTTGCTGTAACTAGGGTATTGACTTATGTCAATGAAAAGAACTTAGTGCTGTATATTTTCTTGAAAATGAATGTATTTTAATACTCAGTTTTAATACTCAATTATTTTCTTAGGTGTACTGCTTAATCAGAGATCCCTTTTTGCCATGAGAACAACTCACTTCTATTTTTTTCTTCATCCCATTTTTTTCTGGCTAATACGTCTTGCTATCAATCAGTAAGGCAGAAAAAATTACCGTTAGATATCTAACATTATTTAATGCAATGATAGAAATGGTTCCCTAATAAATACCCACACCCAAATTCTCTTATTTTTTAAGCAATACTGACAGATAAACAAAGCTTCAGCCATGAGAAAGCTTCATGCTGCCTTTACACTTTAAGATTGGGTGGTGATAACTCCTCTACAGTCTCTTCATTCCACTTTCTGCCTTTTTCATTCACTGACCCGTTTCAGGCTAAAGCGCTAAAACCATGTATGCCCAACACATTCCCCACATTCCCCCAAACTTTCACCATGGTTTTCAGCCCACCCTTCTTGTGCAGACATTTCTTACTTACCTTTGGTAAATGCATCATCAGAGCTGTTCTATCACAACTTGCACACACTGATCAACATCTCACAATATGCACAAATATAAAGCAACACGGCTGGCTGACAGTGGAGCCTATAGAAGAGGTATACTGGGTGGCGGATAAGTCTATCCACTGCTTCCACGTAAACACGGTTTTATAGCAAAGGCACGAACAGCAGCCAAGAGCACAAGTAGCCGCGGCACCCTCTGAGCTTAGTTGTTATAATCCATACATGGCCAAAGTATCCCAGCGAAGTTGCAAAGATGGAACTATTTCTTAAGTGTTCTCTCTGACTGGGACAGTGAGCTTCCCCAAACTGTCAGTGAGCTCTTCAAGTCCACATTCAGCCTCTCTCTACCTCAGGAAAAAATCAGTAAGGTATTCCACTTTGAGAAGAGGCACTTCTAACCAGTGCCTAAAGATCTGTTGGCGGCTATTGGTAGGTTTTGCTTGTGCCGCTACCTGTTTTTACATGGCGACACGTAGGTGTTTGTGGTGCCTAATCAATCATCAATGATGTCAGTCCATTTGGTGTGCAGGTATCTGAAAGGTGAACCAGCTGCATCCAGATATTAAAATCACATATTACAAATACAAATCAAAAATCCAACATTTCAGCCATTCCCTCCAATTTATACTTCCACAGCAAATTTAACCCTGATAATTATTACATGAACTCCCTTCAAAATACGAAACAAACAGCAACTAAAAAAAAATCCAACATGATGGATTACATTCATTACACCCAAATAGTTAAATAATTTATTGCTAATAAATGCAAATTTGAACTCTTAATTCAAAATAATTTAAAACCAACTCAAGGAAGCTATTGAACACGGGCCTGGAGGAGCACTGTGGTCCCTAGAGCAGATTTTGTAATATTATGGTAAGATATCTTGACTTGAATAGGTGGATAAGGTCTACGGTGAGGGCCTCTGCATTACTCCACTCTGCCAAATGAAAGAACTAACTTCTGGTGGAAAATATATGCACACACTTGGTCATTTTTATAAAAAGGAAAAAGTAGACAAACTAAAAATTTCTGACCTAGAATATTTAATCATCACTAAAATTTGGTAGAAATAGAAATTATCAATGCCATGAAGTTGAGAATTTCCAACTATCAGCATACTGCAGTAGCAAATGTCATTTCTCATTTTTTAGAATCAAACTTGAGCTAGTTTCAGAATGGTTTCTGAATGAGTATATCTATAGACCCATTATAATAATCAACTATAATAGCCTGATATATTACAAGAGTATAAAAGAGGAAGGTGTGATTTTACTTTGACAAGCAATTCTCAGCATTCATTCAACAAATACATATTCAGTTGTTGGTATATTCCAACCTCAATGAGACCAAAATAAACATATACCAATCCCTTATTGGAGGAAGATTTTTTTCCCCACAGGAATTATAGTTTGGGTAGACATAAAATAAATTTAATGAGTTTATAACTGAGACAGTAAACTGGCCACTCAGAGGTTACAATACAGATTAGATACACTTTGGGAGCTCACTGGGTGCTAAAATATTTGAAGTGGCATTTGAAAATGGGCAGATTTCATATACTACCTTGTTTCTTGGCTTCTTTATGAAATACTAAAAGATGGCCACAAATACGTGAAGCTGAATAGCAGACCATATTCTCTCCAGTTTTCAACATTCCTCACTCCTTGCTAACACCCCAGTGATACACTCATCTATGTCACAGGCAGGCCTGGCCCCTGAGATACCTGAGTTTTAGATCCTTGTCTTCGATAGATTCTTTCACAAAAGATGGAATGAATTATGCATATCTCCAGAAAGGTGTCACCCTTTTGGTCACTTATCTCAGATAACTTTTTCTATCTCAGCTCCTATCTCAATTCTTTTGTTTGTTTGTTTCATTTATTACCTTTCATTATTGTTTTATTTATTCCATTATTGATTTATTTTTTTGCAAAACTATTCATTATTGCTTTTATTTTTTTTTTAATTTTTTTTTTCAACGTTTATTTATTTTTGGGACAGAGAGAGACAGAGCATGAACAGGGGAGGGGCAGAGAGAGAGGGAGACACAGAATCGGAAACAGGCTCCAGGCTCTGAGCCGTCAGCCCAGAGCCCGATGCGGGGCTCGAACTCGCGGACCACGAGATCGTGACCTGGCTGAAGTCGGACGCTCAACCGACTGCGCCACCCAGGCGCCCCTCATTATTGCTTTTAAATTCTAGTTAGTTAACATATAGTGTAATATTCATTTCAGAAGTAGAATTTAGTGATTCATGACTTATATATAACACCCAGTGTTCATCATGGCAAGTGCTCTCCTTAATGCCCATCACCCATTTAGACCATTTCCCACTTCCCATCATCCCCCTCCATCAACCCTCAGTTTGTTCTTTATAGTTAATAGTCTCTTATTTTTCTTCCTTCCCCTATGTTCATCTGTTTTGGTTTATAAATTCTACATATGAGTTAAATTATATGGTATTTGTCTTTCTTTGACTTATTTTGCTTAATTAGCATAATACACTCTGGCTCCATCCACATCCCTGAAAGTGGAAAAATTTCATTCTTTTTGATGGCTGAGTAATATTCCATCACGTGTGTGTGTGCATGTGTGTGTGTGTGTGTGTGTGTGCACATGCACACCATATCTTCTTTTCTTTATCCATTCAGCGGCTGATGAACATTTGGGGTCTTTCCTTAATTTGGCTATTGTTGATAATGCTCCTACAAATATCAAGATGCATATGCCCCTTTGAATCAGTATTTTTGTATCCATTAGGTAAGTACTTAGTAGTGCAGTTGCTGGGTATAAGGTAGTTCTATTTTTAACTTTTTGAGGAACCTCCATACCATTGTCCAGAATGGCTGCACCAGTTTGCATTCCTCCCCACAGTGTAAGAGGGTTCCCCTTTCTCCACCTTTTTGCTAACAGCTGTTGTTTCCTGTGGTGTAAATTTTATTTTATTTTTTTTAATTTCTTTTTAATGTTTATTTTTAAGAGAGAGTGAGGCAGAATGTGAGCAGGGGAGGGGCAGAGAGAGAGGGAGACACAGAATCCGAAGCAGGCTCCAGGCTCTGAGCTGTCAGCACAAAGCCTGACACAGGGCTCAAACTCACAGACTGTGATATCATGACCTGAGCCAAAGTCAGATGCTTAGCTGACTGAGCCACCCAGGTGCCGCATCCTGTGTTGTAAATTTTAGCCATTCCAACAGGTGTGAGGTGGTATTTCACTGTGGTTTTGATTTGTATTCGACTGATGAGTAATGTTGAGCATCTTTGCATGTTAGCCATTCATATGTCTTCTTTTTTGTTTGTTTGTTTTCAAGTAGGATCCATGCCCAGCATGGAGGCCCAGAATGGGGCTTGAATTCACAACCCTGAGATCAAGACCTGAGCAGAG
This sequence comes from Prionailurus bengalensis, assembly GCF_016509475.1. NCBI lineage: Eukaryota > Metazoa > Chordata > Mammalia > Carnivora > Felidae > Prionailurus > Prionailurus bengalensis. Next base: position 202,011,331 of record NC_057343.1, read on the forward strand.
ATCAAGAGTTAGACGTTTAACCAACTGAGCCATCCAGGCATCTCCTGTGTGTCTTCTTTAGAAAAAAATGTCTATTTATGTCTTCTGTCCATTTTTTATGTGGATTATTTGTTTCTTGGGTTTTGAGTTTGATAAGTTTTTATAGATTTGTTAAACCCTTTAGCAGACATGTCATTTGCAAATATCTTCTCCCATTCTGTAGGCTACCTTTTACTTTTGTTGATTGTTTCCTTTGCTGTGCAGAAGTTTTGATCTTGATGAGATCCCAATAGCTCATTTTTGCTTTTGTTTCCCTTGCCTCCAGCAACATGTCTAGTAAGTTGCTCTAACTGAGGTCAAAGAGGTTGCTACCTGTGTTCTCCTCAAGGATTTTGGTGATTTCCTCTCTTACATATAGGTGTCTCATCCATTTTGAATTTATTTTTGTGTATGGTGTAAGAAAGTGGTCCAGTTTCATTCTTCTACATGTTGCTGTCCAGTTTTGCCAACACATTTATTGACAACACAGTCCTTTTTCCATTGGATATTCTTTCCTGTTTTTGTTTGCTTGTTTTAAGAATAGTTGACCATATAGTTGTGAGTTCTTTTCTGTATTTTCTATTCTGTTCCATTGATCTGAGTGTCTGCTTTTGTGCCACTACCATACTGTCTTGATGACTACAGCTTTGTAATATAGCTTCAAGTCCAGAAGTGTGATGTCTCCAGTTTGCTTTTCATTTTCAAGATTGCTTTGGCTACTATAGGTCTTTTATGGTTCTATACAAATTTTGGGATTGTTTGTTCTGGCTCTGTGAAAAATGCTGGCATTATTTTGATAGGGATTGCATTACATGTGTATATCATGTTGGGTAGTTTAGACATTTTAACAATATTTCTTCTTCTAATCCATGAGCATGGAATATTTTCCATTTCTTTGTATCATCTTCAGTTTCTTTCATAAGTCTCCTATAGTTTTCAGAGTACAGATCTTTTACCTCTTCAGTTAGGTTTATTCCTAAGTGTATTATGGTTTTTGGTGCAATTGTAAATGGGATCGATTCCATGATTTCTCTTTCTGCTCTTCATTATTGGTGTATAGAAATGCAACAGATTTTTGTATGTTGATTTTGTGTCCTGCAACATTATTGAATTTGTGTATCAGTTCTAGCAAGTGTTTGGTGTAGTCTTTCGGGTTTTCTACATAGAGTATCACATGGTCTATGAATAGTGAAAGTTTGACTTCTTCCTTGCTGATTTGGATACCTTTTATGTCTTTTTGTTGCCTGATTGCTGAGGCTAGGACTTCTGATTCTATGTTAAATAGCAATGGTGAGAGTGGACATCCTGTCTTGTTCTTGACCCTAGGGGAAAAGCTCTGTTTTTTCCCACTGAGGATGATATTAGCTGTGCATCTTTCATATATGGTGTTTGTGACATTGAGGTGTGTTCCCTCTATTTCTACTTTGTTGGGGATTTTTATCAAGAATGGATGCTATACTTTGTCAAATGCTTTTTCTGCATCTGTTGAGGAGATCATAAGGTTCTTATCCTTTCTTTTATTAATGTGGTGTATCACATTGATTGATTTGTGAATATCAAACTATACTTGCAGCCCAGGAATAAATTCCACTTTATCGTAGTGAATCATTATTTTAATGTACTGTTCATTTTTTTTTTTTTTTTAGTATCTTGTTGAGAATTTTTGCATCCATGTTCATCAGGGGTATTGGCCTGTAATTCTCCTTTTTAATGGGGTCTTTGGTTTTGGAATCAAGCTAATGCTGGCTTCATAGAAAGAGTTTGGAAGTTTTCCTTCCATTTCTATCTTTTGGAATAGTTTGAGAAGAATAGGTATTAACTCATCTTTAAATGTTTGGTATAATTACCCCTGTGAAGCCATCTGGCCCTGGACTATTGTTGGTTAAATATTTTTGATTACTAATTCAATTTCTATGCTGGTTATGGGTCTGTTCAAATTTTCTATTTCTTCCTGTTTCAATTTTGGTACTATATATGTTTCAGGAATGTATCCATTTCTTCTTATCGACATATAATTTTTCATAATAATATTCTCATAATTGTATTTCTGTGGTGTTGGTTGTGATCTCTCCTCTTTCATTCATGACTTTATTTTTGTGGGTACTTTTTATTTTCTTTTTGAAAAGTCTGGCTGCACTTTATCAATTTTATTAATATGTTCAAAGAACCAGCCCCTAGTTTCAGTGATATGTTCTACTGTTTTGTTATTGTTTATCATTTATTTCCACCCTGCTGTTTATTATTTACCTTCTTATGCTGAATCTAGGCTTCATTTGCTGTTCCTTTTCTGGTTCCTTTTTGGGTAAGGTTATTTTGTGTATGTTTGAGACTTTTCTTGCTTCTTGAGGTAGACTTATATTGCTATATGCTTCCCTCTTTTGACCGCCTTTGTTGCATCCCAAAGGTTTTGAACTGTCGTGTTTTCATTTTTATTGGCTTTCATGTATTTTTTTTTTCATTTCTTCTTTAATTTCCTGGTTAACCCATTCATTCTTTAATAGGATATTCCTTAACTTCTGTGTATTTGTGGTCTTCCCAAATTTTCTTGTGGTTGACTTCAGGTTTCAAAGCCTCGTGGTCAGAAAATATCCATGTTATGATCTCAAACTTTTTGTATTTGCTGAAGCCTGATTTGTGTGAGCCAGTATGTGATCTATTCTGGAGAATGTTCCATGTGTACTCACAAAGAATATACATTCTGCTGCTTTAGGATGAAATTTTCTGAATATTTTTGTTAAGTCCATCTTGTCCAGTGTATCATTCAAAGCCATGGTTTCCTTGATTTTCTGCTTAGACAACGTGTCCATTGCTATAAGTGGGGTGTTAATGCCCTCTACTATTATTGTATTATTATCAATGAGTTTCTTTATGTTTGTTATTAATTGATTTATATATTTGGGTTCTCTGTAGTTGGGGGCATAAATGTTTACAATTGTTACATCTTCTTTTTGGATAGATCCTTTTATTATAATATAGTGCTCTTCTTCATCTCTTGTTACAGTCTTTGGTTTAAAATCTATTTTATCTGATATAAGTATGGCTACTCCCACTGTCTATCCATTAGCATGATAGATGGTTCTCCATGCTCTCACTTTCAATCTGCAGATGTCTTTAGGTCTAAAATGAGTCTCTGATAGGTATCATGTAGGTAGTTTTTTTTTTATGCATTCTGAAACTTTATGTCTTTTGACTGGAACATGTAGTCCATCTATATTTAGAGTGATTATTGATAGATATGAATTTAGTGCCCTTGCTTTACCTGTAAAGTCGTTGTTTCTGGAAATTTTCTCTGTTCCTTTCTAATCTTTGTTGCCTTAGTCTTTCTATCCCAAAGAGTCCCCTTTAATATTTCTTGTAGGACTGGTTTTGTGGTCACAAACTCCTTTAGTTTTTTTTTTTTTTTTCCTGGGAAATTCTATTTCTCCTTCTATTCTGAATGACAGACTTTCTGGAGAAAGTATTCTTGGCTGCATATTTTTCCCATTCAGCACATTGAATACATCATGCAGCCTTCTGGCCTGCTAAGTTTCTGTGGGTAGGTCTGCTGATAATCTTATTTCTCTTCCCTTATAATTTAGGGATTTCTTTTCCCTTGCTGCTTTTGGGATTTTTTTCCTTATCTCTGTATTTTGTAAATTTTACTATGATATGTCTTGGTGTTGACCTGCTTTTGATGTGAAATCCCTGTGCCTCCTGAATTTGGATGTCTGTTTCCTTTCCCAGTTTAAGAAAGTTTTCAGCTATAATTTGCTTGAATAAATCTTCTCCTTTTTCCCTCTCTTCTTCTGGGACTCCTATGATAGGGAACTATGTCACTGAGTTCCCTAAGTCTACCTTCATGCTCTAATATTTTTCTTTCCCTCTTCCTTCCATCTTCATTATATTTCATAACTTTATAATCTATATCACTTATTCATTCCTCTCATTCTTCCATCCTTGTGGTCATTATTATCAGTGAGTTTTGCATCTTGGTTGTAGCATTTTTTATTTTGGCCTGACTAGATTTTAGGTCTTTTATCTCTGCTGTAAGGGATTCCTTACTTTTCTCAAGCCCAGCTAGTATCCTTGTAAAGCTAATTTTAAATTTTTGATCAGGCATATTACTTAAATCCCTTTTGTTAAGATCCCTGACTATGACCTTTTCTGGTTCTTTCTTTGGGGATGAATTCCTCCTTGTCGCATTTTGTCTAGGTCTCCATCTTCTGTGTGTTAGGAAAGCCTCTTATGTCTCTTGCTCCTGAAGATAATGGACTTATTAAGAAGAGGTCATAGGGCCTAGTGCTTCAGGAAGTGTTTCTGGTATATACTGTGTGCACTCTGCTGTTGTGTTTGGCTGCTCTTTCCCTCAGGTTGGTCTTCTTCAGAATTTCTTCTCACCTACAGAGGGGAGTGTTTGGACCTTGTCCAGTGTATAGAAAGTTTTAGCTAGATGTGCTTTGGTCTGTTTGTTAAAAGAGGCCAGATCCTATTTCCATTAGAACTTAAGCTTTGTAGCACTCTATGGTCAATAGACTTGGTGCATGCAGGGTGGTTTGTGCTGGTCTTCTGGGGTGAGGGGCCTGCTGCTGCTCTGGCTTCCAGGCACACTTGCCCTAGTTAAAAAGCACAAGCAGAGAGCAGGGGAGTGGGCTTGATGTAAGTGGCTCAAGCCTCCACTGTGTGTTGTGCAGCTCACTGAAGTCTGGCGGTGCTGATGGGTGGGGATAAAAATGGAGTCAGCCCACACTTTCTTTCCTGAAAAGGAGAGTTTGTGCCCACCACTGTCCAGATAGCCCTCGCAGAAAAGCAAACAATCTTCCATTTGTCAAAGACATTCCTCAGATCCCTGCTTTCACCCTACCTGTGTCTGGGTGGTCTCCCCTCCAATGGCACAGTGCTTCTGTGTTTTATCTCCAACATACCATCTGAGCTTCAAAACTCCAAATTTAAGGGACCCAGCGTGGTGTAGACCCACACTGATCCTCTGGGAGAGGGTCTCCCTGCACTGTGGTTGGTGCCAGTTTGTCCAGAAGAACATTCTCATGAACATTCAGGGGCTTGGAGTTTATGGTAAAGCATAGAAAAAAGCCCGTGTCCAGGTTAGCTGCCCCCAGTAAATGTCTCTGCCCTTATGCTAATGAATGGGGCAGTGCAATGGTGCCTACTGGCTCTTTTGCCCCCTGAGAGGCAGTGCCACCTCTCCCAAATGCACTCCAAGAAGGGGAACTATCTCTCCTAATGCGACCCAGGGGATCCTTAGACCATGCTTTCAGCTCCCAGGCCTCTGCTCTACTTCTCCCTAGGAGCACCACTATGCCTGCCAGGCCCCACACTGGCCCTGGCTCGGGCTTCTAAAACTTTTCAGTCTGTGAGCTCCACTGCTTGTAAAAAAAAAAAAAAATGATAATCAGCTCCTCTTGTTTTCCTGTCACTGGTTTTGTGGAAGTGTTTTTCTTGTGCAGTTCCCTGTGCTCGCTCTCTCTCTCTCTCTCTCTCATCTCTTCGTGATCAGGGCTCCCTCCCTTCCACAGCACCTGTGATTCTTTTCCCTCCAAAAGCACATCTCTGCATCTCCTACCTTCCACAGCGTGGCCTCTTTTCTCCCTGTAGTTGTGCAGCTTGTTCTCTCAGTCCTCAGATTTTTTGGGTGCTCAGAATTATTTGATATTTATCTAGCTGTGTTCAAGGGACAAGGCATTCATAGGGTCCCTCTACTACTCTGCCATCTTAACTCCTCTGTATCCAAATTCTTGTTCAAATATCCCCAGATCTTAAGAAATGTATCTGTTAATAATATATTTAATACAAATCTAATTACATCTTATTTTGCAATTAAAATGAATTGAAGGTATTATCTACAAATTAATTAAATATATGCTAGAAACAAATTTTAAATTTAGATAATTAAAATGTTCCATGAATCAAAATGGCATCCTTAATTAATCAATTGTTGTGAATAATATTTTCTCCATAATTCTATTGGTATAAATGTATAGAATTAGTTAGACATTGTCTCTGGATCTGGTTACATTGTTTGGTATAGTATCTAAAAATTAATCACTGCTGTCTTTCCCTTATTTTGAGAAGTGATAATCCCAGGGGCATAGACTGCTATTTGTATCCTACAATGTCAGGGACAGTGGGGAGGTGCTATTTCTCCTGGAATGCTCATCCACAGCATCATTTTATACCTAAATCTCTACAAATAAAACTTTATTTCTAGGATTTACAAGTGCTGCCTTTTGTCATGCCAAAAGTTAAATACATAATAAGTTGTTAGAAAGATTCTTGATCAACTCTAGACAAATTCAGGAAGAAAAACTCAGATAGTGGACTATGTTTTAGACACAAATTTTGTAGAGGAAACTTTTAGAAACACAGCAGTCTATATGCAAACAAATATGGTCAGATGAGTAGGTAGAGTCATATATAAGTGAGGTAACTAGATACAGGTTTATATACTCAATGACAAAGAAAAAAAGGCAAATGTAACTACCTATACCACCCAAATTAGAATGTTAGAGCAAGCAAGGAGAATGGTGTGCACCTGTGACAACAAAGAAAGGGGAACGGTGAGAATACCAACTGAAGATACAGTTAAAGGCATGGAGTCCAGACAGACCATCCTGGAATGAATGGCAAAGAACAAGTCAAATGGGATATCTGAAATGCACTATTGACCTCAGGTGTTCAGGTCACAGATGACACAAGATAGAGATTTACAAAAGGTGAGGGTGGGTCTAAGGAAGCTGTGTAAGCAAAAGGAATTACCAGATTAGGACACTGTCTGGTGCATACTTTATTCAATCTAACTAAACAGGAAAGCCAGTGCCACATCCACTGGAGTTCCTGTTCTGGATTTTCAAACCAACTCAATAGGTACACTTTTTCTGGAGCTCAAACAACCACTTCCATCTGAGGTTTATGGTTGGTCTTCCAGATACTAGAGCAAGGATAGCACTAATGAACTAACAGCAAGGATGAACTAATAAATTCATCTGGTTAGAAGGTAGTGATAGCAATGGATACATTGAGTACTAGGTTGATAGGACTGTTGTGATCAATCACTGATGTCTATCATGAGTTTTGGACTGTACCCTGAGACACAAGTGTCTGGTGTTCCAACACGGAAGGGTGTTTGGAAACTGACTCCAATTTACAAAAAGGGAAATTGTAGTCTTTTATTTTTTGGAAATTTTAGCCTTTTAGGAAGAGTGTAACAACATTTTCAACCTCACAAATTATTCTTGTAGGGTAGAGCTGTTCTTCTTCCCTAGGAGCCTAGGGATGGCTTTTAGTGACTGAGAAGGTCTAAGTATCTGGAAACAACCTAGAATCAAACCTTTTGAGGAGAGAAGAGAGGACAGAGAGGGAAAGTTTGGGGCACAGAACTTCACCACACATGCACAAAATTCAAGCTTACCTCTCACTGGAAGGACAAGAAGCAACATTGAATCTGTCACCATAGGTCTCCAGTTTTTAAGACTTTGCCAGTTGTATGTGGTTCTCTTTTGATATAGTATAACCTTTTATCAGAAAAATACTTACGGGAAAAACCTTTAAGTTTAACATAAAACCTAATTCTTTTTGCTTCTATTGAAACTTGGAAGACTGGATCCTTATTAGAGTGCATTTCTACAAAGAGATAAACATTTTAAAAAATAAGCATGAATGGAATCCAGGATAAAATGCATCCATTTGTGCAGGAAAATAGCTTTTACTGAAGAAAATGGCACAAATTCATCATATGGAGAAAAATGTCATTTCAAAGCCTATTTTCAAGATCAAAATGCAGAACTTTTAATACAATATATTAGCTTTTTAGACACTCTAAATCTACAACTTTTTATAGCCAGAGGGTTTTTTTTTCAATCTTTTTGAGAACATCAGCAATTAATTACCCCCTATCAATAGAGAAATTGTCAAAACTCGTTTAAAAACACCTGGAAAGGAACCTCAGCTAAAAAGGGCTTTGTAAATTGTTGCATACCAGGGACACTATGTTGAATAACAGTTTTACTTAAGTGTTTTAATTAATCTTTGTATAAAACTGCGTACTAAATGCATATTACCAACTTTATGAAATAAACTCTCATGTCAGGACTGCTAATTTTTCTCTTGCTCATGTTAAATGCATTTCAACATGCCGTGACATACAGCTAATAAAAGGGCATCTGTCACAAGGGACAAGTACCAAAATCAACAATTTGCATAGTGAACAAGGTTTACATTGTGGCAACTCATGTTGCCTTTTACGGAACAATAGGATGAACACTCCCTTATGGCCTCTAAGTACTAGCCATGTGGCCTTAGAAAAAGAAATCCCCTCTCATCCCACTTTTTCCCAGTGGTGCTTTGTCAGTTCACAGCAAGGGTTTGACTTCATGCCCTGGTCTCTGTCTGAGAGGAAGTCCAGCTCAATTCAATTTGCTTCCCTCTGCCTTTTAGTAATGAAACAGCATCCATTTGGGCAGGCCCCATGATAATGCAGAGCAGATGGGCAGAGTTTTGTCTAATTAGATTCTGGGCGGCCTGTTTGCTATAGTAAATGTGTGTGTATTTGCTTATTTCACACTTATTTCGGTGACAACAGCTTAGTAGAGATAAGATAGAAATGAATGTGGGACATAGCCTCACTAAAGAGCTACTTAATACAAATCAATAATTTTAATTCAATTACTATTTCTATCACCTATTTAATGAGTTTCTTGCAGGCCCTTTGATCTAAAAAAGTTTCTCTTTTTAAAAAAAATATTATTTTTTTCTTTCTCCTTCCTTCCTTCTTTCCTTCCTTTTTTCTTCCTCTTTTGCTTTCCTTCCTCCTTTCCTTCTTTATTTCCTTCTTTCATTTTTTGTCCAAAGATTATTGGTAAAATACCGGGTTTGTCATACAGATTATTTTAAAAGCCCAATCAAATAATATAGTTAAAAACTCAGTACCAAGAAAGCCAGTCTATTCTTTCTGCACTTAGATTTCTCAAAAGACACACATAGATATTTTAAAACATAGCCACAGACATGTAGTGTATGTACCCACCCAGATGATATTTATCGTCATCTCCATCATTATCACTCATGGTAGTAGTTTCCCTTGGGTGTAACTGTTCACCATCTTCTTCAGTTAGGGACTCACCAAAGAGGGAGCATTCAGGCTGTGGCAGTTTCACCGGTTAGTTTCAGAAACAGGATTGTTTGACTCTTGGTCTTGACCTTTCCCTAATAGCGTTGCAGCTTCTTTATTTTTCTTAAACTCTTTATACATAAACACACACACAAACTCTGGGGACCTAGACTGAGATACTGAAATGGTGAGATAGTTAAAAGCTTCTATTGGGTTGGTCACAGTTTTGTGCTTACTTCAGTGACCTCTCCTTGACTCCCTCTCCCTTTAAGTACTCAAGGTCTGAGGACTCTCCCTCCGACTCCTCAATCAAATACATCACAGTGGAAAAGTTTTTAAATTTTTTTTTTAGTGTTTATTTTTGAGAGAGATTGTGAGCCAGGGAAGGGCAGAGAGGGAGACAGAATCTGAAGCAAGATGCAGGCTCTGAGCTGTCAGCCCAGAGCCTGATGTGGGACTTGAACCCACAAACTACAAAATCATGACCTGAGCTAAAGTCAGATGCTTAATCCACTGAGCCACTCAGGCACCCCATCACAACGGAAATTTAAATCAATGTCTTACAGATAGGAAATTAAAAACTGTATCTTTATATGACATAATCAAAGTCTATCACAAAATCATTTCATGCTTTCAATAAAATGTCTATATATAAAGGCTTTAGGAAGAGAGAGAAAGAAAATGTTCTGGATGAAATCTTACCACATAGTAGACTACTTGATGTGCTTACAAAGAAATGGCAAATAATATTTGAAAATACACATTAGAAAAGCCAGATGTGGAATTTGGATTCCGGCTCTTATATCAGAAGAGAAGCCCTATTTTCTGAAAAGCTGGGGCCTGTAATACAAGTCTCATATTCTTCGGAGTTGCTTATCTGTAAATATTGTTAGGCCCACAGAGCAGACATCATCAACCAGATTCTGAATTTCAAATGCTCAACTTATCTCTTCTCCTCGTGTGCTCTTTCAATGGAGAACAGTAAATATAACCAGCTTAGTTTCAAAAACAACAGCAAAAGAAGCACACAATCCATAGTACAAAAATGTACGAGGCTGGTTTGGGAATCCAAATAGTCCTTATCTAAATCAAAAGATGAGAGCCTCTGAAAACAATTAAACAATTCTGATAACCCTGGTTGAAACAAAAGGCATCATATTCTCACCATGGATGCTAGAAGAGTAGGCTAATCGCCTTTCCCCCATCAAGCTGAAGAGGAAGAGAAACCACCTCTCTGATTTTTTTTTCCCAAAGGCTGTTATTTTCATATACGCCAACATGAATTTATTGCCAGCCCCCTCCTCCTCTTGAGACCTGCTTCTCTTCTTGTCTTCCATATCTCAGTAAACGACACATCCATTTTATATCACACAAACCAGAAACCTTGCCGTCTTCCTTGATAGCCTGCACTCCCTATCACTTTCTCCCTCCATCACATCACTTACTTCTGACAGTCTCCTAAATAGCTCCAGGAATCTGTTCCCTTTTTCCTCATGTCCCCCGCCAGCCCCTGAGGAGGTCCTCATCATCTCTCATCTGGAAGAAAGGAAAATCCTAGCCAGCCTCCTTACCCCTTCACCCTCAAATCCTGCTGCAAAATTAATCTTTCTGGCATGGAAATATATTCCTCCCCCCCCCCCCCGGTTTACAAACTTCACTGGCTCCCCATTACCAATAGAATGAAATCTGAAATCTATATTATCACTGACACCTTCCGGCATCTTCTCTCACCTCAGTACCTGAGGATCCAATCTCATCAAGTTTCTCATCAACATCCAGAATGCTGCCTATTCTTGTTTACCCTATGGCTGCAAACACTACTCTCTGAGCTTTAAAGCCCTCATTGGATTTTCTGGTCTGGTGAGCTCCTTTTAATTTTTAATACACACCTCAAGTAGATACTCCTCCGTGACAATTTCTCTGCATCATCCGCCACTGCATTGTCCTCACTCCCAGCTTTGTGCTTATCTCATTTTATTGTAACTTTTTACAAGAACAGATTTTCCCAGAGATTCATTGGAGACCTTATTGTTTCTTAACTGTGGTCTTCAGGTCTACATGCAAGGATACAGAAAAATATGGACAAGTGTTTATTGCATCATGAATACATGTATCAATGTCTCCTTTCTAAACTTTCCTTCTCTTTGTCAGGGTTGCCGACATTTTATTGGCCATCTAGGCAGAGAACTATGCAGTTGCCCATGAGCAAACATTTCTTCCATGCTCCTCACCCTTGTTATCTCTATTTATTCTATCAAATATTCTTCCTGATATTCAATGTTGCTGATAATATATGCCACACTTCTTAATCAGCCACATTTCATGGCTTCTTTAAACTTCCACTCAATTCAACCCTTCTCTATAATAACTGCTCCTGAATTGGTAAAAAGGCATCATTGTCTCTTACTAGGACCATTTGTGAGTCTGAAATATCAAATCAACCATCACATATACGGAATTTCTCTGGTACTAAGGCTCTCATGAATCTTGTTAATTCTGTAGTGCCCTGTCTGACTTCCTTTCTTAATGTGCTAAATGTCATTACACTTAGTTCTTCTTATATCATTTCTCTGCTAAAATATCTTTAGTGCCTTCCCTGCCATGGAATATATTTACCTATAGGATCTTTTTAATGTTTAAGATAAACTTAGCTTCTGTAGGCAAATATTACTCATTGTTCCAGTCCTTTGTCTTCTCTGAAATACATAAAGAAATAATTTAGAACTTAATTGTCTACTGCTCTACATGTAAACTGTTACAAATAACAATATATTCAGGACCAGAAAAATTCTGCAATATGTAGTAGACAGCACTGTATTTCAGAGAATTCTTTGCTGTGCAGCCTCACTACTGATGCCAGCAAGAGGAAATGATGCCCTTTGGTCAATTTTTCTTGGGTGTATCCTGTGTATTTCCTCTCTAAGATCTTTCATAGATAAAATGGAAATAGAAAATCCTTTCCTTGTGAGAGGTAATTGACCACCTAATACATTGCCTGAAATACTTTTGTCCTTAGTTGTCTTCCACTTACTTTCAGATTTATTCTACCTTCTAGTTCCTTTACAAATTTAAGTAAATTTCTAACTCTGATGAATATTAACTTTCTCACTGTTGGTGAGTTTGTCTTTTCATAAAGAATAAAAGTCTTTGTTAAAAATATTAGCAACATCTGAAGAAGAGATCATAATTTACGTTTAATAACATTTCTCTCTTCTTTTAAATGTTTATTTATTTTTGAGAGAGTGTGTGTGAGTGTGCACATGTGTGCACATGTGGACATGGAGAAGGAGGACAGAGAGAGACAGAGAGAGAGAGAGAGAGAGGAAAGGAGGGAGGGAGGGAGAATTCCAAGCAGGTTCTGCACTGTCAGCACAGAGCCTAGCTCAGAACTCAAGCTCATGAACTGTGAGATGATGACCTGAGCTGAAATCAAGAGTCAGGAGCTTAACCAACTGAGTCACCCAGGTACCCAATTTTGTTTAATAACATTCTAAACTAAAATATAAAATTTCTCATCCTATATTTTCAAAGATACAGATTTCATTTTACTTAGCACAAAAAATAGAAACCAGGAGACGTTTTCTTCTGTCAGGGGAAAATTCTTGATTTGAGGACACAGCCTGCCTCTCCATTGTTCATGAGTCCTCAATCCACGCACGACTCCCTCTTCACTTCACCTAAACCACCAGACATGATATTTTCTTATCTTTCTAGGAGGCTGATGTGAATTGTGGGTAGCTGATTTGCCCCTTCCAGGCTTTTCTTCTTCCAAATTAGATAAAATAACACAACTGCCAAATTAATTTGACTCCTTAATACCAACAAATAAATACCAAACTCCTTAGCCACTCTTGAAGCCCTCCATAATTTTTCCTTTATCCCATATTTCAGCTTTATCTGCCATCTCTCACTATTTTATACATGACTATAAACTGATAATATCTCCTTCCAGGACTACAACCAACAGGATCACACATGCTCTTTCAAGCATATCTGGTTCCTTCTCACCTTTTCCCTTTGCTGTTTATACCATCCACTCACTTTATCCAGAGAGACCCCTGCATCCTTTTTTTTTTAAAGCAGAATATAATTCATGTACCATAAAGTTCACCTTTTTAAGTATATAAATTAGTGATTTTAAATATGTTTACAAAACTTTGCAATCATTCACTACTATCCAATTCCAGAATATTTTATCACCTCAAAATGAAACACTATACCTATTAGCAGTAGGCTACCCCTCCTTCTCCTGGTCCCTAGAAATCACAAATCTATTTTCTGTTTCTATAGATTTGCCTATTCTGGACATGTCATACAAATGGAATCATACAGCACATGGCCTTTTGTATCTGGTTTCTTTCATTTAGCATGTATTCAAAGTTCATCCACATTGCAGTATGTATCAGTACATGAGGTATGGCTGAATAATATTCCACTGTATAAATATACATCATTTCCTTTTCCCATTAATCACTTAATGCATATTGAATTCTTCCATTTTTTGGCTATTCTGAATAATATTAATATAAACATTTGTGTAAGAATTTGTGTAGACATTTCTTTTAGGTATATACGAGTGGAATGTTGGATCACAGGGTAACACTATTTTTAACTTTTTGAGGAACTGATAACTGGTTTCCAAAGTGGCTATACTATTTTATAGTCCAATAACTTCTTCACATCCTTGCCTACATGTTATTGTTTGTCTTTTTTATTGTAACCATCCTGGCAGGTAATAAGTGGTATCTCATTGTGGTTTTGATTTGTATTTCTCAAACGACTAAGATATTGAGCATCTTTTCATGTGCTTGGCCATTTGTACATCTTCCTTAGAGATACTAGTCCTTTACTAGATATATGATTTGTAAATATTTTCTCCCATTCTGTGGGTTGTGTTTTCACGTTTTTGGTGGTGTCCTGGAAAAACACAAAACCTCTCCTGTATCTTATCAATTAAAATCTGCTCATCCTTCAAGACTATTTTTAAATGCCTTTTATTTCTTGATAGTCTTTTTAGCTCTCTCAAATTAGTGCTATCTCTTTGCTTTTTTTCCCCTGGGCAGAGCACGTGGTTAATATCTGCTACTATATTTATAAAATATTACCTTCGGTAAGTGTTCATTCTCTTTACATTTGGATTCTCCAGATCAGTGACTATGTTTTATAGGCTTTGCTTTTTCTATGCTATCTTTGTTTGTAGCAAGAGTATCTAAACATATTTTGTTAATTTATTAAAGAAGCAAGAGCCAGTAGAGCTAAGACAGGTAGTCTACATATGCCAGTGTAAGTGTATGTGAGTCTGGGGAATATGTTTAAAATGACTTCTCCACGTGAATGAACTTTTATGGAAACTGCTTTCCCCTAGGGTGCGAATGTCAAAGTAAGACGGTTATACTTGGATACCCCTAAACAAAAATGCCAACAAGAATTGTACACCTGACATTATTTAGTTTATTTCTAGCTAGACTTTTTTTTTTAAGTAAATACAATTAAGAAGCAAAGTCTTTGGGGCATGTTTCTAATCATATGCTCCTATAATTGCATTTTCTTTTACTGTTCACAACTAGAAATTTGTTTTCCATAAAATGTGTGTTTTTACAACCACGAGTTCTTGATTGCTCACTTCTCAGAGCTAAATTAGCATTGGTCCTCTTTCCCTTATGACTAGCTAATACTGTACTAATGAAAAACAGGGCCTCTTTATTTATAATGGCCTTGGGGTCAATTATCAATTTATCATCATGTCCTGCAGATTTAAAATAAAATATGCTGTGCAGTATAACCATTGTACAAAATTGACATTAAGTAGATTCTGTGAGTTTGGACTTAATAAAAAATACAAAGAGTGCTGCCTAAAAGGTTTCTCCAACTATAAATTCTATTAGGCAGCTTTTAATACAAGACAGTAGGAAACTGAACAACTGAATTAGAGACAGTTTTTTCACTGCTGCTTTTTGTCTCATATATGTGAACAGTCATTGGAGGACCGTTTGCTAATTCATAGAAACAGCATTTCATATCTCTTTAAGAAGGTAATTCAAAAGCTGCCTGAATTTTTACTTATGTCAATCTCTGTGTAGATATTAAACAATTTACATCGGTTGTCAACCTATTTGCATAAGACATTCTGTTACCCTAGGGATTGTATGCATGGCATATGAGGAACAATGGTTTCTTGTGTCAAAAAAGAAAAACCCCCAAGTCCTTCACATTTACCGATTAATCCATATACACCAAACTAAATTCAATCTTGACACTATCCTCCTGGAAGTCTGTGAGATGGCATAAAGTTTTACGTTTTAGCTCCTATTGAAGATAACTTTCATTCCCACATAGGAATGTTGCTATCCATGCTGAGACTCAGGCCCTGTGTATGTGATATTAGGATCAGCATATGCTTCCCAGGCACATATTATTATATATATGACTTAAAGCCACAGATTCAATGAGAATGTAAAGGCAGAAACAGAGTTGAAAGTTAATTGTGCATTTGAGAGTGTGACGTAGTTTCTTAACTTTGAAGGACAGAGTCCACCTGCTAAGTCCTACCTAGTGAAGACTGAGGAAATTCTAGGTACTATGCTGTCTGTTCCCCAGAAACTCCAGCCCTACCGAAAGTGCTCAATATCCACATATGACTGCTCTGACTACTGTATTAGACAGCATAGTTATGGAACATTTCCATCTTCATAAAAGGTCCTACTGGACAGTGTTATTATAGAAAGTGTTATTTTATTCAATTCCTTATACCTTAGGTTCCATTACATTTTTAATGGCCTCACTTTTGAAGAGTGACTTAGTCTGGGACTGGATTTGTTCGTTCTGCCAATTTTATATCCTTCTCTGCACCTTACAGTTAATAATATTTTTAGTGAGAAGAGTAGAAATGGAATGTAAAAGGGACATAGAGGAACATAAATGAAGAATAAGATGTGAGGATCCAATGTACTCATGAGGCCCAAGGACTTTGACTCTTAGTTCAGAAGTTGTTTTTTATTAAGAAAAAGAAATCCACAGAGCCTCTAAAAGACCCATTATACAAGTAAAAGCGATATTAAAAATTTTGTTAGTTTTTTTAAATTTTTTATTAATATTGTTTTTATTTTTTTAAGTTCATTTATTTATTTTGAGAGAGACAGCATGAGTGGGGGAGGGAGGGAGAGAGAGAGAGAGAGAGAGGGAGAATGCCAAGCAGACTCTGTGCTGCCAGTGCAGAGCCTGATGTGGGACTCAAACCCACGAAACTGTGAGATCATGACCTGAGCCAAAACTGAGTAGGACACTCAACTGACTGGGCCACCCAGGCACTCCTGTTTGTTAGTTTTAAATAGCTTCCAGAATTGACATTATAATTTCTCATTAATCAGTTTTGTATTTATCATTTGTCATATTAATTAAATGATAAAAATTGAAATATAAGAAAAAACAATATATGTATATCCCTAACATGTAATATAAATAAAATGATACTGTTTCCACACTGATTCTTCTTTTATTGGAAGCACTGAAAATATGAAAATAATTTGTTTTTAGATCCTTTCTAAAATACAATAGAGTAAAAAACATGTCCTTTCCAGAAAAAAAAAAAAAAAAAACTATCTTATTTCAGGGAACTTCTTTTGGAAATACATATATCACAATGAACATCTTGGATCACTTGTGAATATTATCTAGAAAATTGGTTTAAAGAAACTTTATTGTATGTGAACTATACAGGTAACGTTCTCTCCCTCACTTTGCCAGGAGCAGCTTAGAAGGGAATTACATTTGGTTGTATATATCTATTTTTTAATGTGTTTTTCACCATTTACTTTCAAAGTGAGTTTTGTTAAAAAAATAATCATAACAATATCTGGTTGCCCTGGAAAGAAATGCTTTATGCATTCATCAGGAAAAGGGTAGCTTTCTTTGAAAGAAATTCATTACTCATTAACCACTTTCAGTCTGGGTCCAAACTTTGGGTGCCATTATGCAAAGCACAGCAACAGGTTGTACAGACAAGGCAGGTTTTCAAGCAGCACCTTCTGCCAAGCTCTCCAAAAGCACAGCACACCCCAGCTCCTGTCTGCAAAGTTGATGAATGTACTTCAGACAGGGCTAGGACATGGCTCAGTACAGTTCTCTAAACGGTGATAAATGACCACCTTTGTGTGAAATGGGTTAGGTGGGAGGGCCACCCTTTGACAAGGCAGAAAATGAAATGATTACTATTGCATTCTATTGACTTGTCTGGTTAGAACAGTTGTGCCTCTTCCTAGAGGTTAATTGGACTTGAACTCAAGAAATTAAGAGGTCAGCTGGGGTCACAGTGACAGCAGGCCCACTTTTAACTTGCTGCTAATAACATTTGGCAGAAGGAGGATGAATCTGGGAATTTTAGTCTAGGTGCCGTTCCATTTCTTTAAGAGTCCTGGTTTGTACAAATTATTAAACATACCTTAACTTTGTATCACATAAAAAATTCAATGTGTTTTCAATCCTCTCAGGCATTCCAGTATAACTGAATTTTCTTGAAACAATAAACATTAGAATGCATGTTAGATATATTTATTTATGCATATATATCTATACATTCATATGCTTAGAATAGTTATTGAATACTCTCCATCACAAAGTGAAGAGGTTTGGATTTAAGAAGAAAAGATTCAAAAATGCTTGAAAATGACATTCTGATATATTTACTGAGGACTTCCTTTCTACCCAACACTAAATGCTATCCATTCTTTATCATAAGGAATGAAAGGAGAGCAGATTGAAGTATTTTACAATATAAACAGTGAGGCATATCCAAATGTGTAAAGTCTCTGTTTCACATGTATGTTTGCAAGCTTCACACATTTTTATTGAAGAATATAGTAAAACAATTGAATCGTAACTGCTTCCTAAGAAGAACGGCCCAATTTAGTTACACAAGACTTATTTCAACTTTACCTTTCTTTTCTTGGTTACTTTACACGTCAGAGTCTCCTGCTTGAACTGACCCTAGCACTATCCTGTGTGGCATTTGCCACACCACGGCACCTCACAAGGAGCCCAAGTGAGGGGCAGAGTCCCCAAGAGCTTTTGAAGGGGGAGGAGCATGGTGTACAATGAGCCACAAGGGAGCAGAGAGCCTCAAGGGAGAGTTGGGATGAAACGTAGGAGTGTCATCCAGATGGTGGGGAACAAGGCACATCACCTAATTAGCAGTTCTGCTCTGGCAGCTGTGTAACTGGGGCACCATGAGGGAGGCTAGCGGCCCCGGAAGCGTTCAGTGGTGACGCTGCTCCCAGCCCTCTGCGTTATGGACATCAGTTGTGCCAATCATTTACTTGTACGGGATTCCTAAGAAACTTGGATATGATGGAGAAATTATTTTGCTTCTTTTCCCTAGGGACAAATCCAAACGAAACCCAAAACTTTGGAGATTGTATACATAGCTCCTTTTTTAAATTTCAGCAATATTTATTGAGATATAATCGGCAGATAGCATTATGTAAGTTTAAGATGTGCAAAGTGTTGATTCGATTCACTGTTATATTGCAAGATTATTATCATCATAGCCTTAGGGAATTCTTTCATCATGTCACAGAATCATCATTTGTGTGTGTGTGTGGGGGGGGAAGAACATGTAAGATATATTCTCTTAACTTTCAAATATATATATACATATATATGTGTGTGTGTGTGTGTGTGTGTGTGTATACATTATTTTTAATTATAGTCACTGTGCTGTGCATTAGAGCCCAAGAAACATTCATGTTCTAACTGGAAGTTTATACCCTTTATCTCCCTATTGCCCTCACTCCCAACCCCGGGTAACCATCATTCTATTTCTGAGTTTTTTTAGATTACACATATAAGTAAGATCATACATGGTCTTTCTCTGACATTTAACTCAACATAATGCCTTCAAGGTCCATCTATGTTGTTGCAAATGGGAAAAAAAAGTATTCACGATCCATGTACCTGATAAGGGATTAATATTCTAAAATTACATAT
This sequence comes from Prionailurus bengalensis, assembly GCF_016509475.1. NCBI lineage: Eukaryota > Metazoa > Chordata > Mammalia > Carnivora > Felidae > Prionailurus > Prionailurus bengalensis. Next base: position 202,030,430 of record NC_057343.1, read on the forward strand.
AAAGAGCCCATACAACTCAATAACAGAAAAACGAACTGATTAAAAAATGGGCAAAGAAACTGAAGCATCACTTTTCCAAAGAAAACATACAAATGGCCAACAGGCACAGCTCCTTGGTCTAATAAAAATAACTTATTTTCTCACGTATGCTATGGCTTTGCAGTAAGAGGCATACCACAATAAAACTCTAAGAATATTATTCTATCAAAGGATCATGCTATACTAACCAGCTTAATACTAAATTTCTTTTAGCCAGCTTAATACTAAATTTCATTACTGTTTAACCTAATAAATTATAAAATCCCTAAAACAATCAGAAGAAATATGCCAGGTTTTGACTTACTTTGTAGGGGAGAAAGTGCTCTGGGTTAGAAATAAGGAAGCTTGCGTTCTCTGCCACTTATTAAAAATAATCCTAGACAAATCATTGAACTATACTCGTCCCCATCCTCATCTGTAAAATGAGAGCATTGGTTTTACTGATCACTAAAAGCCCTTATAGATTGGAAAATCAGAGGGTCTAAGGCAGTGGGTCTCAACCCTGGCTGTACATTAGAATCACCTGGGGAGCTTTAAATTGAATTAACCTCCAGGGGTGAACCTGGGCATTGGTGTGTGTCTTAAAAGTTCCCCAGGTGATTCTAATGTACAGGCAGGGTTGTGACCCTCAGCATTATGATATCACCAAACCCAAGCCGTGCCTATAACTATTAGACCACTCACATTTATCGAGCACTTAATCCAGGCACTGTTCTTGTCATCAATTATCTAAATTATGCAATCCTTGCAACCTGCTACGATTGGGTATTATTAGCCCAACTTTACCCCGTTTTACGAATGAGGAAACTGAGGCTTATACAGGTGAAGTAAATCAGCCAAGGACCACTCCCTCACCCCCCACAACACCCCCCCCCCCAGCTATAGAGTGGCAGAGCCAGCAGGATTTGAGCCTGAACTGAATGCCAGAACCTGTGTTCCTAACTTTTCCACTAAAGAAGCTCCAGTCAGTATTGCAAAGACATCCTATGGCAGCCTTCCCTAGGCATCTCCTGAAAAGAATGCTGGGAAATTCTCTTGCTGGCTGTGAACAATCATCAATCCTCCTCAGCTGTGTTGCTGCTTTCTGTGCCAGGAGGGTAACCGACCTGCTTTACTAAATCCTGACTCACTTTGGAGAAAACTGAGCGTCTGCCATCTACTCCTCTGGGATGCGATTCAGAAAGAAAAGCACCAACTTGCATTTGAAGTGAGGCCCAGGTGGGGACAAATGGATATGGACACCCATGTATTGGTGCAGAGCTCCCACAAAGGAAAGGGAAGGTAAACTCGTCTCCTTTGAACCATAATGCCTCTAATTTATGCTGTGGCCTATCAACAAAGCATTAACATGTATTTTACCACAAGGCCTGATTGAAGGTAAGACAGCAAGCTACAGCTGCTAGATAGATAGATAGATATAATCAATCTTTTAAAATACGGTTTACCAAAATAAAACTAATAACATGAGGGCATAGAATCATTATTTAAGTGATAAAACTAGCTCATTCATTTCGCAAATTATTGTTAAAATGCCTTCTGTGTGCCTATTCCTATACTGGGCACTGAGATAATTGTGAAGTTAAGACATACTCTAAGTTGTAAAAATGCTGTCTGGTTAACTGAAATATGTAGATTAATGATATTTTGCCAAGTCTTAAGACTATTTGGTCACTGTATCAGTGAAGTCTGGAGTTTTACACTTTGTATATTTATGGTTCTGTTCTTTTCTGAGAATTTACAATGCTTTATACTCTTTCACTGTGTCATTCAAATTTTACAAAATGAAGTTCCGGTAATAGTATTTGTATATTTAAATTAGGAAATTTAATTATATTGTTTCCTTGTACTTTAAAGAGCCAGTGTAATAGAGAAAATTCCATTTGTATATGACTAATGCTTAAAGAAGGTGGGGCCTAACAATAGAAGGCTTTCTGTTTTCTTCACTTTCTTTTTTCCTTTCCCCCACCTCCAACCAACTGAATGCTTGGAATTATGACCTGGAGGGCCTTTGAAGAGAGAAGAATTTGGATGTTTTACGGCATTAGCAGAGCGGAAGTGAGAACAAGAAAGAAAATAGAAGGAAGCAGAGAGAGGAGTTGGAATAATTGGAATGTTATGGACTAAATTGTGCTTCCCCCCAAAATTCATGTTAAAGCCCTAGCCCCTCTTGTGATCTCCCTTTGGAGATAGGGTCTTTAAGGAGGTAATTAAGGTTAAATGAGGTCATAAGGGTGGGGCCCTAATCCAATGACACTGGTGTCCTTACCAGAAAGGGAAGGGACCACAGACAGCTCTCTGTGTGTGTTTGCACAGAGGCTGTGAAAGGACGCAGCAAGAAGGCAGCTGCCTGCATGCCAGGTAGAGAGGTCTCATCAGACACCAGCCCTGCTGGCACTTTGCTCTTGCACTCCTAGCCTTCAGAACTGTGAGAAAAATTTCTGTCATTGAAGCCACCCAATCTGTAGTATCTTATTATGGGAGCCGGAGTAGACTAATACATGGAGGAAGGCTTAGGTGTAGGCAGATGAATGAAAAATTGCTGTTGGCAGGGTGCCCGCTACAAGTGTTATGGAAAGGAGTGTCTAACGTGAAACTGACCGTTGTTGTGTGTGTGTATGCATTGTGGAATTCCTCCTGTGACCCCCACATCTTCATAGAACCTATTACAATTATATGTGGTCAAGGGTTACTCTTCCCTGTTTTGCTCCGGCAGCCAAGAGGCAGAATTTCACACCTAGGTAGATACAATGCAGACCAGGAATAGCATCCACGAAGAGGAGCCTGGGGACAAGTTGGCGAGGGCAGCGGCGTTGCAGAAATTTGGAGGACACATTTAGACTTCAGGCACCATTATCTAGACCCAAGAGATGTCTGTGCTATAATAGAGGTTGAATGACGTTAGGAACCCCAGGAATCATTTCCAATTTAATCTCCTAATTTAAAGATGGAGGAAATGGGGCTTTGAGAGGTGAGAGCTGAGGTCTTCTTGCTCTTCATTCTTGTCCAGCTGGAAAATGACAAAGTTTTGGAACTCCAGATTTGGTGGGTTTCTTGTTTGTTTACTATGTAACAGTGCTTCTAATTGGCTTTAAACCATATTGTGTGTGTGTTTATGTGTATGTATGTATATCTATATATATTTATATAGATATTGATAGATACGTAAATAGATTTCAATCTCTAACCTTTTTAAGCTTCCCAGTCTTACTTTCATTTGAAAATTAAAAAAAAAAGAAAGAAAGAAAAGGAGGGGCGCCTGGGTGACTCCATCGGTTGAGCATCAGATTTCAGCTCAGGTCATGATCTTACAGTTGGTGGGTTCAAGCCCCGTCACGCTCTATGCTGACAGCTTGGAGCCTGGAGCCTGCTACAGATTCTGTGTCTCCCTCTCTCTCTGCTCCTGCCCCGCTCCCACTCTCTCTCTCGCAAAAATAAGTAAACATAGGTACTCCTGAGTGGTTCAGTCCGTTAAGCCTCCAACTTCAACTCAGGTCACGATCTCGCGGTCCGTGAGTTCGAGCCCGAATCGGGCTCTGGGCTGATGGCTCGGAGCCTGCTTCTAATTCTGTGTCTCCCTCTCTCTCTGCCCCTCCCCCGTTCATGCTCTGTCTCTCACTGTCTCAAAAGTAAATAAACGTTAAAAAAAATTTTTTTAAATAAGTAAACATAAAAAAATATTTTTAAATCCATACAATACTTATACCCATTGTTTGAAAAACAAGATAAGATTCTCAGATATGAAAGTGCCTAGCACATTGTAATGTTGTATAAAATGTAGGATGTTTTTGTTATTACTCAACTGTGTAGTAAATTCACATAAATATGTTCACTTTCATCTGATGACAGAAATTAGATTTTATTTTAAAATCAGAAACTGTTCAGACTGGAAAAATCCATTTTCTTAACGAGTACTTGACCCATTTTCATTGATTTTTGTCAGAACACACACACACACACACACACACACACACACTTCTGAGACGAGGCACAAGATGGAAAGGTATTGACTTTGCGGTTAAACAGGCCTAAGCCTAAAGTTCAACCCTAGTTTCTTTATTTAGTAGTTGCTTATCCTGGAATATGTTCCTGAATATCTCTATGCCTCAGTTTCCTCCTCTATGACATTGGACCAATGTCTTTTTTAGGGGATTGCTATGGAGGACAAAGGAGATAAAACAGATAAAGTGTGGTTTTCCAAGTTCCATTTATAGAAATACATATTTGTGTTATTCTTGAAGAAATGACTCATCATTGAAATGGGAAGGGCAGAGTATTGCTATCACAGGGTTGGCTGATACATGAAAGGAGAGGACACACATAGTAAACATTACTTCCATTTTGTCTTTTTGAAAACCAATATTAAGTAGACTTAATTTTGTGAAGTGAAAGAGAGCTATTATTATTGTTACTATTATTACATTCACAATTATATTAAGAGTTTGTCTCCTTTAAAAAACATATATGAGAAGTAAACAGGGCTAGGGTAACAAATATATATTTGTCAAGTGGGTTTCCAGTCAGTCCTTAAAGGTATTTACCTCAGTAAAGAACTGGCTTACAATTGATCTGATTTTCTGTCGGGGATTGTGCTAATGTTAACACAGCCTCACTGAGTCTGGCACATGAAAGTGTGGCCCCGAAGGGTGAAGGCAGTTACTGAAAGGGAAAGAATAGAAGGGCTTTTAAACTCTCCAGTTTCTAGTACACGTGAGATCATATTGGATTTGGTACAGACATTGCTTTGCCCTGAACAGTGGAACGATTCAAAGACTTTTATATTTTTTGCATCACAAGTACCCAAAGAAAATATTTACATTTTAATCCATTGCATTTTTAAGCTTTTTAGTAGACATTAAGAATATAGCAATTTTGTCTCAACCTGAGTTAATGTAAAGACAAAAAATTGTAAAGGTAAACATTTATTTCGTTAAATGTTTTTATTTCATTGGAGATTTAAACAAGAATATCCACAAGTGAGTAGAAAGGTAAACCAACTTTTAAAGACTGAAATAGTTAAAAAAAAAAAGAATTATAACAAAGATATTTTGTTGTGTATATTAATTGATGCTTGGGAGTAGTTTAATTCTTTTAGATACTCAGAAATTCCTTTCCTGGTACACTACTTAGCATTTGATAAGGATTCTGACATTTTGGACATGGTTTTTAATTGAGTGTGATAAAGAGATTTTAAAGTACCCTGAATGTTTTGTCTAAATAGAAATATTAATTTTTGACAGTGTAAATGTAAAACTAGAATAAATTCTAGGACACAAAAGATCCATAGCAGTCTAATGTTCCTATACATTATTTCTTTTTCTCAAAATAAGAATGACCTTCTATAGTAATATTTTGGAAAGTAATGTTGCTATTATATTTACTCCAATTTGACTGTGCATCAAAAGCCATTGCTGAAAACCAAAATGTGTTAGCTATTAATGTTAGAAAATATATATCATGTCTCTTCAATATCACTCTAGCTTTTTAGCCAAGAAGTTAATTAAGAACACTTTAGGAAAGGGGTGCCTGGCTAGCCCAGTCAGTAGAGCATGTGACTCTTGATCTTGGGGTTGCGAGTTCAACCTCCAATTGGGTATAGAGAGTACTTAAAAAAAATAAAATGTTAAAAAAAGAGAACACTTTAGGGTAGTGTTAAATACACTATTGTTTGGGGTAATTTAAAGAATAAAAGAGGAAAAAAGTAAATTGAGGAATTGTCTTGAGTTATATTCCAAGATACATAGAATAAATAGAATAATATAGGCAGACAGAGTTGGGGCTTAGAATAATAAATTAGTTCTCAATTGCATTCAGAGCCACTAAAATCTCCCTTGTTACTCCAATGGACACAATATTCCTAATAAGTAAGTAAGTAAATAAATAAATAAATAAATAAATCCAGCATGGGGTTAATAGCAGTATGTAGAAATAGGCATAAAAACCAATTTTTGTGATACTGTCTCAAAAGTGGACATGAATTCCTTTGTTGAATTTCTTAGAAACTGGATAAGTCTAGGCTGTCAGGATAGAAGAAAAGTTTTCATTCCATAAATATAAACTATAAAGGATCCAAACTGTTGTTCTGTGGAAGAATTTATCTAGAAAATATAAACTGAATCTTTATTGAAAGTGTCACTTATATACTGACGGCAATACATTTGTTGAAGTCCAGAAGAGAATCTCTCCATTAGATCACCTAAATTAGGATTTTAAGTGATTTTTCACTAGTCACAGGTCACCGCAGTAGCTATGTAGGCTATGGAGTAGGCTATGGAGAACCAATGAGTCCTTTCAAACACCCTGCAGTTTTCATGTAAGAAATTCCCTCCCTCCCACTGTGCTCAATTTTGGGAGGTTGCCAAATCAAGTTGCTGGGTCCTCTCTCCAGGGAAGTCTGGTTTTTGAAGACTTCTTTTTAGAGCCTTTCGCCACCTGTACAGCCATATGGATATTTCTCTCTCAAGGGCTGAGGAATACAAAGATGAAAAAAAAAAAAAGACTTAACATTTGTTTCTTCAGTTCAGCTACAAATCAGTTCCTGCTTCTGAACCCTAAACACTTGCCTGCTTTTTTAGCATTCCTTTGATATTCTAAGTGACTCCATATTTTTACGCTAATTTTTCTTTTGGCCAAGAGTGAGATTTGGATTTTTGTTTTTGTTTTTGTTTTTGCTAGAAACCAAGAGCCATAAATACCAAGAGTCAACAATGCAATTAGCCTAATTCTTAATCCTGAAACCTCCTAGGCCAGCCATACATGTAGGTAAATTAAGACACAATGAGGCTAAGGGTTCAATCTGGCATGCAAGTGATCAAACATCACCCAGTTTCTGGTACTGTAATATCACCCTGCAAATGATAGAGATATTGCTTTCCCCTATTACATATTGAATGCTTGTCATGTTTCAGGTACTATGAGGAAGACTGGAAGCGAATCACATCATTTAATCCTTATAACAAATTTATAAAATAGGTCCTAGTATAATGACCATGTCTCACAACTAGCAAGTGGCAGAGCTAGATGATATAAGTACTTCAGAGATGCACTAAAGAAAGTACAATCATTTGGAAAGATATATGGATAAAGTTTTCTCCAGAATTTTTCCTTCTACTGTTAGGAAGAGAAATGCTTCTTTCCAATTCCTTCTCTTTCTTTCTTTGAAGATAGATTTTTTTTTCCCACTAACTTCCAGATTATCTGACTGGTCAATGACAGCCATGGACTCAAACTTCTCAGCTGAGTGGATCTAATCCATCAAAAATTCTGACTTGAGGGACTTCATTTTTTGCTCCTTCATTCTTTCTTGGGTAATCATCTCGCTAAAAAGGAGATTTTTCAATTCCTAGACTCACGGAAAAGGAGATAGTAAGTGCCTTAGTGCTTGTCCCAAACCACAGAGTTCATTCTGACTTTTATCAACACTCAAGAAGTTATTGTGATGTTCCAATCTGCAGATTCACTAGAATTATTTTTAGTTGGCTTTGAATGCAGATGGAAAAGAAGTTTAATTTGGTGTGTTCTCTCAGTTGGTATGTTCTCTCAGATGGTGGGTTACCATCTTTCAAAGCCTCCATGTGTTACATGAGTTTGTAGAAGAATTTACCATTGAAATTAATATTAAGTGTAACTGGAAGAATAACCTATAAAAGTTAATTCTCACATTCTCAGCTCTGCACAGAGGACACCATTGGAGCCACTGTTGTCAGCAGCACTCAGATCCCCAAAATGATAAGCGATTTAACATAGCTGCTTTTTTTAAATAGAGGAAAAAGGAGCAGTTAGAAAATCATCTAGAGGAAACATGTATTTAAGAATCCCTGAAGTTGACATTAATTAGTGTAATTATCTTTTTCCCCTCAATGCCTATGCATATGTTAAATGATTCTGAAATTTAAATATCTTATGAACATGCAGTATCAAACGTATTGGAAAAGTGAACCCTTATCAAGATCATTTAGGAGCTCATTGAGGAATAGACCAAGAAACTACTCTTAATGACTGGAAGAATCTTTCAATTCATTAGAAAAAGAAAAAAAAAATTCAACTCCTAGTTCTATGTATGGCTTATCATAAGGTGCTGCGCCTATAACCTATAGACTAAATCAATTGTTCCAAGGTAGATTACATCTAAATAGTTCCTAGAAATAAAGAAATTTGTAGGTTTTCTGAGTCAGTCCACTTATACAAGAAAAGGGATTGTTGATATAGTTTTCTCAAGGATTATCACCAAGAAAAGAACATTCAAATATTGGGTAGAGCTTTCCAAACTTCCCAGGCAGGAAACTGTGGTCAGTGTTCTTCTGTTCCTTGTTGGGAACAACAAAAGTTTCAGCAAAGATCACCATCAGCTGAAGGATATTACCTGAGGACCTTTCCAGATGAGACCAAGGTATCTTCAGGTTATGATGGTTTTCCCTTTCTCCTTATGTTCTGATTAACTAGATGAGCCTTGATAATCAAGTACAAAATACAAACTATTAAGAGATGCCAAGACAATGTCAGGATAAATGGACAACATTTTTTAAGTATTGTTCAAACAGCTTTCAGTCTAGCCAATTAATCTATAATTGTTTACTATGACAATGGACCCATATAAGATGCTTATTGAGAGAATCTTCTTTTGACTTTTTTTTTGCAGAAATGTAAACAAACTTGAAAATTAGTAAATTAAAATCAGGCCGCTGTAACAGTGATGGTGTGAGTCATTATTCTGGGGAAATGCCTGTGGTCATGTCAATCCATCAGAACATTTAGGATCACCTAATTCATCACCATTGTTAAAGGCAGAAAATTTACTTTTTCCAGAAGTGTAACTTCTTAGATACTTTCCCTTGACTATTTGAATTTTATTAATACAGTGTCCGAAATTTGGTGATTATTTTTATTTATTTATTTATTTTTATTTTTTATTTTTTGAGACAATGGAAAGAACACACGCAATTAAGGGGCAAAGGGAGAGGGAGAGAGACTTCATGCTAAGCGTGGAGCCTGATGCAGGGTCTACCTCACCACTGTAAGGTCATGACCTGAGCCAAAACCAAGAGGCAGATGCTTAACAGACTGAATAACCAAGGCACCCCACAAATTTGGTAATTATTAATGACAGAATGGTTTATTACGCAGCCTATAGTGTTCAGTGGACTTTCCTTATAATCTTCCTTCTGGATTTGCTAGTTAAGGACTTTGATATTAACTTTCTTTATCAGTAAGATAGGGTACAATACCTATTTAATATAGTGGTTATAAGGCTAAAATTAGATATTGAATGTAAGCATTCAACACATACCAAATATTTAATGCATTGCAGCTAGTCTTATATCATTATTGACAATATCAGAGGCCATGAGTTTTGGAACCCGTATATAAGAATTACGAGTTTTTAGTAGCACTGTGCAGAGATTTCAGTTGTAGGGAGAGTTAACCTCCGTGCCTCTTGTGTGTCCCAGTCACAGGACTATGTGGAAGAGTCAGGGTTGGAATTAGTGAAAGATCCACTGGTGGAACCAAAGGCCAGGACACGGCTTTAGTGCAGCCTGAAATAGTTCTAGTAATACTTCATTTGGATAGGGGAAGAGGTGGAGGATTCCAGAAACCCCACCCCCACTCAACTATAATAGTTACTAGCATAAATTAATAAAAATAAATTAAATGATAGAATTCAAGAATGATGTGAGTAGAAATGGAGGTATTGAAATAAAACAATGAAAGAAATGTATGTATTTCATAAATCCATAATAAATTATGCTAGTGAAAAAGCCAATCAAAAATGTTACATTTTGCATGATTCCCCTTATATTCCATTCTGTAAATGGCAAAACTATAGATAGATAACAGATTAGTGGTTATCAGGGGCGAGGCGTGGAGGCATAGGGATTGATGGTGATGGATCAGTTCTGTGTCTTGATTGTGGGAGTGGTGTCATGAATCTGTACATGTGATAAAATGTTTTAGACTCACACACATATGTACACACAAGCACATATAAAAACTTCTGAAATCTAAATGTCTATAGCTATCAATACTGTGTAAATGTCAGTTTCCTGGTTTTGATACTGTGTTATATTAGATGTTACTATTGAAGAATTTTAAAAAGTGCATGGGGACTTTCTGTAGTAGGCTCTGCAAGTTTCTGTGAAATGTAACTATTTCAAAATAAAGAGTTTAAAATTTTGATATAAAAAAGGAGATTGAGGCAAAAGACCTCAAATAAAATGTAGAATTATTTTAAAGAAATTTTTAAATGTTTTTATTTATTTTTGAGAGAGAGAGAGAGAGAGAATGAGCCAGGGAGGGGCAGATAGAGAGGGAGACACAGAATCTGAAGCAGGCTCCAGGCTGTCAACACAGAGCCTAAAGCACGGCTCAAACTAGTGAACCCTGAGATCATGACCTGAACCAGAGTCAGACACTCAACCAACTGAGCCACCAAGGTGCCTGTAAAATGTAGAATTGTTAATAACCATGCAGCAAAGCTATTTAAGCATGAAATCCACAAGATACAGATTGGGGGGGGTGTGGAACAGAGAGAGAGAGGGAGAGACATAGCATCTGAAGCAGGCTTCAGGCTCTGAACTGTCAGCATAGAGCCTGATGCAGGGCTTGAACCCAGGAACTGCAAGATCACGACCTGAGATGAAGTCGGCTGCTTAACCAACTGAGCCACCTGGGCGCCCCTTGATTATATGATTTTTTAAACACCTGCATTTCCAAACACACCATGAATAGATTAGAAAAACAAATACAAACTATGAAAATTATTTATGCAAGATTACAGACAAAGGGTTGTTCCCAATAATATATAAAGAGCTCTTACTATTAAAATAAGAAAAAACAAACTCCCAGAAAAGGTGGTTACAATATGATAGTATAACTAACAAGAAATGACAAATAAATTAGGTTAAATAAATTATGCCAATTCTTTACCACAGATCCATTAAAAATGACATCATAGAAGTACCTTTATTAATGTAGAAAGATGTTTATGATTTACTAATAAATAAAAAAAGAGTAGGTAATATGGAAATATATTTTATTAATAAAATATTATTTTGGGGGCAACAGGGTGGCTCAGTTGGTTGAGTATCCGACTTCAGCTCAGGTCACAATCTCATGGTTTGTGAGTTCGAACCCCGCATCAGGCTCTGTGCCGACAGCTCAGAGCTTGGAGCCTGCTTCAGATTCTGTGTCTCCCTCTCTCTCTACTCCTCCCCTACTTGCACTCTGTCTCTGTTTCTCAAAAATGAATAAACATTAAAAAAATTAAAGTATATAAATTAATTTAAAAAATAAAATCTTATTTTCTCATTTTCCTAATTTGTATTATTTAAAGTTAGCGGTTCTAGTATTTAAATTATATTTTGAGTCATATGATTTTTATAGTTTATTTTTTAAAGATTAATTAATTGTAATCATGTTTTATTTTGTTATTTCTTCTTAAAATTCTTATTATAAGTAAACAATTATAAAGTCATGCAAATTCAACATTAGAATTACATAATATAGAAAGTAACCCATCACTCAATAACCCATACTCTCACAAAAAAAATAACAAAAAGAGATGGCATTTTATCACAGAAATGAAATATGTTAAACTGAATTAAAACTGAATATAGAAAAGAAAATATTTGTGGGCGATAAAAATCTTTTCTAACTACCTTCTGGAAAGAGGCTGTGACCTTTACTCCAAGTTTACAGTAGCTGTAGCTGTCTAAAGTTTGCATGCTTTTACAACATAGGAAAACAGTACGATATTTAAACAGCATCAATTTTCTTGTTTTTCAATAGCAAAAAATACATTATTTGTTATTTTAATACTAAATATTTTGGTTGTGATATTCTTTGAAAGAAGGTTATCCTTAATGATTAGGGAGGTCTAATATTGAAGATTTGGAAACATTTAAAAGAAGCAAGAGAAAGGAGCTATATATTTTTATGGTTATTATTACTGAGCATTAAATTTTTCTGATAATAAACATTTAATTCTTTAAACATGTATCTCATGCTTTTTCACATGATTCTTTTTTTCTGTGCTTCTATGATCACAGTATTTAAGAGTAGAAAACCAGAATTTAATGTAACAAATACTCAGAATACTCAGGGAATGTTTCCATAAAACCTAAAAAGAAACCCTGAATAGAATGAATGTGACCCCTGTTTCTATTATCTCACTCAAATATTCACATCTCAAAACACTTGCTATAACAGATTTCCTTGGTATGAAAGGAGGTGCCCTCCTTTCTTTGTGAATATTTGCAAATTAAGCTAATTAATGGTATTGTATTCAATGGCTTTTTCCAGGGAGCCGAGTCTGATTCCTCACATTTTTTTGTGGGTAGGTTGTGTTAAAGAAAGTTTGAAGTTTTCTTGTGGGTGTTTTTTTTTCTTTCCTCCATTCTACTTTATTTTTTAAAATAAAAGGAAAACTATTACTTTTCAAGATGACTGAGGAAGTCTGTTTGGGTTGTGGAAGATATGTGACCCTGTGGTTATAGAACAGATGGAGAAGCAAGGAATGCCCTATAGAAACAAGATCTATTGTTTTGCCAATAGAGAATAAATCATTGTTTATTATAAGTCATTGTTAAGGTAAATTGATTTTTGATTTTTTTTTTAATCCCACAGCTAATACCTGGGCTATTTGGAAGGTTTCTTCTTCTAGGAAATTATTAAATTATTCACTCAACCAACTTACTAATTGTTAACCCGTGTGCTAAATACTGAAAATGCAAATACAATTAGGATATGATCCCCATCTTTGTAGAATGTCACAAAGGCAGGAGAGGCAGACAGCTAATCAGAGTTTTGTAATACATGCTCATAAGCAATAAGAAAAAAAAAAAGTAAAAGGTACAAAACAGAAGCAGAGGATTGCGATGCCCTTCCCTGCATCCCCTCAGGGAAAGTTTCAGCAAAATCTGTTCAAAAAAGTTACAGAACTTTGTTTTGTAGGATAAGTGGGATTTTGCCTAGCAATAGGTATAGAAATGATGATCCAAATAAAGAGTGGATACAAGCACAACATATGAAGCAATACAGAACCTTTATTATCCAGTACAGGTGGAGCTTTAAGCATGGTGTGGCAGACAGACTCTCAGGCACCCTTCTCCACCTCATGATCCCCACCTCCTGGTCTTTTACCTTCGTGTAATCAATCATCTCCCTTTGATTGTGGTTTTGACCTATGATTTTCTTTTTCTGTTACATTATATAAGGCCTCTTTTTGGTAGCAGATACTCTAGGAGACTCTTCTTGTTGGCCTCATGAAGTAAGCAGCCACTTTGAGGAGGCCCATGTAGCAAAGAATTCTTGGCAACATCTAGAAGTTGTGGGTAGCCTCCACCCAATAGTCAGCAAGAAGCTGAATGCCTCAGTCCTACAGACAGAAGGACCTGGATTCTGCCAACAACCTAAATGACCTTGAAAATGAATTCCTTCCCTAGTAGAGCCATCGGATGAGAATCTATCCCTGGCAAGCACTTTGCTTGCAGCCTTGTGAGATCCTAAATAGAGGATGCAACTGAGATGTGGCCGACTCCATACCACAGGAACTGTGAGATAATAAATGGTATTGCTTTCAGCATCTAGGTTTGTGGTAATTTGTTATTCCACAATATATAACTAATACAAATGAAGAGAAGTGGAATGGAAGACAAGGAGACAGATCAGAGGGTCTTCTGTGTCACACTAATGATGGGTTAAAGAATGTACCAGTAGAATTAAAAACATAGCCGTTAAGTTCCTGTTCCAACAGCCTGGTGAAGAGATAATAAAGGCTTTAAGGTAGTAACAGAGGAAATGAAGAAGCATATCTCTAGTGGACAGTTGTGGAGCTAAATGATTCTAGACAGAGGATGCCACGAGCAAAACCTAGTATCCACACCCACCCTCCACCTCCATCACACACACAGAGAATACCTGTCTTTATTGAAAATAAAAAATAATTTTAAAATGATTAATTTAACCTACGTGTATGAAATGCTTATCGTATTCTAGGCATTGCATTTTTTAACTGCCTGGAAGTAATAAGTGATAAGGAAAAGCATACACATGCATTTCTACAAGATTTGACTTAATGAACAAAAAATGTCACCAGGTGACTGATCCAGTCTACTGTCTCTGACGTTGGCTCCAAGGGGGCATGATGTGGCTATTCCTTTGAGCTTGAAGTTCTGGGGATATCTCAGGAATCCACTAGTTTTCTTCAGTAACCTTCATGATTATCAGAAAGGCCCAACAAAGCTGGTCTGAAAAATATTAATCTGACTCAGGAATAGAGTCATTATGCTCCGCAAGATGAGGAATAGTTCCTATCTGGGAGTTGTACAGAAAGAAACATTAGTTGAGAACCTAAAAGTATATCCATATCGAGAAGGAAACATGGTAAATACACTTATAGTACTCAGAAATGCTGTTTCCTTCTTCTAATTCTAGTCCCAAAGGAATCCCTATGTGCTCAGCCACCTTGTTTCCTTTCTTTGTCACAATAATTAATTCAATTGTCCGAGTATATTTGGAAAATAGCTATGTTTTTACTCTATAATTTATCATCTTTTTGAGATGAACTTTGTGATTATATTCTCTACTGGAAAAGCAAAAATAATTGTCAGATTTTGACGGTAATTTTCATCGTTAAAATCAGTTTTTAATCATTAAAATCAAATTTAGCAGATTGAAGCAAGTGGCAAAGAAATTCAGGAAACAACTGTCCCAACATATGGTGAGTATAAAAAGGAATATTTTTCTCCTTTGTACAACATTGGAGACCAAGCTTGTTTAATAATGGACTTCCACATTGTCTGATACTACCAGAGATTGTCTTGTCTTTGGTGACCCAACTCTATGATGTCCATTCTGTTTTCATACGGATATTTACCAAAGTTATTTTCAAAGTTGACCTTTTAATATACATGGGAACATGTGTTACCACCCATAATCCCTCTTCTCTATAGAGCTTCTTAAAACTGTTAGAAATGTTTTATTGGGATAGCTAATCTTCAAAGATGTCCTCACAATAGACCATACCTGCCAGTATTTGTGCTCTTTAGTGCCTCCTCCTTAAGCTGACTGATGCTGTAACAAGCTTAGAGCTAATGCACAGCAACAAAAATGATTCTGTATGACTGTCAAGGCTACATTAGAAGAAAGTTTGCAGTTTTTGCTTTGATGTCTTGGGTTGCTTGCTCAGGAAGCCAGGCACAATGTAAGATAATCGCCCTCCCAGGATACCGCCAGGTTGCAAGGAAACTCAAGGCGAGTATGTGGTGAGGCCTTGTGAAGAGACAGATCCCAGCCAGCCCCTAACAAACACCTCCAGCCATCCCAGCCTAAGTGCCTGATGAAGAAGCCATCCTGGTCATCTAGCCATCCGACTAAGCCATGACTCAATTTCAGTCTCCTGAGAGACTCCAAGAACTGACCAGCTGAGCCCAGTCAACCTGCAGAATTGTTATTGTAAGCTGCTAAGTTTTGGGTGCTTTATTACATGGCAATTGGTAACTGAAATAGTCATTCCATGAAAAAATTGGTTTGTTGCCTTTACTTAGTCATCACCTGTTACTTCATGAAAAGGTCAAGTACAGAGGAGTTGAATTTTACGTGAATCACAATTTTAAGAGTAAAATTTTTATGCACATGTATAAGCAAGAACTCACTTGCCTTTGTGACTTTTAAACAGTTTTATTTCTCATTTGATAAGCATTTTAGCACTGGCAGAAACCAAAAAAATGATTTCAAAAATAGTTTCTCTTATTTCTGAAAAGATCAAAATGTGGAGTCATTCATATAATAAATGCAAGCCTCTGCCAAAGTTGATTTACCACTTAAAATTTATCCAAACCTTCAATTTTTACCAAGGAACGTATCTGTCTTGGAACATTTACTTTCTCTCACTTTCCAACGTGCGCAGTAGCGGTTGGTTTGCTTATCAGGCCCATTTACGTCATTGGATTACTGAATAAAAGAATTCAACACACGTATTTGAGTGGTAGTGATATGCCAGGCACTACAGTAGGTGCTGGGAAATGGAACAGTAAACAAAGCTGACTTGGTCCCCAACTATTTGGAGTTTACAGATTAGTAGAAATGACCATCGCCAGAGGTTTCCAAGTTTTCTCTGTGGACCTCATATTTTCTAATTGAGTTTTTTCACAGTGCTCCTAGACAATAAGTGTACCTAACACTCAATTTAAGAAGTAGTGAAGTCCAAATAATTTAACATGTATTTTTGTTCTAACAACTTTCTATATATAACCAGCACACATAAATTTAAAGAAAAAATTCATTCTTGCATAACTACAATGACTTAGTAATGCAATGTGTGCAGCTGTGGGGCACTGGAATCAGATTGGACATTTTCTGTTTTACACTGATTTATGTGTAGTGCTTTCTTTTTATTACAGGAACCACTGCAAACTCAGCTGCATGAAGATATGATGACATTGTATCTTCTAGCACCATCTAATACAGAAACTGTGAACTATCTTGGGCTTATAGTTTATATAGTTCCAGCAGATATCAAATATCGCTGCGTTTCCTTCAAACTTTTAAAGTTAAAACATTTTTAATATTCTTTGGCCCCACTGGGAGCTTACTGCAGTGCCCCAGTGTGCCCGGGTGTGCAGGTTGGGAACCAAAGAAAAGACGAAGAATGCAGAATAATGTAGACTGGCTGCAATGCCAAGGTTGGGTACTTGCACGGATTCCCCTCCCAGGCTCAGCACAGGTCAGCTGCCAGGTTAAAATTTAATGCAAATTTGCTTCATCAAAATAACAACCTAACAAAGTTTAGTAATATCTGATGTATTTATGAGTGGGCAAAATCTGCTCTGCTAAATTCATGAAATCCAAAGGTCAATTATATCTAAGTAGAGTTTGAAATTAAATAATTAGTCATGACAGGAGCTATCAAGGCAGAAAAAAAGGTATAGAATACACATTTGTCCTCTGGATATAGCATATTTGGTCTTTCAACATGAAGAGTGAAATCTTTTTTCTTATATTTCAGAGATTCACCGTGATGTGGAGGTAAAAGTCCTCT